>NW_020837950.1:38677499-39288462 GCF_003676395.1 Aethalodelphis obliquidens
GGTCTGGGGTCTGGGTATTGGGGTCTCCCGGTCTGGGGTCCGGGTATGGGGGTGTCCCGGTCTGGGGTCCGGGTATCGGGGTCTCCCGGTCTGGACTCTCCCGGTCTGGGGTCCGGGTATTGGGGTCTCCCGGTCTGGGATCTCCCGGTCTGGGGTCCGCGTACCGGGATCCTTGGAGGCTCCTGTGATTCTGGTACACAGCGCCGTTGGGGCCTTTTCTGTGCTCAGGTCGGGTCACTGAGGTGATGGCTGCCCCTCCTCTTGTGTGCGCCCCGGGCTTTTCGGCCACCTGGGCGTCCCATTGTTCCCGTTGGAGGTGCTGCCTTTTCAGTGGCTGGGCCTCCGTCGCGTGTACAGGAAGGTGCTGGATTTGATGGTCTCCAGGCATCTTCCTTGCTCTGAGGCCACAGCCCTGAGGGAGTGGGGCTTATGTTGTTCAGTGAGGGGCTGCTCTGCCCAGGTCTCCTGGACACCCCACTGTAAATGTGGGTGCCCCCCCTTCACAGCTGAGAGGGGACTGAGGGTCAGGGGCCAGATGCCCTTTCCAGAGTCACTGTGTGTGTTGGCCGAGCAGGCCTAGAACCCAGGGTGCTTGACACACAACGGGTAGTGGATGGGTGGCTTGTCTCTTGGCCAGAGTGTTTCAGAATTGGCGGAAAGATGGAGCCTCGGGCGATCAGGGCTCTCCAGGGTGCTTACAGCCGTGGTGTGCCCATGTGGAGAAAGCCAGAGGGTACTCCCAGGGCCTGGAGGAAACAGGTATGTCTGGCTAAGTGATTTCACATTCTGTTCTGGAATATTCTTAATTGTCTCATGGGGGTGGGAGGTGAGGGAGGTTCATGAAACTCTCCAAACTGGGACAGAGTTTCATGTCACTTGACTCAGGAAATGGTAGATACTGGGTTATGGGGGACACATGCGCTCTCGGTGTCCAGAGAGGCTGGCACGTTCCAGAGCCCTCCGGGAGGCAGTGGGCCTGGCCAGGGCTTTGGCGAGGAGGAGGGAAGGCCGCCAGCCTGGCCATGCTGGGGAAGGGACAAGGGCGACCTCCGGGGGAGGTGAGCCAGTGCTGACCACTCAGGGCCTAAAACAGCCTTGGTGTTAGGGGCTGTGTTAGTTTGCTAGGGCTGCCGGGACAAAGTACATCGACTGGGGGACTCCAACAGCAGAGATGTATTGTCTCCCGGTTCTGGAGGCCAGAGGTCCAAGACTGAGGTACCAGCAGGTGTGCTCTGAAGCCTCCGGGGGAGAACCCTTCCGTGCCTCCTCCTGGCTCCTGGGGCGGGGCGGGGCATTGCCGGCAGTCCCTGGCTCTCCGTGGCTTGAAGGTGCATCACTCCATCCTCCGTCTTCACGTGGCCATGTGTGTGCACCTCTGTGTCCAGATGTCCCCTTTTCATGACACAGTCATACTGGATTAGGGCTCCCCCGAATGACCTCAGTTAATTGAATCACCCCTGCAAAGACCCTATTTCTAAATAAGGTCGCATTCACAGGTACCGGGCTTAGGGCTTCCACTTTTTTTGGGGGGGTTGGGGCACAATTCAACCTTGACCGGGGTGCAGCACATGGGGCTGGCAACATGCTCTCCAGCCCTTGAGAGCTCTTCATTCTCTTGATAAACGTGTAAGAGTGTGAGGCCTTGTCCCTTCTTCAGAGACAAGAGGCGCAGGCGACCTGCTCGTCACACAGGTGGCGGGTGGCAGAGCCAGGATCCAGTTCGGAGCCAGCTGGGGATCTTCCTGGAAAGGCCTGTGGCTCATTTCTCAGGCCTCTCAGGCCGTGGTGACTGCAGGGGACACCATGCCATGTAGGGAAATGTGAACCCTCATTTCTCCACCCACTCCCCACAGGGTGCTTTCCAGCTCCGAGCAGACTCTGGGGCCCGGGAGAGGCCCCGGGGTTCACGGAGGCGTGGAGGGGGGAGGGGGACAGCCCGCCGTTGGGGGCTGGGGTTTGCCATGCCCCATGCCTCCTGCTGATTCTCCGGGGATCTATTCCTTTGCCTTCTCCCTCGGCTGCTTGGGGGACTGTCGTGTTCTCATTTCTGAGTTCTGGGAGCTCCTTGGCCATCGGGCCCAGGAATCCTGGATGGAAGGCCCAGGCCAGGTTCCAGGAGGACGGCCCTGAGGAGGTGGTTCCCCACGGTCCTGCGGAGAGAGGGGGGGCTTCTTTTTATACCTAAACAGATGGGGTACTGTGAACCAAACCCCACGTGGCTTCTGATTCAAGGGATAGGTTTAAGGATGCACGTCTCTCCAAGACTTGAGATTATACTCTTTTAAATTTTTTTTAATTAAATTAAATTTTTAAAAAAAATTATTCATTTTATTTATTTATTTTTGGCTGCATTGGGTCTTTGTTGCTGCACGCTGGCTTTCTCTAGTTGCGGCGAGCAGGGGCTACTCTTCGTTGCGGTGCGCGGGCTTCTCATTGTGGTGGCTTCCCTTGTTGCGGAGCACGGGCTCTAAGCGTGTGGGCTTCAGTAGTTGTGGCATGCGGGCTCAGTAGTTGTGGCTTGCGGGCTCTAGAGCGCAGGCTCAGTAGTTGTGGCGCACGGGCTTAGTTGCTCTGCGGCATGTGGGATCTTCCTGGACCAGGGCTCGAACCCGTGTTCCCTGCATTGGCAGGCGGATTCTTAACCGCTGCGCCACCAGGGAAGTCCCTATACTCTTTTTTAAAAAATTGAAATGTAGTTGACATATAGCAATATTTTAGTTTCAGCTGTGCAACAGAATGATTCAATATTTGTGTGCATTGAGAAATGATCACGCTGTAAGTCTAGTTAACATCTGTCACCACACAGTTACAGTATTTTTTCCTGTGATGAGACCTTTTAAGAGCTACTTTCTTAGCCACTTTCAGATACGCAGCACAGTTTTATTAACTGTAGTCACCATGCTTTATACTACATCCCCAGGACTTATTTATCTTTAATTGGAAGTGTGTGCCTTTTGACCCCCTTCACCCATTTCCCCCACCCCCCCGCCTCTGGTACCACCAATTTGATCTCTGTATTTATGAGCTCAGTTTTTTTTTTTTTTTAAGATTCCACCTATAAGTGAGCTTGAACAGTATTTGTTTTACTTGGTCTGACTTATCTCACTTAGTGTAATGCCTTCAAGGTCCACCCATGTTGTTACAAATGGCAAGATTTCCTTCTTTTTATGACTGAATAATAGTCCGTTGAATATATATACCACATCTTTATCCAAGCAACTTAGGTTGCTTCTGTATCTTGGCCATTGTAAATAATGCTGCAGTAAACATGGGCATGCAGACATCTTTTCAAGTTAGTTTTTTCATTTCCTTCAGATAAATACCCAGAAGTGGGATTGTTGGATCACATGGTAGTTCTTTTTTTTTTTGTGAATTCATTCTTTAATTTATTTTTGGCTGTGTTGGGTCTTCATTGCAGTGCGCGGGCTTCTCATTGTGGTGGCTTCTCTTGTTGCGGAGCACAGGCTCTAGGTGCGTGGGCTTCAGTTGTTGTGGCACGTGGGCTCAGTAGTTGTGGCTTGCAGGCTCTAGAGCGCAAGCTCAGTAGTTGTGGCGCACGGGCTTAGTTGCTCCGTGGCATGTGGGATCTTCCCGGACCAGGGCTTGAACCTGTGTCCCCTGCATTGGCAGGCAGATTCTTAACCACGGTGCCACCAGGGAAGTCCCGGTAGTTCTATTTTTAGTTTTTTGAGGAACCTCTGAATTGTTTTCCGTAGTGGCTGCACCAGTTGACATTCCCACCAATATTGCACGAGTTTCCTTTTCTCTGCGTCCTTTCCGACCGTTACTATTTCTTTTCTTTTTGAAAATAGCCATTCTAATAGATGTGAGGTGATATCTCATTATGGTTTTGATTTGCAGTTCTCTGATGGTTAGTGATGTTGAGCACCTTTTCATGTACCTGTTGGCCATCTGTATGTCTTCTCCGGAAGAAAATGCCTGTGCAGTTCCTCTGCCCATTTTTTAGTTGGATTCTTTGGGTTTTGCTCTAGAGTTCTATGAGTTCTTTATATATTTTTATATTAACCCCTTATCAGATATATGATTTACAGATATTCCTTCCCATTCAGTAGGTTGCTTTTTAATTTTGTTGATGATTTCCTTTGCTGTGCAGAAGCTTTTTAGCTTGATGGAGTCCTGCTTGTTTATTTTTGCTTTTGTTGCTTTTGCTTTTGGGGTCAAATACAATGAATCCTTGCCAAGACCAATGTCAAGGAGCTCATCACCTGCGTTTTCTTCTAGGCGTTTTCTGGTTTCAGGTCCTACGTTCAAGTCTTTAATCCATCTTGGGTTAATATTTGGATGTGGTGTTAGTGGTTGAGTTTTATTCTTTTACATGAGGTTCTCCAGTTTTCCCAGCACCATTTATTGAAGAGACTGTTCTTTCCCTGTTTTATATTCTTGGCTCCTTTGTCATAAACTAATTGACCGTACACATGTGGGTTTATTTATGGGCTCTCTTCTCTGTTCCATAGTCTATGTGTCTGTTTTTACACCACTACCACACTGTTTTGAATACCTTTGTGATATAGTTTGAAATCAAGGAGCATGATGCCTCCGGTTTTCTTCTTCTTAAGATTGCTTTGGCTGTTTTATGGTTGACACAAATTGGAAGATAGTTTGTTCTATTTCTGTGAAAAATGAATATGTAATTTTGATAGGGATTGCATTGAATCTGTAGATTGCTTTGGGTAGTGGTAGTGTGGACATTTTAACAATATTCATTCTTCCAGTGCATGAGCACAGAATATCTTTCCATTTTTTTGTGTCGTCTTCAGTTTTTTTTCATCACTGACTTATAGTTTTCAGTGTACAGGTCTTTTACCTCCTTGGTTAAATTTATTCCTAGATATTTTATTCTTTGCAATTGTAAGTGGGATTGTTTTCTTAATTACTCTTCTGATCGCTCACTTATTAGTGTATAGAAATGCAATAGAGTTTTTTGTATGTTGATTTTGTATCCTGCAACTTTGTTGATTAGTTCTAACAGTTATTTGGTGGTCTTTAGGGTTTTCTATAGATACTTTGTCATTTGCAAATTGTAACAGTTTTACTTCTTCCTTTCTAATTTGGATGCCTTTTATTTCTTTTTCTTGCCTAATTGTCCTGGCTAGGATTTGTAATACTATGTTAAATAAAACTGGCAAGAGTGGCCATCCCTTTCTTGTTCCTGATCTTAGAGGAAAAGCTTTCAGCTTTTCACCATTGAGTATGCTGTTGGCTGTGGGCTTGTCATATATGGCCTTTATTATGTACATTCCCTCTATACCCACTTGTTGAGAGTTTTTATCATAAATGCACGTTGAATTTTGTCACATGCTTTTTCTGCATCTGTTGAGACGGTCATATGATTTTTATCCTTCATTTTGTTACTGTGATATGTCACATAGATTTTGTGGATGTTGGAACCATCCTTGCAACCATGGAATGAATCCCACTTCATTCATGGTGCATGTATTTATTAACGTGTAGTTGAATTCAGTTCGCTAATATTTTATTGAGGAAGACATATTCTAACAGGGCTTCTTAACCTGTTGTGCGCCATGGACCTCTTCTTGGAATAATGTTTTCAAATGCCCAAAATAGAATATAGAGGGTTACGAAGGAGTTCAGTTATTTTAAATACGGCTCTCCCTATGGACAACCCTGCTATTCTAGACTGTGGAAGGAGCTGCTGAAGTGGGCCTTGCTGCCCCCAGGGGCCGCCAGTGGGTAGCTGCGTCCCAGGCAGGGCAGATTTGGGTGAGCAGTAGTCAGGTGAATGTGGGGAGGGGCTCAGGTGGGATAGGGCAGCGGGCCTGGGGGAGGCTGTGCGGCCTGGGCTGAGAGTCCAGCTCTGCGTCTGCCAGCTGTGTGGCCCGAGTGAGCAAGGGAATGGCTGTGGTGACAGCTGCACAACAACAGCAAACGCTTCCTTCCAGAGCATCCCGTGTGCCTAGGTGCCGTCCTCCCACCAGCCCCGGGAGCTGGGGCCTCTCACTGCCATTGGCTGGCAGGAGCCTGGGCCTGGAGGAGTGGGGTGACTTACCCAGAATCTGGCTGCCCCTCCTGGGCGCCGGGCACCGGCAGGGTTGCCACCCCTGTCGCAAAGCCCCGCACATACTCTGCTGCTCCCTCGGCCGCCGCGTGTCCCCAGGGCCACTGTTCCTCAGATTCAGCCTCCTTTGTCACCCAGCTCCATGCTCAGCTCCTCTGCGGTCTCCCCGGGCTGCCCACCCGGGCCGGGTGGTCTTGTCCTTGCCCACGTGCTATAGCGGCCACCAGAACCCAGATGGCATCTTCCCTGGGGGTGCTTTGGGCCTTGAGGCAGCCGCGGCGCCACCCTGTGTCCCCTTGTCAGACGCAGGCTCCACGTGCACGGGGGTTGTCCAGACAGGCTGGAGTGGCTAGAGAGGGTGACAGCCCTGACAGCCCAGGTGAGGGGTCACGGGAAGAACGGGTGGTAGAGGACAGAGATGTTGACGGGGGCGGACTGCAGAGATGGGCAGGAAGGGCCTCCTTGGGGGTGACACAGAGACTCCTTGCTTGCTTCCCTGGGTGGGGGGCACAGAGGGGACGGGTGTCGCCCAGGCTGCAGTGAGCGTGAGCTGGGTGGTTGGAGGTGGGGACTCGTAGCCCGGGCAGCAGTGGCCGGTGGCCAGGGTGGCCGTGTGGGGAGAGGAGAGGGAGTAGTGGGGCTGGGCTGGGGGCCTGGGTGCTGCGGTTCCTGGTCACACCTCCCGACCTGACCCGCAGGGCCTTTGCACGCCCTTTCAGCCCAGGACACGCTCTCGCCCCTGCCCAGCGGCTCCCAGCAGCCAGGGAGCACCTTCAAGGCCAGATGCAGCATCATTTCGTCCCCCGTGCCCCAGGCCCTGCAGCGGGGAGGTCCCCCATCGCTGGCCCACTCTGCTCACGGGCTGTCATGCGTCATCTGCCGACATTACTGAGTACGTCCCGTGGTCCAGCCACGGTGCAGAAGGCCGAGTCCCCATGCTAATGGGGACCGCCCTCCAGGGTGGGGAGGACAGGCTCTAACCGAACACGCAGGAAACCGTCCAGAGTGGAGGTGATGGGGGCCCGGGAGGGTCTTCTGTCCTGCCCAGCTGGCAGGCCAAGGGCAGGGCTGGTGTCCAGGGCTCAGGGGTGCCTCTGGAACAGCTGATTAGCCATTGGCTGATGCGTCACTGTGGTGACCCACAGCATCAGAAGGGCAGCCCACACCCACGGCTCGATGGTGTGTCCGATGTCCATGAGGCCTGATCGTTACCTGTACCCCGAGCTCTCTATGCAAGGCCTGGAATACTAGAAATGGCTAATTTAAATTGAAGGTGATGCAGCTTGTGGTGAAAAAATGAAAATGGTACACAAAGTTGTCCAGTGTAAAGTGACTCTGCTGACCGCTCATCACCAGAGGCCTCCCGGTTCTGTGTTCCGTGCCTCCTTCCGGAGACGGTGCCCGTGTATAGTGGCCTGCGGGCCTGTGTGTGTGTCTGTGTGCATCTGTGTGTGGGTGTGTCTGCGTGGCTGCCCCCTCAGCTGTGCTGACGGCCCCGCCCCCCCCCACAGGTGTCCGTGCTGGTGCTCTTTGCCCTGGCCTTCCTCACCTGTGTCGTCTTCCTGGTTGTCTACAAGGTGTACAAGTATGACCGTGCCTGCCCCGACGGCTTCATCCTCAAGGTAAGCCCCCACCATCCCCTGGGCCCCCGATGCCTTTGCGCCTTGCCCCCCCACGTGACTCACGACAGGGCTAGAGCGGCAGGGGCGGTGTTGGGGCCTGGCGGGAGCTCCTCATGGGGACCTGGGGGCAGGGAAGCGGGGTCACGGCGGGGCCTGTGAAAGGGAGGCTCCTGTCTGCAGGCCTAGCACATCCCCTGGGGGGGCAGTGAGTGATGAGGGGACATGCCAGGAAGCAGAGGTCCCGGGAGAGGAAGACTTGCACCACCACTCAGGGGTTTGGGAGCAGGGCCGGGCGACCCCAGCCCCCCGACCGCAGACCCTGGTCTGCCCGCCATGCCGCTGGGCTCTCCACGCTCCATGCTCGCTTTGCTGATGTGATGATGCCTCCTTCCCCAAAGGCTCCAAGTGGCAGAGAAGCAGACACATGGGGCCACAGGATTAAGGGGAGAAAATAAGTGAGGGGGTGGGGTGAAGGAAGCGGGAGTGAAACGCACAGGCTGTGGACTTGCTCCCGTGTCCCATACACTCAGCACCTGGGCCCCCTTTTGGTTCTGAACTTCCCAGAGCCAGTGCGAAGAGGAGAACATGATCAGTCCCAGGATTTGGCGCTGCTGGAATGAAAGCAGAACCCGGCCCTGTGTGCTGCTGGGCACGAGCAGAACAAGCCCGGTCGCCCGCTGCCACTGGGTGGCTGCGGTTTGGGAGCTGCTGATGTGAGGGACACAGGCCCTTGTATGGGCTCCTCCTTCCACGGCTTCAAGGCTTCTGACACTTGAGCCCTTCTGTGCTCAGCGAGTGTGCGTTTTGTGCCCACCACGTAAGAGGCCCGTGGGGGCGCCGTGCAGGGACCTGGGGAAGGGCGCCTGGGCAGGGCGAAGCCCCCGGCCCCTTCCACCAGCCCGTGCACACCCCGGGCTGCGGCTGGAGGAGTTATGATCTGTTGGGAGGCTCAGGAGACAACATGGTTTAAAGGAGGCTGACCCAGAGTGCTGGGACTTCGAGGAGGGCAGCACATGAGCTGATGCTGGAGGACGGCAGGGCTGAGCCAGGTGGGCGAGGGGAGGAGCAGCACACAGGTGCTGGCTGGGCCGGTCCGTACGTAGTCCTTGTTGGGGAAGAGCCAGCTGTGGCCAGACTGGAGTGCTGGCCAGAGGCCGCTGGAGGAGAGGGAGGTGATAGGATGGCCACTCGGGTGGCTGGGGAGGCTGCCGATTGGAAGGGAGGGACAGGAGGCTGCTGCAGGCGACCAGGGAAGAGATGCGGGTCTAGACCGGTCTGGGTGCTGCGGATGGAGCAGGAGTGAATCTGGGAGGCGGGGGCGGGGCAGGGGGGGGAGGACCTGAGGTCAAGGAGGAGGAGCCAAGGTGACGGAGGAGCCAAGGTGACGCAGGAGCCGCGCCCTGAGGGAAGCCGGGTGCGCGGAGGACCACTTCCCTGGGGACTGGAGTCCTCGTCCAGGCAGATGGCTCCCATGCTTGCGGCCACAGCCTCACCAGGAAGATGCAGGGCTTCCTTCCGGGCTCGTTCTCTCTGTGCCTGAGACGGAGGCAGGAATGGGCCCAAACTGCCTTCCCTGTCCTGCAAGGCCAGGTTCTGCTAGATAACCTGGTCCAGGTGGAGCCGGGGAGATGAGGCCCAGTCCTCGGACTCACAGCAGCTTTGGACGGCAGGTGTGTGCCTGTTTAAAAGGCTCTGCAGGTGGTTCCGGTGCACAGCCAGCCTTGGGAATTTAGAGCCCCTGAGAGGCTGTTCCGCCTCGGGGGACTTGGCATTTCCCACTGGCATCTAATGGGTGGTGTCCTTCCTGGAGAAGGTCACTGGGAGGGCCGGGGAGCTGCTGCCCTGTATCCCACGGCCCTCGGGCTAAGGCTGGAGGAGGGAAGGTGTGAGCGTGTGTGTGTCCCCTTCCTCCCTCCTTTCTGCGTGTTCGTACATGTGCATCACATGCCACCACCCGACAGTTTACAAGGAGCTTTTAACTAGGATCTCTGATGCTCCCAGAAACCCTATGGGGTAGATGCCATTAGACCCCCTTTTACCAACAGGAAGTTGAGTACAGAGACGTCGTACCCGAGGTCACACCCTGCACGTCCTTCTTTACTCGGCATCTGTTTATTAACTGCCACCTTCTGTGTGCGTGGTGGGGTGCTGGGCGTGCCACGGGGCACAGGGTGTGTCAGGGGCCTGCCCTCGGAGCTCATGTTCTAGCAGCAAGCCAGCAGACCGACGTCCAGATGACGTGGATGCTGCCAAGTTAGGCAAGAAGGAATACGTGGGGGACCGCGTGCCTGTGGCCACCCCTTCCTGGGGAGCACGGTGCTCGTCCAGGCTGGGACCCGAATGAGCGGGGGGCGCTGGTGTGGACCTGCTGTGGGCTGGGCTTGTGCTGAGGACAGACTGGGCCGGGCCTGCTGACCCCGGGCCCCGAGGGAAGGGCTGATGGGCACAGGCGCCCGAGCTTCTGGGATGCGTAGAGGGGCGCGGGCCAGCCTCTTGCAGGGGGCCCCAAGCTGAGGAGTGTCACGAGGGGATTTAAAAAGGCACATGTGGGCTGGGGAGGATCCTAGGTTTCTGCTTTTTTTTTTTAAACCATGAAGGCACTGGATGAGTGTTACAGAAAGGTCTTAAACACAATGGGAGGAAACTGCCCCAGACCCTACAAGGTGTTTACAGTTGGGTGCTCCTCGTAGACTGACGTGCTGTCGGGGAGCTCGCATGTGAGGTTTAATAGCTAGGCCTCCTGGACCGTGGGCCAGGGCTGTTGGGACACTTTCCTGGGTTCCCTCACCCGTCCAGTTATCGTTTCACCTTAGAAGCTCTGTGACCTCCCTGAGCTCACCCACAGCTGACATGTGTTTCTGCTGGGGTCTCTCCAGCCAAAGGGGGCAGGTCGCAGCTTCCCCGGAGCTCCCACCCCATCCTACTCCTGCGTGGCTCCCGGACACCCCTGGAAACCGTCTTCCCCCGGGGTCTTGCCTGCCGCCAGCACCCCCCCCCCCCTGCAGTGCCTCCCCAGCACCCCTGTCTTACAGCCTCGCTGTGTGGGTGGCAGCGGGACCGTCTGTCCTGGGTGCCTGGAGGGCAGGGATGCCCCATCCCATCTGGAGGCCTGCCCTAGCCTGGAGCAGAGTCACTCACTGCCCAGCAGGTGTTGGTGGCCTCAGAATGTCTTGCCAGACCCTGTGCTGGTGGCAAGGACAGAGTGAAGGGGAGGTGGCAGTGCAGGTGGGGGAGGAGGGTGGCCGCCGGCCTGCTGGACAGGGGCCAGTTCACCTGCAGGGCCGGCCCTGGGCTGAACAGACGGTTTGCCCCTGCAGCGTGGCCCGGCTCCCCAGTGCCCAGGCGTGGCCGGGCTCAGGACGCCGATGACAGAAGGGCATGCATGACCTCAGCGGCGCCCCTGTGGGCTTTTAATCCTTGCTGTCCGCTGTGCTGCGCTGGCTGCAGTCTTCCCAGCAGCCCGGGCGGTGACTCATCAGCTCCTTTCTATAGTCGAGGGGACTGAGGCTCAGGCAGAAAACGTGACCTCGCCCTGTAACGTGACCTCCTGCTCCTGCCGGCCTCAGCCCACAGAAACGCTGCGTACAGCGGCGCCGGGCCGTAAACACACTGCGTCCCTTTGTCACTTCTCTCCTGGAAGTAGCTAGCTGGCAGGTGTTTCTAGTCTGTATTTCAGGATCAGTGACCTGGTAAGGAGACCAGTTCTCCATGGGGCAGGGTGGTATCAGGGCTGCGGGGAAAGCACGCGTTTATTATTTTCCCTTCCATCTTCACTAAACCAGCGGCAGTGAGCCACGCATCTCTGAGAAGCCCTGGCTCAGGGAACAGAGGCGGATGGATGGATCTGCTGTCAAATTCAACTTATTTATAAACCTCTGGCAAATCCCAGAGCTGTCTAAAGCCCCCTGCCCGCAAACCACATCCCTTCCTTCACCACCTCCCATCCTCCCAGACCCATGAGTGATGGAATAGCAGCCAGGTGGGCCAGGGCTGGACCAGCCATGGCGCCATCACATCCGCCAGTAAGCACGCCAGGTAGCGCTGCCCTCCCTCTGCCGAGTGGCCACACCTGCCCCTTCCCAGTGTGAGCGGCAGAGCTGGATCCTGATTGGAGGCCACGGGGTGGGCACGGGGCTGCAGGGCCTGTGGGATCCCCAGGGCCTGGCCCAGAACTGGTGTGAGCCGCTCTGCACCCGATGGGCAGCCCACCTGTGGGAGAGCCTGTTAACCTCAGGCTGACACTCCTTTTCGCAGACACAGGGCTGGTGACCCCTGTAAGAAGCGTCCGGACGGAGAGGGAGCTCGCTCACTTACAGGTGGAACAGGAGGCCCTGGGTCACACTCGGCCCAGCCTCTGTGGTGGCTCAAACGGGAGCTTTTCTGAGACTGAGACGTGGTCCCTTCTCTCGTCCACAAATCATGTGTTCGGCCCTGTGCGGCTGCTCCTGATACCGGGCAAATGGGCCCGCACACCGGGGAGGCCTCCGGGTCCACTGGGTGACGTTGCCCGCCTGGTGCCCAAAGAGGGCTTGACGAAGGCTGTGGCGTTCACCGGGTTCCCCTGGTCCTGGCCTCAGCAGCTCCTCCCGGGCAGCACCTCCCCGCTCCAGCCCAGCCTCCTGAGCCCTGCGGACGGAGCTCCGCCACACCCACCTCTGAGGATGCTGAGAGCCCAGGCGGGACCGGGTGTGCCTGGCTGGGGCCTCACGAACGCTGGCTGAACTTGAAGCTGCCAGGGCGTACAGTCCTGCTCCGGCGCCCCGGGGGGACCTCGCTGCCTTGTTTCTCACTGTTCTGCCTTTGAGCTGAGCAGTCACCATCGGCAGCTTTGGGGGTGGTGGGGCGACGTCTGGAGTGCACTGAGCAGAGGCCCGGGTTGGAGCTCGGTTCCCACGCTGCCCCGTGGTCCCTTCCCTCTCTGGGCCTCACTTGCTGTGACTGAAATGGGACTAACAGATCTCAGCTCACAGGGAGACATCGTGCCCGGAAGGCACTTGGCCACCTGTCAGAAGGAACCGGTGTGGTGGCAGGGCTGGGATGTGGAGACGGGCCTTGGGTCTGCAGAGACTCCAAGGAGCAGCCCCTTAACAGGGAGACGGAGCTAACCTGCCTTTAGCTTCCGGAGGCTGAAGAAACCCGGCTCGGGCAGGGACAGGGCTCCCAGAGGAGGTCCCCCCGTGCATCCCAGGCTGGCGCCCACGTCCACAGGGCAGTAGCCGCCACCGGCCATCCTGGTGACCATCAGAGACTCTGTCACGGTCTCCCTGCTGGGAGACTGCTCAGCCCAGAGAGGCAGAGGAGCGCATGGAGCAGCGGGGTGTCCTCTGAGCCCCAGGAGGTGGTGGAATCCTGGCTGCGCTCTTGCCAGCGAGGTGGCCTCGGCTGAGATGCTGCTCGGGGGTGCTAGCCGGATCCTGCGGCGGTGCTGGGAATCAGGGGGTTTAAAAGTCTCCCTGGTGACTGAAGGTAGCCAAGGCCCAGGACCCTTGTTACTGCAGTCTCCCTTCACTGTGTGACAGACCTTGGCGTTCCTGTAATGCTTTGGTTGCTTAGAGACACGGGTAACGTGCCTTCCGCCAGATGGAAGGTTTCTCTCTCTCATTAAAGCTGCAGCTGGCAGGCAGTGGGGCTCCCTGAGGTCCTCCTAGAGCCCCGATTCTGTCGTGTTGCGCTGCCGGCCCCCAGGGTGTTGTCCCTCTCCAGGCAGGTTAGTCCAGGCGATCAAAGCCGCTGAGAAGGGAGCGGTGGAGGGCAGGAGCCCCTCACAGCCCGTTGGCCAGAAGTTAGCCCCATGGCTTCTACTGGCTGCTGGGAGGGCTGAGAAGCATGTCACGAGCTGGGCCTCACGCGCCCGCCTGCCACTGGGAGAAGGGCGGGGGGAGGCAGAATGCAGCCCGCGACCCCTTCCTCAGGGCCTGGCGAGCGACATGTGGAGACGGGGTGGGTGGCGGCTTAGCCCGGCTGCTGGATGGACAAGGGAAGGCAGCCTGACTTTTGGGGGGCCCTAGACCCCCGGTGAGCAGACGAGAGCTAGGGACTAACCTCCCCACCCCCGGGTTCCACAGGCTGTAGGGAAGTGCCTCTCCCTTAGTGGACAGCTGCCCCCCGAGAGCCCCCCACCCTCACGTGCCCTCATGGGGTCCTCGTGGCTTCCTAGGCTCTCTGGATCTCCAGGTCACACAGCTCCCTACCAGGCCCTTGTAGGTGGTGTGTCCTGACCCCCCGACCCTTGCCTTCTCCCCAGCGTTTGTGTCCTGTGGCTCTGCACCCTCTGCTCCGGCCGCGGGCCTCTCTTCAGCCTGTGTCCCTGTCCTCCTGCCCCGAGGACCGGCTCCTTTGGGTCAAGTGCCCCCACCCCCTGCTCCCAGGAGCCTTTCTGACTCCCTTCCTTCACTGTTTGAATATGTTGCTTCTGGTGGACATGTCAAAAGTTCCATTGTCTTCTAGGGGATTTAAAATCAATGACCACGAGTGTAAGATCTTTAAAGAAGCAGGAAGGCCCGCTGTGTAAGTCCCGTCGCCACGGCCTCGTACAGACGTCCATCCCGTTACCATGCAATCAGTGTCAGGCAGTCAGCTCATCTCTGAGTTTCCTCCAAGCCCAGGGAGGTGCTCAGTGACCACGGGTTGGGTGCTACCTGGAGACTCACGGGCCTCCCTCCTGCATCGGTGCGTGCTTCTCAGGGGGCGGCGTGTCTTTCAGAACACCCAGTGCATCCCAGAAGGCTTGGAGAGCTACTATGCGGAGCAAGACTCCAACGCCCGGGAGAAGTTTTACACCGTCATCAACCACTACAACCTGGCCAAGCAGAGCATCACCCGCTCGGTGTCGCCGTGGATGTCAGTTCTGTCCGAAGAGAAGCTCTCAGAGCAGGAGACGGAGGCTGCTGAGAAATCCGCTTAGCGAGATGGGCAGGTTCCTTACAGTGTCGCTGGAAGGTAACGAAGGGACTCTGAGGGAGATTTCATTAGATAGAATTACTGGTAATTTAGAGGCTACTCATGTATGGTGCCACTGCTTCTGTTTGCTAACGCTGCTCTGCGAATACAGCTTGCTGCAGACCATGGGCTAAAATCAAGGGCATATCAGCGCTGCTAAAAGAGCTCTGACGCCACTTGCCATGGTAAAGAATCTTAATTTAGCAACTTTACTGGGATTTATTGGATGCTGTCAAAAAATAAATTTACACTGGATATGCAAGGGGTTCAGACTTCAGATAAATGATGCATTTTGTGGGATTGTTTTTTTTTTAAAACCACCTTGCCGTTTGCAGACCTTACACCATAGCCATATCTAGAGTGATCCCTTGCTTTGCTAAGAGCAAGCTGTACTGCACGTTTCTTCCCCCTTCCCGCCAATGGCAATAGTGCCAGTGGTCAAGATGCACCATAGTGAGCGTCAGAGGGAAGGAAGGAAAGATGCCATCAGGTCGCAGTTGTGCCCTCGCCTGCCCCGTGCTCACTCCTGAGTGCGCAGGCGCTGTGGCAGGTCGGCTCGGGCAGGGGTCACTGCTGCAGGCAGAAGGCTGCCTCTCGGTACAGAGGGCGCCCGCTGGGCAGGGGAGCCGTGTTTCCCTCAGTGCATGTGGACTGGGTCAGAGCATGTGAGGTGGGGACTCTGGGAAGAGGGGACCCTGGGCCACAGGCTGCAGAACCCATCTCCCTGTAGCTAGTCTGTCTGCTCTGTGATGGGCTGAGTAGGAATGAAACCTACCGGCCCTTTTGTTCACATCTATTATGAATAAGTTTGCACCGACAGCTGTATTAGCTACTTAGTTTTAAAATAATTAGCTGGGTGAGAAAAGTGAAAGTGTAATTGCTGGTAAGCCAAGGCTACTTTAATTTTTATTTTGTGCGACAGATGTAACTCCTTTGATGTAAGAAGCAGGCAGGAAAGGCTGGGAGGGGGGCTGGCGTCGCACCTTGCAAGTCCAGTTATGACATTTTCATTCACAATCTTTGTAAGACAATTATGTTTCATCCTGAATCTTGACATTAAAGTATATGTTTACAAAATTGCCAGTTAGATAAACTAAGTGTGTAAGATGATTAAATAGAAAAAAAGACGTTCATGGACATTTTCTTCCATGTTATTTAAATGTGTTGTTTCTGGTGGACATGTCAAAAGTTTCACTGTTTTTTTAGATCAAAAATAAATGACAAATAGTGCAAGATCTGTTGCGAACAAGCATGGTGGTCATGGCCAACTCCATTACTGTCTCCTGAAATGTGCTTCCAAAACATACAGTATATTTTATTATCAAGGGTGTTTGGAAACGACGACCATGACCTCGGAGCAGTGGGCGGGCGTAGAGTCATGGACGTTGTGAAGCTGTGCCGACGCATAAGAGCAATAACCGCGCGCCAGAACTTCTGTGGAGATAGCATCTATCAGCAGATTCCAGCCCGTGTCAATGCAGTGTCAAGGCAACCCTATTTGTATTTTCTAGGAGACATGTATTTTATTGACTGTAAGCTCATTCACATGTAACTTTTGACATTTTCCCTCTGTGCAAATAAAGAACACAGGATCCCCGTGGTGCTCCCTGGACTGTCTGTGCAGAGCCCTCGAACCCACACCCTGGGGGCCCATGCGCACCGGGCGCTTTCTGCACAGATGTGGCCGCAGATGCCTTGTGCCTGAGTACAAGCAGGCGTTCCTGATCCCTGGGGCTCTGGGGGGTGGAGAGGCCCAAGTCCTCCTCTGGACGAAGCTCCGTGGGCCCCAGTGGCCGCAAGTTGGGCCTTCCCCACCCCCTGCCCACCCATCAGGAGAGTGTTGGGGGCAGCATTTCTGAGGGGAGCCAGGCCCCGTCCGCACACTTCTTCCCAGGCAGGAGGCAGGTGGGCACGCACTGACTTTCTAACCTTGGACCCACCAACAATACATTAAATGGCTGTAGTTGTATACACTAGACTCCCAGGGCGAAGGTGATATCTTCTCTACCGCGCGATGAGTCTGTGTATCAGTTGGCTGAGGCAGACAGGAAGCCCAGGAAACAACCCATCATGTGCTGTGAGAAGCTACTGGCCAGTGCTCTTCCTGCTGCCGCCAGGAGGGAAAGGCCGGCGCCGCCTCCAAGCCTGAGACGTCTGTGGAGCAGGAGGCCCGCGTGTCTCCTGCGGAGGAGGAGGCTCCCCGCTCCCCGGGGCGGCCCCATCAGGTGCAGGAATAATCACCCTCCCGGTTCCTTCCCTCTGGCCGCAGGCTTGTGACGCAGACCACGTTTAGTTGTGTTGTTTTCTTTTTCAGCTACTACATGGGCTTAAAACCACAAGTCGGGTGTCCCTTTTGTGAGTACATATCTCCGTGCCCCCTCCCCACCGATGGCTCCAACGCCAGGGACCACGACAGCGCGCCCAGCGCGCCGTCTGCCGGGTGTGGCCGCCTAGCTGTCGTACCAGTCGAGGAAGAGCAGGGAGAAGGAGCACATCACCAGGAAGAAGAGCACCCACACGCGGAAGCCAGCGTTGTTCTTGATGGCCTGGGGGGCGGGGCACGGGGGTTAGGCTGGAAAGGCTCTCAACTGCCTCGTGCATCTGCACATGCTCTCCCGGCGGGGCTCTGACTGTGTGGACTGCTCAACCCTATGCTTACCTTGCACAGACGCCTTAATTATTAAGCAAAACCAAAAAGTGGGTTTAAAGTCTGTTAGACAAATGGGCTGCATCTCCCTCTCTGGTTAGTCATCACGTGGAGATCATGCACAATTCTCCCAGGAAAAATGGCTCACGTCCACCCCAGGGTTAAACCCACACAGACAGGATGAGAGCGTGTGTCCACTACCCTGACGTGTGCTTCCTAGTAGTGCGATGGCAGTGGTGGTCCAAGAACGGTCCCATGTCAACCCAAACCTGAGGACTGGACTCAGAAAATAAAGTCCACTCAACAGAGTCTACTGTGGTGGCCCTGTGAACAGCGACCAGGGCTCTGGGTCCTTGGAGGGGTCCCACAAGCCTCTCCTGTGGGGCCCAGCCCGGACTTAGGGAGGGACCCCTGCACCCCAGCTGGCTCCTCTGCAGGGCAGTGAGTGGGGTCCTGGGCTTGGCAGGGTGGAACGGGCCCATCCAGCGCAGTCCTGAGACCAGCCCTGTGCACGTGGCCCAGACAGGGTGGACACTACTGCCTGGACTCAGCGCCCCTCCAAATCAGACACGGTGCCCCGAGAGTACCCACCTCTCTGATGTCTTCATTGCCCTCCTTGATATTCTCAGTTGCTCCTACTACTAATTGGTGAATACTGTCAATCTCAGCTTCCTGTCGGGGAAGAGAACAGCAGATAAATACAACTGCCACCTCCTTCGCCGAGCATATGTCACCATAGTAACAGTAGCTGCCACTTACTAAATGCTGGGGCTTTACACACCATGAACCCACGGGTCCTCATAGCACCCGACAGGTAGGCAACACTCTCATTTACAAGAGGGAAACTTAATTAAAGCATAGAGAAACCCAAAGTCACACAGCACCCAAGCTGCAGGACTGGGACTGGACCTGGTGCCTGTGCTCCCTCCACCCCGGCTGGCTGCCTTCCTCCACTCACTGGACAGGAAGAGTTCAATCGCAGAGTGGCCACCACGTGCCAGGGGCTTCAAAGCACACGTGGCTCTAAAACATACGTGCTAGCTTCAAAATGGCACTTTGTATATCACCATTTTCTCTCTCAAAAAAAAAAAAAGCTAAAACTTAAAAATCAAAATGGTATGCAGGATGTTTGCAAAAGTTTTACTCCAAATACTGGGAAAGCTTAAACATGGGATCCTGGGCTTACACAGGAGTGGCTGGCTAGTCACCCACCATTGCACCCCTGCACCGGCTGCGAACCACACTGAGGTCTAAGGAGCAGGCCTCTCTCTCCCTCTAGGTGGTGGGGAGGGAATATAGACGAGTGTGGGTTTTAGGGAAACCTGACTGATACAGGACCGCAGAGAGGAAATCGACCTTCAGACATCCGATTCCCACCAGTGAATGCCACATAGTCTAAGGACCTGAGAGGGCCAAGGCCTGCTTTGCTCCAAAATCTCGCTTTTTTTTTAGAGAACCTCCAAGTGGGAGCTGGCTGACCACGGCCACTGTTCCCATGAGAGGATGGGTAAGAACCACCGTGCAACGTAGATGAGGAAGCCCAGACAGACTCAGCTCTTCTCAGGTCTTAGAAACCCCGAGGGAGCCAGGCAGGGCTCAGCCTGTGCTCTGCAAATCCCTCCCAGGTCGAGGCCCAGAGCCCTGGGGGTGACACGGGGTGGGGCCCTGAGTGGCTCTCTGCCACCTCCTGGGGCACATGTCCAGAACCCCGGGACTGCTGCTTCCTAACCGAGAACCAGCCCCCAACTGAGAATCAAATGTGAAGGGCAATCAGTGCTCCTCAGTGGCTGGGCTGAGTGTAGGAGCAGAAGAAATGGTCGTGAAAAGTAAGGGCTTTTAGTGCACTTGGGCCCCAGGACCTCAGAGTACTTTGCTGCATGTAAGCAGCCCTGCTGTAGTGAAGGCCCCTGGCCCGTGGCTCTGGCTGCGCTAGTGAACAGTGCATTACCCAGGTCTGCCACAGCCGTGCCCACAAACAACGGCTCCTGGTTCCAGGACTGAGAGCCTGAGGGGGCCCGGATCCCATTCGCCACCCCTGAGAGTAACGCAGGTGACCTCAGCCCCGCTTTGCTGAGGGGGAAAGAGCTCCTGTCACATTACACGTGACGGGGAACCGGGTGGAGGCCGTCTGTCTGACTCCACCTGGGCTCTGAGCTCCTCCCGCCACGCCGAGCTGCCTCTAAGGACAAGTGGGTGCTCTGAGGGGGAGACATCTGACTGAGCTGTTTTCTGTGTCCGGAGGCTGAACTGATGGCCGTCAGGCTTCCAAGTGAAGGCTTAGCAGATACATATTAGAATGGTTCCTGCAACACGCTAGTGAAAAGGGCACCTCCTATGAACCACCTTGTGTACCCAGCGTGCAATGATCTGACTGGCTGTGTGGTTTAGGGGGCATCTTGTGAGTGGAGTATCTTTAGCCAAGCAGCCCCGTCTAATAACACAGTGAAGAAAAATAATTTTGTCTTTCAAACTCTTCCAGTCTGTGGATACTAAAAACAACAGGGAGAATTTATCAGGTGTCTGAAAATTTTGCCAGTTAGTGGCTGCTGGAAGAATTTCAGAACTGTAGGCAGGTAGAAATGACATGAAAATCCATGTATGAGGACAGTCACATTTCCTGTGAGGACGGGACACCTGAGGCGGCGGGGACCCGGCATTTGAGAGGGCCAAATCTGAGCTTGTCACACCGCTGACTGAAAAGCTACGACTCATGCACCGTGCTGGGTGCTTTCCATGGGGTATTCTCGGAGCCTTACGACAACCGTGCGAGGGCCACTCTATTTCACAGATGAAAAAACTGTAGTTCAGAGAGGCTCCCCAGCTTCCCAGAGGACATCCAGAACCCAAGCCGCCTCCCTCCCCCACGTGCTCCGCTGCACAGGGCTGGGGCGTGTGGGGAGCTGCCCCGGACTGGAGAGGCTGCTCCCGGGGAAGGGGAGGCTCTGGGCACACAGCTGCAGAGGCCCAACGACCTCAGAAGAAATGTCCCGAGTTCTTAGTATATCCCCATTTTAAGCTAAATCTTAAAACCACTATATTTTTTCTTACTTGTTGTAAAACCTTCTCTGTGAATATCTCTTGGAGTCTGGAAATTTCAACCACTTTCCCTTCGATTTGCCTTCATAAAAAAAATAGATTACACATTAACTATTAGTACTTGGTGATCTTAACAGCAGCGTCACACATCTCTAAAGAAGGTGTCTCTTCTAAGTGAAGGCATGAGAGAGGGAGGGGACGCCGCGTCAGGCTCAGGGAAGGAGAACACGGGCAGAGAAAGATTCACTCTCCTTACCGGTTCCCCTTTAACATCCCTCAGCTTACTGGGGCATACTGGACTGTTTGGAAACCCACCCCGCCCCCCTGGATAAGCTGGCTCTGGGGCCCAGCCTCCTGAGCCAGTGCCCGGGCCAGGGGCGCGCAGCTGTGCCCAGTCACACAAAGTAAAGTCTCCTTTAATGCCGAGCCCTGTCTTAGCAACACCGTGACACATGGGGGGGGATTCAAAAGAAAACGTCAGAATGTGTTGTCACCCAACTTTGTTACCTCTCAGCAGGTTAGGGGGAAGAGTGCGTTCACCGCTCAACCCAACTTTGAAAGGAAACCTGATTCTGGCTGAAAACATCCCACACTGGGATATCGGCAACTAAGTGTGCGGGCTTCTCCCCGTTTCATGGGTGGCAAGGGTGACCCTGGGGCGGGCCGGGAGGTGCACGTCTAGAGGCTGAGCTGACAGCTGCTTTAGCACAGGCAGCGGCTGAGCTCCAGCCCAGGAGGAAGCGGAAATGTTCGATGGGGAGATGATCCCTAGTTGTGTCGCTCGGGCCTTGAGTCCCCCTAGACCAGGTGAGGGAAGGAGAGGAGACTTGGGAGAAGAGTAAGGAGGGGTGAGGGTGGGGAGAGCGCCGTCTCTGAGGAAGGACTGGGAGACGTGCTTGTGAAGCCAGAGACAGGGGGAAGAGCCGGGGGCAGCGATCAGAGGGAAACACCTGCACTCAGTCTCCAGGGCTGCGCAAGTGTAATGTCAGGACGCATCTTCTTTTGGGAAGTGACCACGGTGCAACAAGAGTTCCGGCGCATCCTTTCAGAATGCTCCCGGCATTCCCAGGGCAAGAGGCCTGAGTGCCTTCACCGGAGGGCTGGTAACCACACCTGTGTGGGCCACGGCCACGGGCCTTCTGCGTGGCCGATCGCCCTGGTGAGGGAGCAGCCGGACCCCAGTGGAGCCACCGCAGGGCTTCCCTGTCAGCCGTCCCTCACGAGGTCTCCCTTTCATCTTGGAGTAATTAAGTGTAGCTAGCCCCCACGTGGCAGGGGTCATTAGGTTTGGTGTCATCTGCCATCAGGAGCCGATCCTCTTGGGTGGGGCAGCAGCACCTGGGAGCCTCGTGGCAGCCCGTGGGGTTACCTCACAGGCCCACAGGTCGAGGGGAGTCAGTGAATTCAGGCAGTTTCCTTGACCCCCTAAGTGGCGGGAGGGGCGCTACATTTGGCCCAAGGGCCACATGTGGATGCCTGGGCACCAGAGTAAATTAACAAAGTTCCTAGTTCTGGGGAAAGTTGTAAACTAGGCCAGCGGCTCACAAAGGAACCACACACATACCTCACTTCGTCAAACAGACTGTTCATTTCACCAATCAGGCGCTGATTTTCTTGTTCGAACTGTAAGGAAACAAACACGTTAAGGATGAGGACAAACTGACTAGAGTCTCAAAGCACCACAGCGAAAGGCAAGTGTCGAGCAAGGCGTGTCTGTGCAGAAACCTTTGATCCGCCCTCTAAGAATCACTGCGGAGCCCCTCTTTCCAGCATGGATCGTGGCGGCATTGCTGGAAGACCCTGAGTGTTCGTGTGAGGATAGCCAGGCCGTAGGAAGAAAATGAAACCCCGCAGTGCAGCAGGGCTGCCTGTGGCTGGACTTTCCATCTCACTCATTTGAACCGCAAGCATGCAAGCCGACTCTGACTGGGAGCGCGGAGGCCTGTGGGTCAGCCCCGTTAGGCTGGCCGCCCTGCTCTCCCTCTGGGCCCTCACGACCTCCTGACATCGTCCTCTTTAAATGGAGCGGTGAGGCTGCGCGGCCGTGCTGAATCAGGGTAGTGGCAGGACCGCACTGGGACTCAGTCTGATCGCAGAGCCTGGCCTTGGCCAGTCGCCACAACAGGGACACAGGCCCGGGAGCTGGAGAGGCTGCACTCCCGGTGCTTGGGATGGCACCAGGCTTTGGGGCTCAGTCTGGGTAACGATGCCACCCCAGCACCCGGGGAGTTCATCAGAGCTGAGCTAACTGCAGGGTGGACAGCTGCTCTCCCAGCCATCCTGCCAGCTCGATACTGGTCAAACGCGAGGACGGCGCACATCTGAAGCGCCGCCATGGTGTGGGACCAGGAGGAGCTTGTCGTCCACGATGATGACTCAGGCCTCACGCGTCCACTCCTCCGTCTCTTCCCCGACGGGTCCCACGTGTTCCCAGCTCATGTGCCACCTTCTCCATGATACTGTCCTGGGCCTTGGAGCTCAAGGTTATTTCTCATTTTTCTAATCGTGGCCTGGTATCTTCTCAAAATCCCTTAGAATATTAGCCATTTTCTGCCTTGTACTGAGTTGTGCGTGTCTCAAACTGTCTGCATGACTATGAGCCGCTCAGGTGGGAAACGTATTGGACCCACACACATTGGAAAAGGCCGCTGTCCACATGCAGGGGCTTGGTCCACCAGGGAGGGGGGCTGTGCTCTCACCTCCGCACCTGCCCGCGCAGCAACCTTGTTACAGCCGCCGGCCCCTCCGCACCCCTTACCTCCGCCTTGCTCACTCCCGCGCCCCGTCACTCAGGGAGGCTTCCTCTAGCGGGGCCTCCTCAACGTCAAGTCCTTTTCCTCTCCCTCCAGCCCCTCTGCGAGGCTCTCGGCTGGCAACCTCCCTTCCTACTCTGCCAGTTTTACTTGGCACACTTGCCGTATTCGTTCCTTCCCTGCTATCTAAGTTCTGCCCTCATCTCTCATAGTCTTCAGTCTGCCCTCCATCCCATCAGTCACATGCCGGCCCTGCCCCTGCACCCTGCAGATCAGGTCTGACGCCAGGTGCACGAGCCGGCCATGCCCCAGGCCTCTCCGAGGGCATCTCCTGCCATCCCCTGCCTCATCTCTGCACAGGCTAGCCCTCAGCCTAAGGTGGATTCGTCCTCTGGCTGGGGAACTCCAACGGGTCCCTAGAAACCCAGCATAGGCACCTTCTTAGTCATCAGACGCAGCAGGGCAGGTTTCGTCATGTTCCACCATCCCCCACCCTTTAAAGCTTCTCTGCTCTCGCCTCCATCACTGCACTCCCACGCGTGTTTGGGGTCTGGCTCCCCTCCTGGGCGGGGTGGTCTTTCTCCTCTGGACCCCGAGCCCAGCACAGGGCCCGAAACACGACAGGGCGTGGGTTCCCAGCACCAGCCGCTCATCAAAGCACAGAGGCCTCTACTCCACCCCAGGCCACCTCAGAGGCCGGGCTTGGCGAGGCTCCAGGAGGCCGGAGTGGTGGGGAGACTCCTGCAGGGCCGGGGCAACCGGCAGGCTCCCTTGCTGGCCGCTGCCAGGGCACTGCCACGGCCCTTCTAATTATGTGTCAAAAAAGCTATTTAAGGGAATAAAAGCGTCACTTTTGAGTCTGAAAGAATCAGCTCTGTTAACTGTCAACAGTTACTTAAGAGTCTGATATATATGAAAAAATACAATTACTTCAGCATGTGGGTGCTAATCTGACTAATTCTCTCAGGTACTTTACTCAGGTTTTGGGGGTGGGGTGGCAGGGGGCATTTTCTCTGAATTTTTCTAACAATAATATGGCCCTACCCTTTTAAATCTACAGCCCTTTCATGCTTTTAAACTGTTCCTAAACAAAATTAACTAGGGGTTTGAGGTGGTTTATTACTGGAAATGGTCCTTGGGAACAAAGCTTTCTGTTTGGGATCAGATTCTGGCTCTGACTTCCTTCCAACCCATGGGTTCTTGATGCCACCTGAGAAACTCCCCATTCCGGGAGGAAGTGAGAGAAACAAATGCCTCAAGGGATCAAGCAGTGGTAAGGGCTGAGGAGAGAGGTTTGCCGCACCACATCTATGGAGAGCAGCCTCCATTCAGGGGTTGGGAGTAACAATGAAACTGCATTTAAAAACCCAACAAAACCTGTTTCCCACAGGGAGCCATTTAACGAGATCTGGCCACGCTCTGGTAGGTTAGGCAGCGGCCAGGATGCTGACCGCATTCACTCGCACAGGCTGCAGGGAGGTTTCCGAGACTGTCTGGGCAGCAAACCTGTACACCTCACCTCTCATCCGCCGAGTAAGGCAGGGAGCCACCAAATGCCAGGCTGCGGGGCGAGGATATGCCAGGGGCTTTGATGGCCCAGTTCCTGCGGCCTCATGGGAACTTCCTGGGTGACCCTGCCCCAGTCACTGGCCTTCTGTGTGGCCTGTCAGTTTCTCTTTGTGAACAGATGTGGTTGGTTATTCTTATCCTTTCCCGCCTGATCCTAAGGGTGAGGAGGGACAGCTCCTTTACCTTCTAAGCTGTATGCCCTTGGGCAGGTAACTTAACCTCTCTGTGTCTCTGCCTCCATCACTAAACTGGGGATAATTGCAGTACTCAGTAGGGTCCTTAGGAGGAAGATATGTGCTAATCCGTGGAAGCTGCTTACCAACTTCACCTCCATAAACGTTAACTACTGTTATTTAATCTCTTCAGGAGTAGATCCTGGATATGCAAAATGAGTCATTAAATGCTTTGACGGCCCCTTCCCTCTCCCTTGTTTCAAATTCTAGAGGGCCACTACTGGTCTCCTACCCTCTCAGGCCTGAGTAGCACAGGCACACAGAGCTCCCTGGGGCTCACTGGCAGCCCGCACAGGCAGGGGCTTCACAAGGTGCAGTGCTGAATGCAGCCTCAGCTCCATGATCAGCACCAAGGGCAGGGGACATACAGGCCCTGGGACGACACACCTGCCACGTCCTCCCTCTCCATGAGTCCCGGAAAAGGGAGATGAGAGGCCCGGATGATGGAGGAGGTGGGCAGGCAGGGCCCGGCAAGCATGACGGCAGCCAGCCTGTCCTTCTGCGCCACTGCACTCTACACTGTTTAGGTCTCACAGCAACACACAGTGCTTTCCCTCAGTGCAGACCCCCAACAGCAGTGGTAGGCATCATGGTTAAGAGTCTAGGACTTGGGGGCCCAGCAACAGTCCCTACCACATGGGGCAGCATAAATTAATAAATGCTCAAGCGCTCATACGGTACTGGGCTGAGACGGTTACATGCACGTCAGGCAGTATCATTTAACTGCTTTATTCCATTCGGAAGTAAGTCAGACTTTCAAGTAGGGCCCCCCAAAAGGGTTTATAATGTGGTTTAAAGGATACAGATCCACATTGTGAATACATTGTCACAGAAATCCTTTTTTAATCTAATCCTCTTTACTGTAGTTTTAAAAAGAAAATCATTCCTACCAAGGCCTTTGAGCGTCCGATGAGACCAGGAGAAGGATCTGCATTGCAAAGACCTACGAGCAGTTCACTGAAGCGACACTCTGAACCCACAGGGGGCTTGGCCTAGAAGGCAGTCTGCCCCCTTGGCTCAGAAGACCACCGCCCAGGCCCACTCTGGGCTCTTCTAGTTGTGCTTTATCTGTGCCAAACACCTTCACACTTGTGGCTAGGGACCCTCACCGTGACCCCCACCTGTGCCCCTGTGAACCTCCCCAGGGTCTGTGCCCCAGCATTCACCTGTGTGGCGCTCACATTCCATCAACAATTCTCCTGTTCTCAATGTGCAAGCCAAGCTTGGCCACAGACCACAAGCCCTGCCAGCCAGCCCCCTGGTGCTTCCAAGGGCCCACCTCCGGGGACAGGGGCTAGGGACACTTTTCATGTGATCTGAAGAACAGAAGTCACATTCATGTCTTTAAAAATTATTCCAAGAAATACATCACTAAGTGCAGTGGTTTCACTGGAGGCAAGTAAAATGAATGTGGGCTTAGAAAGGAGGCATTTTCTCTGGGTAACATCAGAAAACAATTTGGTTCCACTCAGCCTGACCACAAAACATCTGCTTATATTAACTCAAAGGCATTAATATCCCTGCATCATGAGTGATGAATGGAAACGTATTGTGCGAATCATACAATGCTCCGCAGCCATTCTGGAACGAGTAACAACAGCTCCTATGGGTGAAATAATGAATTAAACTGCTGTTATAGGGCTCAATTCATTATTTTACCCTGAGGAACAGTGATTATGACTTATGACCACAATTTGCTGTAACACTTTCCAATTTCAAACCAATAGTATGCATTTCTTTCTCTTCATTTTCAGGGTTGAGCCTTTTGAATAAGGTTCGGGTCAGTCAGACTGTAGGATATGGTACTTAGCTATGAGCCCCAATTAAGAAAGAAGTGAACTGAACATTAAACAGCTTGTCATAAAAGTACTGAACAGTACAGCCTTCTGCCCCATCCTCTTGCAATTACGCGATAAAAATTAGGGAGGTCCTGCTGGTTCTGATTGCTTAGGTCACCGATATCATGACGCCGAAATAACTAGCATTATTGGGAATGATCCCTGGCATGTTTCTGGACAATGCTTCATTCATTTGGACACTGCTTGGACAAAGCATGGCGCACCAACCGTCATTATGGAAAGACAAGCCTTATGATATGAACATGTGTTTCTCATATGCAACAGCTACATACGTCGCACTCAGAACATGTGCAGGGAACCCAGGACCACACGGGGCAGCAACGATCTCTCACTGTTTGTGAGGGAACATTCTCTGAGCAGCTGCTACGTGCCCTGCACTTTCCTGGGCACTCATACACGACTGTATTCCTGACAATCCTGTCAACTTACCAAGCTGAAGTTCAGTGAGGCTGATTTTCTTGCCCCCAAATTACACAGGCAGTAAGTGATATAAAGAGAGGGTTAAAAACCAACTCTGTCAAGTCCCAAAGCCCTTGACTGGGGCCATCTCTCACTGGGGCCAAGCATCAGCTGATCACAGACATCCTTGCTGCCAGCCTTCCACTGGTCCAGCCCCCGTGCATCTTGCAGCCTCTAAGCACGCGTCTGTGCGGGTTAACAAGCTGCTGCTGCTTACCACCGCCTGCGGGGAAGGCAAGTCCTCTGGCAAACGACTGACGGCCATTCTTCCAGCTACTTCCTTTATGAAGCCGTGCAGTGTATTTTTTAAAAAGCCCTAAATGGAAGCTAAGTTCTGCCTAAATACAAATGTATTCTTTCTTAATGAAGGGATAGTACTATACATACTTTTATCTCTAGCAAAGACAGGTGGTCATGTTACATGATACGGGGGAACGCGACATCATTTTCAATAATAAAGTTATTTTGTGTAAGCTGAAGGAAAACTATGAGCTTTTAAGAAACTCTGGCCATCATTTGGCTATCAGGGAGCGTGATCAAATCGTCCGCCTGGGCCTGCCCTCCAGCGTTGTGTCCCGGGGTGATGTGCTGTGCCTTTCTCTCCCCTGTATGCACTGTTTCAAACACCAGCCCTCAGGTGTATCCCACAGTCACATCTCCAGCCCAAGCCCCAAGCCCGGGATCCCAGCGCCCACCAAACACCTCCCACGGACTCACACCTGTCCGTGACCAGGTCCTCATTTCCTGACTGCCGGCATCCTGCTTCCCCAGGATGGTCACAAAGCTCCAGGCTCTTTCTCCTGCCTCACTCTCTTCACACGCCCTGCTGCCCTCCAGTGGATCACCAGGTCCAGTCCACTTCCCGCAGCAGCTCTCTCATCTCCGCTCTCACTTCCGCTCCCTGGCCATCGTCTTCAGCCTCTCTCTACTTGACTGGGCAGCCACAGCTGCTGCCTGGAGTCTACACTGCCGCAGTCTACACTGCGAGGCCTCCGGGTCACGTGCCTGCTGGTCTGGGGGGCACTGAGCACGTACTCCAAGTCAGAGGTGTGGAAGGAAGCAGGGGCCTGGCAGGCCACTTTAAGGTGTTTGAGTTACTTCCTTAGCTCAGAATTATTTTTATCTATCAGGGGCGCAGACAGCTCTGCTTCTTGTTCTAAAGAAAGTCCCACAGCCTCTGAGGGAGCACCCCCATAGCAAGTCCCAGGAAAGTCATGGCTAATGGTGTCATCACTGGAATCAGTGTCACGCTTCTAAGGTGATGATCTTAAAGGGGAAACTGCTCATCTGGGTGAATGAATGTTTGTGAAACAGTCCTGAGTATAAAATATGTATGAAGACTCCATGGAGCGGCAGCTGCCACCCCGCGTGGCCCTTTGATCCTGCCGTGAGGGCAGCACACGCACCACAGCCCTTCCCCACACACGTGAGCACTGCCCAGGCCCCCCCGACCCTGTGCAGCCCAGGGCTGCCCTGCCTCTGTGCACACCTGCCACTCTGAAGGGGAAAGGCCGAGGGAACTCAATTATGAGTGCCTTCTGTATGCCTGGCACCCTCTTGGGTCAGCTCACTCAGTCATTAGCCCACCGTGAGGGGCCACCGGTGTTTCAATCCCACAATCAGGCGTGGGGAAGAAACAGGAAGCCTCGAGAGCAAGAGGATTCTGAGCCAGCTTTATGCTCTCGGCAGCCAACGCTCAAGAGAGCAGACCTGGCCCCCTTGCTGGGGCTGGTTAGGCCTCTGTCAGGCCGCCCAGGTCAGTCTGCCAGTGCTCCTGTGCAGGCTACACTCACCTAGACCACCAGATCCCAGCGGGCACTCACATGAGCTGTGATGCAGGAAAAAAGCTCAGGGTTTGGAGCCAGGGCTCGGGGCATGGAGCATGGCTCGGATGCTGGGCTCTGTGACCTTGCACGGGCTTTGGAAGTTTTGTGCCCCATTTTCGTCAACTGTACAAGAGAGATAATTCCTACTTCACTAGACTGTTATGAGATTAAACAAACAAGGCCTGGTGCACAGAAGGTGTTCATAAATATAAATAATAATAATAACTTAGATAGAATATTCTAGTAGTTCTTACTGATGATCCTGCTTTACCATTTAAAACAACCTAGAGTTTTTATATTATATTCATCAAAGTCACTCATCCATTCAACAAACAGTTCCCACCCCTGCTCTAGGCTCTGGGAACACAGCAGTGAAGGCAGACAGATTTCCACCCTCGGGGCACTTGTATTCTAGTGGAGGGATGAGGGCAGGATGTGGGCACACAGACATAGTGGCTGGGGCCACTTCAGGCCAGGTGGTCGCGGAAGGACTCTCTGAGGACATAACATCTGAGCCTGTAGGACAGGAAGACAGGAGTGAAGAGCTTGGTGACACGAATGCCTCTGTGTGAGGTCTGGGAGGAGATGGGTGCCTCTCTCACTCGACAGCCATGGCTCGAAGCTCTACCTCTCATCTTCTTCAGGAGACATCAGGAGACCGCTGACTGCAGATAGGCTCAACCACTTACTAATGAGGGGCCCTTGGACAAGAGAGCCGACTGCTTTTTGCCAAAGTTACAAGAAGACAGTAATGCCCCAACACCTCTTAGTGTGATTACTGAGACTATCACGGATAAAACAAGTACTAAAAAGCTCTGTCCACCGTAAAGCGCTGCAAATTAAGATGTCATTTGCCAGGCACAGCCACTGGAGGGGGACTATGTGGGAACCGGCTTCTCAGCTCTTTGGGCAAGGCCCGCATCCCACCAGGGCAGCTCTAGGACACATCTGTTCCCAACCCCAGGTACACGTACTCCATGTGGCTCTGTCACACCGATGTCCAGACAGCTGTGCATAGACCCGGCTTTAAACGAACAGGTAGGGGCTCTGGCCAAATCTGTCCCTTTTCTTTTGAAACTCACCCAGAGATAATAAACTACAATTGGCAGCTAGGGGACAGGTAAATAAAAGGAGGTGATATTCGCAGTTAAGGTGTTACTCTTTTCATTCTTCAGCCATTACTTATGCTTTCTTCACATTACCATGCACCAGTAATTCAAACAATTAAAAAGCACCATAGCAGCGATTATAAAAGACCCATTTAGAATAGAAGACTATTTTACTGCCACTGAAAAGACATCTAATATTAATAAAATTATTCCAAGGCAATTTCTTCTTTAAGCTACTGCAAATTCAAAACATAAGAAAAGCATACTAAGAATCTGGAAATCAAGTGGAAAATTTATCTAAAATATTTATTTATAATTTTTAAAACTCAGTATAAAAATTAGGGCAAGGGCATTTAGGATGACCTCCTACTCAATGAAATATTCTTACTAAAACTAGTTAAAAATACATGATTAGGCAGAGAATAGCATTACCATTTGTATTTCTTCTGGGGATAATTCATCTTCACCTTTCCCATCTCCCCAGGTTCCCAATTCAGGTTGTGCTTCGGCCGGAATCTTTTCTGTTAAAAAAAAAAAAAATTGAAAGTAGGCAGAAGGCAAAATATTCACTTTAGAATAGGTTGTCTTAGGATGCAGGCATATTTAAAAACATGAGATGGAAGGAAATCATAGAGCTTTGTCCACATTCAACTATCTGTTGGTTAATATTCAAGCACTGCAGCATGACTCTTTACAATGTAAAGATCTGTGTGTGTGTGTGTGTGTGTGTGTGTGTGTGTGTGTGTGTATGGATAGATGGGACCCATGCACAGTTTCAGTATTGGCCTGATCTCAGTAATGGTCGCAAACCAAATGGACGTTCTTCAGGACCAGTTTTCAAGCGGACTTGACTTCAAAACACATACTCGTATGCTTATACACCTCCCTCTACTTTTTAAAGACTGCAAAATGTATGGGTAATTTCATTAAAAAAAATATATATATATACACATATATAAAAAATAGAGGAAATGCCATACCACGCCAATCCCATTCCCCTCCCAGAAGTAACCACTGTTTGTCAGTGCTTTGCTGGAGTCTCGCAGGCTCTATCCAGCACACTCACACACACACACACACACACACAGATATGCAATTCCCTGCTTCCTCCGCAGCCTAGAGATAATTTATAGTTCTGCGTGTGTGGCAGTGTGCTTTTCACAAAGATATCAGTGGTAACACATTGTTCTAAAACTTGCTTTTTATAACTTAACAATGCATCTGGGTGATTACCCAATGTCATTTCACATATATCTACCTTGTTCTTTTGTTTTTGGCGGTATGCGGGCCTCTCACTGTTGTGGCCTCTCCCGTTGCGGAGCACAGGCTCCGGACGCGCAGGCTCAGCGGCCATGGCTCACGGGCCCAGCCGCTCCACGGCATGTGGGATCTTCCCAGACCAGGGCACGAACCCGTGTCCCCTATATCGGCAGGCGGACTCTCAACCACTGCGCCACCAGGGAAGCCCTACCTTGTTCTTTTAATTGCCGCATAACATTCCACTGTAAGGAATTTTCTGTGTAACTGTAACTCCACTGATAAACCTTTGGTTACTTTGGGTTTTCTGCTAGTACAATGGTATGTGTGCCAGTCCGTGCTTTGGTGCATTTTGATGTACTCCAGACGGGAACCTGGGCATGGACTGCTGACTGGCGGTAATTTTACTTTTAATCTAGAGAGCACTTTGACCGGGATCACATAAACATGGGCCAGATCTCTGACAGAGCAGAACAACAGCACAGCTCCCAGAAGGGGCTGCCCCACCCGGGAACCCTGATAGAGAGGCCTATGTGGCTCATCCAGGGGTGGGCTGGGAGCAAGGTGGTGGGGGGGAGAGGGGAGGCGGAGAGTCACTCCTGGGTGGAGGCTGTAATGGGGTCTTTTTTTTGTATAGGTGACTTTGTGTCGGGTGTCTCAGCAGTGCCTCTGGGCTTGTCAGTGGGTTGCCAAGTACTTAAAGGCAAATACTGCTTCTTTTTCTTTTCTTCCCCAATCTCAGTAAATTTCCCATAGCTGCTCTCAGCCCCATGAGATGGGCAAAAGTCCAGAGTTTTTGCTTTGAGACTGATAAGGGAAAAGAACATAATGATAGCACCAATTTAGAGAAAGAAGATTAGGCAGACCTATGTACAAGGTATGGTTATTATTCTGGATATGTCATCACAAAAAAACTCCAAGTCATCTGCGACCCTGTGCAAGTTTTTAAAAATTGGCTGTTTTTGCCAGAACTGTCATCATATTTATAAAAGACACATGTATAACTTAGATATAATATAGGATCTATAAATATAATACATAATTTTTATATAAATGATATTTATAAAAGGTTGGAAACATCTTTAGAAGCCGAGGAGGTGTTTTTCTGAGACCACATTCTTCAGGTGGAACATCTATACTTTTCACTCATCCCACCCCCACCCCTAGAGCCCTCTATCTCCTACCTGACCTCATTATTGTATCCATCTCAAGCTTTTACCTTTATGTGTTTTAAGGATAAGAACATCAAATTTAGAAACACAGAAACATAGTCACATCAGAACGAAGCGTAAGTCAGCTCTGAGCTGGAATGGAAAGTTTGTTAAGAGCCTTTGCAGCCACCTGGAGCCACCCTGACCTGCAGCTGTAAGAATCAGCCTGAGGCACGGCACACCCCATGCGAGTGCTTTGCCCAGACCTCCATGCACCACGATGCCAAGGCACTCAAGTCCAGACTCCTTGGTCCAGTACTCAAGGCCCTCCGTATGGTCTGGCCCCATCCACCTTTCCTACCTTAAGGCCCACTCCTCCTCCCCTTTCTGTGAGTTTTGCTGACCCAGAAGTGGTTTCTTTACTGACTACGTTCCATACCTCTCCCACGCTTTCCGGCCTCTGAGTATTTACTCATGCTGTTTCCTCTGCCTAGAACATTCTAAGCTTCCCCTTTTTCAGGTTCAGACTCATTTCTCCGGACCACCTCCTCCTGAAGTTCCCTGGCCCTCTGAGTGGACTACGTCTTTCCCACCTGTGCCCTCTTTTTTGGCACTACTCACTTCCTCAGGGGCTGGATCTGAGCTTCCCTGTCAACTGAGGGCAGGACCCGTGACTGACTAGAGAAGAAGGGCAAGAAGTATTCACAAATAACCGTACCCATCTTAGTGGAAACCAATGTCAGGAAACAAATTATAAATGGGTCCACAAAGATCTCATCCTGGCTGAGTAAGAATATGGAAGGAAAAAAAACTAAACCCAGACATGCACAGAAGGTCAGCTGTGACCACAGAGGTGCTTTATTGTGCTGCCTTATTCAAAAATAACAAGACTGGTGCCTTTTTTAAGAAACAGGAGTATGACAAGCAAGAAACCACCCTCTGCCTAGAAGTGTACCGCCTAGTCCTACACTAAAGTATTTTTTCTAAGTTACATCTCATGTTTCAAAAGCAAAATGAAAAACCTGAAAAGATAAGCAAAAAGACACCACATAGCCCAGATTTTAAAAATCCTTCTGCTAACTGTAGATAACCTTAGCAAAATGCCCACGGACAGGAAAAAGCTGTCTTCCAATGGCACAGAGAAAAGGGCAGATATACGACCCCTAAGAGGAACCAGCTGGGTGTGGGGGACGAGATTTACCTGCCAGCATCGAGGTGGGGATGGAGATGAAATGGCAAAGGCCCTGGAAAACTGGCAGCACCACGGAGGTCTGTGCAGGCTTCTCCCCTCCCCACACATTCCCCTTAGGTGATGCATCCAGGCCCGCGGCTCTGAACTGCCTATGTCCTATGACTCCCAAAGACCTCCAGCCCTGATTTCTTCCCTGATCTCTAGGCTCACTCCAACGGACTCACTATTTCCACCTGAAAATCCAATAGGCATCTCAGACCTCACACAGAATATGATTCTGCTCCCTCCCACTCCTCCCGGCCTCACTGCAGACCCTCGCACCTTCGTCATCTTGGTCGGTCCAGCCCAAACCTAGAAGTTGCCCTTGATGGCTCTCTTTCCCTCACCTCTCGCGTCCTACCTACTGGCTAACCTTCAGTTCCCAAGTGTGAGCAGAGGTTGAGCCCTTGTCTCCGCGGCCATCTCCACCACCACGTCCCTCAGGTGACACCTCATCCCGCCGGCGTGTGGCCTCCTGCAATAGATTCCCAACAAGGCCACTTGGTTCCTCTTTTTCTCACTCCACTCCAGCTCCACACGGTAGTCAGGGAGGTTTTAAATGTGACCCGGGCCTTGTCATGCTCAGCTTAACAACCTCCAGGGCTCCTCACTACACACAGACCCAGAGCTGAACCTTTCCCACGGCCTGTAGGGCCCTGTGTGATCAGGCCTCTGCCTCCGACTCTCCCCCCTCCTTGTGCCATTCTCACTGGTGCCTCCCTCTTGTGAGTGTGAGTGTGTGTGCGTGTACATGTGTGTGCACGCATGTGGAAATATGCCAGCTCATTTCTCCCTCCTTGATCTTTTCACTGGCTGGTCCCGCTGCCTGGAGAACTTATACCTACAGGAGAGTTCTGATTTCTCCACATCCTGCAAACGCACTTATCGTCAGCCTTTTTCATTCTAGCCATCCTGGTAGGTGTGAAGTGGAATCTCATTGTGCTTTTGATTTGCATTTCCCTGATTACTAATGATGTTGTGCATCTTTTCGTGTGCTTTTTGGCTATTTGTATTTCTTCCTCGGAGAGATTTCTATTCAGACCCTTTGCCATTGGGTTATCATTTTCTTATTGACTTGTAAAAGTTCTTTCCATGTTCTAGATATAGACCCCTTATCAGATATATGATTTTCAAATATTTTCTCCCATTCTGAGGGCTTTTTTCACTTTCTTTTCTTTTTAACCTTTAAAGCACAAAAGCTTTTAATTTTGGTGAAGCCCAGTTTATCTAATTTTTCCTTTTGTTGCTTGTGTTTTGGTGTCATATCCTTGTTAATCTTTTGTCAAATCTGAGGTCAGGAAGATTTAGCCCTATGCTTTTTTTTTTTTTTAATTAATTAATTTATTTATGGCTGTGTTGGGTCTTCGTTTCTGTGCGTGGGCTTTCTCTAGTTGTGGCAAGCGGGGGCCACTCTTCATCGCGGTGCGCGGGCCTCTCACTATCGCGGCCTCTCGTTGCGGAGCACAGGCTCCAGGCGCGCAGGCTCAGTAATTGTGGCTCACGGGCCCAGTTGCTCCGCAGCATGTGGGATCTTCCCAGACCAGGGCTCGAACCCGTGTCCCCTGCATTGGCCGGCAGATTCTCAACCACTGCGCCACCAGGGAAGCCCCAGCCCTATGCTCTCTTATAAGAGTTTTAGGGTTTTAGCTCTGTGTAGGTCTTTGGTCTATTTGAGTTACTTTTTTATAAATGGTGTGAGTTAAGTGTCAAACTTTGTTCTTTTGCATGTGGATATCCAATTTTCCCAGCGCCATTTGTTGAAGAGACCGTTCTTGCCCCCTTGAATGATCTTGGTCCCCCAGTTGGAACTCAGTTGACCAGAGCCACACGGTTTTAATTCTGGATTCTCAATTCTGTCCCATTGATCCATATGTCCGTCCTTGTGCCAGTACCACACTGTCTTGATTACTGTTGCTTTGTAGTAGGTTTCGAAATTGGGAAGTGTGAGTCCTCCTACTTTTTTCTTTACCAAGACTGTTTTGGTTATCCTGAGTTCCCTGCATTTCCTCATGGATTTTAGAATCAACTTGTTAATTTTCACAAAGAAATCAGCTGGGATTCTGAAGAGGAATGCATTGAAACTGTAGATCATTTTGGGGTGTACTGCCATCTTAACAACACTAATTCTTCTGATTCATGATCTTGGGATATTTTTCAATTTATTTGGATCATTTTTAATTTCTTTCAACAATGATTTGCAGCCTTCAAAGTATGTTTTACATTTTTGTTGAATTTATTCTTTTTGATGCTATCATAAAGGAATTGTTCCTTTTAAATTCCATTTTTGGATTGTTCATTGAAAGTATACAGAAATGAAATCTCTGTATAATGGTTTTGTATCCTGCAACCTTGCTGAACTCATTTACTACTTCTTTTATTGGTGGATTCCTTAAAATTTTCCGTACACAATACCAGGCAGTTTGTAAATAGAAAAAACTTCCTTCCTAATCTAGACTTTCATTTCCTTTGCCTTCCTAATTGCCTTTGCTATCTTGGCCAGCCTACTAATTGACTTCCAGTACTCATTTGAAAAAGAATCCTGCCCAATCCTTAGTGTCTAGCAATGGATCTCGTCATAGCTGCTCTACGAACTAACGCAAAATGTGCTCTTTGTGGAGCCCTACTGCACATGCCAGACACTGCCTGGCCCTTTACACTAGCTCCTGAAATGCTCACAACAAACCACAGCCACATGATACTATAAGAAAGTTGAGGCTCAGAGTTCAAATAACTTGTCCAAGGTCATGGTGCAGGACAGAGGCCAGACTGTGAAACCAAGGTTCACGACCCTTCCATGACATCACACTGCAACCACTGTGCTTTCCCTTCCCTCTCACTCAGAGGAAGGGATGGCCCATCTCCATGAACAGAAAATAGATAAAGGTGGGGTACAGCAATGGTAATAGCTTCCTTTTGGGAAAAACAAACAAAATGAGGTAGAAAAAGCCTGTTATATATGCAGGAATTTGTACATAAAGTGTGCACATTTTTAAAGAGCACTAGTTAAGATTTTATTACTCTTTGGGACTCCACATAACCAAGGAAGAGATGGCTCAGAAATAAGCATCACCAAATGACCATGGAGGAAAGAGCTGCCGGGTGGAGCTGTGGGGACAGTGAAGTGGAGCCAGCAGCGGCAGCAGGGGCCAGGATACAGGGGAAAAAGCAAGAGAGGACCAAGATGGGGCGGGAGGAGTCCTGAGATGTATTTACAAAATGGGGGAAATGGTTCTCGGAAGTGCCACTAAATGCTGCAGCTGGGACCTTGACGGCCTCCAGAGAGACACCCTTCACACCATTCTGCTCCTACACGTTGATCAGAAGCTAAACTGGAGGGTTCTCTCAACATTTTGGTGGGCTGGCTTAGTCAGGAGATAACTTCGTGATTATAAAGCATCCAAATACTGACTTTAAGATAAAAATATAAACCGTGAGGAACAGCATTCTCTCATTGACCATTTGTTTTCTACCACCGAGAGGCATTAAGTTCCTTTTGCTTCAGGAAGTATTTCCACAGCAACTAAAAGCAATCAGTGCTCCAAAAAGAGTCTTCATTCATTCATTTTCTTCAACAAAGATTTAATGAGCACCTCCTATGTGCCAGGTATTGTTCTGGGTGCCAGTGTTACAGCACTGAACAAAGCACATACAGAAATTCCTGTCCTTGTGGAACTTAAGTTTTAGTAGGGGAGCCAGAGCATAAAGGATATAAATGAGTCAAACATATAGAACGGTAGTGACAAGTGCCGGGGAGAAAGACAGAACAGGGAAGACCAGATCGGGAGGCTTAGTGCGTCATCCTCTTTCTACTGACCCTCATTCCTCAGGGATCCCAGCCTGTCTCATGGGATTGACGTGATCTAAAGACCTGTCCCCTGACCTCTAGACTCATAAACCCAACTTCCTGCTCAACCTCTGTGCCAGACATCCCTAAATTAACATACTCCACACTGAGCTGATCTGCAGCCCCCAGCCTGCCCCCCCTCAGCCTTCCACAACTCAGTGAAGGGCAGCCACCTTCTTCCCACTGCCAACAACCACTGCAGCCTTCTTGCCCCATCTCCTCCTCATGCCCCACGTCCAGGGAGCACATTCTGTGGCTCAACTTTCAAAATATATCCAGAATTCCACCGCTTCTCCACGTCCCTGCTACCATGCGTGGTGAGGGGCACCACCACCTTGTTCCTAGGAGACGTTAGCAGCCTCCTAACTGTCCCTATTTTGCTTCTTCATCCCCTAAACAATCTATTTCAACAGAGCAGCCAGAGGGACCCTGCTCAAATGTAGTCCTCTGTGTGACAGTCCTCTGTGCAAGCATCCTGGTGGCCTCCCACCTCACTCAGAGTAAACAGCTCTCCCGTGGCCCGGAAGGCCCCACGACCTTGGTGCCCTGGTACTTGCTTGCTTCCTGTCCCTCTGCTCTTCCCTTACTCTGCAGCCTCCCGGCTGCTCATTAGCACACCAGGCACTTCTGCTTCCTTTGCCTTGACTCTCTTCCCACAGAGAGCCACATGGCTCACTCCTCACTGCCCTTGGGTCTTACTGAAACCTCAAGGACTCCGACCTCTCCAGTGGGCCATATCTCTATTACCAGGACCCCCTCTCTTATAGCACAGACTGACTGTGTACCCAGTTGTGTAATATTCCATTACCATCTGTTCCCCTCTGGACTGCAAGCACATGTGCCTATTTTCTACTCGCTCCCGTATCCCCAACACCTAGCGCAGTGCCTGGCATAACAATTCTCAGTGTGAGCGAGGGACCCAGCAAGGGCAGACTCTCTCTACGTGAGATTTACCCTCACCTGGGCCCCAAGACTCTGGACTGGCTTCTCCCCACTCTCAGCAGCCCTGACAATAGCTCCTGAATGAATGAATGGATGGATAAAGGGTCGAGCAGCTATGTCTGGCAGGAGTAAATTTAGATATGACACCCCTATGTACTGTTTACGAAAAGCAGGGCCCCATCACTTTGTGACTGATGCTGGGGTTTTCCCTCATTAGGAATAAGCGGAGATAGGCATGGGAGGGTGTGTGCGAGGCCTCTGGCCTATGGGACAAGGCAGCCTCCAGAGAGGATGGGCTCAGGCTCGACATAGAGTGACCCACACCTGGAATCCCAGTGACGCTCTTATCTTGTTATCTGACTTTTGATAGGTTATACAGTTTCTTCAAAGCTCTGTTCCCTCACACATAAAGTGATGACAGTAACACCTCAAAAGACTCCGTGAGACTTGATCTGCTGGCACCCCCGGTGGGTGCCCAGCACAGTGAAGGGGGTGGTCACTGAACGCCAGTCTCCTTGCCCTTCCCACAGAAGCTGTTTTCAGCTACAGAAAGGCCTCTGGCATCTTTCAGGCTCACAAAGCCCTAAGTGCATTCTGAATTCCCTCGCTTACAATATGCAGGGAATAAATTAGATGGAAGGGCAGCACAGATGCACATGGAAATGCCAGGTCCACCATTTATGAACTTTTAACTTGGACAAGAAAAAGGTCATAAAATCCATCCCAGAGGGCTGCTACAAGGATGGTGGTGATGTCTGTGAAGATTCAGGACAGCGCCTAGTACCTGGGAGGCATGCAGTAAATGACAGCCATTGTTGAGAGTATAGAAGAGGAGGCGAGGGAGACTCTCGGGCCTCAGCATCCTGGGATTCACACAAAGCAAAATCTCATGTGCCTCTGAGGTACAGCAAACTAAGCATGCATCCCCTACACAGGGTGGCCACCCTGGCCAGACACATGGATTGAAGATGTCCCCGACAGCATTATATATACATTCCCCTATATTTCCAGACTTTATAGAGACACTGTATTTATCCAGCATCTACCATGTGTTAGGAGCTGTTCTAAGTTATGGGCCGGCTAGCAAACATGAAGACAGGAAGTTTATAAACCCAGACTTGCATTTTGTCCTATTGGCTCAATTGGCTGACAAAGGCGGCTGACACCACAGGCTCCGCCCCAAGGCAGGATGGTCAGGTCCAGGCAAGGTCCGTGCTGACAGTGCACTGCGTGGGTGCAGGGGAGGCAGCGCCCCACCGTTCCTGAGACTGACAGGCAGAGATCCCCATGATTCTTCCAGGTTCTAAGTCTCCAGTCCCCACCCCACTGGTGCGCAGCAACTCAGGCCCTTTCTCTGGACCTTGGCGGCTGCCAGGTGACTGGGGGATCCTCCCACCCCGCCCCTGCGGCGGCATTAAGATCCAACTGTGACCAAAAAAGACTGACACTTCCGTGTTTCCTTTGCTTTATGCAAATACTAACACCACAAGATGTCTGGGGCTGTGTTCCTTCTTTTTCTGCTTTGTATTTTGGCCAACGTGTCACAAGGAAGAGGCGCAAGGCAAGATTCTGATTTTAATTCATACCTGGAAATTCTTCAGTGACAGGTCTTTCTTCAGAGTCTTTTGAAGGATTCTGTGAAACTTTCTCAGAAGACATGGATTGTCTTGTCTTTGTATTTGGTTCTGGTTCCAGCTTAGATCTAAAGATAAAAAATTAGCAGTCATATCATTTACTTACACAGGATTCCGCCTAAAAGCAGAGAGGAGTCACACGTGGCCCTCACGCTTGCTCTGTGCCCTCTGCGGGAGAGCAGAGCCGCTGCCCTGGGCCCAGCGGCCATCCCCACACAGCTCTAGTGGGGCACTTAATACATGGCAGACCGCACACCCCCAGCCATAGCACGCAGCAGGACGAGTGCCATCAGGACGCACCAAAGGAAAGGACACCAGAACAGCCCAACCTCCTGAACCCACACTCTACACGTGGGCAGCGAAGGCCGACTGCTCTAAGTTCAACAAACCCAAGAAGCTGGTTGTCTTATACCAATGCAAAAGTGTTGCTGACTACACACACGCACGTGTTATATAACAAATATGACATATAAGTAATATCTGAAAATAACTGAACCATAAAAGCACAAGTCTTTACATATCCACTGGGGGGCAAGGCCTTGACTCAGGTCCCTAAGCCTCAGCACTTGGCACTGGCCCTGGGCTCCTCCCACAGTGTATTCTCTTCCACCCTCAGGGCCAGGTGCAACCTCACACGCTCACAGAGGCCTTCTGACTCTCCTACCTAAAACAGGCCTCCTCCTGTTGCTCTGTGCCCCTGTCTGTCTTCTCCCCAGCAGTCACTGCAGTCTGGAACCATCCTGCTCGTTCATTTCTTTACTGTCTGTCTCACTCCACTGCAGTGCACGCTCTGAGAGCAGGGTACCTGACTTCATAAGTCGTAGTTGCTGTGTGGCCCTAGGTTCTAGATGAGTGTGTGCCATTTAGTGTTTAATAAATATAGGTTGAATGAACGGATACTTTACAATTGTCAATAAATGGCTAATACGAGGAAAAACAACCCGGTTATGAAACAACGGGCCTTGTATTGGAATTCATACAGCACTATGAAAATTCTAGGCAGATTGCTAAAAAGATCTAAGATAATTTCCACGTTACTAGGCAGAAGGACTAAAAATAAAAAGGACAATGTAAATGCATATAAGGATGATATAATTAATGCCAGCTAACGTTTACCGAGGGCTTATCAGGTATTGGGCACTTTTCTAAGCACTGTATATGCATAAATTTATTTAATGTCATACATCCCTATAAAGTAGTTACTAGTATTAATGGCCTTTTTACAGAGGAGGAAACTGAGGTATAGGGAAGTTAGGAACCTTGCCCAGGTCACACAGTTAGTAACTGGGCTGGGATGTGACCTTAGGGAACCCAAAACACAACAGACTAGTGTTCTAAGAAAGGCTGTTTTGGAAATGCTCCTCTACAACATTAACAATAGAAATTTCAAAAGTAATTATAATATCAATCACGTTAAGTGTTCCAGTTACTATGGCTGAGTAACAGACCACTCTAAAATTTAGTGCCTTGAAACAATATTAATTATTTACCATCTATCCATGTTTCTGGGGTCAGGAATTTGGGAGCAGCTTGGCTGGGCGGTTCTGACTCATGAGGGTACCGTTATAGGGCAATGGGGCCCCACCATCTGAAGGCTTGACTGGGGCTGGGGGGTTCACTTCCAGGGAAGCTCATTCACACAGCTCCGTGTTGGTGCTGGGAGGAGCCTCATCTCTTCCTCGTGGGGCCATGTCAATGTGTTACCTGGCATGGCAGCTGGCTTCCCCCAAAGAAAGCAGTCTCAGAGACTACGGTAAAAGCTTCAAGGCCTTTTATAACAGCCTCAGCCTCAGTTTATAACAAACTGTCATTTCTGTCATATTCCACTGCCCAGGCAGTTGCAATGGTCCACTCAGGTTCAAGGAGAGGGAATACAGACCTCATATCTCATACTCAATGAAGCAGTAACAAAATCACATTTTAATAAGACCATGGGGCATGGGATATGTTTGGGTGCAGCCATCTTTGAAAAATACATCTGCTATTCTAAGTATCATAGATATGCACAAAGATATAGTTTCAAGGATATTCAGCACTGCTTATAATAACAAAAAAATGACTTAGATGTTCATCAAAAAGTACCTGGTTTAGAGTTGGAAGATACAATGAAAGAGAAGACTCCATTTGCAATAGCCAAAACAAAAAAGATTAAAAAACTAACAATAACAACAAAAATTGCAGCGTAAACTTAGCAAGAAAAGCCCAAAACTCACAGATGTTCTTGAAAGATAAAAAAAAATACTGTAACAAATGAAAAGATATATCATGTTCTTGGATTGAAAAAAGAAATACCATAAAGCTGTTAGTTCTCCCTAATTTAAAAATATAATGTGATCCCAATAAAAATATCACCAGGTTCCCCCCCCCCCCCCCCCTTTAAGTCAGGCAAGTCAATTATAAAATTCATTTGGAAACATGCAAGAATAGTCCGAAAAACTGTAAATAAATATTGAACTCTAGTTAATGATATACATGCTGAAGTATTTAAGGATAAGTGTACTGATGTTTGCAATTTATTTTGAATTGCATAAAAAAATGCCAAATGGTGTTAACACCTATGGAGGGAAATTTGGTAATATCTAGCAAAATTATATTTACTTTCTAACCCAGAAATGACTTCTATGACTCTATCCCAAAGATACAGCAATAATATGAAAAAGTAGGTACAAGGCTATTCATTGTAGCAATTTTGTAATTCAATTTTAATACAGCAAAATCCTGAAAACTAACCATATGTCCATCAACCTGGAACTGGCTTAATAAACTCTGGAGTACTATGGAGCTGTAAGGAATGAAGAATAACTCTCTATACTGCTGTGGAGCAAATCAAGCAAGGTGAAGAGAAGTGCGTATAGGAGGGAACTTCCTTAATCTGATAGAAGACATCTACAAAAAATCTACAGTTAACATCATACCTTATGGTGAAAGGCTAAATGTTTTTCCCTAAGATGAGAAAGAAGGTAGGGATGTAGTATACCTGGGCAACAAGAGAGGAGAGAGAACAATTACAAATCATTTTATGAGGCCAGCATTACCCTGATATGGAAATCTAACAAAGATATGACAAGAAAGGAAAATTAGACAAATACCTTCATGAACATAAATGCAAACATCCTTAACAAAATATAAGCAAACTGAATTTAACAATGTATAAAAACAGCAATGCATCATGGCCAAGTGGGGTTTATCCCAGGAAGGCAGAGTTGGTTTAACATCTTAAAATCGATCAGTGTAATACACATTAACAGAAAAGAAAAGCACATGATCATCTCATTAGATGCAGAAAAAGCATTTGAAAAATTCAAGATACCTTCATAATAAAATGTCTCACCGAACTAGTACTAGAGAGTGTGCAGGAAAGGGTTGATGCAGCAGGTTTGGGTGTTCCAACTCTACACATTTCAAAGAAACTGGCCCTGGACCAGTTCCTGGGAGATAACCACCAAGCTCTGAGAACATCCTGCCTGATAAAGGCTGTTCTTGTACGCCTGGGGCCTTGGACCACACCAGACAGTTTACACTAACAATGTGATTAATGTTGGGGTCTTGGACCAAGCTGTATGAGTTCGACCTCTGGAGGGACTAGAGACTGATTAACTAAAGCCAGCAGCTTGGGTGCTCCATGCATACATGACTGATCCCCAATGAAATCCTGTGGGCTTCCCTGGTTGACAAATACTGTGTACATGTTGTCCCACATCACACATTCTCATTGCTGGGAGAATTAAGCACTGTCCGCGCTATTCCATTGGGAGGACAACAAGAAGCTTGCATCTGGTGGCTCCTGGACTTTGCCTTACGTGCCTTTTACCTTTGCTGATCCTAACCTGTTTCTTTTCACTGTAATACTATACCATGAGTATAACAGATTTTCTGGGTTCTGTGAGTCCTTCTAGCAAATCATTAAACCTGAGGGCAGTCTTGGGAACCCCTGACAAAGAAGGGAATTTCCTAACCTGATGAAGAGCTACAGAATACCTATAGCTAACATCACACTTAATGTGAAGCAATAAATCCTTGCCCCATAATTAGGAACAAGGCAAGGATGTCCATTCTAACCACTTCTATTCAACATGGTGCTGGAGGCCCACATCCTAGGCAGTGCAATAAAGCAAGAAAAAGAAATAAAAGGTATAAAGATTACGTTATTTATATATGGCATCACTGTTTATGCAGAAAATTACACAGAATTTACAAAAAAGCTGCTAGAACTAATATGTGAATTAATTAAGGTTGCAGGACAGAAAGTTATTTTGCAGATACAAAAATTAATTGTATTTTCTATATACTAGCAATGAGAAATTGAAAAGGAAAATTAATAAAACAATACCACTTACAAGAGCTTCAAAAAATCTAGGAATTTAACAAAAGATGAGTAACACCTCTACTACGCTGAAAATGACAAAATATTGCTAAGAAAAAGAAATTTAAATATAAAGATAGAAATCAATGAAAAGATATACCATGCTTGTAGATAGGCATTAAGACATCCATTCTCCCTAAATTTATATATAGGTTCGATATGATCCCTATAAAAATCCCAGCAGGTTTTCTGAAGAAGCTGACAAGCTGATTCTAAACTTTCTATGGAAATATACAAAGGATCTAGAATAGCAAAAATAATATTGAAAAAGCAGAAATTTGGAGGACTAACATCAGCTGACTTCAAGATTTACTACAAAGCCACAGTAATCAAGATAGTGAGGTACCAGAATAAAAAATTCTGATTAATAACACTGAATAAAGAGTCCAGAAACAGATATATATGTATGGTCAATTGATTTTTGACAAAGGTGCCAGGTCAACTCAATGAGGAAAAGAAAGTTGAAATATTGCTGGAATAAGTGGATATTTATATGGAATAAAATGAACCTCAACCTCATCTCACTATATCAAAAAATTAATCTGAGATAGATGATGGGCCTAAACATAAAACCTAGACTCACAAAGATCCCAGAAGAAAACATGAAAGACTAACTCGGTAGACAATATAAAAACAGATAAATTGGACTTCCTCAAAATTAAGAGTTTCTGCTCATCAAAGGACACCTTTAAGAAAATGAATAGACAAGCCACAGAACAGGGAAACATATTTGTAGCACATATCGAACAAGGAACTTGTATGCAGGCTATACAAAAATAACTCCATTACAAGTCAACAATAAAAAGACAAACAATCCGGTAAAGAAATGGGTTAAAGACCTGAACAGACATCTCAAAGAAGCAAATATACGAGTAGTCAATAAGCAGAGGAAAAGGTGCTCTAGACCACAGTCTAGAGCAAGAGCTGAAAAAATGAGCTATTACTACCACTCTTACTACTGCCGCTACTATCACTGGGTAATAAGAAAAGGCAGAGGGGTGGGATAGTCTTGTGAAATCCTAAAGAAATACACATTTTTTATTCTGACAAGATGCAGACCAATGGAGGAACAGAAGAAAACAGCTGACAAAATCCATTAGTAATTCAAAAAATTCAGGGACTTCCCTGGTGGTCCAGTGGTTAAGACCCCACGCGTCCACTGCAAGGGGCACGGGTTCGATCCCTGGTTTGGGAACTAAGATCCCACATGCTGCGTAGTGTGGCCAAAAATCTAAAAAAAAAAAAGAAAAAAAAAATCAAAAAAATCAGAGAAGGGAGAACACTGCTGTAGTCTTTGCAAGGGACTCAGCAGGGTCTTCCAATTAGGGGCCAACTAGTGCTCATCTTCTGGGTTGGTGCTGTGGAGGGGGAAGGATTTGAGGAGTCTTGGTAGATCAGCAGGGGAGAGGTCTCGGGGCGGGGGGCAGCCACAAACTGCTTGAGTGTGCACAGCCTTGACCTCAGCCATGTTCCTCAGTAGGACTGGCCTGATGTCCTCCTAGACTGTCTTGGCTGACAGGTTACTCCAGTAATTCCACACATCCATGGCGGTTGGAGACTGGGTCCTTAAACCACTGGCTGATTGACTGCCTGAGACAGACAAATATGTTTAGAAATATGTTTGGAGACAAAAGTGGGCTTGGATCCTAGTCTGCAGCTTATCTGCAGAGTAGCCTCTAGTCTGCCACTTACCTGCAATGTGACAGGTATTTTGTTTTGTTTTGTTTTTTAAATCCTCTTTGCTGAATTTTCTTTATCTGCAAAATGAATTAAATAGCGCTTTTCTAAAAAGGTTCTTGTAAACATTGAATGAGATCACCTGTGACAACGGACCTAGCACAGAGGTTGGCACGCAGTAGGTGCTGCCCTGGCTCACCTTGTAAGCACTGGGCCTCAGTTTCCATATCTGTAGAGCAGCTTCCAGTATCTTCTGTTCCAACCAATAAAACAAGGTTCCTTCTACCTTTTTTCGTTTCACTTCCTTGATAATGAGAAACCTGGCTTCTGGTATCCTTCCAATATTAACACTCAAAGTCATTGCAAAGACTAAATAACACAGCAGACCAAAAAAAAAAAGTACTATGGAAAAGGTAAGTACTTTATAAATTCTTACTGCTACTAATTCAGAGAGTAGAAATAACTGGGGGCTTCTCAGGGGAAGTGTCACTTAGGCAAACTCTTGAAAGAGGAGTAAAGTTTTGCCAGGCACAGAAAAGCAGAAAGGACGTTCTAGGCATAAAGAACCTAGGTGTGGAATTGCTGGGTCATTGGGTGGTCATTTAACTTTGGAGAAATATTTGGCTGGTTCTTTTTTTTTTTTTTAATAAATTGGTTGTTAATACACACTTTTCTTTTCTTTTTCTTAAATTTCTTATTATTTATTTATTTGGTTGCGCCGGGTCTTAGTTGCGGCAGGTGGGCTCCTTAGTTGTGGCTCACCAGCTCCTTAGTTGTGGCATGTGGGATCTAGTTCCCTGACTAGGGATCGAACCCGGGCCCCCTGCATTGGGAGCGTGGAGTCTTACCACTGCACCACCAGGGAAGTCCCTGGCTGGTTCTAATAAAGAGTTACTTTATTAGAAGTAAGTAGCCATAAATCAGAGTTCCAATTATTAACCAGCCATAAATGAGAGTTCCAGTTGCTGCATATCCTCCCTAACATTTATCACTTTTATTTTAGCCATTCTAACATGTGTGAAATGGGATCTTGCAGGGTTTTATTTTATTGTGAAATAATCACATGCAGAGAAGTCTGTAGTTCGAAGAATGCTTTTTCCTGAACCATTGGAGAGTAAGTTGCCAACCTGATGCCCCTTCAACTCTGAATATTTTAGTACTTCCTAAAAACAAGAACATTCTTTGATACAGTCAGAATACAACCATCTGTATCAGGAAATTCACATTGATACATTTCTCCCATCCTCTCCCTAGACCCCATTCTAATTTGACCAGATCTCAATAATATCCTTTATAAGAAAAAAATTCAGTTCAGAGTCACACACTGACTGCATCTAGTTGTCGTTTCTCTTTAGTCTCCTTTGGATTAAACAGATCTTAGCCTTTCCTTGAGTTTCAAATCCTTGATACACGCCAGTTATTCTGTAAGACGTCCCTCAATCTGAGTTTGTCTGACCTTTCCTCGTGGTTGGATTCAGGTTATGCATCTCTGGTATAAAAACAATATGATATGATAGAAGTGATATTCTATTTCCATACTTCTCATTTCATCCTATCAGGCTGTACATGATTTCACTTTGATCACTTGATTAAGGTAGTGGCTGTAACCATAAAGTTACTCTTTCCTCTTTGTAATTAATAAGTCTGGGGGGAGGGACTGCTTAGCTACTATGCAATTATCAATTTCAAACTTTCAATTTACTCATTTATTTATTCCTCTCTAGATGGGCTCATGATGCCCTACTTTATTCAATGGGTTATAATCTGCTACCATGTATTTTGACGGTCCAATTGTCTCTAATGTGGTCAGCAGAAGCCCCTTCAAACTGGCTTATGTCCTTTTTGCATGTCCCCATCACTCTCTGAGCCGTTCGTTCCTTGCTTTCTGGCACAACAAAATGTTCCAGGCTCATTTTATACTTTCCCTGACCCAGCCCCAGAATCAGCCATTTCTCCAAGGAGCGCTGGTTCCTGGAAGCTGAAATTGCTATTAAGAAGCCAAGATCTGAGTGCTAAGTATTCTTATTGCTACTGGGATATTGGTGCGTCCAGGCCCTCTCAGTGGACAGAACCAGAAAAAATGTGTATGTGTTTGCAGACCTAGACACGCATACACATTTACAACCATATTTCATTTCTATATCTACCTATGTAAAATGAAAACCATGAGTTCACACCAGTACTTTTCATTCCAATCCAATTTCCCTTTCACTCCCCTGAGTTGAAACCTGGCTCCCATTATCCGTATATACTTACTATTTGATCAGTCCCCCTTGTATATCACCAACTTGCCACCTCCACTGCCACTCCTCCCCCATGTGGACACGCCCCTGTCCTTGCTCAGGCTCTCACTGCCCATGCTGAGCCAGCCCTCCTCAGCTTGCTCACACTCTGACCTGCCCTGGGAAACGACAGCTCCCCGAAGCTGCAGACACGCGTCTTACGCTGCCCCACTCCATGGCTGCAGGACTGAATTGTTCAGGAAGGAGAGGGGCTTAACTGACTTTTAAATAAAGGGTTCCATTAATGTCTGTCGCCCTTTGTGTCCAGGGTATGCTAATGTGCCAGTTTTTAATTTAAAATGAATAAAGGACTGCAATGCAGCAGACACAGATGAAGTTGAGTGCTTTTTTTTTTTTTTTTAAGTGATAAAAACAGATCTAATTATACACAGAATGTCTACTGAGATCCTCAGGGAAATTACAGATTAACTAGTTGAAGGCAATTTGAGAAAAGCAATTTTTAAAAAGTCATCAGAAAGATCAGTTTATACTCCATGATTTACTTAAACTGATTTCTCTAACTGAAAGCTGAGCATTTCATAACAGCAATCCAAACAGTTTCCACCTGGCCAACATCTGTTTCCAGGTCCCTTATTTGAAAGACTTCGGGATTTTTTTAAAAATTTAAGTACAGGAAGAGATAGAAGAGAGGGAGAGAAACAGATTTTCCAGTTTCAAAACAAGAAAATATGTGGAAGAAGTTCTTTGCAAACCTTAAATAAAGCCCTGTACAAATATTTGAGAAAAATGATTAATATTCTAGAGTCAGGCATAGCTCTTATACTTCTTTTATGCCCCCAACAAAGACTCTGGTAGAAAGGAGATATTTTTGATACCTAATATTATAGCACTCTCATTTCAAAGATGGCTTTCAGTCTAAGGTATCCACTCTGGCACAGGTACCCTGTACTCCCACAGAGCAGGAATATCTCAAACCACCTTAAGCCATCTTCACACTTACAGATATTTACTGGGCATCTACTCCATACTGGGTGATTTTCAGGCCAGTGCTACTCAAAGTATGGTCCGCAGACCAGAATGAGACTATGAACTGTTTGTTATCGGTCTGCTATGAATAAGTACAAAAATGAAGAATAAGCATTTAGAAACATTTATAGCAATTTGATACTGCCATTTAATCAGGGGACTCCTGTCTCTGAACAGGGTATAGACCACTTCAGGTGTTATCAAACTACTGTGGTGGCTCACCAGCAGCATAAGCTATGAACTTGACCTGCGCAGTGGAACTTGACACATCAGTCCATGATGGACTGCAGAGAACAAACAACAACAATGTGGTCCTTCACCTCAGAGACGTTGGTCTAAGCCAGGAGTCAGCATGCTTTTCCTGTAAAGGGCCAGGTGAGAAATACTGTAGGCTTCGTGAAAGAACATATATGGTCTCTAACCCCATATTCTTCTTTTTTTCTTTTGCTTCTTGTTTTCCAAACATCTAAAAATATAAAAACCATGTTCTCCTTGAGGGCTGTACAGAAACAGGCTAGATTTGGCTTGCAGGCCATAGTTTGCTGATCCCCTGTTCTAGGTGGTGACTAAGACAAAATCACAGGTGGGGGCAATATGGAGAGGTTGGTAAAAGGGTACAAACTTTCAATTATAAGATGAACAAGGTCTAAGGATCTGATGTACAACATGATGACTATAGCTTATAACACTGTATTGTATAACTGAAATTTGCTAAGAGAAAAGAACTTAAATGTTCTCAGCAAAAAAAAAAAAAGGAAAAAGAAACTGCTATATAAAAAATAAATAAAATAAAATACAAAAATTCAAAAAATAAATAGGTAAAAAAAAGATAAATATATGAGGTTATGAATGTGTTAATTAACTAGATGGGCAGGAATCCTTTCATAATGCATACATATATCAAATCACTACAGTGTACTCTTTAAATATTTTAAAATTTTGTACGTCAAATACAAAAAAAGCCGAAATTAAAAAAAAAAAACCCACAAAATCATTGCTATGGACTTAGTATCACATCGTATCACTTCTTGTTTTCTTCATCTCTATCATCATTATCATCCCCAACACTGGCAAAATTTATTGAGCTGTTACGATGTGTAGGATACCGGGTTAGGGGCTGTGGATATGAAGAGGTAAAAGACAAAATTCTGCCTTCACCAAGCTTCCAATCTAGTTGGAATGAGAGGACCAAATCATAAATAATACTATGAGTACGTTCTTTAAGTACCAAATAAGTATGGTGAGAGCATGTGTTGTAAGTATACCAGTTTTTCTTTAAAGAAGGAAATTTTTATCTTTTGTAACCAACCTAAGGGAGTAAATAATAAATAACTCAAGGTCATACACCTGGCCATGGGATTGGGCACTATTTCTAAAGTGTGTTTGCCAGGTGTTTCAAGAGTAAAGGGCTCCACAGTGAGCAGGGCTCTCTCTTAGAAAGATGGAATCAAGGCACAGGGTCAGTGTAAAGACTCAGGGAACTCTATACACTAAGCGTTTCTCAAACTTGTTTGACCATGGAACCTGCTTACAGAGTAACACTTATTTTATTTAGGTTGCCAGGATTTCCTCAGAATATCATAGGAAATTCTCACATTATCCTTTAGAATTAATAGTAGGATGTGACGATATTCTGATAGTTAACTTCAAGCTACAATGATAAATTCAGAAGGTGCTGTAAACTTGTCTAGACTTCCTATCTGTTGTTTCATAACCTGTGCAATGTTAGAAGAAACATCATCTTTCAGGCAATATGTTTTATCAATCTCAAGTCTCCCTTGAAGCAGAAAAAATAGCCAGGAGTTCCCACTCTAAGAATATCACTGTACTAGCGAAAAGTGATGTGTTCAAATGATGCACCCAAACCCAGCAAACTTTAAAGTGAGGTTAGCCATGGGTAGGTTCAGGATCAGACGACTCACCACTGAATAAGAAAGAAATAGCAATTTGAAGAGAAGCCCTACTATTTTAAGTTTGGATGTGTTCCTGGATTTTTGTATAGTTTATTACACCTGAACAGAGAAAATGCTCTGAACTCGTGAAAAACAATATCAGAGGTTAGTTTTAATTTCCAGATCGCCACCTCAAACCTCTTCCCAGGAAAAAGAAAGGCGATTGATATTCAACCTGATTGCTTTCTGGAAAGGGGAAATGTTTCTGATGTTTTAAATTAGAGCACATACCCATGAGGGCATCTGTTGGCTATTTCAACTTAAATCTTAACCAAAATATTAGTGCTTTCAGGTGATCAGGAGGATATGGGTGTACGTCAAACCCTTTGGGGATGACAAGGTCACCTGTGCCAATGCTGGGTCTATACTGCCCACAATCTTTCCATTTTATAAGCTCTCAATACATAGACCTGAGGATCCTGTAATGAGTGCCTGTGCCCCATTCCTTCCTTCACTCAAGAACCCTTAACTGAGCACCTATCTTGTGCTAGGGTCTGATTAAGGCACTGGGACCACAGAGAGAAAAGACACAATGGTCCCTGTCTTCAAAGGACTCTCAGTCTCATAGCAGGAGGAAGAACAGAGGTGAGACCCCAGCAAGAGTTATCACCATCTGCATGCTCAGCTTAAGGCAACTAACAGCAGGTGCAACTGTCAACTCAGGTAGCACAGTGCCTAGGGATGGGTGAAGAGAGCTACATTTGACAATGGTGCATCCTTCTAAGAAATGGAGCAGGCATGGAGGGAAAACCCCAGAAAGCTCGGCTGAGACTACGTTTGCCTTCACGGGCAAAACATTTTCACCCCGTCTGGAATAAGAGCCCTTTGGTGTGAGAGATTAGTGCGATATTACCATTCTATGAAAATAAACACCATCAGAGAATAACTTTTCTCTTACACTGTGAAAGGTTTAAAATACAAAACAATCAGACTGCCCCTTTACTAACAAATATGCTCTTCTTTCACCAAGAAAAAAACAAACACGAGAGTAGCAACAATGCCATAAAACATGAGAACTTGGGTTTCGCAAATCTATTTTATAAGAATGATTTTTAACATAAACCATCACCAATGAAAACAAAATAATACAAAAACAAAGAACCCACCAATCCAACTTGACAGTGAAAACAACTCTACTTAACAGCCAAATTATCTTCAGGAAACTTGCCATTCATTCATTCATTCATTCCACAGTCCTTACTGAGTGGCTTCCCTAGACTGGGACAGGCATCATGCCGCACACTGGGCTAAGGGGGCGTACTAGCAGCTTTCTAAGAGTGGAAGTGTCACACCTGACCATGACAACGCGCAGGGAACCTACATCGGAAGGAGCTACTAATAGGGCCCATGGGAACTGCGAAAGGCCTTAAAGAGCAAGCAACATCTTAACTGGGGCTGGAAGTATAAATAGGAATTGGCTTGCCACGTGAATATAGGGGACGGGGGCAGGGAATATAAATATATATGTGAAGGGCATTCTGGGCAGAGACCTCAGCAAGGATTAAGGCATAAAAATTTCAAAGAACAAGGCCTCTTTAGAACACAAAGTAGTCAGGTATAGTCAGAGCATAAATCCACGGAGACCAACTAAGAAACAAATCGTTACGGGCCTGGAATGTCATGCTGTGAAGTTTAGCTTTGTAAAGACACTGGAGCAAGGGAGTGATAAAAGTATATGTATGTTTTAGGCAGATGCCTTCTGGGGTAAGGTGAGGAAAGAACTAGAAGGGAGGGCTGGACTACATTGTGAAGGGTCACACAGTTATTTCCCTCAAGGTCCTCTGCTCAAAGTAATTGGCACAGGGCAGCTATCTGACAGGAGACGAGAATGAACTTCACTGCCTAAATGAGAACAATTCCCATCTGCTCTTAATTTGTCCAAACCTCTGCTGAGAACCAGGAACTGAGGAGGCAGCTGCCAAAGCCTCTTCTTACTTTACTCAAGGTACCTGTTAAGTCTCAAGTGTCAAGGTCCGCCTGAGATAAGGAAGCAGAATCGGCATCTCTCGCTCTGGTGGGTGTGAGACCCGGTGACCACGCACCACCTCTCGATGACAAATCACACACCATCAAGGCCCTAACTTCTCCTCCAGGACTTGCTTTGGGCAAATACTCTGCCTGCCCTCCTGCCTGAGCCTGGCCTGCTTTCTTCCTCTCTAATCCCTTACCCAGATTATTTTCTTTCAGCATCCAACACAAAGCCCATTGTTTGAGAAATCTGCCCTGGTTAACCTGACGTTCAAATCTGAGTTCAGCTGTGTGACACTGTGCAAGTAACCCAAATTCCCTGAGCCTCAACTTCCTCTATAATATGGGGTACTAATACTTTTTAATAGAGTGGCTGTGAGGACTAAATGAAATAAACATAGTGCCTGACACATGGTAAATGCTTTAGAGCAGATAATAGTATAAGTTAACATATATTAACCACTCAATGGCAAGTGTTTCACCTGCATCAACTCATTTTATTCTCACAACAACCCAACAAGGTAGGTATTATAAATCTTTCCATTTTACAAGTGAGGAAACTAAGGCACAGAGAAGTTAAGCAATCTTCCCACGGTCACACAGCAAAGCCACGATTTAAACACAGGCTGCCTGCCTGCAAGCTGGAGCTCTTAGGTCCTAGGCTTTGCTACTCAGTGGTACCAGTCCCCACCCTGAACTTGCTACTGATCTCACTAATTATGACATATCCTGATTAAGTTAGCTTATTTTTCATGTTTATATAGCAACCCAGTCTGACTCTAAAGCATAGTGCTCTACAAACTTTATTTGCTATTATTAATTAAAGAACACCAATGGAGACAATACTTACAATCTTTTCTTGTCCACCACTCGCTTAACTCGGATGGCTCTTTGTTCTGAGTAAAGTTTACATACTCCTGTTCAGGGGAAAATAGCAGAGACCACTTAAAACTGCTTCTCGGGCAAAGGTATCATTAAATACAATGAGACAGGACAGTCTTCAGCTAGCAAAGCTAAATGTTGCATCCCATCTATTGTGAAATGCCACATTTGCCCTTTAAGATAAAATGAAATACTTTTTAAGTAATCTTCAATGAAATCCAAAACAGCACTCCTGTGCTCCTTCACTTGCTGGGAATGTATCTCCTTGTGGGCTGTAACAGAAAAGGACAATATTCAGGGCTCTGTATTCAATTATACAGAAGAACAATTCATCTTCAGCTTCCTCACAACAGTTTCTTTATTAGGAGTATTCTTAAAAATACAGCTATAAAACAAGTCTTGTGTCAAGTGACATTACATTTTTAAAAGAGTAAGATTTATTAGGCTTTGTGAGAGTAAAAGATTCAACCTGCAGAAAAACTAGTCAAATAATTTATGGGTTATTACAGCACATAGGGATGGCATCTGACACAGCCCTCTTCTCGAGTGCTGACCCTGTTCGTATTAACAGCACCCAACGTTCAAGCTGACCTTCAAGTAACATGTTTAAATCAAACTCAGAGCACACACGCCCCCTGTGCCTGCCTGTTTTTCAGCCTGGAATGCTCCATCCTCTTCCCTCAGCCATTCACATTTCCTTTAGACACCGAGTCAAACCTTCCTTCTCCAGGAAACCTTGATTCTCTGAGCCACAAGGATGCCTTTCTTCTGTGAACCATCACTTCTTCTTAGAGTCTGTGCCAGTTACTTTGCTAAGACAGCTCCGGTTTATGAGAGACTGAGTACCTACCATGTGCAGGCACCCTGTTAGTACTTCACGTAAATCACTGCTATTGACCCAAACAATGCAAAAGGCAATTCTAATTAGGCCTGTTTTACACATGAAGAAACTAAGGCTCAGAGTCAATAAGGAGGCCAAGGTCACTTAATTCCTCAGTTTATTAATGTTCATGTATATTTTCTAGGTTATCTCAATGAATGTCCTTAAGGGCAGGGGGCATGATCTCTTTCTACCATAGGGCCGCGTCATCTGAGATTCACGTGAGGAATTTAGCTGATCCATGAAATTATACACAAAATTTTGTGCATATGTATATTTTTTTCTGGCAGGAATGTCTATAGCTTTCAACAGACTCTGCAGGCTGTCCATGGAAGCTTCCCAAACAAAGTCTGTGTCAAGCACAACAGCATCTGGCCAGTTGAACTCTATGCTGTGTTAATGGAATCTGTATCTGCCTAAGCAAATTAAAAAAGAATCAAGGAAGCCACCTCAGCGTCTCAGTAAGATCTAAACATCAGTGAAAGTGAGATGATAATAGTAACCCTAATGCTAGCTATTGTTCTAAGGATGCCATGAGAATTCTCATAAAAACCCTAAGCAATATACCTAAGAGATATACGCTGAGAAATATCTCCATTTTATAGATGAAGAAACTGAGACCCAGGGCGACTAAGTGACTTGCCAAAGGCCATATGGCCAGAACATGGTGGGGCTGGGGTGGGTACGTAAGCAGCCAAGGCTCCAGAGTCTTCCTCTTAACGATGAGAGTCTGATACTGCAGTTTACTTTAATACTCTAAGTAGAGAGTTCAGAGACCTTGCATCCTTGTCCACATGCCATCAACTGCTGCCCCTCTCAGTGCCACCCAGAACACAGGCACACACGCACACACCTCCACACATGATTCATCTTCTCTGACCCTGGTCCCTTGGTAAATTTTTGGTTCTGTGTGGAGAGGTCCTTTCCACCTCCCTCTTCCCATCTGTTTCACTTGAATTCATGGCCTTTTCATTATTTTTAACAGCTTAGGTTAAAACACTAATCAGGAAAAAAGAATTTTAAAGTTCTGAAACCTAAATCGAAATAAGAACACAAAAGAGAGCTTTACGTGGCTGTGCCACGTGCATGATGTAAGTACTGAATTGAGTCACAGCTGGCTGGCTGCATCTTGTGGGGCACGGCACCTTGTGTTCTCAGCTGCTGGATCGCTTCTGAGCAGGTCCTCATGAATGTCTGAGCATCCTGGTCTATCTGGTCTCGTTCTGTGTCCGTCATTCTCCCATATTCAGACATGACATGGCTAACAAAGAGAGAGAGAGGGACAAAATTAAAGGGCAGCAGCAAATGACCACACGTGGAGTCACGGGGTGTGAAAGGAAGAACAAAGTTCCCTGCTGCCGTGACGTTTAAGCTGCGACTTGAAGAATGAGGAGGAACTGGCCAGGCTAAGAGGTGGGAGAACGCTCTAGACAGTAGAACCAACACTTACGAAGGCCGTCAGGAAAAGCTTCCTGAAGACCAAACTGGAGCAGGCCACGCCAGCGAGAGTGTGGCGGGCCTGGAGTGGAATCAGGGCCGGAGCACACAGGCCTTGTTACGAGTGTGGGCTTTGACTTTGAGAACAGCGGGGCAGCTACTGACGGCTGTCACAAAGCACACTGACAGAGTTGGAGTCCCCCAGAGGAACCCCTGGGGGCTGCACGGAGAGCGCTGTGGGGACACCATTTGTGAAGAGCTGTTTCAGGCTGGCATTTCTCCCATGTTGACAAGTGGTCTTCAAAACTCACCATGAAAGAGTTTTAGAACCATTTCACTTCCCCTGATAATCAGTCAAAACTCTAAAGTTACTGAACAAGTAAGGGTGCCCACTTTCAGTAATGCCGCACCCTGAAGCTGTTGTAGCTATATCTCTGTGCTCATTTCTGTAAGACATGGGTGGGTGCTGCAGCATTATCATGAACAGTGATGAGACACCCTGGACACTACAGCTGAAATTCAGAATCACAAAATGTCAAGTTAAAAGGGAACTTAGATAATCATTCCACTTCCACCCACCAGCCGCACTAGCCCCCGTTCCCATCCTCACTGAGAATAAAATACAAAGTCCTGATATTCCCAACCTCCACCTGTGACCATACTTCCTGCCTCTCGTTCCCATTCACTTTGCTCCAGTCACACTGGCCTCCTTGCTATCCCCCAATCAGACACACAACCTTCGGCAGCCTGGGCTCTCTCCCAGCAGATGCCTGCTCTCTCTCTGCCCTCGCATCTCTGCGCACACGGCCTGACCAGAACCAGCCCCACCGACCACCCCCTGTGCCACACCCAGCACTTGCCCTCAGTGGTGGTCACTGCCTGTGTTGGTTATTTTTAGTTTTTATTTTCTTTAGTCTCCCTAATTCTTTTGTTTTAAATTGAAGTACAGTTGATTTATAATGTGTTAGTTTGAAGTGTACATCAAAGTGATGCAGTTATACAGATTCTTCAGTTATACAGATTCTTTTCCATCATCGATTACTGCAAGATGTTGAATATAGCTCCCTGTGTTGTACAGTAGGTCCTTGTTGTTTATTATTTATTTATTTAATTTTTTTTGCGGTACGTGGGCCTCTCACCGCTGTGGCCTCTCCCGTTGCGGAGCACAGGCTCCGGACGCGCAGGCTCAGCGGCCATGGCTCACAGGCCCAGCCACTCTGTGGCATGTGGGATCTTCCTGGACCGGCGCACGAACCCATGTCCCCTGCATCGGCAGGCAGACCCTCAACCACTGAGCCACCAGGGAAGCCCTGTTGTTTATTTTATATATAGCAGTATGTATCTGCTAATCCCCAAACTCTTAATTTATCCCTCCCTACCCCTTTGCCCTTTGGTAACCCCTTTGTTTTCTAAGTCTGTTTCTGTTTAGTAAATAAGTTTATTTGTAACAATTTTTTAGATTCCACATATAAGTGACATCATATGGTATTTGTCTTTCTCTGTCTGACCTACTACACTTAGTATGATAACCTCTAGGTCCATCCATGTGGTTGCAAATGGCATTATTTCATTCTAATTTATGGTTGAGTAACATTCCATTGTGTATATATATATATATATATATATATATATATACACACACACACACACACACACACACACCATATCTTCTTTATCCATTCATCTGTTGATGGGCATTTAGGTTGCTTCCATGTCTCAGCTGTTGTAAATAGTCTGTGCTGGTTATTAAGTCACTGTCTCTCAGCTCCAAAGCCGCCCTCCCACACTCTGCTTTGTGATGTGAGGGCTGCAGCTCCCCAAATCACACTACTCCTCTCCGACTATATGTTCCTTACCTGGCTTGTTTTCCTCTACAGCACTCTGAAATAGTAACATCCATCTCCTCCCAGGAGAATGCAAGCTTCACGAAAGCAGGGACTTTGTCTTGTTTACTTCTGTTTCCCCAATACCTAAAAATGCCGTCCCCCACACAGTAAGTGTGCTAACATTAGCTGAGCACTTAGGATGCGCCAGACACTATTCTCGGTGCCTAACATGTATTTTATTTACTTTTTAATCCTTGCAATTCATTCATTCACTCACTTGTATACTAGCCCCCCATATGTCAGGCACTGTGGCGGGGCTGGAGGTTCAAAGTTAATTAAGTAAGGCTCATTTCTGATTCCCACAGAGGGTACCACACCACAGGGGAGACTGGCACAGACACGGGGGGCACAGGAACTGCGGTGGATGGCACTGGTCTGGAAGTGGACTGTGGGACCCATGCGGGGAGTGGTAAGTTCATGCAGGGGAGGTGCTGGGCAGGTGGAGAGGAAGAGTCTCCACACAGGAGACAGCGGGAGAAGACCTGCTCCAAATCCCCAGCCTGTGGGTCATGGTTGGAATGACCACATAACGTATGATCTACAACAGGACACATCTGAGAATGAAAGGGAAAACAGAAGTATACCAGGTGGTCCCTGTAAACCAAGCATCCTAGCTATGGACCTCTGGGACCCCCTAATTTATTTCAAGGGGCAGCACATCACATGCACCTGGTCAGTGTCTCCACGCTGAATGTGCCTAGCATATGTCTACACAATTTTCCAAAGGAATGCAGACGAGATTATGATAAGTACACATTTATTTAAAGTTACCAAATCTGCATTAGCTGTTTCTTCAGTATTAACAGGTTCCCCCAAATACAACAATCATACAAAATACAAATATGCCACTATCAACTGGAAAGGAGTCCCTGCGGTACGGAAGGTGGGGACTGCCGGCTGGCTTAGTCATTGGAGGATTTTAAACAGAGGAATCTGCATTTTGCATGGGGTCTTCTGTGGTCGCTGGCCTGGAGGTGGATGAAATCAGACCCCAGTTAAGAGGGCACTGAGCATCCAGGAAGAGATGAACAGAGCCTGGGCAACGCCATGTCAGTGGGGGAGAGGAAGCATAACAGATCTGAGAGAGATCTCACAGACCGGGTCTATAAGACTGGGCTGACTGGGTGTGGAGGTAAACGAGGAGACGCCTAGGACACAGAGCACAGAAGAAAGAACAGGTGTGGAAGGAAAGATGGTAAGATGCAGGGCCAAAGACGGCACGGAAAGTTCAGGACGTGACAGATGAGGAGATGGAGCAACTTGAGAAAGGGTTCAAACTCTGATTCTGCTGTGATGTTGTAAGAACAGCACTAGCTATATAATCGGTGTTTGAAACACTCATCAAAAGTAACGAACGCTTGGCTTGCCAGTGACATAGCCCCAAATTAAGAATCACCATAACAAAATGACTACTATTTGGAAAAGGTTAACCATCTGGCCAATAATTCCAAAAGATATATTCTCACGGGACATGCACACCTAACTTTTTCAAACTTTGATTTTATTTCCTTTATGATGTGCAGAGGAATAATTTTATTACAGACTTCAATTTATCTAAATTTTAGATTCAGTTTAAGGAGATTACGTTAGGTATAGGTTTGGATTAGTCAACTTATCTCAGGGAGAAACAAGGAAAAAACCAGAGAAGTAAGTTTATTCACTGGTTCAGAAATTTAAAGGAATAGGCTTTTAAAAATTATCTGGTTGGTTACTATGTTAAGAAAGGGCGAGTTCAAAATTACAAAATACCACGGACATTCTGCCTATTAATTTAATATGCAATTAGATACTTCCTGAAGACAGAGAAGGAGAGAGAATAACGTAAGTTATTTTAGACTCTGTTCCAAAGGTTACTGAAAAGGTTTGGACAAAAGTTAAAGACCACGATCTCATTTTTGCTATAAATATTAATTATGAGCAAGTGTAGTACCTTGCCCATGGTATATGCCCAATATACGTTATGAAATGAAACTGTTAATGTCTGGGCTACATGAACAAAACATAGACCCTGCTCTCAATAAACTCTATCACAACAGGTAATGTCCACAGGCTTATGTACACAACTATACATCATAAACAAAGGTTAACAGCCATATAACACTGTCCATGCATTAACACTAATTCACTGTTCTAAGCACTTCACATATATTTACCCACTTAATTATCAAAATTCTATGAGGTGGGTACTATTATAATTCCCATTTTACGCATGAAGCAACTGAGGCACAGAGAGGTTAAGTAACTTGCCAAGGTCACACAGCTAGGAATTAGCAGAGTTGGGATTTGAACCAAGGCATCCTGGCTCCATACTCTTAACCACTGCTCAAAGCACTTCTTGAGTCATAAAAGGTAGAAGAGTTCAGAAGAGGGGACGCTTATTCCCTATTAGCTAATCAGAAGGAAGGTGATCTATGAACTAAATCTTGAAAGGCAGGATGTAGCCGTGGGAGACAAGAGCAAACACTCTGAGCAATAGAACGGAATCGGGAGAGAGGGAGCCTGTCTGGAGAACAGTCAGTGGTTCAGTTTGGCTGGAGCACAGGCTAGGTAGAAGCGATGAGTTCTTGGTGGGCCTCCAGTATGACTTGAGGAGTTTTATTCTGTAGCCAGTGGAAAGGCAGAGCTTGATGAAGATAAATGTGGCAATTCCACATTTAGCTGGAAGAGAGGGGGGAAAATCAGGTGACGGGTTATGGAAATCAGGCAGAGAATCCTGCCTTATTCATCTTTATATCCCTAGCACAGGTAGGGGCTAGTAAATTTCTGTCGAACTGAAGACAGGAGCCATGGTAGAGCGTGGGTGGCAAGACTGAAAAGGGGTGATGGATCTGAGATGTAAAAATCGTCAGGAACAGAGTAGATGTTGGAGGCAAAGCATCAGCAGACCCTGAGATCTGGGGCCTGGGTGAGCAAGAGACAGTAGTAGAAACAAAGAGCACAGAAGGAAGAGGAGAAAGAACTGGAAGTATGAAAGAAAGAAGCTGCTAACAACACTTGTCCCTATAATGCAACTCAAAAGGACAGAAGTAATGCTCTTGAGACCAGATGGTCTACGATTGATACTTTGTTTTCAAAAGCGAAACCAGGGCAAATGGTCTTCTAAACACTTTGTGATAAAATCTAGACAAAGTAAAGTTCTGAAGTTCTATAATTTATGAAGGAGAAAGGGAAGAGTCACTGTGACATACAGCACAGTGGCCACAAAGCTGACACAGGACTGAGGTTACTGACGCTCACCGCGGCCTGATCAAGAGAACAGAACACTGGTGCAGTCCACAAACTAATAACAGACTGCTTTCACATGACGGACTCAAAAAATATTTGGTTGCCTGGATTTTGTTTAATTGATCTGACTCTTTCCATCCTAAACTTCTGAGGGCTATAGGAAGAGTCTGGCTCCTGGAAGAATGCCAGGAGCGGGAAGCAATGAGAGAAGGGCCATTTGGAGTTAAGAGTCCGGAGACCGGCGCTGTACGGAGAACGGAGACTTACTAGCTCACCAGCAGCTGAGTTTAGGATCAAGTGGGAATCAGACAGAGATCAAAATATTGGCTTTATATGATCACTAACCACACATGGCCCCCTAATGGTGCCTGGCAATTATGCGGTATGTTCTCACTGTGTCTGCTTTCCCACTCTCCCAGGTGCCTGTTTCCTATCTTCTCCTCACAGCTCAAACCTCCAACACCTCCGTCCCCATCTGCAGCATCAGTAATAACTGTGCTTCCTGGTTTCTGAGAGCTCCTCCAAGCTCTCCCCACCTCGCTTCCCATGGGCCGGCACACTGTGCCTTCTCCCCAGCTACTAAGGATGAGGTGTCCATCTCCTAGCTCTGCCCCTCCACCTGGGCACCAGGTTGGCCCCAGTTTCTCTCTCGTGCACCATCAACCGTAAAAGAATTACTGCGCAGACACGGTGCTCAGGCAGTGTCTGGCACACAGTGAACACTACACGTGTTAGTTCCTAATAAAATCAATTTTCCCCGTCTACTGGATCTTTCCTAGCCACATACAAACATGCTGTTATTTCTCCCAACTTAAAAAACAAAAGGAAACCTCTCAAATCCATGTCTCCTATCAGTTACTGTCCAATTTCCCCGCTTTTTTCAGTAAAACTCCTCTGAGACGCTTACAACCCTGTCTCCATCTTCCTGACTATTCTCTCTCGACCCCATCCAAAGGGCCTTTTGCCCTCATCCCCCCACTGTGGTCCTCACTCCCCAGGGTCACCCCTGGGTCATCCTTCCCCTCAGTTACTTTCCACAGATTGGATGGAGCTAATGGCTCCCCTTCCCCTGATTTGCTTTCTCCTCTGTCTTCCCCGACAACACACTCTCCCGTTTCCCTCCTATCTCCCCGGCTGCTGCTCGTTTTCAGGCTTTTTGTTGATACCTTTTACCCTCAGTCCCTCAATCTCTCCACTGTCTACGTTGCTCCCTTGGTGAGTTCAGCTAGGCTCGTGGCTTTTTTTTGGTCGGCGTATATACCAGTTCTACAATGACAAGTCCAAATTTATGTCTTCAGCTTGAACCTCTCCTTGAACCTGAGACACGTATATCTAACTGCCGGCTCAACGTCTCTATTCAGATGTTTAACCTGTGTTGCAAATATGCCCCAAACTGAGCTCCTGCCCGCTCTCTTCAAACATGCTCCCCCATCTGGGTTGATGGCAATTCCATTCCTTCTAGCTGCTCAGGCCCCAAACCTGGAGTCATCCTTGCACCTCTTTTTCTCTCCCAGCTCCCAGCTAATCCATTAACAAATCTCGTTGGCTCTACCTTCAAAATAATTCCAGAATGTGACCTCGTTATCACATCCACTGCTAACCCCTCTGGGCCATGCCATTGGCATCTCTCGCCTGGACTGTAACGTAACCGTAGCCTCCCAGCTGGTCTGCTGCTTCTGTCGTGTCCCTCCACAGATTATTCTAACACACTAGCCTTACTGATCTGTTAGAAAGTTACTCAGACCCTATCAACCCTCTGTACGGACCTTCTAGTGCTTCCCCCGTAAGAGTAAAAGCCGAGGTCCTCACAAGAGCTACATGAGCCGTTAAGACGGCTCACGAGATCTGGCTGCTGCCCCCTCTGAGCTCATCTTTAACTACCACCCCCCACACTCCCCAGTCCCTCCTGCTCCAGCCACCCTGGCCTCCCTGCTGTTCCTTGAACCCTCCAGACATCCTCCTGCATTAGGACCTTACACTTGCTGCCGTCTTCTCCTTCTGGAATGTCCTTTCCCTGGATGATATCTAGATAAACAACTGACTGCTTACTTCTTTTAGGTGTTTACTCAATGTCCCCCCCATCTTAAAAAGTCCTTCCCTAAGCTACGTTTATAAACTTGTACCCTCCCTGACATTTTCTATTTTCCCTTCTCCCCTCCCCCTAAAAGCATTTATCCTGCTCTAACACTATTATGTTTTACTCATTTATTTTGTTTCTCGTCTATCGTCCTCTCCAAAATATAAGTTCCATAAAGGCAGGGACATTTGTCTGTCTGTTCATTACTGCATCCCATCATCACGAGCAATACCTAGGATTTAGGAGGCTGATAAATCAATATCTCAAGAGCCAAATACTTTCTGAATGACCTCACTTAATGCATGAGGCCGACCTGAAGAGGCCTGACACACAGCTACACAACTGTGCTCCTTAATAGGTCCCTCCCGGATTTATTTCACTCCCACCCCGAGACCTGTGGGCACCCCCCCTTCCAGAGCCTTCCCTGGAAAAGTGGAGGCACAGAGAGGCAGGGAATGTGTCCATCCTGATGACAGGACCCCAAGAGAAGAGGGAGGAGTAAGCCTGAGGCTCTTCCCAGGGCCAACCAGGAGGCCAGGCTCCTCTCCTCCCTCATTGTGGCACCTTCCCACGCCCCAACCCCAGGGTCCACATTTTCGGGGGCGGGGGGTCGTTGGAAGGAGAGAAGGAAGCCCACAGGTTCCTGGGGAATGGATGGTCCTCCCCTCAGCAGAACCTGAAAAGCAACAGAGACCTATTTCCCTATCCCAACCCTCCCCAATATTTTGTTTTCTTAACTAGTTTGGCTTAACATGGTAACCCCGGACAGAATGTACTCTACCTGAGGCAGAAGACCCAAGAGACAGGGGAAGGGGCTGGGCAAGCACGCTCCACCCTCCTCCCAACTCCCCGGTCAGGTCAAGGCGGGCGGAGTGAGAGCAGTGAGCAGAGGGGTGGCGAGTCCTGTGCCGCCCCTAATAGAAACCATCTCTCTGGAAACGGAGGCTAACGGGGTCAGGAACAAATAAATAAGACAGGTACCCACTTCCAAGCGGCTATGTACCCTGTGGACGGAGCAGACCTATAAACGACTAATTCCAAAAACATTAGATTAACATCCTCCTACTCTATTTTGACTTAATGGAAACTCAGCTCAGTGAAACTGAAAAGGTCTAAAGGTTAATTTGATAAAACTTATTACTCAATTAAAAGGTGATATTCCTTTAGGAGACATTATATATTAACCTTTTAAACTGGAAATTGACAGTATGGTTATTCTATTAGTAACAACAACAAAAACCAAGTTTCTCCCCCAGGTGGTACTGTTTCGTTGCCAGGATATTGAGGAAAAGGTACGTCTACCAGAAGTGGAGGAATCAGTTTTAATTAAAATCATTCAAGAGATCCAGCCAGAGGCTACCTAGGTAGCATGCTGTTCTGCTCTAGTAAAATGTCATTATTTAAAAAAAATTAAATGGGTCAATAAAGTCTGAGCTCTACATTGTGGAAAAGATTACAGCTTCCTAATTATGCCAAGCTAACATAGCTTTACGGGTCTGAAGGTAATATTTCTCTCCATTCCATGATCACACTCCATCCAAAATCTTCTCAGTAACAAGCCAAGGCCAGCACATTGCATTGGGAGGCAGAGCAGTAAAAAAAGAAAGGCTTTAAACAGTCTACCACCTTTGGGAGGGAGAGCTTGATGGGAGAAGATAAGGATGGCCTTTCTCCATCTGGAGAGAATGTAGGGCATGGAGGGGAATGCTTACTCCCTAGTCCTCCTGTTTCTACATGAATCCACTCCTCTAGCGTGACACCTAACCTCAGCATCCTCCCTCCTGCCCCTCCCTTGGGGGCAGGGACTTCTCTGATTGGCAGCCTGGCAGAAGGACCTGGGCATGGGCGTGAACACACGTGGAGCCACGGCTCCTCTCTGTCCTCTCCTCTGGGTCTGCCTGCCCTCTCTCTCATATGCTATCAGGGGCCTCTGTGCTCTCTGTGCTCCGGGGCTGTGACCGTTCAGTGGCACTAATGGCTGAGTGCGTCTAATTCAGGAGCCTTCAGCAAGGTCACCCTCCTGCAGACCTAACCTCTGCCGCCACCCTAGGTTTCACTAGTGATCACGCTGAGAACACGTCCATCTCTGTCAGGTCGACTTGACTCTGGCATCCTCTCTCTCTCTTTCTCTCCCTCCCTCCCCCTTCTGGCAGGAAATTAGAGGTGCTTTCTTTATCAACTGACCCCTGACGCAACCTCATCACAGGTCAAATGGGATTCCAATTCAGGTACCATTCACCAAGGGACTTCTATGTGCCAGGAACTCTCACACATCTCTTTTAATTCTCACAAGAACATTATTCACACTTTATTTAAAAACAAACAAAAAAAGCAAGCACAAAGATGTGAAGTGAGCTGTATACACTTACATGATTAATACATGGCAGAACTGGGACTAGAACCTAGGTGTGATTGACCCTCAAAGTCCCTGATCTTACAAAGGGACCAAAACAGGGGTAGGAGTGAAACTCAGACTGCACTGGCTGGCCATGAACTGCAACTGGGAAAAGGAATTAAAGACTGAGTTTCTATAATGGGGTAATGACTGGTCAAGACTAAGAAAGCCTCAGGAGCTCTAGTTCTGCTGACGCTGCAGCCACACAATCAGTAAGTGGCAGGGTGAGATAGGCTCCAGGGAGCCTGGTCCTCCGCCCCAGAGTGTGCTGCCATGGTAGCCGGGAAAGGGGGAGGCCGAGGCCAGCTGCCCACTGTCCTGAGCAGGGGCATGAGGACTTGGAGTTAAGTCCACACCTGCTCTGGAAACACTGACACACTGTGGAGCTGAGCTGTGCTGTTCGAGGAGAAATGCCTTAATCCCACCATTATAATCAAAAGTTTAAAACTACTGCAAAGTTACAGAATAGCAGCCTTATAATCTTTTTGTAAATCCACTGCTTTTTAAAAAAATTTTATTTATTTAATTCATTTATTTTTGGCTGCATTGGGTCTTCGTTGCTGCGCGCGGGCTTTCTCTGGTTGCGGCGAGCGGGGGCTACTCTTCATTGCAGTATGCATGCTGCTCACTGCAGTCGCTTCTCTTGCTGCAGAGCACGGGCTCTAGGCACGCGGGCTTCAGTAGTTGTGGCGTGCAGGCTCAGTAGTTGTGGCGCACGGGCTTAGTTGCTCTGCGGCATGTGGGATCTTCCCGGACCGGGGCTAGAACCCGTGTCCCCTGCACTGGCAGGCAGATTCTTAACCAATGCACCACCAGGGAAGTCCCCTCATTGTTTTTTCCTTTTGCACTGCATTTCAATTGTTCTGTCTTATTTGAATCTCCTGACAAGCGGCAAGTGATCATCACTCTCATTATTTACAGCAGGGCTCCTTAAACCTTTTCTGAAAGGGGCCACAGAGTAGACATATTAGACTTTGAGGGCCACACAGCCTGTCACAGCCACTCAGCTCTGCTGTCATAGTGTAAAAGCTGCCAGTGATAACATTCAAATGAATGGGTGTGGCGCTGTTCCAATAAGCTTTATTTACAGACACCAAAAATTTAATTTCATATAATTTTCTTATGTGATAAAATATTATTATAATAATAATTATTATTTTTTAAAACTGGTTTTATTTCTTATGTATTACAAGTATACTGTTAGGAGGGACAGTGTATTTGATTAACCAGGGAAGAGGAGGTGGGGCACTGGCCCAGCATCTTCCCTTAATTTCATCTTCTTTTTTTTTTTTTTTTAATATTTCTTTCTTTCTTTATTTTGGTTGCACCAGGTCTTAGTTGCGGCATGCATGTGGGATCTAGTTCCCCGAACAGGGATCGACCCCGGGCTCCCTGCATTGGGAGGGAGGAGTCTTAACCAGAGCCACCAGGGAAGTCCCTATTGCTATTATTTTCCCTCCAGCCATTTAAAAATATAAGGACTATTCTCAGCTCACAGGCTGTACAAAAATAGGCAGCGGACTGGACTTGGCCTATAGGCTGTGGTTTGCTGACCCCTGGTTTAGAGGAAGACACTGCATTTTACAGATTAAGTGACTTTCTCAGGTTTGCACGGTTAATAAGGGGACAGGGTGGCTTGAACTAAACCAACCTTTAAAGCATTCACCTGGCTGGATGCCTTTTCAAGGAAAAGGGGAGTTAATAATGGATTTCCATGAGAGATCTCTACAACCACTTATTTAACCTAAGTTGTAAAGTACTAAAGAAAGGAGCTGGAACTGACAGGCTTATACCAGTTTTATTAAGCTTTCCAAAATGACTGTCGCTTCCATTTTTATGCACTATAAAATTAGCATCTGATGTACATACACCTTTAGAAATAAAATTTACACTGCCATCTAGTGGTGACCAACTATTTTAACTGAGAACTTTAAAATAAGGTTTTCTTGGTACTAAGCATTAGAATAATTTAGTATATTCCAAAATTATGCAAATGAAATACAGTTAAAAGTATAAAGTAGACAAACTGGTAGAGATTATTTAAAATTCACCTGGGGCATAATTATTTTCTCCGTTAAAGAATTTATATGAAACATTTTCACTTTTGCATATATTGACAAAGTTTTTTTAAAAATCAGATTTTTTCTGTATTTTCTAACTGTGATAGGAAGGCTTCTGAAGGGCAAAATCCCTTGTTTTATAACGATGAACTCCTAAAAAGATGCTTCTAATGATGTCACTTCGTATGTCTAATCCAACTTTTCCATTAATTTAGGTAATACACTTGAAGCTGACTCCTATGGTAGAAATGCCACACTAAAGCCAGGTGCAAATGTAGGTCAGGGAAGAGCAGGAGGCATGATATCTGCACGGCGGTGTTCCTGTGTCTACTGAGAGCTGGAGTCTATTCCAGAAGCCACTTTGGAAGGCTCGATCAAAATGCTTTTTCTTTTTAAAAATCAACCTAACCAAAAGTTTCTTCACTAGAGGCAAGAGCTCTTGTCTTTCCAAATGGCATTTTTACATGACCTGCATTATCTCTTCATTTGCTCAGCAATATGCATTCAATGAGAAACTGCCCCATTTCTCTCTGCATGTTTCACAACATATATGGCACACAAAGAGCTACAGACACATGGGAACATCAGAATAGGGGACATTGCTGTGAGGATATGGTGACTTTGAGGACATGGGGTATGGCTGAGCTTACCTTGGCTGGGGGGAGCCCCTTTTTGCTCTGCAGATATTCTTCCACTGCCAAACTGACCTTCCCCATTACAACCCTAAGTTAGTAAAAAGTGAGGACAAAAAGCTCAAAAGGAATATAGGTGTGGAAAAGAACAGTCACTAAAATCATGGTAAGAAATAGACACTTACCTATAAGCATTAATATAATCTTTCCTGTGTTCGAGAAGAAAATCTCTCAGTTTGCCAATGTGTGAAATCTATAATGAAAAGAAAGCAAACGATTTATATGGATAAATATGTTACGCTCATGTGCAACAAATTTTAAATTAGTAGAGAATGGAATGCAGGTAGTAAAAAGATTTTGAAGCTACAAACTGGGTATCTCTGGTTTTAGACTCCTGTATGATCACTGACTTGTTGGGTGGCTTTGGGAAAGTCACCCACATTCCTGGGTCTTGGTCTCTTACCGATGATGGTTCCTTCTTCCTATAATTGTTGTGATCTGTGACATAACGAAGAGATGATCTCTAAGGAACTTCGAGATTCAATGAGATAGTACATGTCTAGTAACTACACAGCATGTACTCAATAAAGGCCAATTCCCTTCCTTATATGTCTTATATCCAAAATTTTATAGAAAAATATTCCTTCTTCCAAGTGTTCTAGGGGATGGATTCTAAGGCTGGAGCTATCAAGTGTATAAATAGAGCCCATGCAGAACAGGAGAATTAAAGAAAAGATGCAGGAGCAACAATTTATCCCTACACAGCAAGTCTCCATTTTCCCTACTTCCACGGATGAACAAAACAGACACAAAAGTACAGAGGACGGAATTTGTGATGGCTCATTTCTAGTACTAAAGCATGTGTCAGGTAATGTGTGTGGAATGAGGGATTAAGAAACAAATAAAATAAAAAGAGGTAGGAAGAAACCTAGGATCATGGTCAACATGGACAAAAGTGTTTCCAGAAGGAGAGAATGATTAACTAAGTTGGTGGCCTGCTCTGTCCTTTGACCACAGCTCACACTAGTTTCCTCCTAATGTCCTTTGTACTTATTCCAAACATACGGAGCCCCATCCTTGAAGGATGTGCTGAACTTTCATCTTTTTCATGAAAGTTTTTCTGTCAAGGCCAACTCAGGCTAATTTTCACTTTGCTCTGAACTTAAAAGCACTTCTGCATCCCACCCACTGGGCACTCAGCTACACACAGCCACGTCCCCTGGCTTCACTTTTGCATGCACGCCTCTTTCTTGGGGGTTAGGAACCATGCAAGGAGGGGCTGCACAGCTTCCCACATGGCTCTAAGCACAACATGAAGCCCAGAAGGTGTCAGTCAGTATTTGTGGAATGAGTAAATGTTTAAATGCAAAAATAGTATTTACCACTAAAGAAACATTCAGCATTTGTCTGGAGACAGGTCAGTAAGGGTTCAGTTAAATTTCTCACAGAGTCTAGACTAAAAGCAAATATGGTTCAGAAAAGCACCCTTAGGCATCTATAAGAGCATGAATCGAAGAAAAACTGAACTATGGCCACAATATTCATTTATTTACCAGATTACAAACAACAACTGAGACAGCCAGAGTCTGTCCAGCATCCCTGGCTCCGTGAGGAACTTCCCCACACACGACCTTGTTCTTTCCCAGCAGCCCATTGTGGGCACTGACGTCACCACGCTCATTAACCAGGTTGGGAAAGTGAATCTTGCAGAAGCTAAGTGACTTGTTCCCAGTCACATGGTTAGTGCCTGGTGGGGCTCAGAGGCAAGCCTGGGACTCTGAGTTCAAATTTGTCCCGTCTTCCACAACTAAGCCACAGCTGCCTTCCTCACACTCTTACTCCTATTTTCCACTGACGCTGCATTTTAAAATCTGACTTTTAAGATTGTTGGGAAAAAAATTTAAGAGATGTGCAAACAAGGTATTTACTGTACCACATACAAGATTTAATCAAGTTAAGTTTAATACATTTCAGTGGTTTCCATTCCCTTCCCCAACCCCTGCCTGCAAGGGGCCAGGAGCAGTAAAGCAAGAGGAATGGAGGGTGCGGTGCATTGGGCAGGGAGGAATTCTGCTTTTAAAACACACTGCAGCCAAAGGAAGCATCTCTGCCGGCCGACTTGCCAAAGGGCAGCTAATTGTCATCTCTGGGCCTAACCAATGGGATTGAGTCCAAACCCCAAATGCAGCACTCAAGGCCCTTCACAATTCAGCTCCAAAAGTCCTGAGCGGCCTCAGTCCTGCCGCGCTCCCCACAGACCACAATGACTCATTACCGACTGGTTTCTCTTCACCAGAGTGCAAGCTCCTAGAGGTTAAAGGGTCCTCTCTCTTTCCCCAGAACCTGTCAGGCACAGTTCCTGGCGCAAAGCAGAGCCTCAGAAACTTTTACTAAATGTTGAATAGGTAGTGGGTACTGAATAATCCCCAAAGGATTATACCTACTGTGGTAGTCAGGGTAATGCCATTACCTCCACCCAAAGATGTCCAAGTCCTAACCCCTGGAACCTGTGACTATATTATGTTACATGACAAAGGGGAATTATTGTGACAGATGGAATTACGGTGCTCATCAGTTGACCTTAAAATAGGGAGAATACCCTGGATTAATACTGGAGTATCCAGGTAGGTAGGCCCCTATGTAATCACAGGGTCCTTAAATGGAGAACAGGGAGGCAGAAGAGAGAGTCAAAGCGATGCAACGGGAGAACAGCTCAATCCAACATTGCTGGCTTTCAAGATGGAGGAAGGGAGCCAGAGGATGAAGGCAACGTCTGGAAGCTTGAAAAGACAAAGTAATGGATTCTCCCCTAGCATTTCCAGAAAAGAACAGAGCTCTGCCAGCACCCTGATTTCAGTCTAGGGAGTCCCATTTTAGACTTCTGACCTACAGAACTAGAAGATAGTACGTTTTTCTTGTTTTAAGCCACCAAACTTGTGGTAATTTGTTACAGCAGCAATAAGAAACTAATACACTTTGTCTCAGTTTGGGGTGCTATAACAAAATACCACAGGCTGGGTGACTTTAACAACAAACACTTATTTCTCACAGTTCTGGAGGCTGGAAAGTCCTGGTCAAGGTGCCAGCATATCTGGTGCCTGGTGAGGGCCCTCTTCCTGATTTGTAGAGAGTTGCCTTCTTGCTGAAACCTCAGATGGTGGTCTTGTGTCTCTTCCTCTAAGGGTACCGATCCCATTCACGAGGGCTCCACCCTCATGACCTAATTAGGTCCCAAAGGCCTCACCACTAAATACCATCCCATTGGGTAGTAGGGCTTCAACATATGAATTTTGGGGTGACACAAACATTCAGTCATAGCATACCTGTTTAAAGCCTTATCCAAAACGGTTTTTTTTTTTTAAAAAAAAGGAGTCATAGTTTTCAATGAAAAGTTTGAACGGGCCCAAAGGAATCTACTACGTAGGCTAGACCCAGCAGCACCCCCCAGCTTTAGCTAATTTCAGTCCACCAGGGTAGAATGGTGCAAGGGGATAAGTGCCAGGAACAAGAAGGCCCTGCAGGCATCCCAGAAAACATGCTTACAAGAAGTTTCCCTTAAAGTACAACAGATGTGATCCCAATTTCTTATGACATGATACCTGAGATTTGCTTCAAAATAATATGGAGGTGGGGAGGAACACAGGAAAGAGGATCAGTCCTGCGCTGACAGCTGAAGATGGGCACGTGCGCACAGGCGGGCTCCTTACACTCTCGGCCTACTTTAGTATATACTTGACATGTTTTCTTAACAAAACATGATTTTTTAAAAAATCTCCCATTTTGCAGTCTCTTTTAACATGTTTGGTGATTCTGAAGTACAGATTTTCTGCTGCCAAACTAGTAATAACCCACATTTGAACCAACACCTCAACCCCACGCAAAATCTCTAGCTATTTTATTTCTAAGTACTTGCAAGCCTTGCTTAAAGTTCCATTTAAGTGGATCAATGCCATTTAAAAAAAACCACCACCAACAAAACCTTCATTGAGTTTACTACGTGCCAGGCTCTCTTCCAAGATCTCCCCACACATTAGCTCATCAAATTCTCCCAGCTACACAAGATGGGTAACATCATCACACCTATTTTACAGATGAGGAAACTAAGTCAGAGACAGGGTAAGTAATTTGCTCAGGAACACATTTGCTCAGGAAGCCTGAATGGAACCCAGCATTCTAAGTATCAGGCTTGAGTTCTTAATGCCCAGATTTAAGCACAGATTCTTGGCAGGTGGCAAGTGCAGTTTCCCAGTATAGTAATCACAAAGAGGGATGACTGGGAACCGAGAAAAGCATCCAGTGAGCAACAGCAAGCTGTTTTGTCTTGTGTCTGTATTCAACAGTGCACTACACACCTGATGTTACCCAAGAGTGACATACCAGGCATGTGTGTGCCAGGAAGTGTGTGAATTGCTCACTATGTGCCGTCATCGGCTCCCCTATAACAATCAGTTGAGTTAGACGTTACCCCCATTCCCGTTTGATAAACATGGAAACTGAGGCCCACGTGAGGTCGGTCACAGGATAATAAGGGGAAGAAGTGGCATGGATCACGGGTCTGTATGACTCAAAGGCTAAGTTATTTATTCTACATTATATGGTCAAAAGACTAATAAACTATTACTATTTAGCTTATTTAAGTTTGAGGCTTTTCTTCACAGAAATATAAACTGGGTTTCATGTGACAGCATTTGTATATATTGATTTTTAAAATGTTTTCAACTACAGTGGATACAGAAAGATCTGCAAGAACGGTTTTTTGAATGTTTCCACGTAGAGCGCTCGTTTTATAAGCCACTCAAAGTAGGAACGTGCCCATATCCAAAGTGCCTGTTTTTACCACTGAAGTCTCCTCCTCCTAGCTCGGCTGTTATTCCTTGTGTTTGTGACACGGGAGGCTTGGAATTCGCAAGGATGCTGGGAGGAAGGCCCACAGCTGTGAGCAAGGAACCAGGATGGTCAGAAAGACTGGCGGTGCAATGGCGACCCGTTCACCCTGAGTATCAATCATCAAACTGCCTCAAAACACAGTTTAAACAAGTAATGAAGGCAACTTCCAGGACTGGGTCTCTTCCCCGTGTCTGAGTTCCTCTACCTCCTCGCCTAGTGCGGGGCGGGGTATGAGCAGAGGAGCAGACTCCGGGCAAAAGACTGAGGGGTTTGGGTGGAGCAGGGCAGACGAGAGAAACAGGTACGGAATCCAGGGAGTTGGTTGAGCTTCTTGGTTCTAATCTCTGCTCAATCTCCACCACTTACTCTGAAAGGGACCTTGATTCCCCCCACCCCCTTCAGGCTTCGTGTGGAGGGACCCCAGCTGGACAAACTTCCTCTTCTGTCTCCCAATGCTTCACTCACGCGTCTGAGGGAAGAGGACTTACTGGTGTAGGGTTTGGAGACAGCAGTGAGCACACTCGGCAACAGGCAGAGAGGGTCTGTTCTGGCCAGCGCTCCACCCATATTTGGCCACAAATCTAAAGCCAGGTTCTCCGTTTGGCTTTTTCACGTTCTGACTCCTGTATTTCTTTCAGGTAGTTCCAAAATTGTGCTGGGAAAAAAGAGGTGTTTTTAATAAACTCCCTAAACTCTTAACCTTTGCCAACTGAAATTTTGAGCAAGTTGCTTAATCTCCCTGAGCTTCACTACAACGGGAGGGCAGTAAAAATGATTCTTTAAAAATAGAAATAGCACGAGTTAATAGCTAACTTTTATCGAGCACATGCTGTGTGGCCGGCATCAGTCTAAACACTGTGCATCAATTAGCTCATTTACTTCTCCTAATAACCCTGTGGGATAGGTTCCACTATAATCCCACTTTACAGATAAGAAGACACTGAAGTAACACATTTCATATAAATGGTTCAAAATAAACAGGGGACTGTGACTCCCAAACCAGGTACCTGTGTGCTTTCAGCCTCTGCAAGTCTGCCCACGAAGACAAACCTACCATCCCATCCGAGCGCAGTGGGTCTCTGAGGGCTGCTCTCACCACAGTGCACACAGAACGTTTTAAGATCAAAAGTACCCAATGCTGAGATGCCTTGTTCAGGTCAAATGCAATGTCAACAGCTATGGGTCAGCGCAAAGCCAAGAGCCACACTCCAGGGTCAGCCAGGATCTGGCTTCTCCACAAAGCTGATACTCAACTAAACAGTTGTTTAAACTCCATTCTAAAATGACAGGCATTCATGTGACTCATCCTTTTCTTTCTCTGAAGATAAATCAAGTTCACTTTTAAGTGACTGTATTCGAATAAGGCTAATTTCAAAAATCATCAAGACACTGAACTTCCCCACAAAACACACCTACCGTATAAGCAGACTGATTATAAAAAACAGTAGCAGTGGTCCCTATGTTAGATGCATTTGACAGGGAAAAACAGATTCTCACATTACCTGTTGTTACACATAAAGCTTTTACTAGGAGAGACCAAACAAAGACATCCCAATATGTGCACTGCTTGACATGGACTCAGCCCCAGGGACTCAACCCCATGGATGGTTGCCCACAAGCATGTTGCTGAATGGAGGGAAAACCAAGGTTGTGCACAGCATGTACTTAGGTAAATTATATGAAATACAGACCTGAAGCTGAACCCACAGAGAGAGAGAGGAATCTAAAAGACTGCTCATCAAAACACTGATGGCTGTCTGGGTGGTTAAGATTTGAAGACTTTGCTTTTTCCTAATACCTTTTCGTACCTTAAAATTTTTCTACACTTCGTATGTGTAATCTTTGCAACCAGACAAAAAAATGTTTTTAAACAAAATGGTAAACCTTGCCTAACTAAGAGTGTATACTGACTGACTCCCCAGGCCCCTCAGGGTCAAATCCAATTCCTTGAGCCTGGGACCCCCTAGTGTTCCTGGCCCTGCTGACTTCTCCGGGTTCAGAGCCCTCCCCCATCTCCCAATCCCGGTCTTCTGACTTACTCCTACTCTGCTCAGGGGATACACCTCCCGGAAGTCTTCTCTGCCATTTCCAGGCCAGGTTAAGGACCCCTCACAAGCATCTCTTTTTCAGGGATGTCACCATCTTGTTTTGAAATGTTTTCATGTCTATCGGACATAATCTGCTCAGGCATATGCCTAGCCCAAAGCGGCTCTCCAAAAATGATTTAATGCTCCGAACTGAACTGACTTTCTATCCGCTTCAAGAATTACTAGCAGGGTAAAATAAACTCCAAACACAGTAAGTCTGCTATATACTTTACATTATCCACTAGATGGCAACACATGTATTATAGCAGGAGTAGTAACAGGAACTCTCAAAAATATCACAGTTTTTTCCCAAGGGCTTTAAAATTTTCTCTGGTTCTGTATTTTTGATCTAGAATCAAAGGATTATTAAAGGTTAATTGTGCTGTGCAGGCTGAAGCTGAAATGACACTGTTTTGAAACAGACACGTGCACTTGGATGAGTCCAAGGTTTTAAAACACTGCACTCCTGGCAGGTTCAACACAAAGGCAGCTCTGGAGCATGGCTGCCATCTGCCGTCCCAGGCGGCGGGCCCAGTTTTGTTTATGTGTGTCATCCACAGCACAGACCTCCTAGCAGCTCCTTCGTGGGTGTTTTGTAAATTACCCAAAGCAAGATAAACTGTAAAACAAAAACCCTGCTACAAAACTGAGGGATTCTTCTCAAAGCACGACTGCATTTTCACTGCAGGGGGGTTCAAAGCAGCCACCAGTGTCCTCTGCAGATCACAGCAGTGGCCTGACTTGCAACTCCCCTAACTACTCTCCCCCGCCACAGGAATTCTGTTCTGGCGCTCATAACACTTCCAACAAAGACCTGATTGATTATGAAACACTAAGTACTGATTTGCATAATTTGCCTCCGCAAGAGACAGCCATTGTTAAAGATTAAAGAGACTCCGGTAAGGCCCTCTGGCTTATTGTAAAAAGTTCCCTGTAACACAAAATCGTTATTTTTTTCATTCAATCAGTGGACACAGCTTGCTGTCCAGTTTAGTAGGCAGCCAAAGGACAGTCAGAACAACCACTGTTGTACAAATGTTTGCCAACTACTGATAAGCTAAAACGACTTTTCACAAGGATCATGTTCCCAAGTCTAATCTGGAGGCCCACTAACTAAATTCCAAATCCACTTCCCTTCAGTCATAATTGAAAAATGCATCAATACCAATTATAGCTAAAAGTTCAGAACCGTCACAGCTCTGGAGCGCGACGACTCTGCTGAAGTCACAGTGAGGGTTGTCTGAGTCCTGTCCCCATCCCCGTGCTAGAGAAGCTCCCAGTGACTGGTCACCCACAAAAGAGCCTGGCATGGCCACAGACATTCCTTCGGTGCTGGGGTCACAGCAGTGAGTGTGTTAAGGGATTACATGTATGAACTGTTCTTTTTCACTTCTTTCCTTTCAGCAATTGTTTAGTAATAAGCAAGTAATAAGCAAGGAGTCTGAGCCTCCTCCTGTCACTTCCACCCTAATTTCTACTGCACGAGGCCACCCTTCAGCGCGTACAGGGCCCTGGAGGGGTGGCAGCCACTCTCCCAGTCCTTGCACAAGCCCCTCCTGAAGCACCATACTCCCTCGGCTTCCAGGACCCCACTCTCCCCAGGTTCTCTTCCTAAACCTCTGACAACTTTGCTTCACCTTCTTTCCTTGCCTCTTCCGCCTTTGCACACCTCAGAAACTTAATGAAGCTCAGCACTGACACATTCTTGCTTAACCCACCCCTTCCACCCATAGCTTAATTTACCATCTACAGAAAATGCCCACCCAGCCCCTGCCTCCCTCCTGTGTTCCAGGAGCGTATTCAACCGTCTACTGTGTGTCCCACCGGTGCCTCAAAAGCTACATGTCCCAAAGCCTTAGTCATCCAACCACTCACGCTCGATCCTCCTGACTTACTCTCAGCCCCTCCTTGTCCCCACAAAGAGAAAGAGCCCCCCCCCCTCTCTCTCTCGATTCCCCAAGTTAGAAAATCTCAGGACATTTTGACTCTTCCCTCTTTTTCACCCCACAAAGTAAACTGGTCAGCCAGGCCTCTCCACGCCACTGGCTGAAAATCTGCCAAAGCAATGGGCACCTACAAACCAGTTTCTCTGCCTGCTTTCCCACACCCACCCCAGAGCCCAGACCCTCAGAGCCCTTCCCTGATCCAGCCTCCTCTTTCCGCCTCTGCCCTTTGGCACTGCTGTTTTGCCTGGAACATCTTATTTCTCATCCACCAAGCACTCAAATGTGCTGGGCCCTAGGAGGTTTTAAAATATGGCATTCTGGGTTCACTTCCCACTTTCTCTGTATGATGCCTTCGGGAGGCATGCTGTAAGTGTCTGTTAGCTGAATGTTATAAATGTTCGCTGCATGTATATATGTTATACACATTACATATATACATGCATATATATGTGTGCATATATATAACATAAATGTTAGTTGAATATATAAAGTGCTCTACCCCATCAGTCTGGAAACCTCACTAGAAAAGAAGACACAGACATTCTTGATCTAAGGAAACTGTCATCAGTGGTTAAATAACCTGTTCTGGAATTTTGCTGAGAACCAGTGCCAACCTTACTGGTTTGCAGTTTCCAGAATTCAGCGTATGTTTTCTAATAGAGGGGCGGGGGGTGGGGGGAGAGGGGGAGAGGGAGAGGGAGAGAGAGAGAGAGAGAGAGAGAGAGAGAGAGAGAAAGAGAGAGAAATGTGTACTTGAAAGAGGAGAGACAGTGATTCTTCTAGTTCCAGCCTTCTACGCCAGCTTCATAGATCCTGAGGAGCAGACAATAGGGAGGGTCACACGGAGGGGACAAGGACAATTAACAGGAGTTGAGATGAATTTAGTGGTCTAATTTCTGATATTAGCAACTAACCTTCAAGCAACCTGAAAGGTATTATTTTCTAATACTAAGCCCCTATCTCCTTTTAAGAAATTAAAAAAGTAAAATCTTAGATTCTTAGTGCTAATGACATAATGAACGAACTCATGACAATTTTCAAAAGCTGAGTAGCACCGTAGGGCTTAATGACCCATGAAGCTCAATGCAATTCCATTTTAAAACAGGTCTAGGACTCTTAACCTCAAGGAAAAGTAAAAGCATATCATGTTCTCAACCTCTTCCTCCCCAATCTCTCTGCCCCAGCTTTCTCTTTACATCTCATTGTCTTCAGGTTCACACTTTAATCTCATTAAACATTTTAATTCCCATTCTACTGGCTCCCCAAACTGCATGGGTTTGGCATTGCTGGCACATACCCTCCACTTCCAAAGCTCGGTCCACTCCTGGCCTATCTGAACCTGCAATTTGCTAGCTGACATAGAGTATAACTCCAGGAAGTAACACCCTGCTCTGCTTGCATGCAGGGAGCCCCTGCTTCTTCCGGGCCATCCGCTCCACCACAGCTCACAGTTCTTTCTCACTCTGAATCGAGTTCAGCTATTGTGTGCCCCCCACGCAAGTCTTCTCTCTTCTGTAAGCTAAATGTTCTCAATCCCTTAAGGAATTCTTTACGTGAAATACACTTGTGGCTGCTGGTCTTACTTATTAGTCTCTGAATGCAGGAATTTATTGGCCTCAAAAGTCAAATGTGGTTCCGAGAATGGACTCAATACTCGGCGTCAACAGGAGGTGGAGAGGAGGCAGGACCATTACCTCCCTGTTCCAGCCTCTGTGCTTCTATTAATGCCGCCTAAGAGGATGTTCACTGTCAAGTTAGAGTCAAGCTGACTTAACATCGACTAAAATCATTTTTTCCATCAACTAAAATCACGTTTTCCATGAAGAACTATGTCTTCACTATATCCATATTTCCCCCTGGCTCCTTGTCATTTGCCATTCTGATCATCCTGCCACTAAAGACATCTCTAAGTAAAAATTATCATTTTAAAAACTGGAATGAAAACAGGGCTGAAAAAGAAGCATGGAGTTATAGACCCCTCCCGGTGGACAGTCAGATCAACGAACCACAGACACACTTGAAATCCAAATATTCAGTCCACTAAAAAAAATGTTTCCTCCACAAAAATATCACGGTGAGATCTGCTAACCGCACTCTGAAATCAGATCTTCTCCTCACCTACAACCTGATCCAAAAGTGCACAATGAGGCTGGGGGGACAGGGCTCGTGCTTTGCAAATGTATGCTAGTTAATCATCATTACTTTCTTTTCTGTGTGCAAAAAAAACCCACCTTCCTTTTATTTGTTCTCTTGACAAACAGATTAAGACCCAGTATGGGGCAAACACATTAAGGAGGGAGATAATAAGGCAGAAGAGAGGAAGGGAGGAGGGAGGACAGACAGGGAGTTCCAACCCAGGGCTGACATGGCTTCACATCGCTTTTCAGACCCAATCCAAATCCTGTCTGGTCCGGAGGCTGTGTGTAGAGTGTGTGTGCAGAGTGCGCACGCATCCTGCTCTCTGTCCACTCTGGGTAATGCAAAGCATGAACTCCAGAGTCACACAGACCTGGGTTCAGATCCCAGCTCCGCCACTGACTAGTGATAGTGCCTTCTGCAACTTATTGATATTTAACTTCTTTGAGCTTTAACACTCTGACGTATAAACTGGAGACAGTAACTGAAGGTGACTACAAGCTGTCAGTGAAAATGTCGGTACCGTGTCTGGTACAAAGCAGGTGCTCAAGCATATTAAGGTTCCCTCCGCCACCTCCTCGTTGCTGTCTGGGCCTTACCCACGAGGCCAGGTCTGCCTGGATGGGGGTGGGGGCTGCCCTGGGGCAGCGGATGGAAAGGGAGGTGGAGGGACCCAGGTCACGTGAAAGAGCTGTGACCTAGAAGGTCATTCACAAAGTCGTAGCACTGAGGGGAACAGAGAGCTATGGAGTCAGGGGAAGGAAATAAACTGGATTTGGCACAAATGCAGCACAAGTGGAGGACAGGTGGTGGTTAACACTAGTAGCTAACATTGGTTGACTGCTTACTCCAGGCCAGGCACTATTCTAGGAGCTTTATGTATACTTAACCTATTTAACTCTCATGACAACCCTATGAGATAGGCACTGTTACTCCCCCCATGGAAGAGAAGGAAGCTGAAGCCCAGAGAGGTTAACACACTGCCCAAGGCCCCACAGCGAGTCCGCGACTTATCACAATTGGCCCCAGAGGGTCTGGCTGCGGAGTCCAACTTTAACTGCCTCAGCGGCAACAGGTGGCCCCCACGGGTACCAAGGTCAGGAGCAAAGAGCAGAGGTAGGAGGGGCAGAGGCGCCCTGATGCAGGCTCAACGCCACAGCGGCAGGGCACCTGGAAAAGCCCTTCTTGAAAGCGGCTTGGGAACAACTCACGTGGGCACGACCAGCTCCTGAAAAGAGCTGGCTGGATGACAGCTCTGCTGCCTGCTGTCCTCGAGCTGCTTCCACAGCAGAGCCGCCCCTCACCATCAGGCTAACTTCCAGGCACGAGGTGAAATACGGCACAGGACCCAGCCGGCGCTTACACAGGTTGCTCCGGATTCTAACTTACGCTCCTAGGTACGTCCAAGACAGCTCACTCCCCCAGAGCTGTAACGGTTGCCATTTCTTCAGTTGTGCATCAGAAGGAGTGGCTGGTTAGAGTTTTAAGAGCCACAGTGAGAGCAAAAATGCTTATTCTTACATGCTAGACTCACAGGCAGCGAGGCAAGGTACTCTTACTGAAGAGGTCTTAGGCAAACAACCGAGGAAGGCACAGCAGCGCCCAAGCTCCATCCCACCCTCACCCAGGGCCGCACATGCGGACTGGACAAGGGGCCCTGGCGAAGCACGCGGAGCAGCCGACCCCTGCTGGCTCAGTGTCTGTGAGGTGCGTCTCGAGGGTGCAGCTGGCTCCTCCTACCCCGTCCCCCCTCCTCCGCATCTTCTCTCGGCTCACAAGGACTTCCTTTCTCTCAGCACAGGTGCTCTCCTCCCAGGCAGTCTCTGCATTTAGCGCCCCCTCTCTGAGGTCCACCGCTCACACTGGCACTCCACCGCCAGCCCGCTGCATCCACCCTGCTCTCACACCGCGCTTCAAGCAGGAGGTATGGTGGGCGGCCAGCTCCAGGCAGGGAGAGGTCCCCCCTGCCCCCCGGGCACACCGGGACCCAAGCCGGCCCTAGGGCCTCAGACTCTCTGCTCTGGGCCTGGACTCCTCACCTGCAGGCCGCAGAGGTCCTTTCGCCTCAGAAACTCCATGATAATTTTTGGCGTTCAATCCATTAGAACGTTCCTTCTGACCAAACCCTACTGGTTTCTTTTCACTCCTTTTATGCTCTCCAAAGTTTCAAGCGTGATTTTAAGGATCCAAGTACTTGGGATACTCCTTTATTAAGGTTTTTCTAACGTAGGCAACTCAGCTATAGAACTTTGGAAAGTCTGGTCAGAAGAAAGAAACTAGAAATATTTGTAAACGTTCACACATCAATAAAGTAGAGGTAAAGCAGACGAAGACCATTTGTAATAGGCAACAAATTTGTACATATTACAAATGTTGTTGGGTATTATGTCTGTATATCTTACGAAACAAATAGTGTAAAAGTCAAATTTGAGTTTCATTTTCTAGGGGGGGTTATGGTATCTTTAATTTCATGAGTGGCTTTCCAGAAAGAACTGTGAACTTCAAACGTATAGTTCTTGACCCTTTTAGGGGGCACAGATCCTTTGAGACACTAACCAAAGCTACGTGTCTGATCTATTCCTTTAAGAAAATGAATATTCCCAAAGATACAAAAAACTTCCTGTCCACCATACTGAGCTTCAGAGGCTCTTGGCTCACTGGAGTTCATGTTAAGACCCTCTGATCACAAAACACAATTCAACAAACAAGCAAACAAATAGACAAACACAGGAGAGCACAACTTTTTTGTAAACCTCATGTGCCTAAGGAAGCACTTCCAGCTCAGCACCTGGAAGCAGCTGCTGGCCGTCCATCGGCACAGTCTATCTGCACAGCGGTAACAGTAACCAGGGAGAGGTGGAGGCGGCAGGGGTGCGAAGCCTGCAGGTGTGGGGGAAAGACTGAGCACACTGTCACAACTACTCACACTCCTGCCTTATAGCATGGAGAAAAGGGAAGATGGAAGAGAAGCACTAACCGAGCGTTGTCACCATCATCATCATCATCAATGTTTAGTGTTGAATATGCCACTGCATAGATGATCTCATTTAATTCTCATAACAAATGAGAAAATGGAAACTGAAGCGCAGAGCTGTTAAGTAACTTGCCCAAGGTCACACAGCTAGCAAGTTGAAAAGCCAAGGTCCACACTCAAAACAGATTCCAGAGCCTGTGCTCTTAAATTCTTCACGCTGCATCTCCAAGCTTGGGCTCTTTCAGCATAAAACTCGAGCTGAAGAACCCAACTGAGGAAGAGTTATCATGCAGGCTTCTACAACTTCCCACACACCAAACTTATTAAGAGAAAGCCATCAATTTTATTTATCAGTTCCTCCAAAAGTACTTGCTAAATGTCTTCTAAATTCTTCCAGTTGTAGCAGAAAACACCATGCAAATAAACACATTTATACCCCACTGTAGTATATTCCACTTCTCAGGAATGTGTTCACTCCTTTTGTGGTAAAGAATTAAAAGACTTAAAAAAAAAATGGCACGTCCAAGAAAGAACTATGTCATGTTCGTTTCAGATTCCCAAATCTGGCAAGGTTCCTAACTCAATAAGTGTCTGTTGAAAGAGTGATATATTTTATTAAGAATCTCTCATTCTAAAATAAACATTAAGGAATAGCTAAACCTAAAACTGGTGGTTGTGATGCATTAAAAGTTTTTTTTAATATGGAATTTTCTCACACTGTTTTTGCAAATTTGTTAGTTTACTCCAAAGGCACACAACTCTCTGTTAACGGGCAGCCAACAATTTATGATCCAGTTGATAAATCAGCAGCAACTCCTCTTCTCAAAAAGAGAACAGATTAGCAACAGAGTGTAAAGGCTGTGGCAACAAGCAGTTCTATCCAAAGGTAGTCTCTTATTACTAAGGTTAAACACATACACTCAAAAACATAAAATCCCCAAAGACTGAATGTTGCCCTATTGACATTTTAAAAAATGACCTTTTGGGGGACTTCTCTGGTGGCACAATGGTTAAGAATCTGCCTGCCAATGCAGGGGACACAGGTTTGATCCTTGGTCTGGGGAGATCCCACGTGCCGCGGAGCGACTAAGCCCGTGCGCCACAACTACTGAGCCTGCGCTGTAGAGCCCGTGAGCCACAGCTACTGAACCCGCACACCCTAGAGCCCGTGTGCCATAACTACTGAAGCCCACACGCTCTAGGGGCTCGTGCTCTGCAACAAGAGAAGCCACCGCAATGAGAAGCCTGCACACCACAATGAAGAGTAGCCCCGGCTCGCCGCAACTAGAGAAAGCCTGCACTCAGCAACAAAGACCCAACAGAGCCAAAAAAATAAATACATAAATAAATAAAATTTTAAAAAAGGAGTGTTAAAATTATTTTAAAAACGATCTTTTTGTTTTAATTATAATATCAACTATGAGGAGAAAATGTTTGTGAAGATGGCAAGGACCAACACACACACCTACGCAAGTGGGAAAACCACAAATAAAACTGACATGTCACAACTTCTCCCAATCTCATTCTCCTGGGATCCTAGCCCTGGGTAGAAATTATGAGCTGGGAACAACATAAAACCTCACCTTTTTGCAAGCCAAGGAAGGGCAAGAGTCACATCAATATAGACTGGCTCTCTAAACGTTGTACCCAAGAGCAGCAAGTGCACGTCCCATCCACTAGGTGCTGCCCTCTACCACATTGTTCCTCAGAGAACAGTACAGTATATCAAAATGACAACAGCCTGGTTTTAAGATGATTTGTCTCTTGAGGATATACATTTGGTTTAAGTTTCCACTGCAAAGTTAAAGTTCTTAAGATAGGTCATGCAGATCAATTGCTCCTGTAATCTGAAACTCAAAAGAGCAAGTAATATCTAAACAAGGGGAAGGGGTGGCCCTGAGCTTATAAGGTTCTCTAAAAGCCAGGAGACAGTCAGCCTGGCTACCTCTAATCTCATCATCAAAACTGTTACCTTGTCCAGTTTCTGCTTCACATCAGCAAAGAGAAGAGCGAAATCAACTGAGGGTGGTACAAAGGGAAAACATACATTCAACTTCCATACTGCTTGATAGATGCCAATAATTTACATTCAACAGAAAACGCTTAGATAACGTTCGAACCCCCAAAGTGTAAGTGCTTTGCTCTATTAAAACATATATTTTTTCTTTATTAGTGAAAACAAAAGCAAAGGAACCAATGTGCGTTTTATCATGAAGCTCTGAGAAAGAGGGCTTGGTAACAAGATACACAGCCTTGCCTCCGAAGTCATCTTTCAACTGAGTGAGTGGGAATAAAATGCAGAGCATGCCAGCCTCAAACAATAATACAAATGTTCAAATTCCAAGCAAAATCCGGGCCTTGTTTCATCATTCCCTGTCGTCTAAAAAATATAGATTGCGTTCCCTCATTGTGGTCTTCTTTGGAGTAAATAAGGCATAAAACTGAAAGTGAAAATAAGGCAAAAATACTACTTCAAGGAGTAAGTTACAGAACATTCTAACAATCTCTTTGCTTGAAAAAATGAAAATAAAAGTTAGGAGTTTCTAGGATTTAAAGAGACTATAGCAAATTGCTAACTGCTAGTTTTTATAAAATGGGGACTAAACTGATAAAAACTGATTCTTACTTAAGTGTTCAAAATAGCAGAAAATAATGAGTTCCTAATATATTTTTCAATCTGTGTATAATAATAGCTAGAAAAATAATGGTTAGATCCTGAGCTGTATATATAGAGATCTTGATTTTGAGAATCAAATTATATCTTTTCAGCCTACTTTTAAGATTTACTGTTTTATATTTAGACACCTAAATACTTTAAGTCCTATATTTGAATTTTATATTGAGAACTCAGTTGAAAGCTTTAAAAGTAAAACCAGTGTATATAATTTAAATTCCTTTTAACAGTTTTTCAGATCATTAGGTAAAGCATCTGAAACATCATGCATATAAAATTTTCCATTCTTATCCCAGCAACAAGTTTCAGTTAAAATCACATATCAATTTGTAAGCAATAAAACTGTCATCAAGGGTCTTCCCTGGTGGCGCAGTGGTTGAGAGTCCGCCTACCGATGCAGGGGACATGGGTTTGTGCCCCGGTCCGGGAGGATCCCACATGCCGCGGAGTGGCCCGTGAGCCATGGCCGCTGAGCCTGAGCGTCCGGAGCCTGTGCTCCGCAACGGGAAAGGCCACAACAGTGAGAGGCCCGCGTACCACAAAAAACAAAAAACAAACAAACAAACAAATGTCATCAAAATGTAACACTAACCGCCCCCCCATCCCAAACACATACACTTTTCAGGGACATATACAGTAGTGTGTCAAAGAAAGGAAAGTAAAACTTTATAAATGTTCAAGAAAGCTTTCAAAAATTCTGTATCTGATCAAATGTTGGCATGACTACTATTTCAAAAGTACCTAAATGTAATATCATTTTACACTTCCGGTATTACAGTAAAAAATGGACAAATTTCCCCAAGAATTTGTTTAAACTAAAAATAAAATGCCAATTTGCAATTGTGAGGTTGATGTAATGACAATGAGGTTTATAACAAATTTCAGACTACTAAGGTTTTTAAATTTTATTTTTATTTATACTCTATATTATGATATATTTCAATAATTAAATGAACTAAAATTTTTTTCCGCCCTGCAAAATTAGGAATCTCCCTATACATTAAAATATATACATTAAAAATATATACATTAAAATGCTTCTTTCCTAAAAAGTAGTTTAAATTTTCCTGGCAACTAAGTATGTATTTTGTTTTTTAAATGGAAATCCATATGTAGTTTTTGTGCCCATAATTGGAGGGGGACATTATGGGAACTCCCAAACAATCATTAAGGTTCTTAAAAAAAAAAAAAAAACAAGCAAAATTTCATACATGTTGAAGAATTCATATTTAGCCCTTATTTTCAATTACAGCCAAAGTCTTTATTCCAGAGCCACATAAACCACCATTCTTCTCCCTGAAAATGAGTTTTTAGAGAAAACATTATTAAATATTACATCTGACTTTAATAGTTTCCCAATTTGCTTTTGCATGTTTATTATCAAACTCTAATCATGATTTTCCCAAACTTATTTATACTTTCACACAAACTTCCAAAGCTTTCCCAACTTAAATAAAAGCCCACAAAAACCGTGGGAAATGTTTCGCTTGAAAGATAAAAGTAAATTGGTCCAAATGTACATTTGCAATAATCAGTGTTTACATTTGTTGCTCAAACATTCAGCTCACAGCACTTTCAATATCTGCATTCAACTTAATTTTTTTGTCTCTTAAAAAAAAAGGGAGGGAAAGTAGTTTTCTTTCCCCCCATTTTGCTCTCAAAATATAAACTCATTTAATGCAAAGCATTCCTGAATCAGGCACGTTTTAAACTAAAAGCATACCTAGTCCCAACAGCATTCATATTACGTAAGAAACACCCTTTCTTTCAAAACTATCTAATTTCACTTTTCCTAATAAAATGACGACATTTTACTATATAAGACCCACTTAAAATTTTAGTAACTGAAAATAGCAAAAGAACTGATACTACAATACCAACGTGGGAAAGAAGATAAGTATTAATTCATTTACTTGGAAAGGTGGGGGGGTTTTCTTTAAGCGTCCCTACTATAGATCTTGCACTATATTTATTAAAATATGACAAACCTTTAACCTGGGAACAATTTACCAGTTAACATTATCTACTGAAAAAGGAAGTATACTTTGGATAAGTAAAACACTGGAAACTATTTATGCTGCCCTTGTTCAAAGCTGCTTAGAAAACTGGGCTATGTAGGTTTAAAAATAATCATTAAAAAGAGCCTAAAGGGTAACTGCGATACAGTTAATCCACCAGCCAACTGATGCCATTTAATTCTAGAGACAGCAGTTTGTCTCTCAAGGGGGATCTAAGACATTCGTAAAGTGGTACATGTTAAAGGTAATGAAACTATAAAGAAATATTTCCTAATAGAATGAACATATTTTAAAGTCTGTATGATTGGCAATAGAAAAGATTTTTTTTTTTACCATTAAAAAAAAGGCTCCAGACAAGAGATTCTGATTTTGAAGTATGTCACACCCCAGTTCCCCAGCCATGAATCCCAGTTCTTTTTTTAAAATGAGATCTATTTCCTGTAATTTTAGATATTTTAGAGTACAATTATTTTACATTTTTATGATGCCTTTGGGGTATCATTACAAATATTTTTATGTGTTTAAACTTAGGAAAGTAAAATTAAGTAATTGCTTCTCTTAAAGGGAGCTGTCAACTCTCTCCTGAACAAAAATCTCTGTTTTAAAGCAATCTAGAGATTTATACCCCTAGTAACCATAGAAATTAATCTTAAGCTTTAGAAAAAAATTGCATAAAATGCTCTTTAATTAAAATCAGAGCTCTGCTCTTAGAAATAAGGACCCTCTTTTAAAAAGAAAGAACTTTCCACAGAGTAGAATTGTTTTTACTCAAGGTGGCACTCTTTGTGATAAATTAATCAAACACTTTTAACTGACTCGTGAATTTGTGTGCATAGAAAGCTAAATACTCTGTTGGAAAGAAAAAGATTTGCTCAGGGACTACACCCACTGAAAACTTTCGTTAAGAAAAGAAAGTGAAACACACAGGATCCAAACAGTATTTGTAGATTATCTAAGCGTCAGCAGAAAAAGAGAGAGCAGAGCAAAGAACTTAACAATTAGGAGAATCACTCAGAGCAGAACTCACTTTGTTTTCATAAGGAAACCAAAAATATCATTTACAGTGCCTTAGTATGAAGCTCCATCAACATGTCATAACTCAAATTGCATTCTTGTGATCACTATCACTTTCTATTTCACACATGCTAAAATAAAATAGAGACATGTTCTGAATTCTGCTTATCACCATATGACTAAGAAGTTTCTTTCAGCTTTAGAAACCAGTTGGGGACGCCTCAGGGAGTCGGCAACACTCTTCTGTGCACTTTCTTCCCGAGTGGTCTGAAAGAATGTGTGTATTTGAGGAATGGTAAAGACAAACTCCTCAAACATTTTTAAAACATCAAAGTTTTCAAGGCTTATGAAATTCAGGTTTTGATGAAATCTGTGCACTACCAAATTTGATTAACTTTCATGAGATTTAAATTTTATAGCTTCAGGTTTTTCTCTGCATAATGAATAATTTTAGAAGTTAAGCCACATTGTTTCCATTATATTTTTAAAAACCCACCCATTTAGACTTTTCTGAAAAAGAAGATAAAAACAAAAAAAGGTTAAGAGCTTAGTGTAGAATCAGGAAACAAAGATACCAGTGATCATGTCAAAAAATAAATGTTAAATATTTGTAACGTGCTCATACAGTGTATTGTAAACCCCAAGTAAAGTCCAAGCTACAAATGTTTCTGCTTTTAGACAAAGTCCTTGGAGAGGCCTGAAATAGGTATTTCTCCGCATGACTTTAGGCGCTGCTAAGAATGCTAAACATTTATCATCATCTTCTGTAAGCAAAACCACTTTTTGGAAAAGACACAGGCATTTTCCTCCCCCCACTGTTCATGGCTAATTTCACAGTCCTACAAAGGAAAACCTTCCCAAGCATTTAAGAGAATCAAGACATCTTAGCATATGTAGTAAGCTGCAAAATGGGTCAGAAAATGATGAGGAACTGTAAATGATTTGACACCAGAGTGTGTTCACCTTGGTTGTTCCAAAAACTATCCCACTATGAAAAAAAAAAGGGTTTCTGCAGGGGGTGGAGGGGAGATGACAGGAGTCAAGAATTTGGGTTCAGAGATCAGAAAATGACGCATCTTACTATCTTCCTATCTTCACTACTGGCTGCACACTTCCCTAGCAATTAGGCCCCCAAATAAATAATACATATTATGTGTCTATGAATTGTTTTTCACTTTTATTTCAAATTATAATAACCAACCTTAATAGAAATCTAAAAAATCTATTCTAAAGCATCAATAGAAAATGACGCTTATAATGGTTTAAACAATCTCAACGCATGATGCTATTTTGAAGCTTCTACAATATGATGTTTAGTAAAAACAAAATATCAACGTTCTATTAGAAGCATAGTTGGAATAACTTCATTTCCCATCTGCTTTTAACCTTATACATGCAAGAACTTATGAAAGATAAAAGAGCCCCATTCTCACAGAAAACACAGGAACTGGAAAGAGCTTCATGGGCTTTCAACCTCATTGTATATTTTTAACTCTACTCCCTCTCGTGCAAAAAAATCAAGGTAAATATATACTCTTTCCTTGTACCTCCTTAACTCCGTATCCGATGGTGGCTCCTTTAGGACTGTATCCAACAGGCAAAGCTTTACATTGGGGTCAGACACTGGAGGCCTGCAAAGTTGCTTTGAGAGTTCCATAACGCATATAAGAGTACACTGAGGTGACAGTGCAAACGCTATGAAGCAGAAGGTAATAATAATCACAGTAGTAAGAAAGCATTTATTAACCATCTAACTGTACACCAGTACAGAATGAGTAATCCACACAGAGACTGCATCTGGGCTCACAGCGTGCCCTTGGTCAAGTCGCTTCTTTATGCTTCAATTTCCTCGCTTGCAAAATGAAGGGACTGCATTCGCTGATCCTGAAGGTCTATTTGAGCTCCAAAAATTCCATGACTTCTTGCATTTGACTGAAAGCTGAACGGCACATTTTCCAGCGATTTTTCATATTCAAAACTGTGCTTACTTTACAAAGAAAGAATTCAGTATTTATTTTTGATTACCTACTACAGGACAGAGCATAGCCCATATTTTCACATATCTCATTTAATCTTCCTATTAATCCTCTAATATTATCACCTTTACAATTTTACAGCTGAGAAAATTGAGGCTCAGATATGCTAGAGTTGGTCAAATTAGATCTGCCCAATTAACTATCCATGCTCTTTCCATACATCATGGGATCTCCCCTGATTCAAAGCGACAACAGTACACTGAGGCGTCCACAGAGGGATTAACAATCAAGTGCTGTGTATGCGTACAATGCTGTGCTGGGCACAGGGAAGACTACACACAGGGAGGAAGGATGTCCCTGTCCCCAAGGGCCCTGCGTTAGAGAGCCAACCCATAAAGCTGTATGCCATTAATTGCAAAAGGCCATTAAAAACCCTACATATGTCACGAAATCAGGGGAAGAAACGGGTCTGGTGGACTAGAAAAACAGGGAGACAGTGACCTTGAAAAGGGAGAAGAAGGAAGATTTGATTGGTTTCAAGTAGGGCCAGGTAAAACGTCTCTCTTTATCCCTTGGCACTCTGGGCAAGCTCTCCAGATGGGTCTAATGGACAAGCAGGCTGAGAACCACTGATGGGGGCAGGGTGGGGGACAGTAAAGCGGACTCTGCACTCAGACTGCCTGGATCCAGCACAGGCTCTGACAGTCACTAGCTGTGTGGGTGTGCCCAGATTACTTAACCTATCTTTGCCTCAGTTTCTTCTTTTGTAAAAATGGGGACATACCACACATATATGAGGGTGAAATGGGTTATTTTCTGCTCAGAAAAATACCTGGCATACAACAAGTACTATGCAAAGACTGGAAGGCCTTGAATGCCCAGTGAAGGAATTTCTGTAAGCCAACGGTGTTAAGTGTTCTTTTACAGATGGTGCTGACAGAAGAAGACGGCTTTCTTTCTTTCTCTCTCTTTTCTTTCATATTAAAATTGTACGTTTAAATACAAAAAATAAATGGTAGCCTTATGTTAGTCCAGCTCCAGGTCCAGCTCCCCAACCCCATGTCTGAATTTTTAAACAGGAAAAAAAAACACATAACAACATTCATTTTCAGGTAAAATAATCTGTTGAGTTAACTGCAACAAAATTTTTTAAAAAAGGAGGATCTCACAGTATCCTAGTATAAGGAGATGGAACGAGTTAAAATGGATATGAGAGTTAAAATAAAATGACATAGTACAGTGGGCCTGTCAACTACACACTACGGGCTCTAAAAACTGTCCACGTCTGAAATATTGGGATGGTAAATGAGAACATCTATGATTATCAGATCATGTGATATTTTTATCCTACAGTTGAATTATATTTCATTAAATAAGTGTACCTTCATCAAGATCTCTTTGTCACATACACTCTCAAAACCAAGATTTCTCTCTTTTTTTTCATTTATTCTTTACATTCCCAAGAGAAAGGTAAAGCAAATAATATAAGTTCTTCAATATCAAGATGAAGAAACCGAGTCAGAGCACTGCCCAACACCACCATTAAGTGAGATGAACTCTGATTTCCTTTTTAAAGATCTAATGATGAGTTTGGGTTTTTTTAAATTAATTAATTAATTTATTTTTGGCTGCATTGGGTCTTTGTTGCTGCGCGCAGGCTTCCTCTAGTTGCAGTGAGAGGGGGCTACTTTTCATTGCGGTGCACGGGCTTCTCACTGTGGTGTCTTCTCTTGTTGCGGAGCATGATCTCTAGGTGTGCGGGCTTCAGTAGTTGTGGCTTGCGGGCTCAGTAGTTGTGGCGCACGGGCTTAGTTGCTCCACGGCACGTGGGATCTTCCCAGACCAGGGCTTGAACCCGTGTCCCCTGCACTGGCAGGTGCATTCTTAACCACTGCACCACCAGGGAAGTCCCAAACTCTGCTTTCTTAAATAGCAACCCCAGTGGTGAGCTAAGGGGGAAAGGAGAGGCCTGGGCAGCAAAATGAAACAGCATCCAAGAGCTGTGAGGCCTCTCACGTCCTGATAACCCCCCATCACAGGACTGTGGCCGCAGGTCCTGTGTCAGCTACTATGCTCTGAGTCAGTTATGAGATTACGAGAACGTCAGTGTCCTCTTAGGCAGAGCCCTCACAGCTGATCACTGCCTCCCACTGAACCACTCCGGCCAATCCATCAGCGAGCCCTACAGACTCTATGTCTGAAATGGCTCCTGAATCCACCCCCTTCTGCTCACCCGTCAGCCTTAACCGTGGAGCTGCCTCACTGCTGTCCCTACTTTGCAGGCTCTCCTCTCTCTGATCCACCACCCACACTCCCACCCCACCCCCCCAGCTGGCCCAAGCCACAGTAATGGGGGGAGGAGCTGAGGCCTGGGTTACCTGTGCTGTTTAAAAGCAGCAGCTTTGGAGTGTCATTAAAAGCCTCACCAGACTGATGCCGCCTACACAACTGTGGGTAGAAAGACTGACATTTTACCTAAAACCCTTTCCATGTTAAATAACTATAGTACCACAGGTTTGGAGTTAAAAGAAAGAAAAGGAAAAAAACCTACCACCAGCCACATTAAACCATTGTGTCATGCAGGAGACTCAAATTCTGTAAGTCTTAGCACTTAGGGTGTGCGAAGAACAGCTGTTTGAAAGAGGTAGATGAAGGGTGTGGGAAGCAGTGACTTACATGCCTTTTGTGGGAGGCAGGGAGAAGATTCCTTCATACTGCCAAGGCAAATTAGCCTGTATCTGAGAGGACTTAATAGCCAGTGGAAGAATTGGCTTCTTAATGTTCTACACAGAAATGAATTCCATAAAAACAGCATTTGAACCAGTGAAGGACTGTGCTGGTTTCTGAGGACTGTGGTTGGGTCTGCCATACCAGATCCAGGACCTAGGTTGGCGATGGGAGCGGACGATCACAGACATGCAAGTGTACCATCGCCCAGACGCCCCCTCAGGCTCCACAGTGCAAAGGGAGCCGTGAAGACCACAAGACTCCTCCAACCCCCGCCCCCAGTATCTGTACCAGAAGGCCTGTCTGGTATGGCTTTAGGAGAGCATGACCTCTGATTTAGTTCTCAGGGGCTCAGGCTGAATTCCCAGGATTACTGCACAATATGCCAATAAAGATCACAGACTTCCAATTTCTAAGATGTTTATGATGAACCATGAGTTGCAGAAAAACTGGGGGGTGGCGGCAGGGGGGAACTAAGGAAAACTAGAAAAAGCTATATCACCACTCAACTTGTTCAGCATCAACCCCCGAGCAGGCCCCAGAACTACAAATGGCACCTTATTATTCTGTGATTAATACCAAAAACATCAACAGATAACAAAACGTCTATTCACACACTCACTAGCACCCATATAACACTCTGCACTGGGCACAGTTTTATTCTGTCTTACAGATACTAACTCACTTAATTCTCCTTAATCTATGAGGTGAATAGTACTATTATCCCTATTTTACATATGAGGAAATTGAGGCACAGAAAGGTTACATACTGTGCCCACTGTCACTCAGCTAACGCAGAGCATAACTAGATTAAAACCCAGTTAATGTGGCTCCAGAATCTCTGCTCTTAACTGATGTCTCTACTGCCTATTGCACTAGAATTTATAAGATCTGTAAATTAAAACTGTGTTCACTGGCCCTCAGAGTCACCGCCATATCCTCCTGAGATACACCTACTAGGCCTAGAACAAAATGTGCATTGCACCTGATGAGTTAAACGAAGATTAACTTTATCTTCTAAGAATATAAGGAGACAATATGCTATGGTCAGAGATAATGTACTCCTGGGTATTTACATCTGAGGGTATATGGTATATGTCAAAGAAAGGTATGATTACTAGTTACTGTAAATGAACAGATGTTGTATTTTTATACTCATTAAAATTAGTCACATGAAACTTCTGTAACAATACTAACTGGGAAAATCAAACTTTATCACTCTTTTCTATAAAAGGGGAATTCTTGTTCCATAGAACCTCATTGCATATTGTTTTCACCACATAAATTTATAACTCGTTTATATATGTCTTCCCTAAATTTGGAAGTTTTATTTTTCTTTTTAGAACAATTTTTCTCTGGAGGGAAACACTCCCAGGGGCCGCGGGGAGGTGGGGGGGTGGGCAAAAAGAAAACAGATTTGAAGTCACTTTTCTACTTCTCTGCAAAATAATACTGGATAATAAACCCATTAATAATAATAAACCCCAAATAACTATAATATTACTGCCAATATATCAGAAAGGTCTCCCTACTAGACTTGCTGTACTTTGAAACACTTAATCTCATCCTTTTTTTTTTCTTTTGGTATCTTCAATCCTCAATACAATGACTGGCACATAGTCCCGGTATCCCATAAACATCTACTGAATTGCTAAATAAACCTAAGTACATGTGTTTGGACTATTTAAATCACTGGCCCAATTCAATATCAAAGACTTCACAATCTTTCTAAGAAAAACAGTTTTGTGATACCAGTTCACTGGTACATAACACTATTGTTAGGACAAAACAATCAGGTAATACATAAGCAGTCAGGACATTTAGGAAGGATAATAAGAACAATTAGTTTATATCCATAAGGGTATAACTTAGTACTCCAAAGTATTAGGCAAATAGCAAAACATCTTAAATTTTAAGAAAAAGATCTAGGTTTCATATCAGATAAAAAAGAAAAAAGAGAAAAAGATGTGGTCAATGAGAAATGCTAAGCACTGGAAAGACTGTGGCCTTCCCTTCTCTGAAGGCCTTTAAGAATAAGATACTCGTCATAGGGCTTCAGGTTATTTTTGCAAGAAGAAAAAAGCTCACCTAGGCAGCATTTTCCAGCTCTAGAATTCCTTGGCTATAGCCTATGAGACAAAATGGACAACTAGGCCGAACAGGCAAATGAAGAAAAAAGGTGCCACTTCTTAGCAGGGGGATAGCAATTTGAGGCTATCATGAACTTACATATAACAAACATTTAAAAAATTTATCCCAGAGCCTAACAAACCTTCTTCGAAGATCTTTTCTTATTAAACTAAAAACAGTAGCTTTATTAATGCACAACCCATTTCAAATTTGAAACACAACTCTAAGCCATACCTTGTGGACTGGAAAGCCGTAATTGTAATGTGGAATGAGACCAACTGAAATCAATATAAGAAATTTGAAGTAAGTAAATACTTTTTTTTCCCTAGGGGGTTAGTATAAAACGTATGAAATTACAGTAGTAAGAAGTTATTAATTTTAAATTATAAAGTGGAATTATAAAGTGGAATTATAAATTATAAACTGGAATATTCAAAATATTCACAGATTTTTCAAAGAATTTTGAAAGCAAGAAAACCATATCATGCTCTGGAAAGCTTACCTTTTAGAAAAACAGCATTTAATTTGCCCAGCTGCTCGACCATGTTGCACTGCAAAGCCACAGCCACATGGATCCCACCAAGCCCTGCACTGATTATAAAGTTGTCTTTTCAGGTTCACAGATATTACACTGACTGGTTTCTACACAAACATTCATTATTTAATTGCTAACCCAATTTAATTATTAAACCTGAACCAGGTGAGAACAGGAACTGTGTCGAGTTACCTGTATACCAGAATACTCTGGCAAGCAGATTTATGAAAATTTCAACAATCACTGGGCAAAGAATCACTAGTAGCAGAATGTTACCTTCAAGTCAGAAGAATTAACTAGTAGGCACTAAAAACGTATGCTAAATGAAAGAATAAAGGAATGTTCATTCAACAGGGGGAAATGGCTTTTCAAATTTATTTTTTGCCAAATAAAATGACTGTTGATTAATACAGCAGTTACTCGTGTATTTCACCCCACTGCCCACAGTCCAGATGGGTCACTACTCCCACCGTTAGGATCCCAGCCATGGGGGTGAAGGTAGGGCAGCTGTGTGAGACTTAACAGAGCACAAGCATCAGAGACTGTGTATCAATGAGCCTGTCCTCAGTGGGATTTTAAAGTGGGTTTTCCATCACTTGGTATTAGAAAAAATTTTGCCTCTTCAACTACATTTTAAATTTCTTTTTTAATAACCTTATTTTCTGCTAATCAGGGAGAATTTGTTAAATAAGCACAATATAAAGAAAACAAAACCAACCCATAAGATCACCTAGAAATAAACTCTTTTATCACTTTGATGTATTTTCCATTTTATGTATATATATCCTTTATATAATTGGAACCATATTATATGTACAATTTTATATTCTACTTATTTTAATTGACACCATAATGAGCACTTTCTCACATAATTAAAAAATCTTCTAGAAAACTACTTTGATGGCTATATAACATTTCACTGTTTAAATTTACCATAATTTGACTATTTTCCTACCGCTGGATAACTAAGTTGTTTCTTCTGATTTTCCACAGGATAAATTATGCTGTAATGAACATCTTTGTGCTAAACCATACCAGAGTATTTTTGTATACTAAACCTTTATCTGATTTTGTAATTCCTTAAGACAAAGTCTTAAAAGAGGAATTACAAGCTAAAAAGTTACAAACATGTTTAAATCTTGACATATACTGCCAAATGGTTTCCCACACAGGAAAGGAACTATTTGCCTCATACGGCATCCCAGTCCCAGGCACACAGCGGCAGTCCATGAGCAGTACTGCCAAGGCTCCCCTCCCTTTGTTTGCCTGTTCAGAATGACTGCTTTTTAGAACAGTAAACAACACAATTATCTTAATACCATTAAACCCGATTTCTTCTGCCTCAAGTTAGTGATCATTTTCTATATACAGGGCAAAATAAGGCTTCAGTTTCCTCATCTAGAAAATGAGGAGAGTCAGACTAAATGGTCTGTAAGGCGCTTGTGAGTACTAACATTTTACAATTCTTATCTGTCCTTGTGCAGACACCACATGTGTAGGTTCACAGGACACTGACAGGAGAATAAAGCGTAACCTATTCACTTAAAGCTGTTCAGCTGTTATTCAATCTTGTTTCTCTTGGAGCAAATCATGAACAATAACTCTGCAAATTGGAAATACTTAAATACAATTGCCATCCTGTTTTATAAAAAGAAAGATTATATTCACTTCTGGTATTTAAGTACATAACCTAGTTTTTGATTTTCAATTCAGGCTCCATAAAACTAGATGCAACAGCTGGAAATTCTGATTCAGAATTTTGACTTCACAGAAAACCAGATGCTATATTGAAGATAAGCTTTCCTGGAGAAGTGCAGCATTTTAAGAGGCAACAGAAAATCTGTATTAGATTTTCTGCAGAAAAACAGAAACCTCCAGGATATTAAGCATTAAGAATCTGCACATTAACAGAAAGATGAAGCTGCCAATCTACAGTTCATATTTCTTAGCAGCAATATAACCTATTTACGTGATGCACGCACACAGACCTTTATTACCCTATAGGTGTAATATGCCTAAAAGTACCTACCAGATACCTCAAAAACACTTGCAGGTAAAAAGAAAACAAATGACAACATTTTTTTAAATCTTTGAAAATTACATTAGGATAAAAAGTACCCAAAAAACATTATTTCAGTGGAGAATTCAAGCAGAACCTTATTACTTGAAAAACAGTAAAAGTTACCTTAAACACTGTAATTGGGAAAACAAAGAAAAAGGATTTAGGGAAAGTGGCATTATTATAAGCTACTGAGTTAAAAAATTTACTTGTAAAAGAACATTTTATTCTTGAAAATTAAAAATGAACTTCATAGCATACAACACTACTCTGGAATAAAAACATTTTCCCTTTTATATCTTTTCAAAGAAAACTGAAAGAGTTAATAGATTTAGAGTCAAATTTTACACGAAAAATTTTTTTCCTGCATCAGTGAAAAAATATTTATTGAGTTCTTACTAGACGTCCTGAGTTGAGGAAATTGTGGTTGGAAAAAAAAAAAAAAAACATAGCTCTTTGCCCTCATGTGTCCTGAAGCAGTAGTCCACACAACGGAGGGATGGGTATCCCTGGAAGCACAGGAGGGACTGCTGTGGCGTATCTGGCACACATAGTTTTAAGGAAGTCTATTTCTAGAGCCTCAACATCTATGTATAACTCTTTTCTGAAGCAGATCTGCCTGTGAATCTGCTGTGACCCACATCCTGCTGGTTCTACTTTCTCACAAACCCTTCACAAGCACCCCTCTCCCACTTCTTAAAGAAAGTCAGAGCTCCACCATACCTGAATCTTCCTATGGTGCACTGTCCTGGACATAAAAACCTCTAACAAAGGGACAATTATAAATTCTGGGAATGACTCTAATGACTGGACAACAAACCCTTTCACAAGTCTGGTGGCGGGGGGCGGGGGTTACAATTTTTTCCACTCAACACAATTAATGGAGGATCTGAGTTGTCAGCTGACAGATCACTTTAAAAAGTTTTGATGACAGTTTGGGCACGTAACTCAGAGGAAGTTCAAAGAACAGAGTGGAGTGCCAGCGCTATAACAAAACTCCTTCCACTTTTGTCCGCTTACATATGCAAACAAGGTTTCCAAGGTTTCTTGGCTCTTACGTCATAAGAAATGCAAATTAAGAATGTAGTTGATATTGAACACCGTCATAGTCTAGAAAAAAGTAACATTCATCCACTTGCATACGATCTAGTTAAAAAAATCTGTTGCCTTAAGAGACTTTTCACCTCAAATAACATATTTTTTGTTTTAATCCATGTATATTGGTAATAGTTGCAAAGGTAACTCAACACAGAATAATTCAACAGAGAACAATTACGGCCTTTTGGTCATCACTGGAAATACCTTAAAAATTAAATTTCTACTTGCATACCTATTTTTGTTGCAAAGAAGTATAAGAGAATGAGCAATAAAAGATTTTCAACAATAATGAGGGACAGGATAATATTATGTGGGGGAAGTGAAATGGAGTTTACGGAGAAAAAGGAAGACTGTAAAATTTATGACTATAAAAAAGATTTTTTAAGGGTTTTGTTTTTTTTCCAACAAATGATGGTATCAAATATAGTATTTAGATTCCATGGGATACATTTAAAAGAATGATCAAAAGTTTAACTTTAAAATGTCAAGTTTTATAGTATGCTGGAAATGATATCCTTTGCAACTATTTAAACTTAAAATGAAAAATTATAGATGTCAGCTTGAAATATATGTATGAGGTTACTTAGTTTTTTTCAAAATTCTTTTAAAGGACAAATAAACAAAAATATTTAAAAGTCACTGGTTTATGGGCTGGTAGGGTGAAAAACACTGAACATACATAACTGTAAATAATTACACAAAGTTCTGTGAAGTAAAAACATAGGGATACTATAAAAGCATAAAATAGAGGCACCCAACCTACTCTGGGGTGAGGGGCAGAGAGGGTTTCTGCCATGAAAGGTAAGCCTCAAGAGGATAAGGATTGTATCTGTCTTATTCATTCTTATATTCCCAGAGTCTAGAATGAATGAGCGAAGGTGATGCTTGAACTAAGAAATAAATAAATTAGCCTGGCAAAGAGAGTGGGAGGAAAAGTGTTTCAGACAGAGGGGACAGCATGTATAAAGACTATGAGGCAGAGGACAGCATGAAATGTTCAAGGAACCAAGCTGTATCATTCCAGGCTTTACAATCTATATTAGAGATTTTTTTTTCCTAAAGAGGTAACTGGAAGGAAATATTTTAATCAGGGAAGTGACCTAATTAGGTTTACTTTTAATATATTATCTCTCAGAAAACAAAAACAAAAACAAACACCTGCTGCTAATCAGTAAGAAGAGGGAACTCATTCATTCATCCATCAAATATTAACTGATTATCTGTTTTATGCCAGGTACTATATTAGGCACTGAGGGTACAGAAGTAATCAAACAATGAAACCCTGAGAACTTGTAACCCATCAAGAAGTGTTTAAGAGAGTGAAAAGACAAACTAACTGGGAGACTAAGAGAAAATACTTGCAAATCACACATCTGACAAAGGACTTGTATTCAGAACATGTCAAGAACTCTCAAACTTCACGCTAAGAAAACAAACAACTCAGTTTTAAAATGGGCTAAAGACTTGTACAGACTCCTCACTAAAGAAGGCAAACAGACACATGAAAGCTGTTCTACATCATTAGCCATTAGGGAAATTCAAATTAATAATGAAATATCACTACACACACACCCATTAGCTAAAATAGCTGAAATAAAAAATACTGACAATACCAAGTGCTGGTGAGGATGTGGAGCACCTAGACCTCTCACGTATTGCTGGCGAGAATACAAAATGTACAGCCACTGTGAAAAACAAGTTAGCAGTTGTTTTTTTTTTTAAACAGCCTTATTGAGATATAATTCATATAGCATACAATTCACTCAGAGTGTGCTATTCAGTGGTTTCTAGTATATTCACAAGTTGTGCAACCATCACTTCAATCAATTTTAGAATATTTTCATCACCCCAAAGATCCCATATTCATTGACAGTCACTTCCTGTATCTCCCCAACCCTCCCAGCCCTAGGCAACCAACCTACTTTCTGTCTCTACCGATTTCTCTCTTCTGGACATTTCATACAAATAGAATCATACAATATGTGGCCCTCTGTGACTGGCTTCTTTCATTTAGCATGTTCTCAAGGCTTATCCATGTTGTAGTAAGTATCAGTACTTCATTACTTTTTATTGCCAAATAATATCCACTGTACAGATATAGCATATTTTATTTACCCATTCCTCAAGTTGATGGACATTTGGATTATTTTCACTTTTTTTTTTTTTTTCCTGTACGTGGGCCTCTCACTGTTGTGGCCTCTCCCATTGCGGAGCACAGGCTCCGGACGTGCAGGCTCAGCGGCCATGGCTCACGGGCCCAGCCGCTCCGTGGCATGTGGGATCTTCCTGGACCGGGGCACGAACCTGTGTCCCCTGCATCGGCAGGTGGACTCTCAACCACTGCACCACCAGGGAAGCCCTATTTTCACTTCTTGATCATTACGAATAATGCTGCTAAGAACATTTGTGCACAGGCAGTTTTTTTTAATAACATTAAACATATAGTTATCATACGACCTAGCAATCCCACTCCTGGCTATCTGCCCTAGAGAAATGAAACTTTATGCTCACACAAAAACCTGTACACAAATATTTGTAGCAGCTCTTTTCATAAGTGTCAAAAACTGGAAATAACCCAAATGTCCTTCAACAAGTGACAGATAACCATGTTACCTGCATATAATAAACTACTACTCAGCAACAAAGAAGGAAGGAACTATTAATAAACACACATCTTAAATGAATCTCAAGGGCATTATATTCACTAAAAGAAGTCAGTTTCAAAGGGTTACATACAACATGATTCCATTTACATAAAATTCTCAAAAAAACAAAACTATAGCAAGGAAGAACCAGTTGTGTAGGGGGAGGGGGGTGGGGGGTGGCTACAAAAGGATAACATGAGGGAGATTTTGTAGGTGATGTAACTGTTCTGCATCCTGACTATAAAATGGTTACACCAAAAGAGAATATATATATGTGTGTGTATATATATATATGTTGGCATATATGTATATATATACACATATGTATTACAATTCATTGAACTGTACAGCAGAAAGGTCAATCTTATTGTATGTTAATTTTTAATTAAAATTAAGAAAAAAAAGAAGCCAACTAGAAAGATATACACTGACTCTCCTAGCACCTTATGCTCCAGCCTGGAAAGTAAGCATTCCGTCATCTACTGTGTGCTTATCGTCTATCAGCTACCGTGCCAGTGAGCTGACCACAGAACAAATGACTTTGGCCATCCTAACACAGATGTAAAAGTCCAAATATAGGGTGTCTTTTAATCTAAATACTAGCTGGCCTCCCACGACTGCTTAGGAGAATTATGAATTATCATCAAATAAATGTATCATGGCTGACACTCCTTCTAGAGCGTAAGATGCATTATAGAAATGCCCAGGTGAAAAACACCTGCTTTTAGGACTTTTAACTTGGGGCTCGTATCCCAAACCACTGTTGTTTTGCTTTTGTTTTTTGTGTGCTCATGGTGTCTTAAGAGCCTGTCACTTGGGCCTCTCCATTCCCTGCTGAAGCTGCTCCAGAAGAAACCTGCCTCTTTTGACTGCCCTTTCTCATCTCTCATTTATGCTACGGAGCCTATATTTTACTTACGTCATCCCAAACATAAGCTCTGAATTTGGTGAAAATCCAAGAAGTTTTGGTGTTGCAGTCAGAAACAGAAAGAAACATCACTTTAATTATGTAGGTTATATATATGAAATTTGTTATTTTGAAGCAAAGACTGAGCCCGACACTTCAGGAGACCAGAAGTAGTAGATCCCAAAATACCAGGCCCATTCTGAAGTCAAGAAGAAGAAGCTGGTTTGTAACAAAAACTGAATTAAACTTGGCAGTCAAAAGATCCCAATTTGAATGATCCTGGCTCTGCTTACAATCTAGCCAGATTCTAGACAGATAAACAATAAATATAATAAATATGTTAAAAACATATAATAATAAACAGTAGTGAGTCTGTTAATAAAGTATATTAGATGGTGATAAATGTTATGGGGAAAAAAAAGAAAAAGTAGAGTAAGGGAAGGGAAATCTAGGTAGAATGCGGAGGAAGAGATGAATTATAATTTTAAATAGAGTGGTCAGGATGGCCTTATTGAGAAGATGACACGTAAGGACATGCTTAAAGGAGCGGAGGTAAGAGTCATTCAGACAGATATCTGGGGGAAAGCATTACAAGTCCAGGGAACAAGTACAAAGGCCCTAAGACAGGAGTAGACCTAGCATATGTGATGAAAAGCAAGGACAGCAAAGGTCTACTGGACCTCTGAGCGCAGATGTCAGGTAGGTAATCCAACGTAGAGTTTGAAAGAGAAGTTGGAGCTGGAAATAAAAATTTAGGAGTTAATGGAATTCAAATAGAGCTGTGCGGTTGGATGAGACAACCATTCATTGTTCTTTGAACAAACACTTAATGAGTGCCTATGTGTCAACCAGGGCAGGGAGAGTGGAAAAGAGAGAGACAGAGAGAAAGACAAAACAAAGGAGTGAGAGAAATTTAGCCTCACAAAATGCTCTGCAGTTCATCTGTAGTTTTAACCAGAGCAATGGGGGAGGCCAGGGGGAAAGAAACTGAGAGAGAATTCCCCATCACAGTTTTTAAAAAACATTAGTCAAAGAAAGTTACAAAAAAAAAAAAAAAGATTTAGTGAAAAATGTAAGAAACATTAAATCTGATTCTTAATCTAGGAGATTAACTGCAGGACTGTGCTCAACACCTCAAATCTCGTTGTTAAGTCATCACTAACATTCTTTTCATCAATTTTTCATTGAGAAATTCATGTATATGAGTCTGAAGATGAATCAGAGGTACCTTGCTTTCTGATAGTTTCAAAGAGGAATTTTGCTTGCCCAGCCCATGTTAACACAGATGCTGGCAGTTCCTTGTGGTAGCCATGCTTGAACAAGACCACTGTAAGACAGTGTGTTATTCCATAGTTATTCCTAAAAATGGATATTTCATCCCTTATATAGGAGCTGAATGTAAATCTCAAAAGAAATCTTAGGGAGGACAGCATAATTTTGATGCAATCCTAGTAGCAATTTATGAACAGATTTTGCTTCAAAAGTTTTCAAGTTCAGAATATATGTTGCTTAGGTACCCAAGAAAGGCTCCAAAGGTCCATTTGAACAATGTGTGTAGGTGTGGTAGGTGAATTCAATAGTCCCTCTAAACCTGAGTGATGGGATATCTGTTCATTAGGTCAGCTTTGTGCTGAAAAATCTTAAATATGGAACTAAAATGTGTACCAATAAGCAAACAACACTCACAATTAGCTCATGTGCACCCCTAGATTAGTTAAGGTTCTCTTGAACAGCAACTGCTTCTAGTTAGCATTCCAAAAAAGGGGATACTAAGGTTATCCAACAAGTTTGAAAGAGGGGTTAAAATTCAGGGTTTATCACCCTAAGCCCTATTGAAATTTGGAGCCAGATAACTCTTTGTTGTAGGGGCATTATTCTGGGAATGGGCTGTCCTGTACATTGCAGGATGGCTTAGCAGCATCCCTGGCCCCTACCTACTAGATGCCAGCGCAGGCCCCTAGCAGTGACAAGCAAAAAGGTCTCCACACATTGCCAAAATCCCCTGGAGGCAAAATTGCCACCAGTTGAGAGCCACTGGTTTAATGCCAAAACATGGGAAGGGCAAAGATCCAGCTGGACCTCTGAAACAACTGGAAGTGGGTATTTAAAACTCCTCTGTGAGTCTGCCTAAAGGTTTATCAATTTTGTTTATGTTTTCAGAAAACCAGCTCATAGTTTCATCCATCTTTTCTATTGTTTGTTTTCGTCTCTATTTCCTTTACTTCCTCTCTGATCTTTATTATTTCCTTCCTTCTGCTGACTCGGGGCTTGTTCTGTTCTTTTTCTAGTTCCTTTAAGTGTAAAGTTAGGTTGTTCATTTGAGATTTTTCTTGTTTCTTTTTTTTTAAATTTTATTTATTTATTTATTTATTTATGGCTGTGTTGGGTCTTCGTTTCTGTGTAAGGGCTTTCTCTAGTTGTGGCAAGCGAGGGCCACTCTTCATCGCGGTGCGCGGGTCTCTCACTATCACGGCCTCTCTCATTGCAAAGCACAGGCTCCAGACGCGCAGGCTCAGTAACTGTGGCTCACGGGCCCAGTTGCTCCGCGGCATGTGGGATCTTCCCAGACCAGGGCTCGAACCCGTGTCCCCTACATTGGCAGGCAGATTCTCAACCACTGCGCCACCAGGGAAGCCCTTTGTTTCTTGAAGTAGGCCTGTATCGCTATAAACTTCCCTCTTAGAACTGCTTTTGCTGCATCCCATAGATTTTGGAAAGCTGTGTTTCTATTTTCATTTGTCTCAAGCTGTTCTCTGATTTCCTCTTTGATTTCTTCATTGACTCATTGGTTTTTTAGTAGCATGTTGTTTAGTCTCCATGTATTTGTGTTTATTCCAATTTTCTTCCTGTAATTGATTTCTAGTTTTATATTGTTGTGGTCAGAAACATGCTTGATATGATTTCATTCTTCTTAAATTTGTTAAGACTTGTTTTTTGTGGCCTAACATGTGATCTATCCTGGGGAGTGTTTCACATGCACTTGAAAAGAATGGGTATTCTTCTGTTTGTGAATGGAATGATGCTCACCATCAGGGAAATGCAAATCAAAACCCCAATCACATGTCACTTCATACCTGTCAGAATGACTATCATCAAAAAGATAGGAAATAACAAGTGTCTGTAAGGATGCGGAGAAAAGGGAGCCCTCGTGCACTACTGGTAGGGATGTAAACTGGTGCAGCCACTGTGGAAAACAGTATGGAGGTTCCTCAAAAAATTAAAAATAGAACTACCATACGATCCAGCAATTTCATTTCTGGGTATTTATCCAAAAAACCAAAAACACTAAATCAAAAATATATATGCAAAAACAAAAGATACATGCACCCCAATGTTCACTGCAGCATTATTTATAATAGCTAAGACATGGAAGCAACCTAAGTGCCCACTGACAGATGAATGGATAAAGATGTGACACACACACACACACACTCTCACACACAACGGAATGCTACTCAGCTGTAAAAGAAAGAAATCTTGCCATCTGCGACAACATAGATGGACCTAAAGGGTATCTCATGCTAAGTGAAATTAAGTCAAACAGAGAAAGACAAATACTGTATGTTTTCACTTACATGTGGAATCTAAAAAACAAATGAACAAATATAACAAAACAGAAACAAACTCACAGATACAGAGAACAAACTAGTGGTTGCCAGAGGACAGGAAGGTGGCGGGAGGGGTGAAATAGGTGAAGGGAATTAAGAGGTACAAACTACTGGTTATAAAATAAAGAAGTCACGGGGATATAATGGACAACACAGGGAATATAGTCAATAATATTAAAGTAACTTTGTATGGTGCGAAATCTCTAACGATATCAAATCACTGTGTTGTATACCTGAAACTAATAGTATAAGTAAACTATACTTGAATTAAAAATAAATTAATTTTTAAATTATAGAGCTCCCTTGATTTCTAATCCCTTTTCTTCTCTGATTTTCAGCTTTAATTCTCTCACTGCAGCTCAGCAATGGGAACATGGCCACCAACAGCTCCTTTTATTTACTAAAATCCAGGCCACTGGACAAAGAATCACTCTTTTCTCAAATTGCAATTTTTAAGAAATCTTAGGGAAGGATTCTTATTGTCCTGATTTGAGTCTGATACCTACCCTTTGTGTGTGACCTGGAGGATGTTACATGGAAACACAGCAGCTTCTGCTGAAAATACCAGTTTGAAGTCAGAGACGGTATCAGTTCCCAAAAGGAGGAAGGTGCTTACTGTTGATAGAAGGGTGGTTTGGGACAAAAAATATAATAGGCATCCACCACAACCATTTAATATGGAATAATAAGCATAACACAGAGCAAATAGTCAGGAAAATAATATTTCTTCATAATATTGAACTTGATTTTCTACATTTGAGGCACGTCTGTGAGTTAGGTATTCCGGGCAGCATCTGAGTCCACTGAGAGACCATTATAATTTTTAGGTAAGTGGGCAGGCAGAGTACATAACATCTATGCTTGGCTGTTTTGTCTCTGATGTATTTTAAAGTGAATTTCTGGATGATACATTTAAGTAATCCACAGATGAAATTTTGGAATATTACTATTACTGTAATATTACTGTCCACAGGCAGACATGACAAAGGACTGACAGTTGGTATGCTTTGTGGGCTACTAGCAAAATATACTTTTAACATGTGACTCTGCCTAAGTCAGCGGAAGACCATAATTGAACAACCATTGCCCAATTTGTGGGCTAACAGAAAACCAAATGTTTGCCTTGAAACTTTCCAACTGGGTTCAAGAATAAAATCCAGGAATATGATAATATACACATCAAATGGGCATGAGTGCATTCAATTCAAAATTTAAGGAAGGAAGCAGTCTAAGTTTAAAATTTTTAAAAATTTTCCCAAATACTAAGAGGAGACAGGAGACAGGAAATCTTTCCCTGGTTCTCCCATTAGCAAATCCCAGAAATTATATTCCATGTTAATTTAGAAGCACCTGCACCTTGAGAGTAAGATCAGAAAGAGCCTAGCTCCCAAATCTCAGCTTCAGGCACACCAGAGCTCTCAGGATTTCCATTCATCTGTTATCTCACAGAAGTAGGCTCAAACACCTGACTGCAACTTATCCCAGAAGAAGCACCCCTTTGCAGAGCCAGGAGCCAGTCATAATCAAGGGAAGGACAGAGAAAAAGGCTTGAAGCAGTAGAGGAAAGTGTAGGGGGTTTCAACCTGCAGAGTCATCTCCGTCAGCATCACGGAGGTTGGGGCCTCTCCCCTCTGTTCTTGAATCTTACTGTGTTAGTGTCAGTTTTAGGGGCTACATTCACCAGCAACACACAGTAATACTAATATTTTCAAAGTTCATCAGTAGATTACTTAAATATGACACCTTGGAAATCTCTAAAATTCCAAGCTTAGTAAAAATCACATTTCTACATTTTAAACAGACACCCAACAAAAAGGAATAACCAATGAGATTCTTAATCCTCTGATGAGGAAAAAATTACCCCAGCACTCACATCCTCACTGCAAAGCCAGAGGTCTGCGGTGTCTCTGTGCTAACGCAGTAATAACGTGCTAGTTGGCTGCGATTAGACAACCATAAACTTCTATCTTTTCTTATAAAAGACTAATGTTCAATCATTGCTTTTATAAATGCCATAGTTTCTTTTCATTTCAACCTGAGGGCAGGGCTGTGATAAAGACATTGAGGATCTGGAAGAAACCCATGCATGAGTCACTACTGGAGGAAGGACTGTACGATTCCAGCTTCCACTGAGGGAGAGAATCCAGCCTAAAGGAGACATGATGATCAACCCTCAGCCTTCAAAATCCACGAGGCCAGGACTTGTACGTTATGATGTCTCTGCGTCAAGCAGCACCCTGAAAGTGCTCAAAAACTGTTTACTGAGTGGTCACTGCTGCAAGGCTTCTCTATAAATCAGGAAGACTTGTAGATACACAAATCAAAGAAATGTTTCTCAATCTTTTCACTGCAGATGGGGAAAGCAGTTGCATAAATATTATCATAAGTAAAGCAATCAATTTGTCAAGCACAGCAACAGACAGTGCAGCGTGAATGGAAAACAGATCTCATGAACGAAATTCATTCTATCATTGTTGTCATTTAAAAAAATTTAGAGTGAGAAATAAAGTTCTTTCAGCTATTTGGTTATGGCAGAAAGAGAGAGCTTCAATGTTATTTAGATGTGATTTCTACTACCTTTTAAAGATCTTTCACTCCTGTCTTTCAATACTAAGAACCCTGAATGGATGGTCCACTTTGTCCCGATTTTTCAAGACATTCATATATTTAATCTTAAGCCCTTCCAACCTGGCTTCTCTTAACTAACTCTTCAATGAAATTATTCCCTACATGATAACCAATAACATGGTCAAACCTCCTGGTTTTCCTCTGTTGCATGATACTTAACCAATTATTTATTTAATTAAAATTCTCTCTTCCTTGGGATCCAGGATATTCCGATCTGTATCCTCTACTCTCTGAGGGCACGTCTCAGGAATTATCCTTAGCTCCTGACTAAAGGAGCACCCCGTAGCACCTTTCTCCTCTGAACTTGAACTGTGGAATATACATACATCATATACGGCAGAGTACGCAGGAAATGTTGCATGTGTTTTGCAGAGTGAACGTTCTTCTCCCACACTCAATGCTCAGTGTTCCCTCCTCCACTTGGCGTTCTCATGCTGCCCTCACACAGCGTGAGCCACCCAAATTACTCCAGCAACTCCTTAATATTTTCCATTATTTTTACTGATACACACAATCAAGTATATTTGTTTATGAATGCCTATCTTTATGGCCCAGTGGCCCTATGTGGTCTATTTAATAAAAGCTAATATTTACTGAGCATTATTATGAGCCAGATGCTATTCTAAGTTTTTACACACATACACACACACACACACACACACACACAGACACACAGAGACAACCCTATGAGACAGGTACGATTATAATCCCCATTTCACAGATGAGAAAACTGATTCACACAGAGGTGAAGTAACTTGCTTGGTCGCACAGCTAGAAAGTGCCACAGCTGGGGCTTAAAACCTGGGCAGACTGGATTCCAGCCTCTCTGGTCTTAACCACCGGACCGTACTGCCTTTATATCAGCCCAATGTTTTAGATATTATCTATGTCAGTTAAGGGTTTATCTTTGATTGCATTTTTTTATATCTTTCATTTGATTCACTATATTCATTCAACAATTGCATTTCTACTATGACCACACACTGTGGACTGAAAATCAAACAGGATGTGGCCAGTGCCTTTAAGAAGCAAAAATGGGGAAGACAAACAGCCAACAGCTGCAGTGAGTCCAATAAGTGATATAACAAAACTATGGGCTGCATCGTTTTAATCAATTAACAAACCAATAGTTTTCTATGTGTCCAGAATGTCTATAAAGATAAAACCTATATTTTCAAACAATCTTGATGTGCCAGAAAGAACATAAGAGTTTAGAGTGACAAAACCCTGATCTGAATTCTTGTCCTGCTGCTTTGGGGTTCATGACTCAGTCAAGTCAACTTGGGTTCTCTGAAGCTCACTGTCTCTTATCTCTAAAACAGGGAGGCCTTCCTAAAAGGATTGTGAGAATTGAGCGAAAACGACTGGCAGACTGGAACGCTTTGAAGAAATACTAGCTATTATTCACACACTTAGACCTCATGTGAGCCCTATAACAACACAGCCTAAAAGACTAACTGCTCTATATCAACAGATCATAAAGCAATGTCCTCAACCATAAAAACAACTTTGCCAAGGTTATGTTCAATTAAGTGCAAATATCGGGTAAGTACAAGTATACAACAGGAGATGTAGCTTAGAGCAACAGTGTTTCTGAGGAGTGTATCACTTTGTAAAGAGGAGAGAAATTGGCTGGCTGAAAGGAAAATGGTGGGGGGTATTCAGGGCAGGGTACCAGCATGGCCAGAGTCATTTGGTGAGAGGAAATAAGATCTATATGAGGAAATGGCACAAAAAGAAAAGGAGAGAAAGACTAGCATTGGGTTAAGAGGGGCTTGGATGATCTGAGAAAGAGTATGGATATGGTGACTAAGCCAGGGAGAATGGGATGAAAGTAAGGCAGACAGTGCATTCATCCATCATTCAGCCAACAAGGAGCGAATGCCTGCCACAAGCAACATTGTGTTTAATGGTGGAATACAACAGAACATAGCACACATCCAGCCTTTGATCTGAAAGAGCTTACAGTCCAGTGGGAGTGACATTAAACAGGTTAATAAACAAATATAAAAATCCAAACCAGGCTAAGTGCCATGAAGGAGGTAGCTTCAGTGGCCCAAACATCGCATAATGAAGTGGGAACTAGGGGGAGTGCTGGCCTAGGAAAAACTGGGTGGAGATAGAAACAAGAACATTTTAAATGGATTAGATAAGGGAGGGAATGAGACAGGATCCAAAGGGTCTCTCAAGTTCCTACTTAGACTAATATTTCACTTTCTCTGTGAAGATCCTAAGAAGCATGGGGACAGGAAAGAGGTAAAGATATCATACTATTCTAGTCTAACTGAGCAAATGTCTCACGGAAATATTAAGCATAAGGTACTTGTAACTCTCTTTAGGTTTCATTTTCCCCATATAACTCTCAGAAAGTTCATTCATGCAACCAAATACCCTCCCCTATGACAGAAACTTTAAAACTTCCCTAGAATGGTGAGACCTAAATGAACTTAAAACAAAACAAACAAACAACAACAACAAAAAACCCAAAACACCATTCTGGGAATGGTCATAAAGTTTCTAGAAAAATTCATGGTTCAATATGCAAATGATGACATCCAATAAATACCTCAAAACATTGGTTTCCAATGCTAATTAGAATGTGAATGACATGAATACTAAATAATGGGGAAAAAAGAGCTTTGGCTATTGCATAAGCATTCTAAAAACTGTAGTCATCGGGGCTTCCCTGGTGGCGCAGTGGTTGAGAATCCGCCTGCCGATGCAGGGGACACGGGTTCGTGCCCTGGACCAGGAAGATCCCACGTGCCGCGGAACAGCTGGGCCCGTGAGCCATGCCCGCTGGGCCTGAGCGTCCGGAGCCTGTGCTCCTTAAAGGAAGAGGCCACAGCAGTGAGAGGCCCGTGTACCACAAAAAAAAAAAAAAAAAGAAAGAAAAAAACCGTAGTCAACTTTTGTTTTTCTTGTGTTTTAAGAAAAACCTGAAGTTCCAAGATTCCTAGATAAAATTTAAATATTTTGAACCGTCAGAGCAGTGGTTAATTCTCACACAAAGATTCATCAAATCATAAACTGACTTGAAGAGAAATGGTTTGAGGTGGATTTTGAACACTATACACTGTATCTTATAATGGATACCAGCCTGATGAGCAAATACAATAAAAAATGTGCAAAGAGAAAAACAACTGTAAAATATATTTGATAAAAGAGACAGATTTGTTTTAGCAGTTTACATGTATTTTTAAAAACATCTTATTAAGTGTACAAAGCAACTGAAAATTACCTTAACTATAGCTTTCTAAGTTTAAGGGCAAATAAATTATTTTTTCCTAGCACATAAAAAAGAGTTATAGTCAGCAGCAACGTTTTAAAGGCTACTTTAAAAAAATACTACTCACAGGTATAATCCCCTCCCCCACCCCATGCAGTCTTTTCTCCAGTGCAAATTATTGATTTGCAGACAAAAGTATTCAGAAAACACACATTTGATTATAGCATAAGCTATCAATGACACAAAAGCTTTTGTGATGAGAAAAGGCAATATCTCAAATCTAAGAAGGGAAAACACCAAGTAGCAAAAATGAATCCTTTAAGAACCATCAAACCAAACAAAAAATAAAATTAGATATAAATTCAAGTTTTAGACTGTGGTCAATTGAGGTCTAGACAAAACCCTATGTTTGTTCACTGCCTAGTCTCCAGTCTGCTCCAAGTTTGAAAAGGTAATTGAACACAGTCTATAATTACTGGATTAGACACAGATGGGCTCTGTACATTTCAGGGGGAAAAAAAGCACTGTTTTGATTCATTTTATGATTGCCTGTAAGGTCAGACTTTTCAAAATGTACTTTCATCTGTTAAATGGTTTCTCAAATTCCCTGGGGTAGATCTTCAATAACTGTGATGTTTTAAGCAATTTGGGTCTATCAGATCCTGTCTTTGAATGTAACTAGCTGCCCATTTTCTAGTATTATAAATGTGCATGTAGGTTAATTGCTACATCTCTTACATATTTTCTGAAGTTGCAGTTTTGGGGGGAAAAATTGAAAAATTGTGCCCCTTCTCCGACAGGAATTGGTCATATTGATGAGGATTTTCACATAAGAGAAAAAATATAGCTATTTAATAACAAATGACTTACTGCCATCTAAAGTCCATGAAAAATATTTTCTGACTCAAGTGAAAAACAGAAACAAGGAAACATCAACATTTGGGACAAAAGCTGTAAGCAAAGTAAGTTTAGATTCCTTCCAACTGAGTAATTTATAAAACAAGATAACACACACTTGACTCACCTTATGCATTTTTATTTAATAACTGTAAATGACTAGGAAGTACGTTATCTGTGTAAACACAAAACATGAAAAATTATTTCCTAATCTAAAAAAAGAAAACCCCTAAACATAGCATTCTATATCACTTACAATAATAATGATGTCATTATATAGCAGTGTATTATAAATTCATGGTGGAAAATAATATCTAACTTGGAGAATTTGGTATTTGGTCCCTTCAGTGTCCTGCCTATCCTATTTCCAAACATCTCATGTTAAAACAATTTAGTCAATAGAGCTAGACACAAAATTTTTAATTATAGAATTTGTGGCATAACCAATAGCTTCAGTTAAAATACCACAAAAAGTCTTCTCTGCTTAGTACACTTAACCACAGAAAGTAGATTCTCAGGCTAAAGACTTGGTCAAAGGGGCTCCCAACTCCACCAAACGAGCCCCGAGAAGAGCTGGTTCAGGCCAAGGGCGGTTCTGTACCAGCGGCACAGAGGCTCCAGGCCCAGCAGGACAGCCTTCACCTCGTTCCCACCTTTCACAACGTCACATTAGACTCATCTGTTTATTTTTAAAATCTCCTTCATTTTCTATTCCCCAAGTTCACTTCGGTTGGCTACTCTGTGATCCTGATAGAATAGAAACACCTCAACAGGAGAAAAAAAAAAAAGAGTGTAGAGTAAGAAATAATTCTAAAAAGTTTTGATATGTTTTAGGAAGTTGGTTTTGTGTGCATGTGTGTGTTTTAACACACATGGAAAAGGAGAATTTACAGTCACCTAATAAAACCTAAGTTGATATTCTTCATGAAATTACACATGCAAATAGGAAGTATTTATAGACAAAGATTTACAGCCATGTTCAAGAAAATTTAGCAATTTTACTGACACTCTCTTCAAGATGCATAAATATAATCTACTTGTAACCTCCTCTTGTCACAAAACCAAGGAGTTTCTAAACCACACAGATAATCTTGGGTTTTTTAAAACACACTAATTTGAATAGAAAATTTTGCAGAGACAAATGTTTATATCACTATTTACATGAACAGAGCTATCATCATTTCATTTGTAAGTGTTCCCATAAATGTTGTTCCAACTATAATAGCCTCACATGTACTAAGGAAGTGGTTTTTTAAATTAAATCTATTATATATTTGTTATATCTTTATGCAAAACGAACAGGGGCCTCTATTTTATATTTTGCATATGTATGGATTTTCTTATTAAAATTTCCTAAACATAAGATATATCTGTATTAAGTGACTAGAAGCTCAGAGTACCACGTAAATGCTGTAGAAAATTATTAACAATTTCCGTCCTTGCTCTCCATCGAGCTCATGCACAAAACCAAGATAATATCGGAATAAAGCATTTGTACAGAAAACCATGACAGAACTTTGGCCTTGTTACTGTGCTATTCTATGCTTTCTTCGTAAGGGTGTACATAAACTGAGTGCCACAAGCCAACCGAAATGGTAAAACGGCCAAGGGGGGAAGTTTCTCTAGGTAAATCTGTTTGTGAAATTAAATATGCGTTTCACAAGACTGGTTACCAAAAATTGTGCCTTAATGTCGACTACAGACACACAACAACTAGTTAAGAGAACACAAGGGTTTTCTTAAAAAGATATACATGCTATGAATTAATTCCATCCTTCCTTCCCTCCTTCCGTCCTTCCTTCCTCCCTCTCTCTCTTCCTTTCTTCCTTAATTTCATTTCCAAAGTCACAGGAAACACATTTTAAAATATTATAATGAATTTGATACATATTATTCTGCATCAATACCCGGTTTTAGCCCAGCTCTGGCTCACAACAATCTTTACTCACATACATGTGCACTTTATTTCTTTAACATTAATACTTTAAATAGAGCTTAAAATCATGAAACTATAAGAAACAAAAGAAAGCCTGGAAAGATTTCTTCTTAGCCTTTCTCAAAGAAGGCCTTTCCCTTTTTAAACAATTTACATGATGTTTTATGGTCCTTTTAGAAGAGAATTATGGTAAATGGCACTCCAAGTGGGTTGTGTGAACCCACAAACCACTCCTCATAAAAACTGCTATAATTTTCCAGGACAGGGACAATAAAATATCATACACAAGCCAAAGCTAAATCACGGTGCGACCACAGTAACAAACACATTATTTTCATGAAAATTAAGCATGATAAAGCTAACAAAGAAATGACAAAGAGAAAACTTCTGACAGATTTTTCTCAGTCTACTTAGCACTTACACAAGCATTTACAGAGTTTTCCTCCATTTCCTAAGTGGCTTGAAATACAGGTGCTAATCTAGTTCCCAAGTTTTTATATGTAGTTCATCTACTTTCAATAAGAGATTAAGAAAATAAGTAACTACAACTGTAGCTCAAAGAACACTATAAATAAGCCAATCAACCTACCTAAAATTATTAACATTTTTGTTTCTAATCAAATGTTAAACTTTATGGAAAGTTCAAATGAAATTTTCCGGAGATGCATTTTCCATTTCAGACCACTAGGGACCAACGAGTGTCTTCCATTCCCAAATCAGTAACTTCGCGGTTAAGAGAATGAACGTTGCAAACACTGGCAATGTACTCCCTTCTCCCGAACAGAACCAAATTCATTATCTGTGAAATAGCTGAGAAGATCCAAACACTGTACAGAGAAAAAATGATGATCAAATGAAATTTTTAAAAGATGAAAGTAATTCAAATGGTATAACTCTTTAATCATCATCTACTTTGAAAAACTTCCCACTTTCCCTTTCCCCAAGACAGAGTTATTAAACATTAAAACTGAAAAACAATACTAAGACCATGGTTTTCTACCTCAGGGGTGGGAGAAACTACAATACCACACTGCCACAGAAAATAAAGCCTGCCTAATACAATTTACTGTTGCTGATCACAGCAGCGTATTGCTAAGTCAGGCATAATACTGAAATTAGGATCAGTGAGCCAGGCCAAAATATCTATACAAGAATATCATTTACAGAGAGTTAGCTTATGATGCAGTAAGAATGGTAAAATGAAACAGCATTTTCTACTTATATCCGGTATTATTAATTCTGGTCAGAGAGAACTATTTAAAATATTTACAACACTCCTTCACAGCAAAATATTGGAAGAGAATTGGAATGAAATAATACAAAGCTCTGAAACAAGCTAACTGATAGAAACCTTAACAGACATGTTCTACTGCTTTTCAGATTCTTACGCTAAAATGGATGGCTCTTTCTAGAGTAACAAATTATGCTAAACTTATATAGTATTTTTGCACATAGCTCAAGTTCCCAACTCCTTCCGAAAGAGTACTGTTAATTAGCATTGCAAACTTCTAGGAGAATATGGCAATGATTCAATTAAATCTGCTAAGACATCGAACACAGAAATTTGCTCTCCTTCCTCCCACACACAAAATGTAATAGAATAATTCTAAAACAGCGAGCTGGAGAACAAAAGCTGGACACCTGAAATGCATACTTGTCAAATCCTTTCATATAAAAATGCACTTTTTTATAAGAAGAAAATTTTTGGCTTCTAAATCAAACTTTAAGAAAGAGGACATTTAAAAACGATTTACAATATTAGATATAAAGAACAAATAGTAATGTTTAAATAGTTTGCTATTAAAACTAAATTCATTACTCTTGAGGTTAAATAAAGCTTTGTATGCTAAAGTATGTCATTGTATTTGTTCAGACAGTCTAGCGGGTCTTTGTTTGTGTTTATTGGAAATGCCTTCCAAATACTAGGCCCCAAATCAGAGCTTCCCAAATAGAATCTGCAGAGAAAAAAACACTGATTCCAAAAAGAAGACTGTGCAAACAATACATAGTTCCAAGATAAATAAATCTACCCAAACCAACTAAACTGTTCTTCCAGGTTGATCAGAGACTCCTGCCTCATAAAATATATCTCTCAGAAAACTTAAGATGTCCACACGTCAGACTTACAATTAAAATGATCTTCAGAACTAAAAAATTTCATCAGCCTAAACGCAATGAACAATTTATCTAGTCTTGCGAATAGATACGAAGAATCTTTGAAGATGCAAAATATCTTCCCCTCATCCTACAAAATCTGACCTGACTCCTCCTCCATTTACCAAAGGCTACCCACCCGCCCAATCCACCCCTTCCACTGCCCTTACTGGACTCTGTTATTTGCCTAATATGGCAAACCCTGTGAGCAAAAAGAAGAGTTTACTGAATCTCTTTCCTTGAGGTCCCTCACTGACGTTTCTTTGGGCCCACAGCACGGGGGTATGGGCCGATCTGCATGGCTGGCTCTACACACGTATCACGAAGCTTTTACAATTGACCACACAAACACAATACCACAATGTAGGTCAACTTGTGCACTGAGATGCCAACGTGAAACTTATATAGAAGTAAACTACAGACATAAATCTAAAAGGGTAGAATTCCACTCAGTGATCCTAAAATTATTTCAAGGAATCAATCTCCAAGAATGCATCATGAAATCAGAAGAGCCCAGTTAAGCTTTAAGACCGGGGGTGGGGGGGGGGAGTGAAGAAAGAAAGAAAATGAAAGACTTTAGAAGAGGCAGCAAAGGTTTCACCAATCATTATATCATTGAGAGGGCTCAAACTACAGATGAAGTTAGAATACAGAAGATTGTAGAAAGGGCATTTAAAATTATTAACTGATCAAAAATTTGTAGTTGTCATTTAAAAAAATACAACTTAGCAATTCAGTTCAGAAAGAAGAATATCCCGAGAAACATACACATCTGTTTAATATTACAAGCCAACTGTCAACATCCTAAGTGAAGTTTTAATTTAATATTTTTTCTTTCTTGATGTTTTACCTTTAATCAATGCCTCATGAGAGTATCAGCTTTCTATAAGAAACTGTTAAATATAAAGAAATGTTATTGTAGCATGTTTATAAAATCATAGTTCGAGAACTTTTTATTTTTCCAAAGCCTGACCACAACTTAATTATCTGCAGGACATTCCAGGCTCACAATTGCAAGCTCCAGTTCCCAAGCAATTTTAAACAATATCTACTGTACAGGACAGAGGGTACACAACAGACCGCAACATGGTTATATTTCCAAAAGTCAGCATTAGGCCCTTTAGACATGGTTTTTATTTTCATTAAACAATATTTGTTTCCTCACTAATCATTAAATGGTTTTCATCACTATTCCCTGTTTTCCTTTCACATGTCAGTTGTTAGCATCAGTGTTTGTGTTCATAATAAATAAAAAAGTGACCCACCCAGTTATTTAAAAACGAACACACATGATGTCTGATTCAACGAGTGTTAGAGATTCCATGACAAACTCACACCCTGAATACTGTTCTATTTTAATCTAGACTTTAATGGAGGAACAAACTGTACAATACTCCTTTAAATCAGATTTAAGCTTTGTGCCTGCTTATGTTATTGTGGGCACGTAGATCTAATCAGTGGTTCAAGACACATACTTGGGAAAATGCAAAAGGAAGAAGAAAAGACAGCAAGTTCATATTCCTGACCATAATGGAGAGGAATTGAAAATATTGCCAATTCCTACAGATGGATGAAAAAAGTAGCCTGATTAAAAGTAACATGCCAGAAACTGACCAAAATGCGGGGGAGCAACTGACAGAGCATTCCAGAACTTTAAGAATGATTCCGAGGAAGAAAATCTTAAAAAAAAAAAAAAAAAAGAGAAGAGAAAGCTGTACGTTGTGAGGTTATTAAGAACAATTTTAAAATATATGAAGTATGGAAGAAACAAAGAAAAGTACATCAAAGTCAGAGGTAAAATTAATAGCCAGTAGAAAAAATAATCCAATAAATAATCCAGAAAATCTTCAGGAAGTCAGACACTTAAACTGTTACACTGGAATCACTAGAGTTTTCAGAAGAATAAATTTTTTAAGTCCAAACAAACTAATTTTGGATTTCAGATTAACTGGCCAGTGGATATGTAAGCTCAGAGAGACGGACAGATGCACAAATGCAGGGCACATGCATTTATTGGTTTCCATGTTTATTTATCAAACACTTTATAACATTTCCTATGTGCCAAGCACTTTCAAAGCGCTTTGCTCATTTAATCCTCCAAAATTAGGTAATACCTAATTCCCATCCTATAGATCAGGAAATGAAGTTAAGTAATTTGCCCACAAGTCACACACCAGTAGGTAGTAAAGCCCAGAGTCCATGCTCTTAATTAACCACCATGCCACCAACCTCCCAGGTGACACTGCCTTTATCAAGATGAGAAGAGGTCTATTATCTGGAGGGACCCAGATGCCTGCCTAACTCCTCCACAGCCTCCTTCTCCTTCTCCTCTACCAGCCTCTCAAATGTTGCCATTCCCCATTCCCAGGCCCTCTTTTCTTCTCATTTGAAATTCCCCTTGGGTAACCTCACTCCTTCCTCAAGGCTTCAACCTATACTCCGATGTCTCCCTGTCTATGTCTCTGGCTCAGAAACCTTTCCTGAGGTCCACTTCTGTATCTACCACGGCCTGATAAACATGAATCCCTTGGGTGGGTGTTCAACAGGCACCTCAAATAACCACAAAGATGAACTCATCTTGAACTGAACCAGACTCATCTAGTCACCCACAACTGAAACCTTGAATTCATCTAGAACAATTGATTTTCATCTCCTACATCTAACAAGTCCCAAATCCTGTCAATATATCTTAAATCTGCCCTCTGTCTCTATGGTCCCTGGCTCAGTGCACGGGGTCTTCACTCAGATGTCATTTACTGCAACAGTCGATGGATCCTCCTCCTCACCGCCAGTCTTTCTCACCTCCACTAGGTTTACCAATGGCCAGCAGAATGATCTTTCTAAAATCCATACCTGATCCTGCCAGTCCCCTGCTGAAAACGTTTTATGGTTCACCATGGCTTTGAGGATAATGCCCTTCCTTCCCCAATCTAGGGAAATCCCTTCTACTCGTCAAGGCTTAGCTCTCCTGTGAAGCCCTCCCTGCTTCAAGCCCCTCCCACTGAGTTCTTCACTTCTACCTCTGTGTCCATATATACTTTGATAACAGCACTTATTACAACATGCTTTAACTATCTGCCTATTAGTCTGTCTTTTCACTAGACTATGAGTTTCTCCTGGTCAGGGATATTGCCTCACTCACGTTTGTATACCCAATACCTAGTTGCGTGCCTGGCATACTCTATCCAGTGTTCAATGAAGAATGAGAGAGTGAGTGACTGAGTGAGTGACTGAGTGAAGAATTCATTCGCAGAGATACCCTCAGTGCAAAGCAATATCAATAATCTGTCTAAGGCAGAATGAAGAAGCACAATTTTGAGTGTAACATACATCTATTGTTGGCCACTCACATCCATTGCCCTCCTCCTGGGAACAGCTCCCCAAATTTCCTTTGGAAATCATTCCTTCCCTATTCTCAGCCATGTGTGACACTGTTCTATTTGAAGAGCTGGGTCCTAAGCAGACCTCTGGAGTTGGGTTTAAGGAGAGGCATCTGCCTCAGTTCCAAGATGCTGGTGGGTACTCTGAGGAAAGCACCTCTCTCTTCCTCTGGATGGGGTAGTATGGCAAGTAAGGTCTGCACGTGCTGCAGCTCTACAGCTACCATGAAGCAGAGCTTGGAGGTACCTTAAGGGAGATGCTAATACCACGAAGGCAAATCATAGGGAGTGAGAAAAAAGGCTTTTGGTGACACTGTTTTGTCCCCTGGGTCCAGCCGTGCTGGAGGTTAAGTCCTATTACTAGACTTTTCAGTGACATAAATCAATAAATTCCCTTAATCATTTAAGCTAATTCACATTGGGTCTCTGTAACTTGTAATTGTAAGACTCCTGATACAGCAAGTTAGTGTTTTGTGGGAAGAAAATCAAGCTACTCATTTGAAGAAATGCACAGAAAAAGGAAACAAAACAAGGAGAGGGTGAGAGTAGACCACAAGTTAAATCCGACAGGCAACAGGTAAAAAAGGTTAACAGGATACTCCAAAACACAAATGAGGAGATTCAAGATGCCTTCCTTTCCAGACAGCATTAATCAGGCCTTTATAGGGGTATTCTATGGTACATTTATGAAAAGAATAAAGTTTTATAAAGAGCTAGAAAAAGAAATTAAAAAAACAACTAACACTTCTTTCTGAAAAGGCCTTTATGAGAAAAAGAAAGGGCTTTGGGATAATTTAATCTCGAGAAAGCAAATCCTAGAGGCAATTTAACTTGTTGAAGGGTTATTTATAAGGAGGTGACTAAACAGCTGTTCTCCAATTTCACAGGGAAAAGAATTAGAGGAAATTGATTTATATTTCAGCATGAAGCTGAAGGCAGGCAAAAGGAAGAAGTGCTGGAGGGAGAACTGTTAATGGTGAAAAAAAGCTAAATGAGAAACTGGATTTTTATGGCTTTTAGAAGTTGGAAAATCACCCATGTTGATTCTTTTAGCTTTGGGTCAAACTAGTAAACAAATATTTGAGAACGCCTTCTATTTATTTAGTCACATACCATGTACTGAATCGCCACTACGGACCAGGCGCGGGGCTGGGCACTGGGAAGGGAAACATGAGTAAGACGTGGTGACTGTCCTGTGTTAACGGCTGCAGCACTAGCTACCAAAGCCAGTGAGGGAAATATGTAAAAAACATCAAATCACTCGCGCCCTTTCCTTTTCCATCTCCCATGCTCAAAGATATATAATATAGTTTGGAAGATAACAGCACTTGGAAAGCTAAGCAACAATGCAATCATTAAATAACAACATGTGAGTGCCTATCTCTTTGCTAGATGGGATACTGCTTGATTCATAAATCACTGAATAAAGCCAATCAGATCTTCAAAAAGTAAGAATAATAACACCACCAAACAATAATGCAAAGGCTGTCATAAGCCACACATAGTTGCTGGCTTAATGAGTAATACAGACAGCAAGTGCTTTGAATTCAGAAGAGATTAAACTTCTACCCTTTAAGGATGGGTAGAATTTGAGTAAGTGAAGGGGAGCGAGCTGTCCAGGCAAGAGAAATAGCAAGAGCCAAACAAGGAGACAAGAAAGCAGAGGAGTTTGTGAAAAGAGCAGCTTGGTTAAAGCTGGTAGGATGATCCAGGGAAGTGTGGGATGCAACACTGGAAAAGTGGGTAGGGCTACCTTTATAAAGACCTTTGAAGACCAGCCAAATAACAGAATTCACTGTGTGAGGAATGGGCAGTACTGAACATTTCTGAGCACAGGAACATAAGGAAAGCCGCATTTTCGGCACAGTGGCTTGGCTCTGAGCGGGGGGCAGGGCGGGGAGTGCTCAGTGCTGTTTAATCAACTCAGGCTCAAGATGGTGAGGGATGAGCACACACGGTAGCAGTGGGCCGGATGAGAAAGAGAGGAAGCACAAGGCACAGATTAACTTCACAAATACGTGCTGAATGCTGCACTTCATCTGTGCTGTGATGGGGAGTGGGACACAGTCCCTGTCCTCTTGGGCCTGAGAACTCACTGGACAGGGGAGGCCAGCAAAAGGGAAACTGAGACAAGTGCAGAAATGGCGGTCAGCGTGGCTGAGTGGCCGGAATCAATTCTGACTCCCAGAATTGTATTTACATGAGCTGAACAAAATCAAATAGTAAAAATATAAACAGAAAAACCAATTCTCCCAAAATATCACCTGATGTGTATCATGGGAGATGCTGATTTTACTGCCAGTTGAGTCATGGAAAAGTATAGAAGCAAATATGCATGTACTGACTGAACTGTACCAAGCAATGAATACAAAAAAGACTTTATAAAAGAGAGAAGGTCGTTTTTAGGACTGAAATGTTTCCAGATTTCATCCTTTGACATAACTGAGATATATTCACAGATTTCTCACTTACCTACAGATAAGTATTTAGACGCCTTCAGAAGATTCATCACCTTTCCTTAATATCTCTCTTTTTTTTCTTCCTTCCCTTAATTTAATTTTGATTTAACTTCCTCTTGTCACTGCTTGCTTGCAAATCACGGCCTCTATGTCTGGAGTCAATTAGGGCTATAAAGTATCCCACCACGCCTTCATCTGGGGACCCATTTATATATATTTTCTTATTTCAAGAGGTAGAGCTAAAAGCCCGTAACTCCAAAAGTTTCCAATCAACCATCACATTCTATTCTTTGGAAAAGTATGCTTCTCTCTGCAGTTAAGAAGACAACATCAAACTATATTTTGCAAGAATATTTCCTCTCCACCCCTAAAAAGATGAATTGTGCTTTGGAAATTCATTTGCAGAAAATGGCTTGAGTGTGTGTAATACATGCTTAATAGCAATAACATTAAAAAAATCTTTCTACCATTTAAAATTAAATGTAATTTCCTTATTACTTTAATGGAATCCTTTGGAGTTGAAGTATTTAACTAGTCCCTTTCACATCAAGTATTCATTATATAACTCCCTTTTAATATTAGGTATATTAGGTGTGTAAACCATCCACTGACAGAATAAAAACACACATTTTCACTGAAACAAAAACAGGAGAAAGACAAGGCAGCCTGATTCAGAATCTGATAATGGGTTACAGATTCCATTCCAGTTCAGATTTATAGTCAAAGTGCCACAAGACCATTTACCACCTCTAATCCTTCAGGTCATATTTGGAAGAAAAGTATGAACTGCCACATCACTAAGAGAAAATCTGTTTGAGCCTAAAATTCTTGACATTACCCCATTGTAAAGTTGAGAGAGAGACAGAGAGAAACATATCGCCTTTAAAAGCCACCTTAAATAAAAAGGCAAAGATGAAATGTCCAAAGTTCTATCCACGGGGAGGAATTCCCTTTGTCACTATCTTTCAGGGTCACCCCTGAGTGGGGCTACAGTACAATCCTGTCTATTGATGGCTGGTACCAGCCTACTGGCTAAAGCCATCCTAACCCATGGGATGCCTGACATACACAGGTAAAAAATTCTAGGGCTGGTGGGAAGACACGTAATCTAAGTAATAGATTGTGGATGCAAAGCCTTTACCCAGTTCCCAAACCAACTCCTGCCTCTTCCAGCCCTCCAGTCTCCTGCTGGAGCCTCGAACTGGCTGCACCCAATCAGAAGCCAGAGAACAAGCCAGTCACGCACTCCATAAAGATCGGCCTGCTGACGCAGGAGCAGAGTGGAAAGGATAGAGAGTAGATCTGCAGGGGCCGAGGGGTAATACCTGGCACACCCCATTACCTACTTTTCACACTCCTTCCAGTTAAACTCAGCTTTCCTCAGATTTTACCATCCTGTGCTTTCCCACTCCTAGAGCCTTCGTCATGTGCTCAGTCCTGCATCTCCTCTCTCCATTCCACATGTGGAAAATCTGGGAGGCCCACCTAAATGTCACCTCTTCCATGAAGCCTCCCCTCAACCTTACCCTGAAGTAATCTCTCTGCTATCTAAATGATCAAAGTTCCTCTTGTGAAAACTTCTATAATTATGAGTATGCCTTACGAGTTTACTTATCACTACCTCACACAAGTATTTTTGAATCCGTTTACTTGTTTACTATAAGTTTCCCATTAGAATATACTCTCCATGAAAGCAGAGATTTTGGTCTGTCTTACCTTTGCTCTATCCCCAGGGTCAAAAATAGTACATAGCGTATAGCAGATGCTCAATAAATATTTGTTGAATGAATGAATGCCTTCTTCTAGATTGTTAGCATATTAATGACCAAAATGAAAGTCTCATTCATCTTTCCAGCCCAAAGAGCAATCTAAGTGCCTTCCTTATACTTATGGGCAGATACTCAAAAAATATAAGCTGAAATAAAGTAGTCGCCATTTAATGAGTATCTCTAATGTACCAGATACAATGCTGGCAGCTTTACATGAAATACCTCATTCAGTCCTCACAACAACCCTAAAGGGTAGTATGGCAGAGCTGTGCCTTCAGGATGAAGGCCCTCATTCCCCCAACATCCAGAAGAATTGCCTGCTGATGGCTCACAGCTGAGTCTCTCTCAGGCCCTGTCCTCAGCAGAAGGAAGCTATGTCACCCAACTCAAAGGCCTTTCCCTGGTGAAGCCCTCTTCTGATGACTGACCAATGTTTTTAAAGGCCTGGCCCCTTGCCTCACCTGAGCAATTCTGAAAAATCATCTCAGCTCGAGTTCTTCATGGGACTGACTGTTGAATGAACAAATAAATAACAAACTAGTGTCCCAATGACAGAAAAGGGAATTATACTTTTTCAGATGGATATAATGTATAAATTGGGTCTCCTTCGTTCTCAATGATTTTACTAACTAAAACTACAACCCTTTTTCCATTTTCCCAAAAACATACCTCAACACTACCTCTAAAAAATACACAGTTACTAGTAATTGTTGACTAAAAAAAGAGTTTGATTTGGAGGCAGCTGTATTTCCCCAAAAGCTAGTCAGGCATTTTCAAATACCTGTGATTTATGTAGCAAAATATGCTCCTAAAGACAGTAGATGATATGACAACATGCCAAGGAGAAAATCACCAGAGATCTGACCTGTGCCACACAAAGTGAAGTCCAGCTCCAAAGTCCCAGGACAGCACTCCGCATGCACATACCCCTGCATCCACAGAACCTGGAGAGGTGGCAGGCGATCCCAGGAATACGGCACAAGCTCATCAATGTTACATCATCTTGGGCAGGACACCTTGGTTTCTTTATGAGTAAAGGAACCTAACTTGCAAGGATAGTCAACCAAATTACAAAGCTTTTAGCAGAGTGCCAGGTAGAGTAGGTGCTCTACGAGTGGTAGCTATTATTACCATTTATTATTTTTTAGAATGACAACCAGAAAGCTAAGACATCAATGAAACATTTGTGGATGATTTTCCTGTACAGGTTAAGAAAGTCTGAATTGAAAATCCAGCTGAGTTACAGGAAAATTACTCCCTTTACAAAAGATTTACCACAGACTTCCTTTAAAGAGGGGCCCCCTCCATTGTACATTTAATATATAATTAGATACTGCTTATTCATGACATTTTTCCAATCAAAAGATATTCTTTTCCATTCCTCCCACAGCAAATAAAAACTCATCTGCCTAGAGTTTTACTTATTCTGTTTTGCTTCTCATTTCAAGAGTAATATGTGTTCATTAGAGAAATTCAGGAAGATAGAAGCAGAAAAATAAATCACCCATAGTCTCATCAGCCAGATATAGCCATTGTTAGCATTTTACATACACTAAAATGTAGGCCAGAACCCACTGGCCTAGTCAGCCAGTTTCCTTCTAATCACTATGTCCATGCCTACAGTTTTTTGATTTTGTATATATAGTTTTAATTGTAACTGGTTTTGGTAGTATTTTTTAATATGAGCAATTCTTCTCATGTCATGACAAACTCTTCACTATGCCATATTTACCTAATAATTTCTTGTACTTGGGAATAATGCTGTAGTGTCTCTATGTAAAGTACTTGTGATAGCTGCTATCATCAAAATCAACACCATTATTAAGATTACTGCTGCTAATTTTTAAACTCAGAAAGACCTCCCACTTCTAGAAGATAGGTCAATATTTCATATACATTTTCATTTTCTTCAGTTTTGCTTTTACAATTAAATCTTTAGTCCATGTAAAAATTTACTTTAGGGCTTCCCTGGTGGCGCAGTGGTTGAGAGTCCGCCTGCCGATGCAGGGGACACGGGTTCGTGCCCCGGTCCGGGAAGATCCCACATGCCACGGAGCGGCTGGGCCCGTGAGCCATGGCCGCTGATCCTGTGCATCCGGAGCCTGTGCTCCGCACCGGGAGAGGCCACAACAGTGAGAGGCCCGCGTACCGCAAAAAAAAAAAAAAAATTTACTTTAATGTATGTACAGTAAAAGACAAGGACCTAAAAAAAAAAAAAAAGCCTTTCTTTCCAAAGTGCTAACCAATTATCCCCAAATCACTGAATAAACCTTCTTTTTCTGACTGATTTACAATACCTCCCTAAACAAGAGTTACACACACACATACACACCTGGCCTAACAGGCTTCACTGATTGATCCATATACACATATATTATTTTTTGGGTTCAAAATGTTTTAATATTTGGTAAGGCTAGTACACCCACCCCAACACACACCCTTCCACTTTTCTTCAAAAATTAATTAGCTATTTTCACTCATCTTCTTTTCTAGATAAATTTCAGAACTACTTTCTGCTGGAATTTGGAATAAAGCTGCACTAAATCGACAAATTAATTTAGGAATAACTGATGTCTTTCTAACACTTCTTCCCTTCCACATACACAATATGTGTTTCTATTTATTCAAGTTTTCTATATCTCTCTACAAAACTGGGAAGTTTTCTTCAAATGGGGCATTTACATTTCTTATTAAGGTTATTTCTAGAAATGCTTTTTGTTACTACTGTAAATGATTTCTTTAGATTTTAAGTGGTCATTAATTAGATTTGGATGGCCACTGATTTTTGTACACTTGTTTTGTACAAAAGCTCAGGAGGCCTTCTATAATCTGCAGACCATAAAGTACCTCCCCAAGTTTGTTTCACGCCACTGACAAAGAAGAACCCACTGGCCTAGTCAGCCAGTTTCCTTACCGTCACTGAAATACATTCTGCTCAGGCTCGCCGCCTACCCAATTTTACTTGCTCTTCAAGGCTCTGCTCCCACGTAAAAGTTTTCCTGACTAGCCTGCTCCCAGTTATCACCTACCCCTTTCTATTCTCCTCCAGCACTGAAATAAGTTCTCATACATTTAACACTTTCCCCAAAGTTAGGAATAATTTTCTTTTTATCAAATTAGGGCATCCAATTTTTTATATTTGAGAAAAGATTCAACAGAAAACAAGTAACGTGAATTTATATACATTTTGCCTTTTATCTTAAGAGATTATAAATCTGAAACAAATTTGGTAAAAAATGTACTGTTTGTTTAAAATAGTGATAAACTGAAAGCAGCCTAAATATCTTTCAATAGAGGTTCAGGTGAATAAGTTATGTAATATTTTTTTTTTTTTAGGTAAGAGATTTTTATTCTGTAATATTATTTTTAATGGTTATGCAGCCAAATAAATTGATGACAAGAACAATACATATTGACATAGAAAAATGTTCACAATATGTTATTAAGTGAAAAAACCAAGACAAGACAAAAAAAAAAAAGAGGGGCTAGAAAACAGCACTGTAGAAAAATTGTTTTTGTTTAATAGGAAAAATGTCTGAAAAAATATATACAAAAATTAAAACAGTGGCTATTTCTGGCAAGTAGTACTATATGTGAACTTCACTTTCTTTTTTATTCTGTTTAATGAGCACTTACTGTTTTTATAATCAGATTTTATAACTAGCCAACTTCAAAAACATGCCCCACTGATAACAGCCCATTATAAGAGTACATAATCACTATTAAATCAAATATACTTGTGGAAACATACCAAACAACAACTTTGAAAAACAAAATCATTTTTTTTTATCTAGGTGAAAAATTCTGAGTACATAGGAACTCGGGGGAAGTATCATAAGGCGCTGGGGCAGTTACTACTGCAAAAAGCATTTTAAAATATAGTCTGAGACTTTCAGAAAAAAGAGTACTGAATCATGGAAACACCCTGTTGAAAAGGTCCTTAAACGATTATCTAGTCAAAGCTCCTCATTAAACAAGAAAAATGAAAAAAACAAAAAGCAAATGAAAAACAAAAATAGAGGTTAGGTGAGTTCTCCAAGATCATACAGTTAATTACTGGCATAGTCCAAAAGTATTTATAATTCAAAACTTATGCTTTTTAATTCCTTTCTCAATTTCTCCCAGTCAAGATATGCTGCAGTCTGTCATTTCTACTTAGACTATAAAAGACAAATGTTGATTTTACTATGGTTTTCTTATCATCTGTCCAAAAAGTGAACAGGAATGTATACAATATTGTGAAATGAAAAGACTCACTTCTCTTGGTTAAATATAGCTTCTGAGCTCCATAAGAAAGTTTTGACAATTAGGCATTATGTTAGACTGTAACAAGTAGAAGGCAAATTCTAGTATTTACAGACTTTGAGAACCTGAAAGTCAGGAAGAAAAACGTACTACCGAGCTTAAAATTACAACTGTGCTGCAAACTTTTCATATGTGAGCTATATGATATATGAGTTCATTCAACCCACCATACTTTTCACTTCTCTGGTTTATTCACTTTCTCTTAGAGGGTTCAGAAGGGGCCTCTTTTTAAGTCAATTTTAAACTTAATATGTTTTAAGCACAAGTTTTTCGTAACACAAGCCATAATTAACCATTGTAAACGTCACTGATACTTTGCCCACCAGGGGGAGCCCATATAGATTTTTCACACAACAAGAAACCTCAAACATCAAGTTTGTATAAATTCTAGAATCATATTATTCATAATATGATCAATATTGTAAAATCACTTGATAATATTATATTTCTATCCCCCAAATAGAGAAAAATTAATTGAGATCAGGTATGTAAAGCCCTCAACAGAGTTACTGACCTATAGCAGAAGCTCAAAAATAACTGACTTTCCAAAATTTAGATCCTCCTGAGTATTAGTTATGGCACTCAAAGAAAATAATCTGGTATTCTAACTTGTACACAAGTTGGTGTGAGCTCAGTTGATATCTGCCCTGATAGATGGTTCTATCCTTGGTATGTTGACAAACCTGGTTCTCAAGCCTGCAAGATAGTATCAGACCATGGACAGGAAGAGTTCATTAAAAATGTCATCCTGAGAGGACCTGTTTTGGCAGCCCTATCCTTAGTAGGTGATACACTGAACTATTGGCTACCTGCCAACTAGAAACTGAGAAAAGAGGGAACTCTTTGACCCATTCCAGACTTTTCTTGGAATGAAGGAGAAAGTCAATTGACTATCCCTGAGAACCATGCTTCTACAGTATGTGATACAATCATTACCACCCAGATGACTTTCTTTCAAGAATAAAGAATGCACAATTGAGAATAAAAGTCTATATAAGAACCTGGTATCTAAATGGCCCTACTCAGTATCCCCATCTGCAGTCTGGTGTGGTTGACGTGCCTTGTAGCTCTCACCATAATAAGGCCCAGCCCAGTGTTCGCTGGATTTGTGAGGTGGTTGGCTGGGTATATGAACTACGTGTCTATTTTAAAGACTCAATCATCTCCAAGATCTAAATACGACAAACCTAGAGGAACCCACTGGGTTCCAGCTATGCTCTCCAATCCAGATTCACCAAGAAGCACTGCCACTGGGGAGTTACCCACCACTTGTTGTCTTAATAAAACTCTAATGTCTGTTGGGCCCCGTGAATCTATTCTCCACTGTTTAGAACTGAGAAAGGGAAGGCATGATTAATTGGCATCCTACTCAAACTTTGAAAAAAATGTTGTTGTGATATCTACCACCATGAAACTTGCCAACTAGAAAGCTGGGAATTATTCTACCTCTCCCTCTTTCTACCCCCACCAATGGCTACATTTTTTTAAAATCCACCTCCTAAATATCTACTTCATCCATTCACTCCTCTGTCACTAGCTCATCAGCTCTCACCTGGATTACTGCAATAACCTTCCAATTAGCTCCTCTATGTCAGTCGTGTTACACTCCAAACCCATCTGCAATATTGCTGCTTATTTTAAAAGACAAATATGAACTTTTCAGGCTTCTGCTCACATAGCTTAGAGCATAAAGTCCAAACTCCTCAGCACTGCTGACAATGCTCTCACCCAAGGTCTGGTCAACTTTTCCTCTAAAGAGCCAAACAGGAAATACTTCAGACTCTGCCAGCCTTTGCCAGCTACAACTCTACCACTATAGCACAAAAGCATCCATAGCCTACATGGAAACAAATGACCGTGGTCTCATTCCACTGAAACCTCATTTACAAAAATCAGCAGCAGCTGGATTTGGCCTATGGGCCAAAGTTGGCTGACCCCTGCTCTAACCTAATCCAGCACAGCCGCATCTCCTGCCTCTCTGCCCCTCACCCAGGCCTCCTCCAGAAAAGGGCTCCAATCACTCCAGCCTTGCCTCTGCTCCCCCCATCACCCTGCTGTTGTACACCGGTGCCTTTGCTAACACTCCTCCCTCTGCCAGGAATGCGATTTAACTCCCTTCCTTTGTCTGGTAGAATGGTTCTCATCCTTCAAGGTCCAGTTTGATTTTATACCAATTCTCCCTCAAGGAGCTTTAGTTATCCTTTATTTCTATTTTCAAAGAGCCGAGACGTATGTCTCATAGTTTTTTGTGTCCTCACAATGACTGACACCTATCAAGAGTCCAATGCTTACAGGAGATGGAATAAATCAATTAGTATTGAATAAATATAATTTCAAAAGCTATAGTCTTCATAAATCCTGGAAAATTTCAGAGTGCAGTCCATACAAAGGGCTCACTCTTTATACCATGGAAAGTCACTAGCACTGAGTTCTGCTTACAGTACACACTCAGTTATTATGATCCATAAAAATACAGCACCATGAAGTTAAGAGAAGACTTGGAGAACATTAATGGAGCGAGAAACTGTGTCTCTCTCAGCCCTATGGCTGGTTCCAAAGGGGCTCCTCAAGGAGAAGGGGGAATGGCGGTAGAGGGGCAAGCTGGCTAATGAACCTCTCTCTTCCCAGCCCCCTCATCCCAGCCTTAGCAAAAGCTGCTCCTTATTTCATTTGCAAAAAGAACTCTCCATTAATGTTTTTTAAATCTACATGATTCAACAGACCCACGTTCTGTTTGAATCCTACATCCTAAACCTACACTGTTTCCTGATCTATTCCTGTCTTGTGTGGGCCTGTCTCCAGCTTCTCACTGACCCTTGGCACCTGTTGCCTGATACTGCTTCTTTGAACAATGCTCCCTCAACTGAAACCCAGTTTAAGTAGAATTATACTCAATCCTTGGATAAAGTCTATTTCCAGCTACTATGGATAATAATCCAGGTGGTCCCAGCTTAACCTTTGGCTCCAAACACTGGCACACAAGTTCAACACTACAACTGAGAAGAAAATCGAGGAGGACCTGGGGGATCAATGCTGAGCATTACGGTTGTCACTTCTACCTGAGTCGTTGTATTATTTATGGGTCTGCTTCTCCACTTGACTATAAACTCTTTGATGTAGGAACTAAATCTTACTAATAAAATAAAAGCTACTATTTATTCAAGGTTTATTCCAGATACTGGATTAAGTGTACATATATACTGTATAATATTAAGGAATCATGTTAGGATCACACATTTCTAGAACTGGAAGGAGGCTTGGACAGAGATCAACCAGCTCCAAAATTAAAAGCAAAGTGACACAGTAGATAACACTCATTCTTTAATTCAAGAAACATTTACTGAGAACCTATCCTGCACTATTATAGAACCTAAAGAGTCTTTGTTTTCATGAAGCATATAGTCTAGTGGATAAACAACAAGTCAATGGATACATGATATGTTAGATAATGACAGGAATAAAGCGGAGTAAAGAACAGAAAAAGGATGCTACTTTATACAGGGCAGTGGAGGAAGGGCTCACTGAAACAACGAATGAGCAGAGGCCTAAAGATCAAACCACATGGAATCTGAGAGAAAAGTGTTCCAGGTCGAGGTAACAACAAGCGCAAAGGTCCTGAGGTAGGAATGTGCCTGGTACATGTGAGGAAAGCAAGGAGGCTAGGGCAGCTGGAGTAGAGTAAGAGGAAGGTGAGAGGAGGGGAGCTCGAGGAAGGTAGCAGGGACTTTGGGGTTGGGTTGCTGTAAGAAGTCTGAATTTAAGCCAGGAACTAAAGATAATTAACTCATAAAAAAAATAAAAGTAAATGACACTTAGCTTTCACAAAAGCAATGTATAATAAACAAAGAAAAATTCATCTGCATGCCTAATCTGAAAATAGAATTCCCAACAACACAGAGTCGCTGTTTATCTTATAAATGAGACATCTTTGTTTTACAAGAACTTGCTACAGTTATGGTCTAAGCTGTCGGCTTTACCAATGTGGACACTGAGGTGCAGAAAGATTAGGTGGTCTGTCCACTTCATGGCTCAACTTGGTCTAGAACACAGGTTCCCTGATGTTCTGTTCACTGGCTCCTGTTGCCCCTGCATACTCAGTTTGGCTACTCAGAGGGGTCTTGGTTTACTGTGAACTGCTTCTCCTGGACTCTGTAACCTTTATAAATTAGTAAGAAAATGAAAGAGCTGCCCCTATGAGGCACCTCCAGACACATTCCCACACCAAAGCCTGTCATACAAGCTCCCACAATTCTAGTTTTTTATTCCCCACAGAGTTGAAGACCACCAGGCAGGTAAAGTGAAGACAGGTCAGGCACTGTGCTAGGGAATAGAAGGAACATTTTTGTCAGTTTTGCCTGCCCAGCATCCCTTACTCCCTAGTGTCAGACACAGCACTCCCTTTTCCAAGGTTCTGGTGGGGCAGCAATCACAGCACCCAACCCACCTATTGGAGTGGACACCTGACCTGGCCATGTGAAGAACCTTATCCCTCTGAGGCCATAACAAGGGCTCAGGACCCAAGCAGAACCAACTAGAGTCCTTTCCTGGGGTTTTATGGATAAGACCTGGAGAAAGAAGCTCCTTCCTGTGTTTCCCAGTTTTACCAGCCAACACATTCCTATTTTGCTCAGGTTAGTTTAAAACTAGGTTACCCTTACTAGCAATCAAAAGAATTCACACTCATGCAAGCACTTGCACACCTTTCCTCATTTCATCTGCATAACCACCTTATAAGGTTGCTATTATTCACTCTATTTTAGGAGTGAGGAAACTGCGGTTAAGTAACTTGCCCAAGTTCATGCAGTAAGTAAAAGGCGTTCAAATTCTTTGGTCTTTATGCTTTGGTCTTTATGCAAGGTCTTTATGCTCCAAATCTTATTCAGTATGCAATTATGAATATAGTATTAACTCAGGAAGAAGAAACTCAGCTGAAGAATTTTTGGTTTAAAATTATAGTGGAAGTATATGTATGGGGCAGGGTGGGAAATAAGCAACATTAAACTGGAGTCAAAGGACCTGCCTTCTTCCTCTGGCTCTGTCCTGTGACCTCATCTATTATGACTCTGGGCAAGACATTTCACTTACCTGAGTGTTAGTTTTCCCATCTATAAAATGAAAAGACTGAACAACATGAACTTAAGATCCTTTTAAGTACTAAAAGAAAAAAGTCCATGGTTCTGCTTCAGGCATACAGACTCTATTTTTACTATATGTTATGTAGGATATCAGCAAATTTCAACTTGAATGTCAGGTCCAACAATAGGTAATGGTTGCCTGGGGCACAAAGTTCCAAAGGATTCTGAGCAACACAGATGTACTGGGACATTAACACTGGCCTCCATGGTCCCAGGGAAGGAGAAAGAGGAATAACTGCATGTTTGCCACACATATGCCATCGCTGATAGCTTCACCTTGACAGAGGAGTGTCACTGCCTCCACTATCGATGCTATTAGTACCTACACAGAATTTTCAGATTCCCTCATGAACTTCCTTGGTTCCCCTTTGCAAGTGAAGAATGAAAGTACAAGAAAGCAAAGTGGTGTAGGGAATAAAGTTTTGTGCCACTGATGAAAATACATCTAAATGGCCTACACAGAGTTAGCGTAGGAGTGAAGGGGAACAATAATAATCATTATGGCTCTTTACGATATATACAAAGTCTCATAAGATCCTAATAATCAGCTTACCAGTCAAGGAGGGTATTATCATGCCCATTTTACAGAAAAGGGAAATGAGACTCGGGTAACAGGACTTACCCAAGTCACCCACATCTAAGTAGCAGAACCCAGATTGGAATCTAAGTCTTCTAAATCCAAGACCCAGTTTCTACTCCCAAGGTCCCCATTCATCCCACAGCCCAAATGAGTTAACTCATCAAGCTCCCAATGCAAAGTGGCATAGTTATCACTGTTAGGAGTTGTTCAGCTACGAAAAGTTCCTCCCCGCCCCCAAATCTGAAATGCCATTACTAATTTGTTTGTAATTTAACGGGTAGACACGCATTGAGTATAAATAAACTGAGCGTACAGTTACCCATCTCCACACCTTTGTGCATACTCTTCTCTTAGCCTGAGATGCCCTTCTCCACCCTATGCGCACTGGAACCAACTACTCTTCTTTCAAGATTTGTTTCAGGCATCATCGCCTCTGTAAAGCCGTTCTTGGCCCTGACGCATAATTGAACACTCTCCTTTGTGTTCTACACAACGTCTTCAAGGTGTTGTGGCACTTCTTTTGGTAATATGTCTGTCTCCCCCACCATTCCTTTTAAATTGCGTTATTCTAACACAATGCTCAGAAGGTAGGTGCTTAGTGTATGCTTATTGATGGACTGAATATATTCATCTGGACCAATTTCCCTTCCCAGGCTTGAATATCCTCTGCAAACTGCCACTCACTAATTCATGCATACATATATTAAAAAATATCTGAGTGTCTACAAAGTACCAGGCACTGCACTGTGTATCAAACAGAAGTGGGTTTACCATGAAGTTTGAGCGTCAGGGCCCCTCCCCTGCACCCCCCCAAAGCTCTGAACCTTTTTTTTTTTGTGACTTTGTATTTTTATTTCTTAAAGAGGACAGACAGAACTGTATAAGCTTCAAGCTCCACAAAAACTAGATCCACCCTTGGTGCCAAGGATCCAAAAGTGAACCTGGCAAAGTTTATCTCTCCCCTTACAGAGTTTCCTGTGTAGTGGGGAAGGAGACAACCATTTGTTCATTCATTGATCCAACAAACATTTATTAATCAATGCTCTGAGTCAGGCTTCGGGGATTCTGAAGTGAAGCCAACACTGTTACTGCCTTGAAGGAGTAGGTCCCAGCTGTCCCGAACGAAAGCCTGCTGTGTTCAGGGAACAGAAAGTAGTTTAGATGGCTGTAATAGAGAGTGTTTGTGAAAGATTATCCTAAACCAGTCTCAAGACAGACCGCTCCCTGGCACGAACCCTAACCTATTGCAGGAGGCAAGGAGAAGGGCCAGGTCGGCCGAATGCGATCTTGGATCTCAGTGCGCGGCAGGGGAGGGGAGGGGGCTGAGACAAGTAAACAGAAGAGATAAATACACTGTGACTGTAGTCAGTGCTGCGACAGGAAAGCAAAGGACGGTGGGGGAAGCTTCGCCTGCGTTCAGGTCTGCAGTGACGGCAAGCTCATTACCTCACAAAGCAGCCCATGTACGTTGCAGACATAGTTCCGAGCTCCCCAACATGCGTCCCCATTCCTCGACCTAAGGCTGTTCCTTTCCAAAGACAGCCGTTGACTCTCTGGGACCAACTCTCCTGACCGCCCTTGACACCACCTTCTCCAGGCGCTTCCCTCACCCACTGCTTACGGGACAGAGTCCGGTTTGGGGTCTGGGGTCCCTGCCGCGGATCCGCCCCCCCTCTCCAGCCCGCCGTTTCCATAGCAACCAGCTCACCACTTCGCGCGCCCGGCTGGAGAAGTCGCCCTTAGGCCGGGGGCTCCGGCGGAACAGCTCGTCGCGGCTGCCCTCGACCCCGCCGCCCACCGCCACTCCCAGCGCTTTGTTGCGCGTCTTCACGGTCTTGACGCTGGCCCGGAACAGCAGTGTGATGTCCACCGCCATGGCGACCCACACCCACGGCCCCCACCAGGGCCGCCCACGTCAGCAGCCGGCGACCGCGGCGCGAGCTGGGCAGCTGGAGGACCGTTCCGTTTCCGCACGCCTCCGCTCACCAACGGCGACACGAGAAGAAAGGTTCCGGCCAGCCCGGGGCTACGGCGGCGAGAAGAGAAAGGTTCCGGTCTCCGCCGGCGCGCGTGCCCATCCCCTCGGCGACCCGGACCCAGCGACGCTCACACCTGCGCCCGTTTCTCCTCCCGGCAAACTTTGGCTGACTTAGCCACGCGGGGGGGGTCCCGGAGTCCCGAGCCCTCGCGAGCTCGCTTAGGGCGTGTAGGCCCCGGGACCGAGGGGATCAGGAAGCCGGAAGGCTGGCTCCATTCTCTTGGCTCCCTGTTGCGCGGGTTGCGAGGGGACAGGAAGCGACCCAACCTGACCCAGACCTCATGAACCCACCTTGTGCGGGACCGAAGCACGTGGGCGGTGACCACCTGGGTGCAGTAAGTGCTAGGGCAGAGCAGGTGTGCACGGCAGAGAGCTAGAGGCCAGAGGCCTTTCTTTCCCAACCGTCACCCACCTGATCTGTAAAATGAAGCCAGCACCTTCCTCAGCGAGATAACACGTGCGAAGTGTTTTGGCGTTGCTTGGCTCCTAGAGACCAATGAAAGTTAGTTACCGTTGTTAATAATAACATTATTGTTAGCATTCTTGTTATTAATTATGGTGGGGAAAGCTCTATAGAGAAGGCATCACCCTATAGAGAAGGCAAGATTTGAAGAATGACTAGGAATTTATCAGATCGAGACAAGGACGGAAGAGTTTCACTGGTTTCTGTTCTTCCTCATGTATGGTTTTTAAATATACCATCTTAAGTCATAGTTATTTAAGTCGACTGAAAGTTAGCCAGTGAATTCTTTCTACATTTTGGTTCGAGGTTCAGATCTAATTCAAGATCTTTGATTTCATCATTTGTTTTCTTTTTTTCTAAAGAGGATGCACAATTAGAATATGTATTAAAATGTGGTTGTCAAAGAGTGGTAGGCAAAATAAAAAATGATTTTCATAGCAAGATGTTATTTACCTTTTCACACTTATTCTCTCATAAGTTGTGCACAATTGGGTTTCCCAGAGGCTGGGTGACTTGTGATATTGCAAAACACTGAATGCAAAACAGCTGTCTTCTATTAGGTCAAACTTTAAAAAGATTTGCACAAATGTAAAACAGTGCCATTCTCACTAAGTTGTTTTGGAAATGCTTTTTTTTTTTTTCACAAAAATATACCACTTATGTTAATATGTAATGGGTTTATCTTTACTTTTAACTGAATGAATATTTCAAATTTTTGTTTAAATTTCTAATACAGTAAATATCCATAGCTAAAACCCATATAAACGAAAGTTATTTTAGGGCCCTCAGTAATTTTTAAGAGTGTAAAGGAGTTCTGAGACCAGAAGTTTGACGCCCGCTGTGTTAAATATGTTTATCAGAAATAGATGTTAAGAAACTACATAGGTACCTGGAAGGAAGAAGGAAAATGGTATTTAAAACCCACACTGTAGCCACTTCAGCCTTTCCTTATGAGGAAAATAAATTTTCATACAGCTTTCTTCCACCAACAGAGTAAGGGAGAGAGAATAAGACAGAAATTACTAAACCTCTGCCAATGATTCTGCCTTGCATAAGTGGCCCTTTGTCTTATCGAGACATTAATGGGTCTTTGGCTTATGCGAAGATAAGTCTGGGGCAGAGTAGAAGGAGAGCTAAATCACCCTGCATAATAAAATGAATGGGACTGAATTAAGGGTAAGAGGGAGGAACCAGAACCCAGGGAAGGGGCCAGGAAAGGAGATAGTAGCTCACTGGGTAGGGTTTTTGAGTGGGAGGGGGCTGAGCTACACCAAAGCTTCAGTGAGTAGTGTGTTTGGTGCGGTTGGGTTTTTTGGGTAAAAAGTTTGGGAGAAAGGTCTAAATCTTCTGTCTGCCTCTACAAAGAGCAAAGAAGATTATGGAGATGAGACCCATGTGAGCTCAAAACATCAGGCTCTAAAACCACAAGTGACCACAAACACCTAAAACTCCTAGAAAAGTTACAAAGATCTTGAGGAGGCCCTTGGATGTCCCACAGACATGGGATATGAGCTGTTGCATTTTTATTATTTTATTTTACTCTTCTAACCTCAAAGAGCAAGGTCACTTCAGTTGACCATGGACTAACGGGAAACCCCATAAAGCTGAGAGGGGATGTGGATAAAAAGGAAGAACAGAAGCATGGTGGGAGTGTATTACAAACTTCCAAGTTTGAAGTGGTACATAAACTACATTTCATTAGTAACAATGTTTCATTCATTAGGCTAGGCTCTCTACTCTTGAAAAACAGTAGGGCATATTGGAATTACGGAATAGAGTTCCCTATAACAGCACCCTCCTTACAATCAGGATAGATGTAGGCAGCTTGGAATCATTTGGGGAGTCTCATGGAAGTCATTAAATGCAGCCTCCGCCAAAAAGAGGCTATATTGCCCAACCGGGTGCCCAAGCCATGACAGAACTGTGCTGTCAGTTAGAAATAGACATGAAGTTGTCAGCCACCGAGGTTTTGTCATCATCCCTCCTTTAGAGACGTTGGTTTTCTAGCCCTACTACCTGGGGAAAGTTGGTATAAGCTGGTATTTGCTCTATGAAGGAGGGTGCCCAATGCCTGGAAGTGTGAATTCCTGCAGGCAGCATGGGGAGACCAGTTTTCTGGGTTCATGAAATCATGGACTTGCCACAATAATATAGTAACTGGAGACCCTCCTTGGTGGTCTGTTTCATTGTTCACTCATATTCACGGCTTCTCCTAGGGGAGGATTATAGTTCCTTGACCTATTGACAGCTACTTGACCAGGTGATTCCTTTTAACCGTGAAAAGTGACGTTTTGGTTCTGGGCAGCAAATTTAAGAGCTAACATGTGGTTCACTGTGCTCTCTTCTCCTTCTGCCCTGGCAACCTGTAATGTTCCATTGGGTCATCAACCTGGGTTCCCTGAGTAAAGGTGACATGGAGCACAGCCAACTAAGGACGTGTGCTGGCAGTGAGAAGTAAACCTTCGCTCTACTTGTCCATGGAGATTTGGGGTTGTTTGTTACTGCAGCATAATTATCTTATCCTGACTGATACACCACGTAACCAGAAATCTGCCAAAACAGACTATTGGGTACATTCACCAATTACCAACATTACAGTGTTATCTCTGAGTAGGTAAAGGATAGAGAGGAAGGAACTACTAGATTACACCTAGATCTAACCAATAGAAAAGACCTGGCTAGGAGCGTTAGAGTGACAGAAACCCTGGAAGGCCGGCCATGCCATGGTAGAATTCACAATGCAAGAGGAGAGGACTTGGAGAGCATGTGTTTTCACTTTAGAAAGTGGACCTAAAGAAATTCATAAAACAATTTTTTTTCTCAGGGGTTCTAAAAAGGACCATGACTCTAGGGATGGGAAGCTCAAAGAATAAACTTGTTCCCAAGGAGGAACCTAGCTAAAGAAATCAGGGTGATGGAGAAATTGAAACCCTTGTACACTGTTGGTTGGCATGCAGAATGGCGCAGTCACTATGGAAAACAATATGGAGTTTCCTCACAAAATTAGAGATAGAACTACCACATAATCCAACAATTCTGCTTCCTGGTATTTATCCAAAAGAATCAAAATTGGGATCTCAAAGAGATAGTTACACTTCCATGTTCATAATAGCAGTATTCACAAGAGTTCAGACATAGAAACATCCTAAATGTCCATTGATGGATGAACAGATCAAAAAAAAAAAAGCACATAAAGTGGAATATTATTCAGCCTTCTTTTTTTTTGAAGGAAATCCTGCAATATACAACAACACAGATTAAACATGAGGACATTATGCTAAGTGAACGAGGCCATTCACAGAAGGATAAGTACTGCATGATTCCACTTATATGAAGTATCTAAAATAGTCAAACTCATAGAAGGAGAGAGAAGAATAGTGGTTGCCAGGGGCTGGGGGAGGGGGAAATGGGGAGGTGCTAATTAAAAGGTATATAATTTCAGTTACACAAGATAAATAGACTTTTGAGACCAGCTGTACAACATTCTGCCTACAAATAACAATCTTCTTACAACCTATCACTCTGACATCAACTCTGCTCCTCCCTCTTCCACATGTAAGGACCCTTGTGATTATACTGGGCTCACCCAGGAAGTCTGGGATAATCCCTGGAGGATTAATTTCAGCTGCAACCTCAGTTCCCCCTTGCCAAGTAACATATTCACACTTTCCAGGGATTAAGGCTTGGACATCTTTGGGGGGCTATTATTCTGCCTACCCCAGCGGGGTAGCTCCAACAGAAAGGAGGACTGATTATGAGCTGGGCAGACACCTCTTGCCTTGTCTTCCTGGATGAACAGAGAGATCCATCTATTCTTTTTCCATTTCTCAAACAATGTTTCCAGCCCTGCTCCTTGAAACATTCCAAGGGTCTAGAGAAATAAGGAAAATGGAGGATTTAAATTTAAATCTAAAAAAAACAGAGGATTTAAATCCCTTAAAGGATTTAATCTAGCAGGAGGCTTTCAGATATCCAAAGTACCAAGATTTCCTCTGAAATCTTCTAGCCCCTTCCACCTCTCTTAAGGAAAGTATCCTACTTTGTTGAACCCATTTCAGAGGACTCAACTTGCAACAATGCAATCAACAGTTACCAGAGTTCAAGTCCTCTCTCTCCCCTCACCCCACAGCTTTGCAAGGTTAGTGCCACTTCCTGCCAGCACTCACTCCGTCCACCCCAGACGTTTGGTAAATCACTTCATTAAAACTCATTTAGTGGTTTCCCCAATGTAATGGTAGATATAAACTGCTCAGTACACACTTGGAAGCTTCCTCCAGAAAACTCGTGCTTCACTTTGTTGGCATGGCATCTTGGTTTCCAATCTGAATTTCCACCACCTTTGCTTTTCTGACAGTATCTTCTGTGATGAACGTGGCCGAATCCTCCACTTTTTATTGAGTTGGACAGCAAATCACAGAATAAATGCTTTCCCTCGCACTTTAAAAGGATTTAATGGGAAAATATTTTCTTACATCCTGTTTCAAGGGGAAAGTGTGATTTTAGGGGACGTTTTATAGTTCACAACAGGATATTGAAGGGTATTTGGTTTTGCTTAGTTTCTTATGACTGTGTTTCTCCAGCATGAAGTGGTGTTTTTTGTGATTATTTAGGTAAGTCTGATTAAGGTACATAGACAGTCATAGAATTATGGAAATTTAAGATGGGAAAGGTCCTCAAATATCATCCAGGCCATTCCCCTCGTATTTCAGGTGAGAAAACAAGTGACTTGTCCAAGATCACACACTGAGTTAGTGGGAAAAAAATGAGATTTTATTCTTTATCCCTAAACTGTTCAGTGCCCCCCCAGACCAGCTTTTTGGTGGGAGTGGAGGTGGAGACGGGAGTGGGGGAGAGGCATTTATACAAAGGGACCCATGTGTTTCTATGTTTATATGTATCATATAAGAACTTTTGATTAGAGAATTGGGCTGACTAGTAAGTGTGGATTCGTGTGTGTTATATCCATCCATCCATCCATCCAGGCAGGTAGATTCCAAACACATTTTCAGTGTCTACTCAATAAGTGGCACTGTGCTAGGTGCTGAAAAGATAAAAACAAAGGTGAAATCCCCACCTTGGAAAAGGTAAAAAACTAATGGGGCAGATAAGTGTATATATAGACAGTTAAGCACAATAACAGAGTTTGGTTTTTTTTAAATGACATCTCTGAAGAGTGAATTTTTAAGAAGCTTTATGTATCACTAGCCCACTCTCCAGGGATAGGAAAAGATCAGCATGAATGAGAAAGGGGACACAACTACAGGAATAGAACTGTAGAGAGTATGTTCTGGTGGTCCTTCCTGGCCATTTCAGTCATCCCAGTCTTGATGGGACTGTACAAAGCTGGAATGAGGTCTTAGCCTGTTATTGTGGCAACAGCCTGGGCTCTGAGTCTGACAGTCTCACGTTCAAATCCCAGTGTGAATTAAACATAAAAAATATCTATCCAACAGGGCTTTGGAAGCATGAGATGAGCTGATCTATATAAAGTGTATAAGGCAGCACCTGGCACAGAGCTAATAATGGAAGTACAGCCATTGTGGCAATAGGTTGTTGAGGATTAAACTTCATGGCTGGTGGTGTCGGGGCATCTGGAGGTGGTGGAGAGTCTTCTTCAAGTATCGGAAGGAGACTTGGTTCACTTTCTGGTCTCTGCATCACCCAACTAATGTGTGCTGTGCAAGGGTGAATAAAGGCTGAGATGGTACCTTGGATCAGAGTAGGGGTTAAAGGAAGAACTTAGAAAGTAATTGGACACCGTGGTTTGGGTCAGTCTCAGAGAATGTTTCTGGGAGTTGGAGTATTTATTCTGGAAAAGAGAAGACTTAGGGGATGGATGAAATAAAGGTCCTTGAGTGTATGAACCAGTGGATGGAGACCAGCTGTTCCCTATTTCTGTTTTGGACAGAATGAGAGGAAACGAGCTTACAGTGAAGCAGGAGGGATTGAGGCTAAACATCAAGAAGTATTTCCTGGATGTGGGTGTCATTGAACTTGGGAATGATTTACCAAAAGGTGTTTAATATCAGGACAATGGCTCTTCAGGCCACGGACCTTTACGTGTGGGAGCATTGGCTACACGTAGGGATGGCTACACTCTCAAGCTCTTTCCAAACGGAGGAATCCCATGTCACTCACAGAATCCTTTAACAGGAGAACACGAGTCTCAGGCAACCCCAAACCACTGTCCTAGACCTTGGCCTGTTGTAAGAAACAATTGTGCTACTAACCTCCAGCAATCTGCCGTTCGACATTCCACAAATACCACGATTGCTTATGTAGGCTACTCCAGTGACCAAACACCTCCCCTCTCTGAAATTTATTAAGAAATTCTCTGTAGGGCTTCTTTCAACAAAAGTACGTTTAATAAAGCTTGGAATTTCCTCACAACACATTTATTCCTGTTGATGTATTTTTAGGTCTCCATTATCACTTGTCTTCACCTTTCTTTGCCTTGTAGGCATAAGGCAGGCCAGCCCAGCAGGATTCCAAAAGTTATCAATAACCAGGAATTGACCACACTGCTGGAGTTCTCCCCAACCCTCCCATGAAAGCCAAGTTTCTCACTACTAATTTAGGAAGACTTTAAGCCAGCCACCGGTTTTAATAATAGTTCATCAAAAAGGCAGGCAAATTACAGCTCTAAGTTAAAATTTGAACATAAAAGTCTCACTGTGAGCTTCAGTGTTGGAATAATTTTGAGTTATTTCCCCCCCAAAGTAGGCTTGATGGGTTAGGTTTGTGTTTTAAGTGATTTAAAGTCGAGTGGCTATAATCTGGAAGAGGTTTTTAAGAAAGAACCTGTATCATTCAATCATTCAGTAGTTAACACTCCCCCAAAGTGTTTTGTTGGAAATGTCGAATTCATTATAATAATCCACTAATTTAATTTACAAAGTCCCTAATTGTAACCAAAGGACTTTCACGTGTTGGATGCCTCCTGTCAGACCCACAGGACTCTGTTGGTTACGAAGGAGCCCAGGCTGGCCCTCCCTCCCCTGTTGTCGAAGGAGGAGTCATGGTTTCCATAACTGAACAGACTAGAAAAATATTCTCATCGTCCTCTACTTCAGGTTCTTACCCACACATGGCTGACAAAGGGAGGAAAGGCAGAGGCAGCTGCTTTACCCATGGTCGGCCCAGCCCCCATAGCCAGCCAGACCTTAGCTCTCGTTTCTATGGCAGCCCGATGGCCGCCCTCCTGGGTCTGCAGAGAGACCTCCCCTCAGACCTTCTTTCTGTCCTTCCCTCCCTGACTCCTTGGTCTATTGAAGCCCTGGAGGTCCCCTTGGCTCCTCCCTTTTCTTGGGCTGTCATTCATCTTTGCTAGTGGGGCTCACGCAAGGACTTAAGGGAGGTCTCCTCTGCCCCACTGGTGGGATGGTGTAAACAATGGTCAGATGTTTCATTCATGCTTCTGGTGTGAGCTCTGCCACCTCTTTCTCTACGTCATGTCTTCTTCCTCCTCCACCTTGAGTTGTAGTCCCTTCATTTGTCTTAGCCTTGGGGAGTGTAGGTTCCAGGAAATGCAGGATGGGCATGAAGATGGACATCCATTCCCCACAAGTAGAAGAATGGAAATTTCTGGCTTGGGTGACTCATTGCCATTAATAGAGATAAAGGAGAAGGATGATGGCGGTGATGATGGTAAATCCTTACGTACTACTTACTAGCTTACTTACTTACAAGCACTATTTTAAGTGTTTTATGGGCAATAAGTCACACAATCCTATGAGGGAGGTCATCTTATCATTCCCATTTTATAGATATGAAAAACCAAGGTACAGAATGGTTAAGACACTTGCCTAAAGTCACACAGCTAGTAAGTAAAGAGCAGAAGTGGAGCCCAAGCAGCCCAGCTCCAAAGTCTGAAATGCCTCCCATAGAGAGATCAGTCATGCCAGAAGTGCTTGTGGGCCAGACAGGCAGAAGTGCAGAGTAGCTTCAGGAACTCTGGCTTTGAGACCAGAGGTGGACTCAAACAGATTTAGGGGCCATCTCTACCCCTGGGCTCCTGGCCTGGCCAGATCTCTCCACTGGGCCACCCTTCCAGCTCTGCCTTGCTGGCTGGACAAACATCCTCTCTTTTCTCCATTTCACTGACTCTCACCCATGCATCCTTCTCATTAAGCCACCCAATCCCACCCCAGGCATCTCCAGGCTTAGTGTATATTTCCTGCCCTTGGAGTTACTACGGGTGCCAAGCGTTCTGCTGCACCGTTACTCTGTTGCCTGCACATCAAACTTCTGGCTCCCTTTCACATTGGCATCCCCAAAGTTCACATTTACATGCAGCATCCCTAAGAGGAATTTGATTTACAGTTAAAAAGTAGATGTAGTGACAATAGCCATCTCCTCGGGAAGGAGCGTTTTCACCAGGCGGGTTGTTTTCCTCTATCCTGCTCTGCTCCATCTCTGCTCCAGCTCATGGAGCTGGAAAGCATGAGGGCCCCATTCAAAGAATAGAATTTACATGAAATAGTTTCCAACTTTATTAAGGGAGCAGACAGCAAAAGAAAACCCGCAATTAAGGAGTTTTTGCACGCATTCAGTCTTTCCACTGACTGAAGTATCATCTTCCTGAATTAATGAGGTCTGGCAAAAACTGTAGTGCAGAAGTGTGCTCCACTTTTCAAGACTTCGGGGTTTACCATCCCGGGTGGGGCAGGCAGCTGATACGGAACTGGCAGGGAAGAGTTATAGAGACCAATTTGTTTTGTTAGGATGTGTTGCCAGACTGAAATTGCCAGGCTGATACTGTAGGTGCAGACAGAGAAGGAGCCTATGTGTGCAACTAACTATTGACCCATCAATTTCACTCACTATCCATCATTTAGCTCACTCTCTAACCATCCACCCACTTAATACTTATATCCTACCTTGTTTTCAAAAGCATTTGAAAAAGGTAGCCAGAGATTCGGACCCAAGAACAACTAGGGGAAGAAGGGGTTGGGCAGGTAGCAGGTAAAGCCCAAGATGAGCTTTGCTCGGACCAAAGGCCACTGTCCCCTGAGTAGCGTGTGACACGAGAGATCGGTGGCTTTGGAGTCAGGCACGGCAGGTTTTGAATCCTAACTCATTCAGTTACCACCATTGACTAGTTCTTTCATCTTATTTCTTTGTTTTTGGACATCAGAATCATACTTAACCATTGAGATGTTGGTAGATTAACTAGTACTGTTAATAATGTGCTCCTTATGTGACACCTGTCATTGAGGAAACAACTATTTTACTCCTCTGAGTATTTACTGAGCACCTACTATGGGTCAGGCACTGCTTTAGCTGCAGGAACTATGATAGGGGATGGATAGCCCTGCTCTCATTGAAATTTCTTCAAGCACTTTTTTGCCTTTTGCTCATTAAAAACCCTTACACAAGGCATAAGATCAATACATAATTTTTCTAAACCTTGGAGAACAAATCAAGTAAGAGTACCAAGACCCAGAATCTGAGAGACACATGCTCATGCGATTTCTTTACAAAAAAGTAACAAGAGGTTTTGCTATTTGTTGTTTGTTTTTTAGGAAACTTACAACTGTTTATAGAACAGCAAAAGTAAATACAACCTGATGTTTCAGCTTCAGGCATAATATTCCAGACATTTCTGAAACCCACAGAGGGTAGTTTTTACTTCTCCAGAATGTCTCCCTACCCCCTACCCCGTCTGCCTTCCTTTTTCCTCCAGTGGAATAATATACACAAACTTTACTTAAGAATATTGTATGAAAGACAGGCCAGCGTAGAAAACACATTCCTAACAAAGTCTAAAGAGTGCAGGATTCATTCACTCATTCCTTGGACAAATGTTTATTAACAGGTACTGTTCAATCAATACTGTGTAAGTGTTCAGGGCAAAATGGTATGAAACAAATGAAGCCAGGCTTCAGGGAAGAGAGGCTGTTACACATACACCAGGCAGAGACAGGAAAAACACAGCACAATGAATGCTCTTAATGAAGTGGTGCACGGGGAGAGGGGGCAGGGGGGTGGTGTGGTGTTTCTTCTTGGGTGTTGGGAGAGGGGAGTACACCTTCCGGGAGCGAACAGCCCTTACACTGGCCACTCTTCCCTTCTCTTGGGGAATCACTGATGAAAGAGAAATAAAGTCTGAGAGGTGGAGATGGTGAGGGCTTTACTACCTAGACTTAGAGAATAAGATTCTCAGGACGTCGATCTTAGCATCTATTCCCAAGCCTTCATTGGATGCTTGGATCTCTCCCGGAAAACTCCAGCAAGGGGCCATCTATTCTGCATCAAAATACTCTCATGGATGGGGAACTCTACCGGAAAGCTCTTTCTGTTTTGCTCCAATTTGTTCATTCAGCAAATATTTACGGAGCCGCAAACGTATTTGCCTGGCTCGGCAACGGGTACTGGGAACATCAAAGTGAATCAGACACAATCCCTGCTCTCCAGCCGCCCCCATCCTTCCTGCTTTTTTTTTTAAATTTAATTTTTATTTTTGGCTGTGTTAGGTCTTCATTGCTGTGTGCGGGTTTTTCTCTAGTTGCTGCGGTGCGCAGTCTTCTCATTGCGGTGGCTTTTCTTGTTGCAGAGCACGGGCTCTAGGTCCGCGGGCTTCAGAAGTTGTGGCACGTGGGCTCAGTAGCTGTGGCTCGTGGGCTCTAGAGCGCAGGCTCAGTAGCTCAGTAGCTGTGGCGCACGGGCTTAGTTGCTCCACCGCATGTGGGATCTTCCCAGACCAGGGCTCGAACCCGTGTGCCCTGCATTGGCAGGCGGATTCTAAACCACTGCGCCACCAGGGAAGCCCCGTTCCTGCTTTTTTTGAGGCCACATCTTCTGCCCTGCTTTCCCCATTCCCTCTCCTGTCATGTGGCTTTTCCTTCGGTCACCACTTGCCCGTGTTTCTTCCCAGAATTGAGCCCTAGACTTCAGGTGTGGTCTGACTCTCATGCCTCTGTTGTCTCCCGTTCTGAAAACTGTGCTTGTATTAGAGCGGCTCAGAAGCTCATTAATGTTTTGGCAGACAGCTCCTACTGCTGACTCCCAGGAGCTGCTGGCTACCAGCCCTCCCCTGCTTGCTCTCCCTCCCCCATCCCCCATCCCCATCCTCCTGTTTGTCCTCTAGGCAATTAAGCCTTGCCTTCCCCATCTCCCCCCTGTGTGGGGCAATTCTGGACACCTGCCCTTGTTACACTTAGTCTTATTACATTAGTACCCTTGTTGTAGCTTCCTGAACTTTCGAATCTTGCTCCTGTTACCCAAGAAGACCTCCAAAGCTCTGCATCTCCTGTTAGAGTGTGTGCGTGTGTGTGCATATACACACTAGGGTTCAGCTCCGAGGAGACCACCTGTGAGTTTCTGAACACTCCTTTGTGAATGCGGTTCATTCATACACAAATGTTTCATTCTGCCACATTTATTCAACATCCCCTAATGAAACTTCTGTTCTTTGAGAACTTTTTGCCTGGGTATTACAGAGAAAATGGAAGCAAAGTAATCCACACTAAGGAGTAAATCGTTGATAGTTTACACTCTTCTTCACCACCCAGGGTGTTTGCTGGTTAACCCAAATGCAAACCTTATTGGTGAAAAAGCAGACGGTACTATCAGGAGCAAGTGGAGGTTTGTTTTAAATTGTATCGTTCGGCTAACTGTGATGGGGAACTTTCAGTGTACCACTCAACCCTCTCCTCTGTTGGAGCTTCTAGAAAAGGAGGCTGGCTACCCCCAGGATCCAGAAATGTTCAGAGAATCCTCCGCGTTGCATTCTGTTCATCCCCATTGTCCACCAGTAAACTGCGTTGAGTTCAGAAACACTGTGGTGACCCCAGAACCCTAAGATTCTCATATCTTTTTCCAGCCTCAACTCACAAATTTCTCTGTTGTTATTGGATGGAGGTGGCAGACTTTGGCTCAAATCTGTTTCTCAAAGCAATTTCTTGCCAAGACCACACCTGGGTAAGTAAAACTCCAACTTACTGTGCTGGGGTAAGTGCAGATTGACTGGGGTCTGCTTCTCAGGAGTCTGGGTAGAATTGGAGAAGCAGAGCCTTAGCAGATCCAGCTCTGGAAAAAATTCTTATGTGGTAATAATGCCACTTTCTCATAGGATTAGTACAAAGATTAAATGGCATGATGGCTATAAAAGGCTTAGCACAGTGCCAGGCTTGTAGTAAGTGTTTGTAGGTATTGTATTACTTTGGAAAGCTAATACAGAACACAATACCCAAAATCCTCCTAATAGCAGTTTAAATAGGAAGGGGAGTTATTTTCCTCACATAGTAATCAATTATAAAAAATGTACCACACTAATGCAAAATGTACTAATAGGGGAAAATCAGTGGGGGCAGGGATGATGGAGGGAGTATATGGGAACTCTCTGTACTTTCTGCTTAATTTTTCTGTAAACCCAAAACTGCCCCCCCAATAATACCTATTTAGAAAAAAAAAAAGATAATAAAGTGCTATAAGAGAGGTCTGAACAAAGTATTGTGATAGTATAGAGAAAGCAGTAATTAACTTTCCGAGGGCACACTGAGAAACCTTTCCAGAGGAGGTGGATTTGGTTTGAACAGAATCTTGAAGGGTAAGTAGAAATTCACCAGGTAAAGCGAGAAGAAATGTGTGTATCAGGTGTATCACACCTGTACAAAGGTGTCTCTGTCAGGATCATTGTCTGATGTGTCCACTGATGTATGTCTCAAGTATCTAGAGTTCTGCCTGCCACAGAGGAAGAGCTCAATGAATATTTATTGAATGATTGAGTGGTAACTTGGCAGGACCTGGCAAAATAGCATTCTATTTCCTAGCAAGGTGCAGAGATTATCAAAAGTGTGATAGGTACTTATTTTATAAACTTCCCATCCTATCCATCCTTAATGGCTAAAAGGATATCCAGTGTTTCCAGTTGCTCTGGGGCTGGGGAAAGGGCATCCTCTCCATGCTGATGTTAGTGCTCTGAAGGTAATTCAGTGCCAAAGGAGGGATTGGATTGTCAGGGACAGAAACTTGCTTACAGTATACATTTATAAACGAGCAAAAGCAAATCTGGAAATGTCGCATTTCAAGACTGTTTCTCAGCCTTGAGCAAACGGCCTGTGGACTGGATCATACTCAAGTGGAACTGGCCGCCTTGGCCAAATGAGAAACCTGTCTCCAGGAAGGCATTTGAAGCAAAGGCTGAGCCCAAGCGGGAGAGAGAAGTCCCACCCCTGTGGGCATGGCCCAGTCCCCAGAGGCGGACAGAAATCCCAGGTACAAAGCACTAAAGCGACGTGTACCCAGAGCAAAGAGGAAACGATTTGGAATCCAGCCTCTGTCCTCAGGGGCTTACCTCTCCAGGCTTCAGGCAGAGCCTGTGTTCTTTCTTCCTGATCTTTCACCTCTTGACATCTCCAGTTCCAAGACTTGAGCGAACGACTTCATAACTTGGTCAGTGTTGTATTTTTTGTTTATCTTCCTGAGTACTAACTGTGGCCACACACCGTGCTAGGGACTTACAGAGCACTCCACACTGACCAACCACATTGTGCCAGGACTTTTCTAGGCCTTGGGGGTAGAAGGAAGAACAAAAGAGTCCCCGCCCACAGGGAGCTTATGTGCTAGTGAGGAAATGAGCCATAGACAGGGAAACCCATGTTAAAATGTCAAGTAGTGAAAAGTACTGTGAGAAAAGATAACCAGGTAAAGGGATACAGGTGACTGACCTGAATGAGGAGCTATTTTCATAGGTCTCTCGATGGGGCACCTGTGAGCAGAGACCTTGGATACAGCGAGGAGAGGGCTGTATGGAAATCTGGAGAGCCACACTCCAAGCAAAGGGAACAGCTAGTGCAAAGGCCCAGAGGCAGGAGAGTCCTCGGCACACTGTAGAAACATCCAGGAAGCCAGTGTGGCTGAAACACAGTGAGGCATGAGGACATGGGTAAAGGATGTGTAGGACAAACAGACCAGGGTCAGGACTTTGTTTATTCCAAAGGTGATATGGAAGCAATAAATGGTCTGAGCAGTGAAGTGACATGACCTGATATATTACACACACACATGCTCACACTCACACATACACATGTATATATACATGCACACAAAAAAATTCTCAAGTTTACAGAAAAGTTGAAAGTATAGTACAAAGAATTTTTTTTCCTCAGCCATCTGAAAGTTGTCAGTATGATCCCTGGTCACCCCTGAATACTTCAGTGTGTATTTCCAGAGACCAACCACCAGATTCATGAAGTTCATATCATGCGTTTCTGCATCTAGTCCTCAAACCACACTCAAGTTTCACCCTTTGTCCCAATAATGTCCTTTATGGCAAAAGGCTCCCATTTAGAGTCACACCTTACCTTTAGATGTCAAGCCCCTTTTCGTCTCTTTCAGTCTTCCCTTGATCTTCATGACCTTTACTGTTTTGAAGATTACAGGCCAGACATTTTATAGAACATACCTCATCTAGGTTTGTTGTGGCCCAAAGGAGCTGGTTGTTTACTGGGTGGGGCAGACACATAAGTGAGAAGAACCATAGAGTGTCTTCTGGGCCAGGACGTGGCACCCCACTGTGAGCTACTGTAGCCAATGCTGTCAGTGCTCTTCCCAGAGACCCCCTACACCTTGAGCCCCCAGACAACACAGATGCCCTTTACTGGCTCTGCCTGCCCATCCCCCAAGATTCTGTGTGCTCTGCTCTTAAAGACTGACACCTGCAGCCTTCTTCAAGGAACTACCCTGGGATGCTAGAAGTGTCTTCTGCACTGGCAGCGATGGCCAACAAACAGTTCCTATAAGTGTGTCTCTCCGAGCCCTGCCTCCCCCCTTCCCCAGTAGCCAAAGACTGACAGGTAGGAGAGTCCATGTTCCTTACTTTGCAGGCAGAATAAATTGAGAGGTGTAATGTGTTTATTTATTTAACTAACTTTTTACGAGCTTCATTTATTTACTTATTGTAGATTTCACGTATAAGTGAGACCATAGAGTATTTGTCTGTCTCTGTCTGACTTATTTCACTTAGCATAATGCTCTGGAGGTCCATCCATGTTGTCATAAATGCCATATTTCATTGTTTTTATGGCTGAATAATGTTCCATTGTTATGTATGTACTATATCTTCTTTATCCATCCATTCATTAATGGACATTTAGGTTGTCTTGGCTATTGTGAATTGTGCTGCAATGAACATGGGAGTGCATATATCTTTTCGAATTAGTGTTTTCATTTTCTTCAGATAAATGCCCAGGAATGGAATTGCTGGATTGTAAAATAATCCTATTTTTAATATTTTCAGAAATCTCCCTGCTGTTTTCCACAGTGGCTGCACCAATTTACATCTCCACCAATAATGCATGAGGGCTCCCTTTTCTCGCAGCCTCACCAACACTTGTTACTGCTTGTCTTTTTGATAACAACCATTCTGACAGGTGTGAGGTGACATCTTATTGTGGTTTTGATTTGCATGTCCCTAATGATTAGTGATGTGGAGCATCTTTTCAGGTACCTGTTGGCCATCTGTCTGTCTTCTTTGGAAAAGTGTCTATTCAGAACATCTACCCATTTTTTAATTGGATTGTTTGATTTTTTGCTATTGAGTTGTATGAGTTCTTTGTATATTTTGGATATTAATCCATTATCAGGTGTGACTTGCAAACATTTCTCCCATTCAGCTTTTTGTTGTGCAAATGCTTTTTAGTTTGATGTAGTCCCAATTGTTTACTTTTGCTTTTGTTGCTTTTGGTGTCAGATTTAAAAACTCATCACCAAAACCGATGTCAGAGAGTTTATGGAGGTGGAATTAATCCTCAGGAGCTCCCTGCAAGATTAAGTAAGACTGGGACTTTGCCTAACCTGGCATCCTTTCTTTCCCTGCCCTGTTCTGCTTCCCCCACTCCCCTACTGCTTTTTCCTAGGAGCACTTCCTTAATAAATCCCTTGACCACTAATTCTCACCTCAAGGTCAGCATCTGGGAAACCTGGTCCAGGATTCACCTACCCAATACTTATCCTCCCTCCTGCCTCTCTCACAGGGGGAGATATGTGGTCCAGTCAGGATTCCAAGCAGCCACTCTCTTGTTCCAGAGCTCCTGTGCTGAACCAAGAAAACTCTGAAGGCAGGGGAAGAGACTTCTCATGAGGGTGAGTTGAGCAGGGCCTCGGGGGTGGGGGGGGTGGGAGCTCATTAAGTAGAAAATGAGAGAAGAGCCTTCCAAGGACAAGGAACAGCACGTGGGTTGATGGAAAAGACCAAGGAGCTGGGAGGTGGTCAGTGGGTGGGAAAAGACTGAAGTAGGTGAAGTGTGTGAGTGCTGGCTTGGTCTCCCCGTCTCCACCACGTCTCCGTTTGAGAGTGACCACCTCCCCAGGCCCCCAACACGCACAAACACACACACACACACCAGCTGTCCTGAAACTGTGTGCATCCCTGCCCATCCAGCGAGGCCCAGTGCGCTAATTTACTCCCAGCGCGTAATTCTTCTGGGCAGCCTCAAGGATTTCTGGGCAGCCACAAAGATTCCTTTGGTCTCAGAAATGGGCAAAAGGTGTGTGTGTGTGTGGAGGGGCTGTTTTATTTACAAAAAGAAAATCTTGAAGATAATTACGCACTCTACTTGACTCTGAAATGGACAAAAAGCGTGTCATTATTGGCCCCCTTGGAGTAAGGCGTCCTCCCACCTCCCACCGAAGGAGCTGATGTTCACTGCGAGCCCCAACACCGGCGCCCCCTCGGTGTCCCGGGCGCGGCGGGGCAGGGATGGCCACCGCGCCCTGTCGGACAGTCTGGCCCTGTAGCTCAACGGGCACGGCCCCGCGGGGATCGCCTTCGGAGCTGGACTGTTGCGCACACTTTGAAGTGCGGCCGGGCCTAATGAAGGGCTTGCTGGGCCTCGGGATCAAGTGTCAGCGCCGCCGAGAGACGCAGCTGGGCGGACAAAGGGCGCTCGGCTGCCTCGCGGCGCGGAGCGGGACAAAGGTGGAGACGAGCACGCGGCAGGGGCCAGCGGGTGGCCGCGCCTGCCCCGCGCGCCCCCGCCCGGCTCCCCGTCGCCCGTTCGCCGTCCCCGAGTTCCCCCAAGCGCCTCCCGGGCGCGGGAGCTGCAGCGCCAGCCGGTCCAACCGCAGCCAGGACTCGCCTCTACCCAGACCTGGCCCGAACCAAATTTTGGTGACGGTGTGACCTTCGGTTTCTCTTACGGCGTGTGAAATTCCCACTGAGTGCAGTGCTCTCTTTGCACCGTAATAGTAAAGACTTAAAGCGCCTACCTGCCAGGCACTCTTCTAGATCCTTTAGCGTTTATTAACCCGTTTCCTCCTCCCCCAAACTCCTCGAGCTGGGAGGATGGTTAGCTCCGTTCTACAGATAAAGGAAACGAGGCACGAAGGAACTGCGCCACCAGTCTGCAGAACTGGAAGTGGTGCTGCCAGACTGGCTGGCCTGAGTCCCCGACAGATCGTATTTTCATATTTGGTATTTTGCTCATCTGCCTTTTTTGGTGTGTGCATTAATTTTGTTTTAAAAAAATATATTGCATTAAAATGTTATCTTGGATACCCAGGTTTTGGCGCCCATTAAACTTTGCCTCGCAGACAAGTGAGGGAAGTACTACCCAGGTGGTATCCACTCCCCTCTACTGCCTGGCATGGATTCTTACAGCAGGCTCCCGCAGTTGGGATTACTGACTCCCCTGGATATTTCAGAAGGGGAAAAACCGAAGCTCAGAGTTGGTAAGTGACTTGCCCAAGGATTTCTGCCAGGCTAGTCAGCCACCAGCCCTGAGCTAGTTAGCATACCAAGTTATGGTAACTTGCAGGCCCTTAGGTACCTCTGTTTTGGAGGTCCCAGCTCTCATCATAGCGAACTCTTAAAAAGAGCAACATCCCACACATTACATAGAACTTTATGATAAAATTTTTGAAAGGATTTTTTCATGATTTTAATTTTGCTTTACTTGGTTACAAGGCCCTAATTTATAATGGCTGCAATTTCTTAGGATTGACTGGGTGAACTGGGAAGTTCTTGCAAAGTGAGAAAATCTAAATCGTTTTCACATGTAATGAAACTTTTAGGAATAATTAATTTAGCAACTTTAATGATGTTGACACGGTGCTACCTTCTGTAGATCTTTAATTATACATTTATTAGTTTTGCCTTTGCAGCTTGCTTTTATCGTGGTGGAGCCAAAAATTACTTACCCAGGTCTCCAACATTTTTGTTGGAAAGCCCTCCTCACAGCTTGTGAGTTGCAGGCTCTTCCCAAGGTTCCCCCCCCCCCCCCCCCCAGAATGGTCCCTCCTACGCCAGTCCCGCCTCCGCACTCTGGGGGACGCTTCCCATCCTTCCAGTGTTACGACTAATAAGTAGCCAGGATTAACCAACTGCTAAGCAATGAGTTTACTCAGGGCAGGAACTAACTGTAACCAAGTGTCAACAACCCTCCTACCGCCGATAGAGGGAGGACGCTTGTCGACATTGATTGAATTGTGACTTTATCATGGAAGTGGGGGGCAGGATGTGAGATAGAAAGTGTTCCAGAAAAGGGGCGGAGAGTCCTGGTGCTGCCACTAATGCTCGGTGTCCCCAGGGATGCCTCTGCCCCTCGCTGGGTCTCAGTTTCCCCTTCTGGGAAATGAAGATGGACCAGGAGATTTCTGATATGATGCTTCTCTCAGTGCTACCATTCTTCAACTGATACGGTTCATGGAGGAGACAGTTTGGTTTCACGCAAATGAGCATTATGGGAAGGGAAGATGCCAAGGTTGGCTTTGGCAAGTGGGGTCAAATAAATGTTTCCAACAGTAGTGGCTTGTGATTATCTGCATTTTTTCTGGGTGCAGTCTCCCCGCTGCCTCCCACTTTTCTTTGTATCCTTAGCAGATACTGAAGGACCTTCCTGTGTTTGTGACCACCAGGCTGTAAGCACACGTGCATCTTTACCGAGGGCCCGGCACCAGGCCTGATGCGTTCAGGTGCTTAATCGTGGTTGTCAGGGAAGAGCACCTTTTCCAGATGAGGAAACCAAGGTACAAAGAGAGGAAGTGGTCTACCTCGGAAACAATCCAGCTCCTGTGATGTTTCTGCACAACCTTCCCTGGAAGAGGAGGATTTTATATGTTTGCAAACTGGTGGACTTTGTTACCTGTACCCAAAGCACAAGCTGAGTGAGCTCACTGAGGGGCATTGTTTTCCTACCAGGACAGCTTTCAGGAGAAAAGACAGAGAACTTTCCTCACTTAGGAAGCTCAGCCCCATTCCTCCTCTAACCATCTTTTTTTAATTATTATTAATTAATTTATGTATTATTCACTTTGGGTTGCATTGGGTCTTCGTTGCTGCGCGTGGGCCTTCTCTAGTTGTGGCAAGCGGGGGCTACTCTTCGCTGCGGTGCTTGGGCTTCTCACTGCAGTGGCCTCTCCCGTTGTGGAGCATTGGCTCTAGGTGTGTGGGCCTCAGTAGCTGTGGCACACGGGCCCAGCAGCCGTGGCTCGCAGACTGTAGAGCGCAGGCTCAGCAGCTATGGCGCACAGGCTTAGTTGCTCTGTGGCATGTGGGATCTTCCCTGACCAGGGCTCGAACCCTTGTCCCCTGCACTGGCAGGCGGGTTCCCAACCACTGCGCCACCAAGGAAGCCCTCCTCTAACCATCTTAACCAGAGGCTTCTGGCTAAAGGCAGTTGTCTGGGAGCCCCAGAGACCAGGTTCTGGCGCTGACTCTGGCTCTGGTGCAAACATGCTTTGGGATTCAGAGCAGTCCCTCACCCTCTCTACACCTTTGTTTCCTTGGCAATAAACCAGTAGGCTGGACTAGAGCCGTGCTGCTCAAGCACATCATCTGAGGATGTTGTTAAAATGCAGTCTGATTCCAGTGGTCTGGGGTGGGGCTTTTCTAACAAACTCACTGGTGATGATGCCACTTCTGGCTCTGACTTTGAGCCTTGGCATCAGGCACGTGGAGACTGACGAACAGTTGCCCGGATTTGGGCCAGCGAGGGCAGTAAAAAATGTGAAATGATGCCAAGGGTCCTTTCAACCAACAGTTACAAAAATCATCATTGTCATTATCATCATCATCATCATCACCAACAACAAACATTTGTGCAGTGCATTTCGCTGTCCAGAGCAGCTGTCACATCCTTGAACCCAGATGACCTCTGCATGCACCCTGGCGGGAGAGGAGGACATGGCTGGGGACTCTATTCAGACCTAGCCAGAGGATCTGGGCAAGAGCACAATAGCCCCCTAAACTATTGTTTCCCCTCGGCCCTTTGATTTTCTTAGCATTTTTTTGGTGTCTGCTCTCTGACCCCGTCTTCCTTTGTCTCCTAATGCTCCTCTTCCCGGTTCCTAATTCTCCCCTCCCCCAACATACTCATACACAATGTCAGGGGGAGAAAATCAGTGCATCCACCCCCAGATTTCCCACTTTTGATCCTCTCTCCCCTCTGAGCAAGTAGAACCCAGCCTCAGGGATTGGAATCTTGGCTCATTTCAGGGCAACCTGGGGCAAATCACTTCACCTCCTTAATGTCCCTCTTCTTATTTGTAACAATGGTAATTTTCCTTAAAGTGGCATTTGTTGACACTATGCTCAGTGACTCCATCCTTACCATAACCCTGGGGAGTAGGAACTATGACTGTCTCCATTTAGTGGATGGGGAAACTGAGGATTTAGGGAGTTTACCGGCCCAAAGTCACCAGCTGGTCAGTGATGGAGTCAGGACATCAAACCATGGCTGATTGACATCAAAGATCACTGTAAATTCACATTCAGTTGTAAGAAATCATACTGAGAGAGCTAGTGCAACCTCTGTGCGGTCTTCCCTAGTGAAAACATCTTGCAAAGCTATCCTATGATATCAATCAAGATATTGATATTGATGGAATCCACCAAACTTAGATTTCCTCAGTTTTACACGTCCTTATGTGTGTGTGTCAATACACACACACATATATATTTAGTTCTGTGCAATTTTAGCGTATTTGTAGGTCCATGCATTTACCACTACAGTCAAGACACAGAACAACCCCATCACCACAAGGACCCTTTGTGGTGCCCATGTATAACCATACCTACTTCTCTTCCCTAACCCTGAATCCCTAACCCTGCAACCACTAAATCTGTTCTCCAGATCTATAATTTTGTGATTTCAAGAATGTTTTATAAATGGAAGTATATATTTATATGATTTTAGCGTTGACTTTTTTCACCCAGCATCATTCCCTTGAGACCCACCCAAGTTGTTTCATGGACTAATGGTTCATTCCGCCTCCCTGCTGAGTGGTATTCCATTTAAAATTTATTCCGTTTTCTCTGCTCTGCTAACTTGTTAGTTATACATCCTGTTATTATTCCTGTACTGGTTACCCTAGAGAATAAAACACCCACCCTTGACCTATTGCATCTACTTTTGGATGTTACCATTTCCTAGATAATACTTTTGTATTTGTATTTCCTCCATAAGGCAAGGGCCTGACAGTACTTTCAGCTTATTCATCCTTTCTGCCCTTTGTGCTATACTGTCATGTATTTAGTTCTACATATATATTAATTCCCCAAATACATTGTTATTTTTGCTTTAAGTAGTCAGTATTTACTTATATTTACCAACATATTTACCATCCCCATTGCTCCTCATTTCTTTCTACCTTATTTGTGCTTCTATTTCAGATTATTTTCCTTTAATATATTCTTTTAGTGCTGCTTTTCTGACAGTGAACTTTCTAAGTTTTTATTTGTCTAAAATATCTATACTTTACCTCCATTTAAAAAGTGATATTTTCACTGGGTATGGAATTCTACTTGGCTGCTCAAAAGATACCATTCCATTGGCTGTCTTCCATCATTTCTGTTGAGAAGTCTATTGTCAGTCTTATTGCTCTTTTTAAGATAAAGTATCTTTTAAAGATTATTCTCTTTGCTGTTAGTTTTCAGTAGTTTGACTATGATTTGCTGTCAGAAAGCCTGACTCTTTCATTTGATGTTGGACAGTGACAGCCTTCAAGCCCACCTCTCCCTCTTCCCCCTTTGTCCCACATCTGAGCAAGCTCAGAAAACCTGGGTGCAACTTCCCTTTGTGCCAGTGGGAAATTTGAACCCCACAAGTCTGAACCTTGCGTGGGAAGCCAAATCCCAGCTCTGTCCTCTAATCACCATAAAAACTGAAGCCAGTCTTTTTTTCCGGGGTCTCTTAATCTCTTTTCTTTGTGTTTATCCTGCTTGGCATTTGTCAAGTTTCTTGAATCTGTGGGTTGATATCTCTCATAAAACTTGGAAAAATGCTGAGCCATTTTCTCTTCAATGATTGATCTTGCCTGCACTAGGGTTCTACAGAGAAACAGAACCAATAAGATATGTATATTATATATATACATTCTCTCTCTATAGATATATATCTATGGATATCAGATTTATTTAGAGGGATTTTTTAAAGGAATTAACTCACGTGATTGTGAGGGTTGGCAAGTCCAAAATTTGTAGGGCAAACTAGCAGGCTTTGATTCTTTTTTAATAGATGCGGTTTCCGGTGATTTTCTCCATCATTTCTCCTATTTTCTTAGGCATATTAAGCATACTTATTTTAAAGTTTATATCTGAGAACTCCAATATCTGGTTCCTCTGTAATCTGTTTTCACTCTGTTTTTCTCTTTACTGTTGGTATTCAACCCTGTTTCTATCCCACCTGGTAATTTTTTATTGCATGCTGGAAATTGTGTATGAAAAATTGTAGAGCTTTTGGATGATATCATATTCTTCCAGAACAGGTTTAATTTTCTTCTTATTGATGGATAAAGTATGGCTACGTCATCCTCATTCAGTCACGTCTGGCCTATGTCCCATTCATCATATTCTTAGAGTGTAGCCCTTTAGGGTTTCAACTGAAAGCCTGAGGTGTTTATTAGGAACATGTACTCTTGATTTACCCTGAACTCCATATTTTGTTTCCCCAAGCCCACGAGACTGCCAAATTCTGTGCTTAGCCTCCTAGCAGATACTTTCTAGTTGGGTTCTCTGTGTCTCTCTTCCTGTGGCTGCATAGTTTAGGATTTGGTACATTTCTTGTAGAGAAATAGAGTGCAGATTATAGCACTCACTTCTTCATGGCTCTCCATCCTCTGGTATCTTGTCCCCTCCACCAGGTGCTTGTTACCCCTGGTATCTAATTTTTTCTTTATCCTTCTAATCTCAGTAAGATGCTGCCTTATGTTCTGGATCGCTGCTTTTGATTCGGCCTCTATGACCCACATTGTGAAAAATACCCCAGAGCTAATCAGCAGAGGATGTAACACTTATTTCAGTGTGTTTTTGTGGGGTCTTGATCCCTCTAGTCTGACCTGACTGGGATATTTTTGGATGACTTCAAACAACTCTTTCTTGTGTGTTTTTTTTTTTTTTTTTTTTTTTTTTTGCGGTACGCGGGCCTCTCACTGTTGTGGCCTCTCCTGTTGCAGAGCACAGGCTCCGGACGCGCAGGCTCAGCGGCCACGGCTCACGGGCCCAGCCGCTCTGCGGCATGTGGGATCTTCCCAGACCAGGGCACGAACCCGTGTCCCCTGCATTGGCAGGCGGACTCTCAACCACTGCACCACCAGGGAAGCCCCAAACAACTCTTTCTTTAAAAAAAATGCAGCCTTTATACTTGTTCTCAGTGAGAAGTTTACTCCGAATACTTTTGTGTAGCTACTGTGTATAGCCAGAAGCAGAGGAAATTTGAATTAAGTTTTGTATAGGATTTGCATAAAGAAAGTAGCTAACTCAGTGTGGGTTCTCTTCCCTAATGAAAAAAAGGTTAGTGGTTTTTCTGGACAGTGAGGGAGAAACCCCAGTGTTCTTTGCTTATTCAAGACGTGTAGTTGTTCTAATTGCACTGAAAGGAGGTCCACATTTGATAGTGAAGAAGGGACAGACTCCCTGTCCTATATCAGTGCGTAAGACCAGGTGGGGAAGCTTGAGACTGGCACGAACTACAGAGACCAGCTGGGGTTCAGGGTCCTCTCGTGGATGTTCTTTAGTGGGCAGGGGAGACCTCTGAAATGGTGTTTTCCAGCATTTGTGCTTTCATCAGGTTCCTAAAGGGTCCCGGGGATAAAAAAGGCAAAGATCCAGTAACCTAATTGGAGGACTGAGGCAGCCTGAGAAGAGGTGTATTAGTCCACTCCAGCTACCATAACAAAATACTGTGGACTGGGTGGCTTACGGGACAGAAATATATTTTCTCAAAGTTCTGGAAGCTGGAAATCCAAGATCAAAGTGCCATTAAGGTTGGTTTCTGGTGAGGCCTCTCTTCCCAGCTTGCAGATGGCTGCCTTCTCACTGTGTCCTCATGTGGCCTTCCCTCTAAGGGCTTGGAGAGAGAGAGCAAACTCTTTGGTATCTCTTCTTATAATGACATGATTTCTATCAGATTAGGGCCTCACCCTTAGAACCTCATTTAACCTTATCTCCTTAAAGACCCTATCGCCACATACAGTCACATTCTGAGGTTCTGGGTGTTAGGACTTCAACATATGAATTTGCAGGGGGCGGATACTTCAGTCTGTAAGATCAGGGCTATCCAAATTACGGTTAGTGGTAGAACTGAGGCTGAAGATGGGACATCCCCTGGTACCTCCCTGATCCCCAGTTATGAGCTTCTTCTCATCAGAAGGATGCGTCTTCTCATATTTATGGCTTCTGTGCCTCACATAATAGCTGCTCAGCGAGTATTTTATGGAACTGAGTGAACCTAGGGTTTCTAAGTGGGATCTCTTCTTGGTACAAGATATCATTTTTCCCTTTCCTAATGTCAAAACTAGCCCGGAGAGAGTAGATGGTTAACCCACAACCACACAGTGAGTTAGTAGCAGAGGATGGGCTAGCACCCAGGTGTCCTGCCTACACGGGGTAGGCCTCTTCCACTCCTGCAGTCCTTGCTAAAATCAGAGAAAAGGGAGCAAATCTGTGAGTCAGGGAGTTGGCACTGACTCTTTCCTCTCACAGGATATTTGTGTTTAAATCTCTATGCCAGGCCAAGGAAGAGAAATCTAAGCCATTTGTGTGCACGGGCTCTGAAAGGGCTGGGTAGGTAGTGGGCTGAGGCCTCAAGACAGGTCACACGGGGGAGGCCTGGTTTGCTTGGCTTCCTGATTTTCCTACCTCCAACCCTGACTTCATTTTGTGATACTGGTGTGTGCATCTGTGTGTGTGTCTGTGTGTGTGCAGAAATCTTGAAAGAGTTGGACTGGGTCTGTATATCTAACAGTAAAGTGTTTCAGCCCCAAATCCCAATTGAAAAGCAGGCCAAACTAGGTCATGTCTTCATATCCAAGTTATCATTTAAAATAGTAAATGAAAGTGAAATGTTCCTTAAAATGTTAAGAAAAAACGATTTCAGTTTCCAGGATAGAGTTTAAAACAATACCGCCACGGAGCTAAGAACTTTCTGTGGAAAGGAGCAGATTTCTTACTGCTGGTGAAAGTTGCTGAGAAAGCTTCCGGAACCTTCCAGATCCGGCTAAGAATGCCTTTTCTGATCTTGCTACCCACTGACTGGCTGGCATTTGGCATGTCACTTGTCCTCTCTGGGCTGTGGTTTTCTCATCTGCACTGGTTTGTTCATGTGGAAAGATTACCATTTGTTGGGAGGCCCCTCTTCTCATTCCAGCACATCATCTCTGCGCCCACTTGTCATGTGAGTATTGTGACCCCCATTTAATAGGAAAGGAAGCAGATACAGAAAGGCACTCAGCTGTGAGTGACAAAGCTGGGAAACAATACCAGCGCTTTAGACTGCATGGTGCTCTTTGCATTCTTTGAGTAAGCAGGGCTGTGTGACCTTGGGCAAGTCAGCCAACCTCTCTGTACCTGTTTCCTCTCTGTAAAGGGAACCATAATCGTGTCCACTCTAGAGGGTTGCCATGAGGAGTGAGTAAATGAAGCTCTGATGGTGCTTGGTGTGTTCTCAGCCCGACCCAGAAGTCTCAGGAAACTTGCTCAGCAACTTGAACCACCATTTAGAGATCTGCTCCCTTCCATGGAAAGTTGTTAGCTTCGTGGCGTTGTTTTAAACTCTATCCTAGAAACAGAAATAGATTTTTCTTAACATTCTAATCACTGAATTCAGTGTAAGCTATGGGCACTACTTCTACTGTCGTTCAAATCTGCGCTTTGGAGACAAGGCCCTATGGTTATAAGCAACAAGCACCAACTCTGGTTCACTTAAGCAGAAAGGCCACCTCTAGGATGATCGATCATCATAGCTCTTGGAATCCACAAAAAGGCCAAGGCAGGCTCTGGAAGGACAGGGCACCTGTGAGGGTGCAGGGCATGTGAGCGACAGAAGGTGAGGCCAAGCCAATGTTGGGCAACTGGCCCCAGCCGTCTTCTGAGTTACCTCACTCTGTTCCAGACCAAAGTCCGAGGGAGGGAGAAAGTAGCTGCTGTAACAAATGATCACAAACATTTTCACAAACAAGTGGCTTAAATCAGAGCACATGGAGGGATGAATAAGTGGAGCACAGAGGATTTTAGGGCAGAGAAACTCTTCTATATGATACTGTAATGGTGGATACGTGTCATTATACACTTGTCAAAACCCATAGAACGTGCAACACGGAGAGGGACCCAAATGTAAACTATGGACTTACGGCCAACAGAGTAATTTGGCTCACGTGCCTACCTCTGGCAACGGCGTACGATGGAGCCACTGCAGGGGCTTACAGCTTGCTGGGCCCCAGTCCCAGACTTTCTGACTCAGCAGGTTTGGGGAGGGCCCTGAGAATGTGCATTTGTTACAAATTCCCAGGTGATGCTGACGCTGCTCGTCCCAGAATCACGCTTCAAGCTGAGAGGAGGCAGAACGCCTTGACAGACATTCTCACCCAGCCTATATATGGTGGGAAAAGAAACTTCCTGAAAGATCATTACGATGCAGAAGCTGGGAGCAATGGCCGCCAGATGGCAGGGACACGAATGTCCAGGTTGTTAGGGGCTCCTGCTTTGGAGAAAGGATGTGATGCAGTCATGAGGAAGGCGTGCTCAGAAATGATGGAGGAGGATAAAGAGAGGCTGGCAGAGATCATGCTGGCCACTGAGACCCACGGGGTGCTGGGTCCTAAGTCCTGGCTGAGTGTTCAGTTGCTTGGTCGCAAATGGTCCCATGGGAGAATGAAGGCTCAGTGGACCCCTGTTACATATGTCCCAGTGATGCCCTTGTAGGGACAATTTTACCTGGATCTTGGAGCCAGAGAACAAGCTGGAGGGAGAATCTGCTTTTAATTCTTAGAAACAAGGAGCCTGGATCAAATGACCTGTGGGACCAGCTGACTGGCCCCGTCTGCCATTCTCCGTGCTCGCATCCCAAAGCTAATGATGTCATAGCCCTGGGCTGCGTCCGATCTGTGTAGTTAGGTTGATGGGATTAATCAGCTCATGTTAACATGCTGATGATCATGAAATAAAGACGACCATTTCAATAGGATACTCGGGGCTGGGAGACTAAAGTGAAATCATTTGGACTTTTACAGAGGTCACGGTTGAATTATCACAAAACTTCCTTTACTCAAAGCAGATGCTTATTAAGATTAATTTAGTGTGAAAAGTGAACCAGACTGAGTCTAAAAGACATTGTCTCCTCAATTATGTAACAGGACACCTCCTTATTGTCCTCTGCTCACTGAAGATGATTGTGTATTCCTCCAGGGACGGTTCAGCACGTCGAGTGCAATCCCTCTTTTGGGGATGCTCAATGAGATCTCAGTGTTCACACAGAGACAGGGTGCACAGAAACAAAAGAGAACAGCATCTGGGAAAATAGGGGCTGAAGACAGAGCCCATCTTTCTGCTAAAACTGTGCATTCAGCAACTTCTAGAGTTGTGCCTTGTCTGAAGACGAGAAACAGACATGGGGAAATGACGTCACCTTCTTGAGAGGTAGTAGACGCTTGTGTGATGATGGGTCGTGGTGACTGTCCGGGTCATTTGGGCCCAGAGGAGGAACTCTGAGAAGCGTGACTGGCAAGGATCACATTTATTGGATCCTTGAAGACTCTAACCTTCCTTCCGGACTACTGCAGAGCTGTCATCATCTCGAGCCTTTTTCCTTTCTTTTTTAAGCATATAAGATCCATTCCTCTTGTTTGTCTGTTTGTTACAGAAATGTCCCTTTTTAAAGATCTTTTCCCTTTGCTTCCAAGACCCTCTGGAGCCCTAGCTCTGACCCTACCTCTCATCCTCTCCTGTTCCCTTCCCTGCCTCCTCTTCCAAAGGTAATTCCTTGAATGTTGCTTTTCCCCAGGGTTCAGGTCTCTGCTTCTACTCACTGGAAACATTCCCTTCCCAGAGTTAGTTCATCCAGCCCTGTGTTTTAAATGGTTACTTTAAGCCTAGAGTTACCAGAAAGGCAATGCTACCTGACTTAATAAAGTAAAACCCAGAGTCTCCCAGATTAGCCCTGAGAGGAGAATTCTCTTTTTTTTTCTTTTCTCGGTACCCGGGCCTCTCACTGTTGTGGCCTCTCCCGTTGCGGAGCACAGGCTCCGGACGCGCAGGCTCAGCGGCCATGGCTCACGGGCCCAGCCTCTCCGCGGCATGTGGGATCTTCCCGGACCGAGGCACGAACCCGTGTCCCCTGCATCTGCAGGCGGACTCTCAACCACTGCGCCACCAGGGAAGCCCTCTTTTTTTAAAAAAAAAACGTCTTTATTGGAGTATAATTGCTTTACAATGTTGTGTTAGTTTCTGCTGTATAACAAAGTGAATCAGCTATACGTATACATATATCCCCATATCTCTTCCCGCTTGCATCTCCCTCCCACCCTCCCTATCCCACCCCTCTAGGTGGTCACAAAGCACAGAGCTGATCTCCCTGTGCTATGCAGCTGCTTCCCACTAGCTATCTATTTTACATTTGGTAGTGTATATATGTCAATGCCACTCTCTCACTTGATCCCAGCTTCTCCTTCCCCCTCCCCACGTCCTCAAGTCCATTCTCTACGTCTGCATCTTTATTCCTGTCCTGCCCCTAGGTTCTTCAGAATCATTTTTTTTTTTTTAGATTCCATATATATGTGTTAGCATACGGTATTTGTTTTTATCTTTCTGATTTATTTCACTCTGTATGACAGACTCTAGGTCCATCCACCTCACTACAAGTAACTCAATTTTGTTTCTTTTTTATGGCTGAGTAATATTGCATTATATCTATGTGCCATATCTTCTTTCTCCATTCATCTGTCGATGGACACTTAGGTTGCTTCCATGTCCTGGCTATTGTAAAGAGTGCAGCAATGAACATTGTGGTACCTGACTCTTTCTGAATGATGGTTTTCTCAGAGTATATGCCCAGTAGTGGGATTGCTGGGTCATATGGTAGTTCTATTTTTAGTTTTTTAAAGAAGCTCCATTCTGTTCTCTACAGTGGCTGTATTAATTTACATTCCCACCAATAGTGCAGGAGGGTTCCCTTTTCTCCACACCCTCTCCAGCATTTACTGTTTGTAGATTTTTTGATGATGGCCATTGTGACCGGTGTGAGGTGATACCTCATTGTAGTTTTGATTTGCATTTCTTTAATGATTAGTGATGTTGAACATTCTTTCATGTGTTTGTTGGCAATCTGTATATCTTCTTTGGAGAAATGTCTGTTTAGGTCTTCTGCCCATTTTGGGATTGGGTTGTTTGTTTTTTGATATTGAACTGCATGAGCTGTTTGTATATTTTGGAGATTAATCCTTTGTCATTTTCTTTGTTTGAAAATATTTTCTCCCTTTCTGAGGGTTGTCTTTTCATCTTGTTTATGGTTTCCTTTGCTGTGCAAAAGGTTTTAAGTTTCATTAAGGCCCATTTGTTTATTTTTGTTTTTATTTCCATTTCTCTAAGAGATGGGTCAAAAAGGATCTTGCTGTGATTTATGTCACATAGAATGTTGTGCCTATGTTTTCCTCTAAGAGTTTTATAGTATGTGGCCTTACATTTAAGTCTTTTATTTTGAGTTTATTTTTGTGTATGGTGTTAGGGTGTGTTCTAATTTCATTCTTTTACGTGTATCTGTCCAGTTTTCCCAGCACCACTTATTGAAGAGGCTGTCTTTTCTCCATTGTATATTCTTGCCTCCTTTATCAAAGATAAGGTGAAAATATGTGCATGGGTTTATCTCTGGGCTTTCTATCCTGTTCTATTTATATATATTTCTGTTTTTGTGTCAGTACCATACTGTCTTGACTACTGTAGCTTTGTAGTATACTCTGAAGTCAGGGAGCCTGATTCCTCCAGGTCCGTTTTTCTTTCTCGAGATTGCTTTGGCTATTGGGGGTCTTTTGTGTTTCCATACAAATTGTGGAATTTTTTGTTCTAGTTCTGTGAAAAATGCCATTGGTAGTTTGATAGGGATTGCATTGAATCTGTAGATTGCTTCAGGTAGTATAGTCAATTTCACAATGTTGATTCTTCCAATCCAAGAACATGGTATATCTCTCCTTCTGTTTGTATCATCTTTAATTTCTTTCATCAGTGTTCTATAGTTTTCTGCATACAAGTCTTTTGTCGAGAGGAGAATTTTCTGACGGGAAGGGGTATCTAGCCACCTGGTCCCTGTCTGAGTTTTCTTTTCTTTGCAATTCTTGCTCACCCTTCCTCTGGAAGGGCCTGCTTTCCTGCAAATCTCTGACATAAGAGTGAACAATCCCTTCCCCTTGGCTTTCCTAAAGCACAGTTGACAAGAGAAGCTTTCTTAATATGTGGCTACATACAAAGGAAAAACTCAAGGGGAATAAGCAGAGCAAGACCAAAGAAGTTAAACAGCTTGGCTTACAAGGTCTGAACCAACAGAGCTGTGTGCGTTATCTAATGCTAAGTAACAAATCAACTCAAGATGTAGTGACGTGACACCATCATTTATTATATTCCTGGTTTCCATTGGGTGGGAAGAGAGAAAGACATCTCATGGACAGTCTCACTTGAGAGCTCTCCTGTGGTTGTACTCACATATCAGCTGGGGCTGCATCATCTGAAGGCTTGGCCGGGGCTGGAGATTCCACTTCCAAAGTGGATCACTCACATGGCTGGCGAGCTCTTTCTGACTATTGGTTGGAGGACCTCGGCTTCTCTGCCAGTGGGTCTCTCCATAGGGCTGCCTGAGTGTCCTCATGGCATGGTGGCTGGCTTTCCCTAGAGCAAGTGGTCATTGCAGGAACGGTAATGCCTCTTATCTAACCTCAGAAGTCACCCACGTCCAATTCCTTAATATTCTATTGGTCACAAAGGGCCAGCCCTGATTCAGTATGGGGGATGAGTACACAGGGACATGAATGCCAGGAGGCATGGATCACTGGGGACCATCTTGGAAGCTGGCTACCACAAGAACCAACTTGCTCTCCAGGATCTGTGGGACTGTCCCATGCCATGAGGATCCCTATGAAGAGAGGGTTTTAGGTGCCTTCACTTTTTGGCTTCACCCATGGTCACAGATCAAGGACCAATTGGGCAAGAGCATGCAGGGCCACCCCTCTTCCAGTTTTATCTTTAGACATCAAAAGTGGAGAATTTAATGAATCCTACTCCACAATTCATGGAATACTTTCATCATTGTTCTACGGGAGGCTGCTTTTTTGCTTTATTTATTTATTCTCTTTTTATCTCCATCTCACACTTGCACTCTCTCCTCTACACCCCTTCCTCATGACCACCACAGGCAATCACTTTAAAATGTTTGATGAATGTCTTAGTCTGGTTGGGCTGCTATCACAAAATGCCATGGACTAGTGGCTTAAACAATAGACATTTCTTTCTTACAGTTCTGGAGGTTGGGAAGTCCAAGACCAAGTTTTAGTCCTTGGTGAGGGCCTTCTTCCTGGCTTAAAAATGGCTACCTTTTCACTGTGTCTGTACATGGTGGAGAGTGAGAGAGGCTGGTTTCTCTTCCTCATCTTGTAAGGATGCTAATCCCATCATGCGACCTCACCCTCAGGACCTCATCTAAACCTAGTTACTTCCCAAAGGACCCACCTCCAAATACCATCACATTGAGAGTTAGGAATTCAACATATGAATTTGGGGAGCACATAAACATTTAGTCTGTAACAATGTGTATCCTTGTATTTTTATGCATACTTGGAAAATAGGTAGTGTTTTATCTGGTCATGGATTTTTAATCTCCATGGATGTTATTAGATTGAAGAATTTGTTCTGTAAGTCATTTGGTTCACTTAGAACTTATGTCCTCAGAGGTGGGTTTCTGCCCCATTTCATTTATCCATCCTCCTGATGATGGGGACACCCAGATCACCTCCAACCCCTCCACCACAAATGATGCTTCAAAGAAACCCTTTTCCCTTCAGTCTTGAGTGAGAATTTCCCTGGGGTCTCTAAGCAGGTGCAGGTTCCTGGTTCATATATATATATATATTTAATGTGACTACATGTGAGCAGGTAGCTCTCCAGGGCACCCTTTAATCTCCCAGACTCTAGACCAGAGAGAAAGGATGTCTTCTTATCTCCCTTCTTCAGGCATTCCTGCCCAGGTCCAAGGTTTTGTTTGAGAAATGTACTGCTTCTCCAGGAAACCAGATGAGCTGTGGCCCACACAAGGGTAAGAGTACACCCTTACAGGTCCATCTGCAGAACATAGCCTAATGCGGCATCCCAACATCCTAAAAAAAAAAAGGCTATCATTGCATGGTCTGAAAGGTCTTGTCCTCACAAGCCAAGTTCGTGTCTCTATCCCTCAACTCTTTGCTGAGCATCAGACCTGCCTATCCTGTTACCTGCAACACATCACCCCTTGGCTATTCCAAAGGCTGCTCCAACTCTGCTTGTCCATATGCCATATTCTTTATCTTCGTGACCACTGCCCGCTTCCTGGAATGGTATCACCAGCTCCTCCACAGTCACCCGGTCACCATCACTGTCATCACTGCCCCTTGGTGAGGTTTTGCCGGGGTCATCTCCTAGACATTTCTGGGGTCTGTTGTTTCTTTTCCGTCCAGACCCCATCACTCTTGCTCAGATTATTTCACCAGTCTCCTGACCCCCACTTTTCCAGGTACAAAGCCAGGTTGCTCACGTACAGAAAGGTCTTAGAGGAGCCATGCATGACCTAGTCTCCAGCACAGGTTCCCGACTCTGACACACAACTAGATCCCTGCACCAGGAGAAGAAGTTTGGATCAGCTGAATCAGAATCGGAGAGTGGAGTGTGAGGGGAAGAGAGACTGGCATTTCTAGTTTTAAAAGTTGCGCAAACTTATGGTTACCAAAGGGGAAAGGTGGGGGGAGGGATAAATTAGGAGGTTGGGATTAACATATACACACTACTTTCAATATGTTTAAAACAGATAATCAACAAGGACCTACTGTACAGCACATGGAACTCTACTCAATATTCTGTAATAACTTATATGGGAAAAGAATCTGAAAAATAATGGATATATGTATATGTATAACTGAATCACCTTGCTGTACACCCGAGACTAACATTGTAAATCCACTATACTCCAATATAAAATAAAAATTAAATTAAAAAAATAAAGAATAAAAATTGTACAAATGATTTGGATGGGCAGCAGCCTGGGTTGAGACCCACTGCTGTCATGAAGTGCTTTTCAAACTTAAGTGAGCAGATGAATTACCTTGAGACCTTGGCAAAATGCAGGCTCTGATTCAGGAGGGAGGATGCTGTGTTTCTAACAACTGTCCTGTGCTGCTGATAATGCTGGTCCGCAGACCACACTTTGAGGAATACATTTCTAGTTTACACAGTTCCCAATACACCACCTGCCTCATAGCAGGTGCTCAAGAAATGCTTGTTGGATGCATAATGCATGAGTGAGTGAGGGAACACCAGGCACTTGCGCATATTATTTTATCCCATTTTCACATCACACTGAGTGTCTAGTGTTCTTTATTACACCCATTTTACAGCTGGTAACTGGGAGGCAGACAGCTGTAGCAATTGACCTGCGTGCTTAAGATGAGTGATTATGGACACACCTGTTCACTCTCTCAGTCTTAGTATTTGTTGTAAAAGAGGGAGAATAAAAGTAATTGCTTCGGGCTTCCCTGGTGGCGCAGTGGTTGAGAGTCCGCCTGCCGATGCAGGGGACACGGGTTCTGTGCCCCGGTCCGGGAAGATCCCACATGCCGCGGAGAGGCTGGGCCCGTGAGCCATGGCCGCTGAGCCTGCGCGTCCAGAGCCTGTGGTCCGCAACGGGAGAGGCCACAACGGTGAAAGGCCCGCGTACCGCAAAAAAAAAAAAAAAAAAAAAAAAAAGACAGATAATGACAAGGGTTGGTGAGGATGTAGAGAAGTTGGAACCCTCCCACACGGCTGCTGGCAATGCAAAATGGTGCGGCCACTTTGGAAAACAGTCCAAAAGCTCCTCAAAAAGTGAAACATAGAATTATCACAGGACCCAACAATGCCACTCCTATCTACCCAAAAGGGTGGAAAAAAGATGTCTACACAAAAACTTACACACGAATGCTCATAGCAGCATTTTTCATAATAGCAAAAAGTGGAAACAACCCAAACATCCATGGCTGATGAAAGGATAAACAAAATGTGGTCCATCCATACAATGGAATATTATTCAGCTATAAAAATGAGTGAAGCACTGATTTATGCTACAACACGGATGAACCGTGAGAACATGCTGAGCGAAAGAAGCCAATCACAAAGGGCCACCTATTGTATGATTCTATCTATGGGAAATCTATAGATACAGAAAGTAGATTAGTGGTTGCCTTGGGTTGGGAAAGGTGGGGAATTAGGGGTAACAGGCAAAAGGTATTGGGTTTCTTTGCAGGGAGGATAGGAATGTTCTAAAATTGATTGTGGTGAAAATACTAAAAACCATTGGATTGTACACTTCATTTTTTTTAAATTTTACTGAAGTATTGTTGATTTACAATGTTGTGTTAATTTCTACTGTTAATTTCTACAACAAAGTGATTCAGTTATGCATATATATATATATGCACACTCTTTCTCATTATGGTTTATCACAGGATATTGAATATATTTCCCTGTGCTATACAGTGGGACATTGTTTTCTATTCTATATATAATAGTTTACATCTGCTAATCCCAAACTTCCAATCCATCCCTCTGCCACCCACCCCCTTGGCAACCATAAATCTGTTCTCTATGTCTGTGAGTCTGTTTTGGTTTTGTAGATAAGTTCATTTGTAACATTTTGTTAGATTCCACATATAAGTGATATCATATGATATTTGTCTTTCTCTGTCTGACTTACTTCACTTAATATGATAATCTGTAGGTCCATCCATGTTGCTGCAAATGGCATTATTTCATTCTTTTTTATGGCTGAGTAATATTCCATTGTATATGTGTACCACATCTTCTTTTTTTTTTTTTTTGCGGTATGCGGGCTTCTCACTGTTGTGGCCTCTCCCATTGTGGACCACAGGCTCCAGATGCGCAGGCTCAGCGGCCATGGCTCACAGGCCCAGCTGCTCCGCGGCATGTGGGATCTTCCTGGACCGGGGCATGAACCTGTGTCCCCTGCATTGGCAGACAGACTCTCAACCACTGCGCCACCAGGGAAGCCCTCCACATCTTCTTTATCTGTTCCTCTGCCGATGGACATTTAGGTTGTTTCCATGTCTTGGCTATTCTGAATAGTGGTGCTATGAACATAGGGGTGCATGTATCTTTTAGAATTATAGTTTTGGCTGGGTATATGCCCAGGAGTGGGATGGCTGGATCATATGGCAACTCTATTTTTAGTTTTTTTGGGAACCTCCCTACTGTTTTCCATAGTGGCTGCACCAATTTACATTCCCACCAACTCTCACTGTGGTTTTGATTTGCATTTCCCTGATGACATATTTCATGTGCTTCTTGGCCATTTCTATATCTTCTTTGGAGAAATATCTACTCAAGTCATTTGCTTATTTTTAAATTGGGTTGTGTGTCTTTTTGTTATTGAGTTGTAAGAATTCCTTATATATCCTGGATGCTGCCTAACTTTTATTCTTCTAAGTCAAAGGTGCTTTAGCCTAAGTTCCGTCATTTGAAAGAAAAAGGAATACTCAACGTAAATACCATCCCTTTCCCTCTTACTCTTGCAAACATCAACGACTTACTGAGTGCTTCTGAGCCTCAGTTTCCTTATCTATGAAATGGGGATAATAATAGTACCTGCTTCCCAGGGTCGTTTTGAAGATCAAATGAGCTCATATATGCAAAGTGCTTAGAATAATACCAAGCATGCAAGGTAAGGGCCCCATAAAGACTGGCTATTGCTATTATTATCATTACTATGATAAACTAGTACGACCATGTTCATTATCACCTTCATTTCAGGTCCTAAAGCCAGGTGGAAGTGAGGGAAACGACCCCCTTGGCGAGGTCCTATTATGTTCTAGTCACTTTCCTTATATTTTTTAGATTTCTCCTCCCCACACCCTTTTCAGGTCAGAAAAACGGTGTTGTTTGAGGAGACTGGGCTCAGAGCGGTGGGGTAACCTGCCCGAGATCCACAGCAGGATCTGAAAGCAGGATGGAATGTGCCATCCAGACCTTCCTCCAACTCAGCATAGGCCTGTGGCCCCAGCTGCTGTTACCCCGCTGTCAGCCCCTCCAGAGAAGGGGGCCACCTCGCCTACGGTGACAGCCCTTCTGAGGGCAGCCTGCCTCTGACTGACCAGGGTGTCCATGCTGAAGGGCCAGCCCAGCTCCAGAAGCAGCCCTTGGGGGTCGGGGTTGTATTGCCTTTAACTTCTCACTCCCCTCCCCCCGCAATCTGATCCTGAGTCCCTCCCCTCCCTCTGTCATAAGCCTGGACTGACAGCTTTCCTGTCTGACAGCTTTCCTGGGGATGCAGGACTTTCAGTGCTAAAACCGGGGATGTCTAGCTGGGATGAGCTGGTGACCTTTGTGTGCTGGATCCCACCTGAGGCTGCCTCTAGGGAACCCTCCTAAGACTGGGGTTCAAAGCCAGCTCAGGCTGGTGCCTGGGGCCAGGCTGTTTTGCATCAAAGAAAGTGCGGAAGGAGAATGTCAGGAATGAGGGCTGAGTCTCCTTCACTCCTTATTGCTAACTTGGGACAAGACTCAATTCTTTAAGTGGTAAAGGTGAGAGTCATTAAGACATGAGAAAATTAAAGCGCAGTGAGGCCGGGGCTGTGCTGTGTTGCTTGTCCCGGTATCTGAGCTCATGGCCTGTTGTAGAGTGAGGCTGGGACACATGCATAAGGTGACTCGGCCCATGGGAAGGGGAAGGAAGGAGGAGGAACCTCACGCAGGACAGTCTGTCTCCTGCACTTCACAGCCCAGTTGCCAAGGTTTTCTGGAGGATCCACAAAACAGCTGAACTGGTTTTCTGTGTACCCCTAGTCTGTCTGCTTAGACCCAGGTTGCCAGGACTGACTTCCTGGTTAGAAACCAGCCTATTAGTTTATGCTAAAAGTGTATAAACAAGACTGCGCATTCTCAGAGTTTCATAGGTTTTTATTTTTTTCCCCTTCTCTCCTATTTTAAATCCTCCTTACACTGTTGTTCCTTGACGATGGTCTATGGCTATCTGCCTCATGTTGGAGTGTATTAGTCTGGGTTCTCCAGAGGAATAAAACCAATATGATTGATTGGTTATAAGGAATTGGCTCACATGATTATGGAGGCTAAGTCCAGACCCAAAAGAGCTGATGGTGTCATTCCAGTCCAAGTCTGAAGGTCTGAGAAGCAGGAGAGCCATTGGTTCCAGTTCAAGTCTGAAGGCAAGAGAAAACTGATGTCCCAGGCTGAAGGCAGACAGAGAGAATTTTTTGTTACTCAGCTTTTTAGTCTAGTTAGGCCTTCAACTGATCGGACGAGGCCCACCCACATTGGGGAGGGAATGTGCTTTACTCAATCTACATTTGAGTTTAAGCTCATCCAGAAACACCACCCCCCTGACCCGATACATCCAGAAATAACGTTTAACTGGGCACCTGTGACCCAGTCAAGTTGACACGCAAAATCAACCATCACAGCGAGCAAATGTGCATGCAAATGTCTAACCCTAATGTGTCTGGGTCCTTCTTCTGTTGCTGAGTAAATAGCTGTTGACTGTTGGATGGATGACCAGTTGCTCCAAGGGGCAGTTGTGTCAGTCACCAGATACTGTTAGGATGTGGGATTTGGGACAGACAACCTCGGGGTAGGCTGGGGGTCGACCTGGTCCCAGGAGCTGGTCTGTCTCTTTACTGATTTGAATAGTGTACCCTAAAAATTCATGTCCTCCCAGACCTAAGGATGTGGCCTTATTTGGAAATAGGATCTTGGCAGAGGTAATTAAATTAAGATCATACTGGGTTAGGGTGGGTCTAAATCCAGCAACAGTCCTTGTGAGAAGAAGATGCACAGATATGCAGAAAGAAGAGGCCATGTGAATCCAGAGACAGAGGCTGGAGCGATGCAGCCACTGGAATGCCAGGAGCCACCAGAAGTTGGAAGAGGCAGGGAAGGATTTCCCCTTGAGCCTTTGAAGGGAGCATGGCTCTGAGACACCTTGATTTTGTACTTCTGGCCATCTGAACTCTGAGATAATAAATGTCTGTTGTTTTAATCCACCTGGTTTATGGTAATTTGTTTTGGCAGCCACAGGAAACTAACACAGTCTGTCTTGAATAAGCGGCCACTGGGTCTTTCTGCCTCTCAAGGCTTATTGCCTGGCACTGCTCCTCTTTCTGGAACACTCAAATCCCCTCTGACGGACCTGTCCCCTTAACTGTAAATGCTCAGGCCCCATTGGGCTTTGGTAGGCCCTCTTATTTTTTCATTTCCCTGTTGCTTACTGGGCCAGGAGGTTCAGATTAACTCTGAGGAATTCATTTGCATTTTAGATAAGAAAGGCCGGCTTACGTGGGATGGCTGCTGAAATCCAATCCTTCTGGGCTGCTGACTCAACGAAGCCTTTCTTCCACTGGGGCACTGCTGGGTGAGACCCTGTGACCTGGGGGGTTTCTGGTGCCCGTCCTGCAGGAGAGGTCGCACACAATTCACTGCAGTTTGCAGGCTTCCTGGCCCTCCCTGAGTGTAAAGAGTTTTGTTATCTTTTTCTAATTATAAAATACATGCATATTCATTGAAAACAATTCAGACAATAAGTAAAAGAATAACGCAGCAAAACGCGGCAAAAATGACCCTTAATATCTTCCTACTGAACCATTATTAACATTGTGTCAACTCTTCTTCATTCTTACTTATGTGTTTATGGACGGATACACACAAACCATTTTTCTTTGTTTATATGTTTGATTTACATTTTATTTTATTTATTTATTTGTTTGGCTACGCCACTCGCCACTCGGCTTGAGGGATCTCAGTTCTCTGACCAGGAATTGAGCACAGGTCATGGCAGTGAAAGCCCGGAATCCTAACCACTAGACCACCAGGGAACTCCCTGCATTTACATTTTTTAAGAATGATGTGCACTATACATACCATTTTATAAGCTGCTTCTTCACTTCATAACACTGTGTACATCTTTCCACAGCTATCATTATGAGCTGATATGGACATTTTATTATTATTTTTCATTGAAGTAGAGTTGATTTACAATGTTGTGTTCATTTCTGGTGTACAGCAAAGTGACTCAGTTATACTATGGACATTTTAAATGGCTGCATCGTTGCTGGCATCCCCTCCCCCGGATGTGCCCCTGCTGAGGTCATGCAGGTTAGAGTGGGCAGGTGGGAAGGCCAGAGGCTTACCTGGTTGAGGTTGAGGGTGGGGTTCCTGCCCCGACCCAGACACTATTAAATTGCTTTTCCTTGTGACTTTGTTTTTCTAGACACTGAATGTGTGTAAAGATCTACATTGTTGCCCTAATCAGATCTCACCACGGTGTAGAAATCAATGAGAGGTAGCTTTTAGGCTGTTAGGTAGAGCTCTGAATTATGAATTAAAATCCTGAAATGAAAACAACATTTTCGGGGTGCCTGTTCCTTTTTTCCTTTGGGACCTTGGGGAAGGATTAAGAGATGCAGTCATCTACAGGTGTGTTGGTTACTGTTGAGCTGCTTCAAAATGTTTGTTTATGTATCTGCTGATGAGCAGGTACGAGTGGGCGCACCTCTGGACCCTGGAGCCTACCGCCTGTGTTTCCAACCTCAGCTCTGCCTACTCACTGAGTAAACAGGTAAGTCACTTGGCCTTGCCTTGCTTTAGTTTCCTGGGGCTGCTGTGACATATGACCACAAACTGGGTGGCTTAAAACAACAGAAATGTATTCTCATAGATCTGGAGGCCAGGAGTCCAAATCAAGGTGTCAGCAGGATGTGCTCCCTCTGAAGTCTCCAGGGCAGAATCCTTTCCTGTTTTCTCCAGCTTCCGGTGGCAGTGAGCAGTCCCTGCCTTTCCTGGGCGGTCTCTGTGTCACTCTAATTTCTGCCTCTGTCAACACAGGGCCTTCTCACCTCTGTGTGTCTGCGTCCAAATCTCCTTCCTTTTTCTCTTATCAGCCACCAGTCATTGGATTGAGGGCCCACCCTTATCTAGCAAGCCTTACCTTACCTTGATTACATCTACCAAGACTCTATTTCCAACTGAGGTCACATTCTGAGGTTCCAGGTGGACATAAATTTGGGGGGGACATGATTCAACCCACTATACCCATCCTTTAGGAGGACATGTAATTTGTAATTTGAGGAATTTGTTAATACATATATATCACTTAGAACAGCAGCTGGCCCGATGAAACCCTCACAATAGCGGGTCATTATGATGCAAGAGACCTTTGGAAAGGCTCCGAGGAAAGATTATGTATAAATGCCCAGTGAAGCACACTTCCCAGCCAAGCAAGCCCCCTCCCCTTGCCCCCGTCCCTCTTTTTGAGTCTTTCTGTCTCCTATGCCAAAATATCAAGTTTTCCGCTTGCAATCCTTCCATTCAAGAATGGTTTATCTAGCCATTTGTTTACGTGTGGAAAATGCATAAAAGTTTATAAAATAAACCCATTTACTTCCAGACGAAACTTAGTGTTTTTGCCCGGAGTGAATTTTTGTGGCTGAGTTACAAAATTCCGAAAATAAGGGTTTCTAATGAAACGGCGCTACCCTTTAATGAATCTCACTACCCTCACTGTAATAAAGAATGTACAATGTTTGGCATGATATACTCTGGAAAAATCGCCTAATGTGTAATACGAGTGATCGCCCTCTTCGTGAGCCAAGCTCTGTTTCCATTTTGTCGGGTAATTCAGCTCAACAAATATTTACGGAGCAACTACTGAGTCTCGGCGCTGGGCCGGGTGGTGGGGATGTACAGAGAGCATTAGCGAGGGGTACGGTGGCCTCTTCACCGGGAACATGTTGAACACTGTTCTAAGGGCCTTATGTACCCTTATATCCTAACAGGGCCCCGTGAGGGAGGCACATGTCTGTAACCCCATTGACAAAGGGCACACTAGAGGTACAGGGAGGCCCAAGTGATTTGCCCATCATCGTGCAGACGGCAGGTGCAAAGTCAGGGTTCATATCTGGGCAGTTGGGGTCCAGAGTTCATGCTCTTAACCACTGTCCTGGGCAACCTCCACCGACAGGTGCCATTCAGTGGGGTAGGTTCAGTGCCCAGGGGTTATGGAAGCCCATGGGAGGAAGGGCACAGTCTGGGAGGACGAGAGAATGCTTCTTGGAGGGGCGTCCTTGCAGAGACTTGTAGCTAGGGCTGACAAAGGAGAGAGGGGATGAGCAGGCACAGTCCCTGAGCCTGGAAACAGCCTGGTGTGTACGCACGTGTGTCAGGTGTTGCTGGAGCCGCATCACAGGAGACAGAGCATCAAGAGATGAATCCAGAGATGTGGAGCAGGGATCAGCTTGAGGAATAGCATGGACGCTGCCCTGAGGAACATGGAGGTTCTCCTGCATGTGGAGGAAGAAAGGCCTGGACCAGGGTTTTAGGGAGAATGGCACACAAGTCTGCCTATTATGTTTCTTCGTTATAAGTGGAGTGTTTCAGGACATGTCACCTGGCTGTTCATTTCAGAATTGGGAAGAAAAAAGGAATATGGGGGGGGGGTATACAGGCTACCATCTCAAAATTCCATCTAACCTCTTATCCTTCTGTCTCATTAGATATATTTGTATACATTTCATCTTTCAGCCCCAAAGGTCTGAATCTTACCAGTTTTTTGCTGAGAACAAGATATTCCTGGTGACACAGCAATATCAACGAACACTTCTGAATGCTTCTTATGCACCAAGCACAGTTGCAAATGTTTTACATGTTTCAGTTCATTTAAGCCTTACCAGGAGTCTAGGAGGTAGGTCCTATTGGTATTCTCATTCTTAGATGAGGAAATCTGAAGCACAGGGAGTTTCCTCAGTATCATGACCTTGTAAGGGGTTGAGCCAGGATTTGAACCCAGCAAGTGGCTCCGGCTCCATCATTCTGACATGAATGGGATTTCCCCTTAGCATAGCAGAGCCCACACCATCAGTGGGCTTCAGGTGTGCTATGGATGAATTGTGCCCCCCCCCCCAATTCATGCGTTAAGCCCTAATTCCCCAATGTGATGGGGCCTTTGGGAGGTGCTTAGGGTTAATGAGGTCATGAGGGTGGAGCCCCACGATGGGGTAAGTGCCCTTCTAAGTAGAACACCAGAGAGCTTGTTTCCTTTCTCTCTGTGTCATGTGAGGACACAAAGAGTAGGAAGCCATCTACAAGCCAGGAAGAAGACCCCCACCAAGAACCTGATAACCTTGGCATCCTGATCAGATTTCCAGCCTCCAGAACTGGGAGAAGTAAAGGTCCGTTGTTTAAGCCCCCAAGTCTGTGGTATCTGTTATGGCAGCCTGAGCTGACTGAGACCAAGTGTGCCAAGATATTGAATCTAATTGTCCTCAGATGGGGGTGGAAATGTACACCTGCTGCATTGCTTCTGGATCAATGGTGGACACCAACGAGTCAGCTGATATGATCTGTGTGTGTGAGCCATGGCAAGATAATGGCGGTGCTATATTGTGTCCTGCTTTGTCATGAAGAGTGCTCTTAAAAGCCCATGAAAACTGGTACACTTGGAAGTGTGCATCTTGGGACAGACACTCAGAGACTGGGCTCCAGCTCTGCCACTCACAGGCTCTGCAAAACCCCAGGCATATTTGATATCTCTGGACCTCGATCTTCTCACCTGTAAAATGGGGGTAGCATTGATATGATATTTACGTGAGATACCGTAGTAAAGTGCCCGGCACCTGCTGAGTGGTTAGTAACGGTGCGTGGAACATTAATATAGAATTGGCTCTTCAGTACCTAGCTCAGGCATCCCCTCATCTTGAAAGCTCCCCCCTCTCGGTCTCCTCTGTGCCTGACACGTGCTGACGGTGGCTCCTTATGTTACGTTCGTGTTACTCACTGACTTTGTCCATCTGCCTCTCGGGTACACAGAAGATCCTTTTGGTACAAACTGCTTAGGGTAGCAGCAGAGGGATGGGAGAAGGGCTGTGCATGAGTGTGAGGCGACAGAAGGAAGGTCATGTCAGAATGAGGCAGAAGGTCACACAAGGGTGCCCCAGGTGTCTGGGAGAAGAGGAGAAGAATGGGCAGGGTTGCTGGTTGTGTAGGAGGAAGGTTCAGGCAGGTGGTTTTGGGGTGTAGAGAGCTGGGACCCAAGTGCACCCCTGCAGGGTTTTAAACAGGGAGTGGCTTGTTCAGATTTGCTGAAGTCTAGATGGGACCCCTGACTGCAGCGTGGAGATGCCCCAGCATGAGTGAGCCTTCAGAGAAATGGGGAGCCTGGCAGGGCAGGGGCTGGCCGTGACCTGTGGGCCTCGGGGTCTGAGCCGAACCGTCTGGCTGGCTCAGAAGTTTCAGCTAGAGGATCAGGGCTGTTAATAGCCTCACAGGCAGACAATGTGGTCCCTGGACCCTCCTCAGAGACCTGACCCTTCTCCCCTGTCCCCAAGGGTGCGATGGGGAAGCTGGTGCTGGAGTTGGGAGGATTTCTTGCATTTTTTGTCCCATGATCATTAGGTCTGCTGAAAAGCGAGGATTATTAATTAAAGGGATAAAGCGTGTGCTTCCAAGGGTGATTACTCTTACTGTAAATCAGACTTAATGGTGGCAGAAATTCATTAGGGATTCATTTCCTAATGATAACGAATTGGTTCGAGCAGATGTCAGACGCAGCCGTGACTGTAATTCTAATTCCGGGCTCTGGGAATGGAAAGTGTCCAGGACCAAGGAATCTGGGCACCCTTCTCAGAACTTTGGGCATTAGCAGTGCATCCAGTGCTGGGTGACCCCTTGGAAGTGGCCTTCTCTTGATGACCTCCGAGACCTTGCTCTTTCTGTGCCTTCTTCCAGGAACGGTGGTCCCGATACCTCTTCACTGGAACTTTACTTCCCTTGGAAGTCTTCCCTGACTGCTCCCGGGCAGGATGGGGGCCCCTCTGGGCTCATGAAACTCTCACCACATTGTGGTCCCCTTGGGGGCAGGCACTGGCTTAAATCCATCTCTGCTTCCCCAGCGCCTGGCACATGGTCGGTGCTCCAGGTGAGGGCGGAATTAATGATGAGTGAGCATGGTCGGGGTGGGTCGATGAAAGCTGCAGACGTTTTACTTGGAACGTGGGCGCCAGAGAGGAACCCCTGGGACAGACACGGTAGGGCCCTTGGTTGCCTGGAACATTGGACCTCCCCATGAGGACCAAGGTGATCCAGGTTCCTCCCCAAGGCACACGGATGCCTGGACTAGGTGAGTCCTGGTCCTGTGGAATTCACAGAAGATTACAAGGCAGCAGGAGGTCAAGGTCCCATGTGCCTGCTGCTAAGCCTGTATGTCCTCACCTGTCAGATGGGATAACAGTGGTTACTGTGAAGAGTAAATGAACTAATACGCCTCAAGTTCAAGTGCTTAGTGCCAAGCGTTCAGCAAATGTTAGCCATTATTGTTATTATTTTGCTGAACTGATGAGTTTGAATCGCCAAACTTGTGACCAGGAGGAGAGCAATTGCTATTTTTCAATGAAGACCCACGCCCAGCATGGCAGACCAGGCCTCAGAAGGATGCGGCCAGGTGTGGATGGGAAGGAAAAGGAGGAAGAAAGAACAAGTGGGGGTCTAGAAAGGCCTGTCCTGGGGAAGCGCAGTGTATACTGAGTGAGCAGCGAGGAAGGACAGAAGGGGCTTGGGCCGCACTGCCCTCCAGAGTAATGTGGTCAGGAAGTCGGCTCAGGGGATGGGAGAATCGTCCCCAATGTACCACGTGGCCCTCTGTGTCTGCTCTCTCCAGCCAAGTGCTTGCAAGGTGAGTTGGGCCAGGTTTGGGTCCTCTTCTGGTCCGAGGTTGAGCCACCTCCCTCTGGACATTCAACCAAGACCCAGGCCCGGCTGTCAGCTTGCTTCCCTGCCACCTGGAAACGTGGCCAGCTGGCCTCTGAGGAGGCAGGCTGTCTGCAGACGGGGCTGAGCTCCCAGGGAAAAGAGAATCTTTTCTCATACCGTATTTTGTTGGCGGGAACAGGAGTTGCTGTTTGGGTCCTTGGAAACTCACAAGGCCTCTTAGGACTGTCATCTGTAAGAATCTATTAACGTTTAGAAACACACATTTCCTTTGGTCCTGCCATCCCACCCTGGGAATCTCCCCCGCAGAAACGAAAGCCCTGGAATGTAAGGCCATAGGAACAGGATGTTTATTGTCACTTGTTTGTGGTGGCAAAAGCCTGGAAGCGGGCTTCCCTGGTGGCGCAGTGGATGAGAGTCCGCCTGCCAATGGAGGGGACACGGGTTCGTGCCCCGGTCCGGGAAGATCCCACATGCCGCGGAGCGGCTGGGCCCGCGAGCCATGGCCGCTGAGCCTGCGCGTCCGGAGCCTGTGCTCCGCAATGGGAGAGAGGCCACTACAGCTAGAGGCCCGCGTCCCGCAAAAAAAAAAAAAAAAAAAAAGCCTGGAAGCAACTGGAAAGTCCATCGGGACTAGAAAGGTGGAAGAAGTTAATGATATACATCTTTTTGGAATATCAACCTTTTAAAAATTAGATTTCTATGTAGTGATCTGGGGTGCCGTCCTTGATATATTGTTAAGTAAAAAACAAACAAAAACTCCAATTTGACCAGTAATGTGACTTGGGCAATGGCATACAAAGTTAATTTAAAAGTCCTCTGTGTGTATCTGTATGAGTCTGCCTGAGTTTGCTTAACAAAGCACCATGGACTGGGGACTTAAACAAGAGACATTTATTTTCTCATAGTTCTGGAGGCTGGATGTCCAAGATCAAGGTGTTGGCAAGATTGGAGGCTGGGAGTGGCTTGGTGTCTCTAGATTCTGGGTGAGTACGTGGCAGGAAAATACGAGGGAACGAGACTGTTAGGGGATTGGGGCCAGGTAGCATAGATCCTTTCATAAAAAAATAAGACTTGGAGAGAGGACATGCAGATAACCCTTCCAACAGCCTTCCCCATCTTACCTCAATGAGCTCTTACAATTGAGTGAACTAGTATTATTGCCACTGTGCAGATGAAGGAACTGAGGTATGCAAAGCTTAAGTGACTTCCTAAATGTGGCTCAGCTAGTTAGCTGTAGAATGAGAATTCCAAGCCAGGCAGCTGTGTTCCAGAGGCTCTTTGCCTGACCGCCTCTGTACCGAGGAGTCTGTGCTATTCTCAGGGATGACCTTGACCGGCGTTTTTAAGCCCCCCAGCGGCAGAGGCTACATCTGCTGTGTTTTGGTGGTGCTCCGAGTATGCAGTCTGAGCCTGATACCTGGCAGAGACTGGTTCCATTCTTCAGACTTGGGAGAACAAATGAACTTTGGGAGACAGGCAGGGGGTGCTATGCCCACGTAACGGATGAGGAAACTGAGGTTTGGGCTGATTATCCCCCAAGGTCATCCAGGTGACTCCACACCCGGGATTTCTCCCCTTCACCTGTGCATGCTTCCTCGTAGGCCTCACAGCAACCCTGTAACAGCAGGGGTATTTATTCCCCTTCGAGGTGGGGACACTGAGGGCCTGAGAAGTGAGGAGCCTGCCTGACCTCTCACAGTAAACAGAAGCAGAGATACTCTAGTTCAGGATGCTGGGTCTCACCTAATCCCTCAGAGGCACGCGGTTCTCACGACACATCTGGATGTGGTTGGCAAAGGCCCCTCGTGCGGAGGGTTTCCTTTCCGAGTGCCTCTTTATAGACTTGTAATGAAATTCTCTGTGCTTTGCGGATCCCGGTTTGCCGCTGTAAAGATAATTCCTTCTCCAAGTGGAAGACAGAGGCTTTTGTTTGCTTTCCTAGCAGCCGTAGAGACAGGTGTACCTCTCTTAGACATCTTCATCGCTGTTTGAAAACGAATCCTTCCATAGTGGGGTTGGGGTAAGGATAGCCATTGTAGCGGGAAAAACACTGTGCTGTGTGTTTTCACTGCGATCTCGTTGAACACTCCTGACATCTCTGCTAGATCAGTATTACCATCTCCTTTTAATGGAAGAAAAGACTGAGTTTCAGAGAGGTGGTCGTTCCTGCCCAAGGGCAGGTGCTAAACAAGTGACAGCGGCAAGACTTGCTGTTTGAGTATATCTTGAATCTTGCCCTCCTTAGCTGTTTTCTCTGTGGCCCCTGCCTGAGTCCAGGATCCTTGCCATCTTTCTTTTGGACCAGTTCACATCCGAGGCTCTGGGCCTCGAATCTTGCCCCTTCTCCTCACTGCCTCCAGCTTTTCCTAAACCACTAACTTCTTCAGCTGTTTCCCTGCTTAAAACACCACCGAGTCCCGACTGGCCTCGGGAGAAAATTCAGTTCATCAGCTCCACTTGGAACACTATTTTTTTTTTTTTTTTTTTGCGGTATGCGGGCCTCTCACTGTTGTGGCCTCTCCCGTTGCAGAGCACAGGCTCCGGACGCCCAGGCTCAGCGGCCATGGCTCACGGGCACAGCCGCTCCACGGCATGTGGGATCTTCCCGGACCGGGGCACGAACCCGTGTCCCCTGCATCAGCAGGCGGACTCTCAACCACTGAGCCACCAGGGAAGCCCTTGGAACACTTTTTAAAATGAGTTTTCATAGGAGTCGTCCTTTGCGAGAGAGGACTTATGACAGGACAGAGACAATATGGTGGACCAATAACAATAACAGGTAGAGTGGGATTGCAGGTTTACACACCACCCCTCACACAGGTAAAGGAAATGCAGCTTCTGTATTTTCTAGAAATGACCTAACCTGTGCTGTTGGGTAGCAGCAGGAAGGGGAGAGGGACCCACAGTTTGATAGTCCTGGGATCTCAGTCTCTTCCACAGTTACAAGTCTCCTTAGTAACAGATCTCTTTCAGGTACGTGCTCAGACTTTCCGTGTCTCCTCCTTTCTTGGCATCTGCAAGGGTTGAGGGTGAAGCTTCCATGACCCTATGGAGGCAGGCTGGTTGGGGTGTCCCTGGGTCTTCTTGGCTCTGTGGTGGCATATCCAGTTTGGGCTGATCTGGTCCTTGGGCCCCTGTGTGGGATCTAATGAGGGTCAGCTGGGCCCGGCGGCCTCTGGGGCAGCCTCTGAGCACTCGTTGCTAACGGTCTTGGCTATGTACTTATTTTTGCTCTCAAAGTCTCTGCATTCTGTGGCTCCTTCCTTCCGACTTGAGCCTCTCCTGGTCCCCTCATCCTTTCTGCCTCTCACCAAGGCATCTGGGAACCTCTGGGTGCTCTGTTGATTGTGGAGAATGAACAGTGCCTCCTTAGGGTCATGTATCCAGACATGTCCTCTGTTGATGCTTCCCTATTGCCCTGGACCGCCATGTTGGTTGTTGGACCACATGCAATGTGCAGCTTCTCCTAGAGCCTTGCAGCCTCCTCTGGCTCTGCCTGGGCGAGCAGGTCGTGAAGCTGAGGCTCTCTGGTTCCTCCAAATTATGTGGACATTTCTACCTCAAGGTCATGGGCATATCACTTCTCTGTCCCACCTCCTTCTCTCTCCTCTTCGAGAGCCAGATGGATTTATTTCACTCTCCTTCCTGTCTGGTAGGGACTTCCCTCTGTCCATCCCTCTTCATTCCAAGGTGGCATTCTTGTTCTCCTATTTCCTGAGACCCTAAAGTAGAATGGCTAACAGAAAATGAGATTTATAGTAAGGTAGAGGAGATGAAAATATATATCTGTATAATATATCCAAATATTATTCATGTCACAGTAAATGAAATGAACACTTGGACTTCTCAGTAGCCCTGTAAGGCTTTTTTTTTTTTGCGGGGGGGCGGTGTCGTGCCGTGTGGCTTGTGGGATCTTAGTTCCCCTACCAGGGATGGAACCCGGGCCCTCAGCGGTAAAATTGCAGAGTCCTAACCACTGCACCACCAGAGAATTCCCCCCGTAAGGCTTAAAGATAAGGGAACGAGCTCTTAGAGGTGAGGTATTTCTCAAAGCCATACGGAGAATTAGTGAAGAGTCTGAAATCGACCCGGGGACCCTGACTCCCGGGTCAATTCTTGTTCCACCAGACAGTGACAAAGAGTTACAGGGTGTCATGGAGGGCACAGACTTTGGAGTCAGACAGACCTAGGTGTGAATTCTGGTCCACCAATTCTGGTAAATGACCTTGGGGAAGCTACTTACCTTCACTAAGTCTGTTTCTTCAGCCCAAAATTGATGGTATTAATACTTTCAGTTTTGTTGTCACAAATAAATAGAATGATGTAAAGAACAGGCTACATGTTTAGTTAGGGTGCATTTGGCTACAAGTAAAGGAACACCCCTCCTCAACTTGCTTAATCAATAATTAACTTATTATCTCACATAAAAGGGAGTCTGAGGATAGGGTTGTTCCAGGGTTGGCTAAACAATGTCAACAAAGACTGGGTTCTCTCCACCTCGCCTCTTCGCTTTCCATCCTCAGCGTTTTCACTGGGTCCCCTCATAGTTGCAAGATAGCTGCTACAGCTCCAGACATCAGATTCTCACATACCCATGTCCAGAGGCAGAAGTAGGACATTTTTTCTTCCCTTGTGCATGTCTTCTGAAGAGTAAAGAAATCTTTCCCAGATGACCCCCATCAGTCTTCCACTTACATTTTATTTGTCAGAACAGATCACATATTATTCTTGGTACCTACAGCTGCATAAGAAATCATACCAAAATTTAGTGACATGACTACAACGATCATTTATTTGGCTTATAAATCTGCATTTTGGGAAGGGCAACTTGACTTTGCTCCGTGCCTAAGCTGGGGCGGCTCCACTGGAAGCTAGAGAATCCAGTTTCAGGACGGCTCCTTCACACAGCTGGCAAGTTGGTGCTGGCTCTTGGCTGGGAGCTCAGCTGGGGCTGTGGGCCTGGGACCTTGATTCCTCTCCATTGTGGACCTCTCCACGGGCTGCTTGGGTGTCCTCACAGTATGGTATCTGTGTTCCAAGAACAAGCCTCCCAAGAGAAGCAGGTGGAAACTATATTACCTACGACTTAGCCTTAGACGTCACATAGCATTTTTCTGCCGCAGACGCAATCTCACCCAAATTCAGAGGGAGGGTACCTAAACCCCTGCCCATCCACGGGAGGAGTGTCAAAGTCATATATTCAGAAGAGCACATGGGATGGATTATATATGGGTGCAGCCATTTTCGGAAATTACAATTTGCCGAAATACACATGCTTACCTATTAACCAATCAATAACAAGGAGGATGAGACCGCCATGTTTGGCTCAGACCTATCTGGATTTGTGAGAGCGGTGATGGGGCAGGGCATTGGCCAATATGGAAAAAACGGGAAACTGCAGTTAGCTAGGCAACCCAAAGTATTGCATTGGGGGCAGCTCAACAAATGATAAATGTTACTATCATCGGTCATCTAGTTCTAAGACTAGGTATCCACCTATACTGAGAATCCTCTGTGCAGCTAGTCAGAGCAGAAATGTCCTCCAGAAAGAGTTTCTTGAGGGCAGCTGTAAAGCTGAGTGACTTTCCTCCCTAAGCTCCCTGTCCCATTGTGAGCCACCTTCATGCTTGACTTTTCCTCATGCTGGAAGGGCTAACATTTTATTGGTATGCAACATTCCAGCAGGGCAAGTTAGTGGTGAGTTGAGCCTTTTCTGAGGCCATTGTTCCTTCATGCCTGTCTATTTCCTTGTAGCTGTTTTTGGGTGTTAGAAAATTGGATTAAGCTTCAATCGCATTTTCCCCTAAACACAAAAGTCCAAAATTAGTAGCACATTTCTAACAGACCTCACTTCAAGCCACATCAAATTAACTAGAGTCGTTTTAAAATGGTCCTGTATATATTGCGCAGCGTGGATTGGAAAGGTTTATGAAGTGAGGTATGTTTGTAAATACTGGAAAGCTCAAAATTGTTTTGACCTTGTGATATTTGAACCATTTTCTTGTAAATTGTATTCAACTTGGAATTGACATCCTGGGGATTTATAGCCCTTTTCCCCTCTACATATTGCTTTGGAATTTTATTACAAGCTCGTTTGATGATACTTTGTTTTTATAAACCTTGATGTTATCCAAAGTTGCATAAGATCAAAGGATATCGAGGATAGAAACCTCCTTTGAGAGCTCCTATTCAGCCCTCAGAACTCGCTCATTTTAGGGTTGAGGAAATTGAGGCTCAAGGAGGTGAAGTAAGTTACTTAAGCCACATAGAATGTGGGTGTCTGGGCTAAAAGTTGAATCCAAGACTCCTGGATACAGATCGGGTGCATTCTGGACTAGAATGAACACATACACTGAAGGGACATAGGCAGCCTGAACTCTGCACTGAGCTACCTCTCTTAGTAGCTGTGTGACCTTGGTTTATGTCGCTAACCTCTCTGAGCCTTGGTTCCCCCTGCCCCTGTGAAGTGGGGATATGTATCCTTATCAGGGTGGTTGCAAGAATTAAACAAGATGATAACAAGCATGAAACAGAGCCCAAGACCTGGTTCACAGAAGGTGCCTGATTTCCTGTTCTTTCCCTTTTCTAAATGTCTCCTTGTCTAGTGCTTTATCCTGCTGAAACAGTCTTGGGGGTGAGGAGATTCAGGGGGCGTGGGCCTGGTGGCAGGGGGGGAGAAGGAGGTCTCAGGGGGCCGAGAAGAAGTGAGGGATCCTAGGAGATGGTGTTTGTTACCCAGGGGCTGCAACTCAGGTGGGGGATCCGTGGCTGGCAGGAAGAGTAGATGGTGCCCCTCTGCACCTTTGCTACAGGAAAGCTTTTGCCATCTACTCACCTCTCAAACCTTGACTCCAACATCACTTCCCTATGAAGTCTTCTCATCCTTCTCTCCTCTGTGCTCCTCCAGCTCTGAGCTCTGGCTTAGGGACGGTGTTTGTCTGCCTGTCACTACAGGGGCTGAACCAAGGAGCAGTTCGTGTCCTTTCATTTCACAAGGAGTCTCGATATGGGTAGTCCTGGCAGGGGCAGGAGCTCAGTGATGTTCCCAGGGACTCCGGCTCCTCTCCCTACACCATCTCCAGCGTGTGGCAATCATTAACGTGGTTACTTCCTGGTTACAGGATGGGCATTCCACCCCAAGTCTCCCACTGGAGTTCCAGGAAAAGGAAGAAGGAAGCGACAGTAGAGAAGGATGTACAAGCTTTCCCAGGAATCCTTAGCAAGCTCTGCTTACATGTACTGGTAGATTAAAGATATCCATGAATTCTTTGCTACTCCCCTCGCTGAGGGATAGGGTCTCTGTGTTCTCGCCTTGAATACGAACAGGCTCAGGGGCTGCTTGAGCAATAGAGTACAGCAGAAGTGGTGCTGAGCTAGTTTCCAGGTCGAGGCTTTAAGGAAGTGGCAGCTTCTGTTCCCTAGCTCTTGGAATCCTCTCTCTCGGTACCAGGCCACCATGCTGTGAGGAAGCCCAAGTCACCCCATGGGGAAGCCCATGTGAAGAGGAACTGAAGCCCTCAGCCCATAACCAGCACCAACTTGCCAGCCATGTGAGTGAACCATCTTGGAAATGGATCCTCCAGCCCCATCTGAGCTGCCCCTGCTGATACCACTGGAGCAAAGATGAGCCCTGCCCACATTCAGATCATAAAGGAAATAGATAAGGGTTGCTGTGTTAAGTCACCAGGTTTGGGGTTGGTTTTTCTGCACTGCAATCGATAATCAGAACATGTGCCATTGGCCAGAAGGCTGTCACGTGGGGACCTCTAACTGCAAAAGAGTTTGGGAAATGTGCAGGCACGTTGACACCTAGAGAGAAAAATCAGGGTTCTCTTAGTAACGAAGAGAACAGACAGAGAGCAGGCAGTTGGCATTGCTAAACTGGCATCTGTAATGTTTTATCAACTTCATGGTTGACATGCCTGTCCTCTCTATCACTCTTGTCTCGACTTAAAAAATTTATTTACTCCATAAATCATGCACTCCACATGCAAAGAGCAGGTACTCCATATATATTTCTAAATTATATATGTGTAATAACTGTAAATATATAATGAATGTTATAAACCTTACAGTAAAATTTCACAATGGATTTTTAAAAACTACTAAACAAGATTTCTTAAAAGTATATTTTTATTCTCTTCATTCCCGGTGCTGAAACAAAAATTATTAATAATGTTTTGGATGCTTTTTAAAAAACATCCCTTACTCTGTGAAATCTGTAGTTAATATCTCCGGGCACAATATATAACCATTCAGAGAAGTTTGTTGCTAGTGATAGCAGTTGTAGATCATATTTAGCTTGTTTTCCTGATGAATTTCTCTCAATCTCTCTCTCTCCCATTTCCTTTGCCTCTGATTAGATGTCAGGGTTTCTACCTAAGGGATGACAGAGAGCTCGTACTTGGAAGGGGAATAGTGTCAGATCTGCTGTTTTCTGGCCCACTCAGCCTTACCTGTTGAGTGTTGTCTGCAATCTGTGGATTCTCTGCAGGAATTTTGTTCAGCTGTGTGTGCTTGTTCACGTTCATGTAATTAGCAAGATAACACGAAGTTGCAAACCTACTTTACCTGGTGCAAGTAACTACACTGAACTGGACAGGCCAATGGAAGAGCTGAGATCACCACGAATCCTGCCCATCCGCACCCTCCACCCCCGGCATATTCCACCATGTGATGACTAGTTCTCCCTCTTTCTGCGGGATGCTCACGTGGACCCACCAGACACAGGTGGGCTCCTGGGCACCAGCATCAATCCACATATTAAATGCAGCAGAGCTTAATCTCCTAAGTCCTGCTAACCATTAGATAAGAAGAAATAGAAGTAGCAATTCTTACCCATTTTCTTACATCCCAGTGCCATTGTGCACAGCCCCAGGTGTGCATTTTCCCCACTTTGGAGAACATCAGCCTCTTAGGATGTGAGCGTCTTGTGGGCAAAACTTATGTCTTGCACATCTCTGAATCCGCAGTGTCTGGGGCTGTTCTGGCACCAAGAAGTTGCTAGCTCAGTGTTTACTGAATGAATGAATGAATGAATGAACAGGATCGATCTATGAGTAGCAGGGCCCTGAGCTCTAGGACAGGGCTCAGGGGTGAAATTCTGGAGCCCGTGCAGGCTGTCAGATTCAGGGACGTACTACTCCGAAACCCGCTTCATTAGTTCCTGCCTGGTCTTTCCATCTGTAAACAGAGAATTGGAATAATAACACGTTCATACCCATTGTCCACAGGAGTTCACGAGATGATGCATGAAAGAATGAGTGAGACTCTTCCAGGGCTTGACACCATAGTTGTTCACCCGGGGTATGTTCCTTTTCCTGGAAAAAGAAAGTAAGACAGAGTGGCAAGGCCATTGCCTGGAGGCAGCTGCAGTGTCTGTGTTGGTTTCCCATTGCTGCTATACCAACATAAATTTATAGTTTTACAGTTCTGGAAGTCAGAAGTCCCATGTGGGTCTCACTGGGCTAAAGTCAAGATTTGGGCAGGGCTGGTTCCCTCTGGAGGCTCCAGGGGAGAATCAGTCCCTTGCTTTTTCCAGCTTCTAGAGGTCGCCTGACTTCCTTGCCTCGTAGCCCCATCCTTGCCTTCAAAGCCAGCAATTGCGTCACTCCAACCTCTGCTTCTGTGGTTACATCACCTTTTTTTAAAATTCATGCTCTTGCCTCCCACTTATAAGGACTCTTGTGATGACACTGGACCCACTCTGGTAATCCAGGATAATTCCCCATCTCAAGATCCTCAATTTAATCTCATCTGCAAAGTCCTCTTTGCCATTCATAGTTTCCGGGGCTTAGAATGAGAACATCTTTGGCTGGGAGATGCTGTGATTCAGCCTATCACAGTAAACTACCATCCCAGTTTCCCCGGGGCAACCAGTTTTAGCCCTGAAAATCTGGTGCTCTGGAAATTTCCTTAGTCCCATGCACACTGGGACTGCAGGCTTACTGACAGGCAGCATGATTTTAATGGTTAATACGTGCGCTATAGAATTAGGCAGACTTGGATTAGAATCTCCTTTCAGCCACTTACTAGGTGTAGTACATTGTGCAAGTTGCCTCAGTTTCTTCATCTGAAAAGTGGGAATAATAACAGCTAACTTTGGGCTTCCCTGGTGGCGCAGTGGTTGAGAATCTGCCTGTTAATTCAGGGAACACGGGTTCGAGCCCTGGTCTGGGAGGATCCCACATGCCGCGGAGCAACTAGGCCCGTGAGCCACAACTACTGAGCCTGCGCGTCCGGAGCCTGTGTTCCGCACCAAGAGAGGCAGCGATAGTGAGAGGCCCGCGCACCGTGATGAAGAGTGGCCTCCGCTCCCCGCAGCTAGAGAAAGCCCTCGCACAGAAATGAAGACCCAACACAGCAAAAATAATAAATTAATAAACTCCTACCCCCAACATCTTCTAAAAAAAAATAAAATAAAATAATAGCTAACTTTGAGGGTTGATGTGAGGATTAAATAAGAAAGTGTGTGTAATGGTGACACATACAAAACTGGTAGCTGTCGCCGTTATTGGTATTCTATGGAGAGGTCCGCATGGAGTGCAACGGGGCCGGAGGAGCTGTCCCCACTCCCTAACTCGTCAGTCCTGAGCCTGCCCCACCCAAGCTCAGCGTGATCCCAACTCCTCCACGGGCACTTTCCCAAAGATACCTGTGCAGGAGGGGAAGGGCTGGAGCAGGTCAGCATGCTCTGATCTGCTGAGCTGAGCCCAGCTCCTGGGGGCTTCCTGAGTTGGGAGCCCACCAGACCCTTCAGTCAGAAGTTCAGGGGGTAGACAGCGACCTTGGCAAAGCATCGGCAAGGCGGGATCTTCCTGGGCTTCTCTCCTCCTCCCTCCGGAAAGAAAGAGCGCGGGGAGAGCCCCCCATCCACATGTCCAAACTCAACAGCTTCTTTAAGTTTATCGAGAGGTCAGTGTACTTAACTCTGGGCTGTTTTGCTGATTGGTATTTGTTTAGGAGACAAATTTGTTCTGCATGAACAAGTCGGGGGTATTTCGTTCCCTGACTGGCTCAACAGGAGATGGCTGCAGAGTCTGGGTACAGTGGGATTTTGACCTTGGAGGAGCGGTTGGTCTGAATTAGAGAATTCTGCATCTGCCTTGTGATTGCATCTCAGTTGAATTTTACTTCCTGCCTCGACTTTTGGAAGCACTGGGCATCTGAGGCTGGGTTCCTGCATTAGAGTCCCCGTGCCGACAGGCCTTAGGAATGAGAGTCTGCCTTGATGGAGCCAATGGCTTCAGGGATGCACAGTCTGACGTATCCAGACCTGTGGAGCAGGGTGCCAAGGGAGGCAGAGCAGCTAGCAGAGCCCAAAGACGGCTAGCTAGGTGAACGAGAATAAGTTCCAGAAGTTTCCTCTCAGTATGCACTGGGCTGGCCGCTGGGCCAGTGGTTGAGAACAAGGCATACACATAGGCTGTCCTCCTGGAGCCAACAGTCAAGCAGGGAGACCCCTGATTGCAGTTACACAAATAATTCAATAGAAATATTGGCCCGGGGCCCTCTCCAACCTCACTCCTTGCTCTCCCAATGCCCCCACTCCGGCCATGCTGAGCAGCTGGCCATGTCTTTGCTTGGGCTGTTCCCACTATGTGATAAACTCCTACTCATCTTTCAAAATTCACCCCAGGCAGCCCCGATCAGGAAGTGTTCCCTGCCTTCTTGATGCTCCTATACTTTATTGTCCCTTCGCCTGTGTGACCTGCCATGCTCTTATCACACTCTATTGTAATTCATGTGTTTACCCAATGTCTCTCATATTAGTTTAGAGTAAGTTTTATTGCGATATAATTCACATAACATAAACTTCACTATTTGAAAGTGTACCATCAGTAGTTTTTAGTAGATTCACCCTGTTGTATAACCATCACCACTGTCTAATTCAGAACATTTCCATCACTCGCCAAAGATCTTCCATACTTATTAGTAGACCCTCCCAAAGTTGCCCCTCCCTCAGCCTCTAGCAACCACTAACCTGCTTTCTATCTCTGTAGTTTTGCTTATTCTGGACATTTCATAAAAATGGAGTCATACAATATGTCACCTTTTGTGACTGGTTTCCTTCACTCAGCATATGTTTTCAAGGTTCATCCAGGCTGTAGAATCAGAATTGCGTCCCGTTTTTGGCTGAAAAATATTCCATTGTATGGATATATCACATTTTGTTTATCCATTTATCCATTGATGGACATTTGGGTTGTTTCCACTTGTTGGCTTCTATGAGTAATGGTACAATGAACATTCATGTACAAGTTTTTGTGTGGACGTATGTTTTCAGTTCCCTTGGGTATGGGCCTAGGAGCAGAATTGCTGGGTCACATGGTTACTTTTTGAAGGAGTGCCGAATTGTTTGCCAAAGTGGCACCGTTGACATTCCCAGCAGCTGTGTACAGGGTTCTGATTTCTCCACATCCTCACCAACATTTGTTATTATCTGTCCTTTGGTTATTTATACCCATTCTAGTGGGTATAAGGTGGTATCTCATTGTGGTTTTGATTTGCATTTCCCTAGTGATTAGTGATGTTGAGCACCTTTTCTTGTGCTTATTGGCCATTACTATATTGGCCATTCTCTGTTGAAGAACTGTTTATTCAGATTCTTGGCCCATTTTTAAATTGAGGCTTTTTGTTGTTGTTAGTTGTAAGAGTTCTTTATGTATTCCCGACACTAGACCCTTACCAGATGTATGATTTGCAAATATTTTGCCGTTTGCTCTTTTCGCTTTCTTGTTAGTGTCCTTTGATGCACCAAAGTTTTTAAGTTTGGTGAAGTCAGTTTATCTACTTCTTTTCTTTGGCTTTTTGTGCTTTGGGTGTCATATTAGGAAACCATTGCCTAATCCAAGGTCATGATGATTTACACCTATGTTACCTTCTAAGAATTTTGTCTTTAGCTCTTACATTTAGCTCCTTGATTTGATTTATTCTGAGTTAGTTTTGGTATCTGGTGTGAGGTAGGGATCCAACTTTATTCGTTGGCCTGTGGATATCCAGTTATGTCAGTACCATTTGTTTAAAAGACTCTTTTCTTTCTCTCATTGAATGGTTTTGGGACCTTTGTTGAAAAATAAATTGATCATAAATGTGACAGTTTATTTCTGGTCTCTCAATTCTATTCCTTTGATCTACATGTCTATCCTTATGCCAGTATAATAGTGTTTTGATTACTCTAGTTTTATAGTCATTTTTAAAATTAAGAAGTGTGAATCCTCCAACTTCATGCTTTTAAAGTTTGTTCTGGCTCTTCCGGGTCCCTTGCATTTCCATATGAATTTTTGTAATAGCTTGTTCTTTTCTGCAAAAATGGCTGTTGGGCTTTTGATAGCGATGGCATTGAATCTGTAGATTAATTTGGGGAGTATTACCATTTTAAACAATATAAGTTCTTCTAATCCACCAGTACAGGACCTCTTTTTATTTATTTAGGTTTTCTTTCATTTCTTTCAACTATGTTTTGTAGTTTCAGCATACAAGTGTTATACTTCTTTGCTTAAATTTGTTCCTAAGTATTCTATTCTTTTTGGTGGTATTGAAAATGGAATTGTTTCCTTAATTGAATTTTCAGGTAATATTATGAGCCACTGGAGGGCAGAGTCAGTTGGCATAGACAGCCAGCTGTGCACCAAACCTGGTTTCCTTTTCCCTAGGCGCTGGGGTGGGGCCCTGCGCCTGCATCACTGGAATGTGAATGGGAGTGATGTGGCCACCTCCACACCTGGCCTGCAAACCTCCTGGCATGGTCCTCACACCATCTTTTCCCATCTCTTGGCCAGAGGTCGAAGCCCAGGATGACTATGGTAGCCACTGTGGGAAATGGCAGTTTCCCCCTGAATAATCCTGCAGAAAAGAATGGATCCTGCCCCCAGCAGACAGGTGCCTCTGCGTGGGACTCTTATGGGAGTGAGAAGCATTTCATGAAGTCACTGCAATCGGGGAGTATATTTGTTATAGGAGCTAATATTATTCCCACCTATATGGTCACTGTTATTTCTGAAAATGTATCATAGATAATAGGTGCTCCATAAATTTTTTAGAATGAGTCCATTTTAAGCCTCCCTATCTTGACACTTCCAAGATGTCTTTTTTTTTTTTTAATTTTGGATTTTTTTTTGTTTGTTTTTTTTCGGCTGTGCCACACGGCATGCAGGATCTTAGTTCCTGACCAGGGCTCAAACCCATGCTCCCTGCAGTGGAAGCTTGGAGTCTTAACCACTGGACTGCCAGGGAAGTCCCCTTCCAAGATGTCTTGGATTTTCATCTTTTCCCTTTGCTCCTAGCAAATATCTGTAGAGTGAATGAATTCATTCCAACTTTGCCTGGAGTACAACAAAATAATATTTGGGGAAAGCATCAAAAAGTAGAAAATTGGAGATAATAACAAGAGCCCTTTCATTTGTAAAAATGTTTTTGGTGGGACTTCCCTGGTGGCGCAGTGGTTAAGAATCCGCCTGCCAATGCAGGGGACACGGGTTCAGGCCCTGGTCTGGGAAGATCCCAGATGCCATGGAGCAACTAAGCCCGTGTGCCACAACTATTGAAGCCTGCGTGCCTAGAGCCTGTGCTCCGCAACAAGAGAAGTCACCGCAATGAGAAGCCCATGCGCACCAATGAAGACCCAACGCAGCCAAAATAAATAAATAAATAAATTTTTAAAAAACAACAAATCCTTTTTGGTAGAGTTTAAAAATTGCTTTTACCCATGTTTTATCACTTGATCCCTGTCATATCCCTGTGAAATAGGTACACCAGCTACCCCATTTGACTAATGAGGAAACTGAGGTCCAGGAATACAAAGTAATGAACCCAAAGTTCTATCGCTAGGAGAGCTGAGACGAGGACTCGAATGGACAGACACAGGCCCTACTTTCATCCTACCAGCTCCCTCTGCCTCTGAGCATCAGGGGTTGCACCAGAAGGGGTGATGACTTCAGGGGGCCCCCAGGTGCCCAGATTAAACGCTGTTTCTGGCTGTGTCTGTGAGGCTGTTTCCAGGTGAGATTAACATTTGAATGGGTGGATTCAGTAAAGCAGACCCCCACTCCAGCCACCCCAAAGGGTGGAGGCAGGGGCATCATCCAATCCACTGAGGGCTTGAACAGAACAAAAGGTGTTGGAAGGAGGAATTTGCCCCTTTATTCGGCCTCACTGAGCTGGGACGTCTCATGTCATCTTCCGTCCTTGAGCTGGGATTTACATCATCGTGTCCCTTGTTCTCAAGCCTTCAGACTCAGACTGAATTACACCACTGGCTTTCCTGGGGCGCCAGCTTGTAGATGGGAAACAGTGGGACTTCTCGGACTCCGAAGCCAATTTCTCATTCCCTCTCTCTCTCTCTCTCTCTCTCTCTCTCCCCCCCCCACCCATAAATAAATAAATAGGAAAATTCATATTTGTTCTATTTCTCTGGAGAACCCTAGTACAGATGCCTTCCTCTCTGTTATTGTATAGGCTGTTCCCTCAGCCCAGAACATCTTCTTACCCTTAGCTGACTCCTACTCTGTCCACACCATTCTGCACAGCCCTCCCACCTCCAGGAAGCCTTTATGGATGCCCCCTCCCCACCTGGGATGGGGTAGCTGCTTCCTCAGAGACCATATCACCCAAGCTTCCGGCGTCAGAGTTGTGGTTACAGTCTATAAGAGTGTGGGCTCCAGCTCTGACCTCCAGAATTTGAATGGTGACTCCAAGTGACTTCATTGTGTCTTGTTCTCAGCTGCCAAATGGGGATGGTCCTGGCAGGAGCCAGCTTGCGAATCTGTCCTGAGGGTTAAATGAGATGGCACGTGTACAGAATTGGAGCGGTGCCTACTTGAGCAAGAGCTGAGCTACTGGCTCTTCTCTATGGCACTATGTTGCCAGCACTGTCCATGCGTCTCCTCCCGACTAGACCCTGGGTGAACTCCTTGAGCGACCTGACGTACAGTAGGTGCCCAGTAAGTATGAGTGGAATTGAGTTAATTGCAAAATGGGCAGAGCTCCCTCCTCCCTGGTTTACCTCTCAGCATGTTTGGATGAAAGGCAGCTCCGCAGCAGAGAGCTCTGTGCCATTGGTCAAGTCCCTCAAAAATGGAGGTGATTTTACAATTAGATCATTAGAGAATGTTTGTATCAGTACACCATTGCTAACAGAACATTTATTTAAAGGCTTACTGAGTTTATTTAAGCACCAACTTTTTTGTACTGTCTAACACTCATGAAAATGATCTTCCCAAAGGCAGAAATAGAAATTAAGAACCAACATTTTGATTAGCTTTGGTTAAAATGAAAAAAGCAAAAACAAACAAACAAAAAAACAATGTCCACAATTTAATTGGACAAACCTGGGACAGAAGAATTTGATTTTTTAAACAAAATTTATTGGAGTACAGTTGGTTTACAATGTTGTATTAGTTTCAGGTGTACAATAAAGAATCAGTTATATATATATATATATATATATCCACTCTTTTTAAGATTCTTTTCCCATATAGGTCATTATAGAGTATTGAGTAGAGTTCCCTGTGGTATACAGTAGGTCCTTCCTAATTATCTTTTTTTTTTTTTTTTCGTACTTGGGCCTCTCACTGTTGTCGCCACTCTCGTTGCAGAGCGCAGGCTCAGCGGCCATGGCTCACGGGCCCAGCCGCTCTGTGGCATGTGGGATCTTCCCGGACCGGGGCACGAACCCGTGTCCCCTGCCTCGGCAGGCGGACTCTCAACCACTGCGCCACCAGGGAAGCCCCTGGCAATCGGTTTCTTAACCACTGCACCACCAGGGAAGCCCAATTGCCATGCTCTTTTTTTTTTTTTTTTTTTCGATACGCGGGCCTCTCACTGTTGAGGCCTCTCCCGTTGCGAAGCACAGGCTCCGGACGCACAGGCTCAGCGGCCATGGCTCACGGGAGCAGCCGCTCCGCGGCATGTGGGATCTTCCCGGACCGGGGCACGAACCCGTGTCCCCTACCTCGGCAGGCGGACTCTCAACCACTGCACCACCAGGGAAGCCCTAATTATCTATTTTATGTACAGTAGTGTGTACATATCAATCCCAATCTCCCAATTTATCCCTCCCCTCCCTTTCCTCCCTGGTAACCATAAGTTTGTTTTCTACATCTGTGACTCTATTTCTGTTTTATAAATAAGTTCATTTGTACCATTTATTTTAGATTCCACATATAAGCGATATCATATATTTGTCTTTCTCTGTCTGACTTACTTCACTCAGTATGACAATTTCTAGGTCCATCCATGTTGCTGCAAAGAAGAATTTGATTTTGATGAGCACTCTGTAATTTCAGAATGTCTTGCTGGTAAGGTGAGGCTGTTTACATTCCATGACCAAGGGAACCCTGAAAATAAAGGAAGTTTCACCAGACAGGAAGGGAAAAGTCAGTTTAAATTTAATTTTATAGAAGCCCTTTTGTCCATGTTTTTTGAGATGAAGCAAAAACTTCTTGGAAAAACAATAAGTACAACTCCACTCTGGATTTTCATTATTGTTAAATACAGAATTCCTGCTAAACATCTTCAGAATATGTCACCCATCCATCTTGAAGCATGTGCATCATTGCACATTAAGTTATTATTTTATTTGCATATTAAATACTACTTTATGGTAGGATATAGAACTTGTTCACTTACATTGTAAGTAGACTCACCAGCCTCCAATCACTTGCTGCATCTATGGTATGAGTTCTCTGAAAATATGGGATCCCTGCATCTAGTTTTTCTCCTTCTGTGCTGCAGATAACATAACATAATGCCCTTAGCATATTCAAAAGTCCAAACACAATGGCCACCGAGGTTCTTAGACATGGGATTTCAGGGCACTTTGGAGGAGTTATTTTCCTGCTGTAAGAGATGTGAATTAAGCAGCTCAGTTCGACATGAGCCATCAGATGAACCTAGGACCAAGCTCACCAGCCAGAGGTAGTCAGGAGGTCCAACACACTTGCAACACAGAGAGGAGGAATTTCCGGTTTTCTTTCAGACACAGGCTAGTTTTGATTCTGTCTCATTACTCACCCGGGAAGGCAACTCAGAACCTGCCAGGTGACAAGTGTTGTTCTCCAGTGGCCCATTTATTCTTTATTTTATCCATTTATTCATCCAAAAAATATTTACTGCAGGTCTACCACACATGTCAGGCATTATGATGGAAATAGCGGGGAATGTAACAGACCAAAAATCTCTATTCCGAAGGCGCTTGTATCAAAATGGAGGAAAAGGAAACAAACAGTAAACCCAAGCCAACATATAACGTACAAGGTGGTGATAAGTGCTACAGAGATAAATAAAGCAGGTGAGGGGTAGAGAGCCCCTTTCCCCACGTGAGGACCAGGGAGAGGACGGCCGTCTATGAGCCAGGAAGCAGGCCTCACCGGACACTGAATCTGCCAGTGCCTTGATCTTGGACTTCCCAGCCTCCAGAACCATGAGAAATAAATATTTGTTGTTTATAAGTCACCAGTCTATGGTATTCTGTTATAGCAACCCAAACAGACTAAGATGATTATATATAGAACTTGAAAATTTACAAAGCTTTTTTTTATAATAGCGGTCATAATAGTAGCAGTTTACTCTGTGCCCACCGTGTGGGAGATTTGTGTTCATTCAGTTCTTCCAGCAAATAATCCTTTTGTTCATTCATTCATTCATTCATTTTGTATTGGTAATTATTGTTTTACCAATGAGGAAACTGAGGCCCAGTGAGTTGAAATGATTTCTCCGGTAGACAAAGGAAGAACTGACCCCAGATTTGTCAGACTCCAGAACCCAAGATTTCTCACGATTTTTTTTCTCTCATGGTTTGTCACTTGTAACTTACTTTTCCTGTAGAGATTGTAACTTACTTTTCCTGTAGAGACAGTGGGTCCCGCTAATTCCCTGGCATTGTAACACATGTAGCTGTGACTCTGACTTCTGGCGTCCCCGGTGTCCCCTGCCTGAACCTTGGCTTTGCTTGTCAGCCTCCCCCGTTGGACTAGGTTGTGCTTGGGAACCAGGGGAGATGTCACTGGTCTCTGAGTCCCATCAAATCAATGAGATAAAACTGAGAGAGGTCACTTGTCACAAGAGGACTGGGCTGGGAGAACCCCACCAGCACATGAGGCACCTTTGTAATCAGTATTCGTGGGTTTACTCATCTGCAGAGCAGACATGTTAGTTGGGAGAGGGTGGGCAGTGCCAGGTGCCAAGGTAACCAGGAATCTCAGGGGCTTGACGCAGTGAAGGTATGTTGTAGTTGGGTCACACTCCAGTGCTCTCCTGCACGTGGTGATTGGCGGATCCAGGCTTCTTCTGTCTCAGCACGTCATTATCTTAAACACGTGGCTGCCAAGGCCACCTTGGAAGGAGAAGGGAAAGGGTGCATTTAGGACCAGAGCTGAGAGTGGCTTCCATCCTCCCTGCCCATATTCCATTGGGCATAACTCAGTCCTATGGTCTTTAGCTGAACTGCAGGGAAGGCTGGGAAATGTAGACCAGGATGTGTCTGGGGAAAAGAAATGAGGTGGTGGACCCACAGCCTTGTTTATGCCACGGCCACCAGATTTTCCCAAATCCTATATCTGGACCAGAGTCCGACAAACGTAGGCATCTTTTGGCAAGAACAGGGCAGGATTTTGCAGTTGGTATTTTAGGACAAATCATTGCTGGAAGCACTGGGGCAATTCTCTTTCACCTTTTGAGACTTAATTTTCCCATCAATAAAATAGGTGGTTGTTCTCAATCTGTGGGCTGTGGATCCCAGGAAGGGGAGACTGAGTAGTTACTCTGAGTCTTGGAATCTTCAAGCAAACCTAGCATGGTGGCAGATGGAATGACTTTTGATGCTACTGGGACTAAGAAGAAACATTTATTTGAAAACCTCACTGTTTCTGTCACGGATATTCTCAATTAACATAAACATGGAAATATAATTTCTATCAGGGGAGGATTTATGAAATACTTTCTCATGTAAGAGGTTTTATAATGAAAAATATCTGGAGCCACAGAATAGCTTATTTCTGTCAACGAATTTGATTGAGAACCTTCCCTATGCCAAGCACTGCACTTGGTTAATGAACTAGAAAATAGAACCCCGTCCTGAAGGAACTCGAAGTTCAGGGGCATGTGTGTATATTGGTGGGAAGGCCAATTATAAAATAATTGGATAAGTATTCTGATTGAAGGAAGCCCCTCATCCCTGGGAACACAAGAGGAAGGGCACCTATTCCATGCTGGGGCTATTAGAGAAGACTTCCTGGAGGAGGTGGCATTTCAATTGAGACTTGACAGTTACTAGGAGTTAGCCCAGCTAAGAGATGAAGGAAGTGCATTCCAGGTGGAGAGAACTGGTAAAGAATTAGAGGCAAGAATGATTAAGGAGCACAGGCAACCAAGGAAAAAATAGATACATTGAACTACATCAAAATGAAAACCTTTTGTGTGTCAAAGGACACTATCACCAGAGTGAAAAGGCAACCTATGAATGCAAGAAAGTATTTGCAAGTCATATATCTGGTAATGGGTTAATATCCAGAATATATAAAGAACTATGACTCAACAACAAAAAAACCCAAACAACCCAATAAAAAATGGGCAAAGGACGTGAGTAGACATTTCTCCAGAAAAGATACAAATTGTCAATAAGCACAGGAAAAGATGTTCAGTATCACTACTGGTCAGAGGAATGCAATCAAAACCAAAATGAGATACTGCTTCACACCCATTATCAAACAAACTGGAAATAACAAGTGGTAGGGAGGATGTGGAGGAATTGGAACCCTCGTGCGCTATTGGCGGGGATGTAAAATGGTTCAGCTGCTATGGAAAACAGTCTGGCAGTTCCTCAAAATGCTAAAAACAGAATTACTATATGATCCAGCAATTCTACTTCTGGGTATATACCCCCTAAGAATTGAAAGCAGGGACTCGAACAGATATTTGCACACCCAGCTCACAGCAGCATTGTTCACAATTAGCAAAAGGTGGAAGCAACACACATATCCAATTATAGACAAACAGATAAACAAAATGTGGTCTATGCACACAATGGAATACGATTCAGCCTTTAAAAGGAGCGAAACTCTGATACAGGCTACAATACGGATGGACCTTGAGGACATTATGCAGAGTGAAATAAACCAGTCCAAAAAAGACAAATAGTGTTTGATTCCACTGTTATACGAGGTGCCTAGAGTAGTCAAATTCACAGAGACAGAAAGTAGAATGGTGGGTGCCAGGGACTGGGGAGGGGAGAATGGGGTGTTAAGTGTTTAAGGGGGCTATCAGAGAAGACTTCCTGGAGGAGGTGGCATTTCAATTGAGACTTGACAGTTACTAGGAGTTAACCCAGCTATGAGGTGAAAGAAGAGCATTCCAGGTGGAGGGAACAGGTAAAAACTTAATTCTGGAGATGGATGTTGGTGACGGCTGTACAACAATGTGAATGTACTTAACGCCACTTAATTATGTTAAAATGATAAATTTTATGTTATGTATATTTTACCACAATAAAAAACAGTAGCCGGGGAGGAGTGATTAAGGGCCTTCTGGGTGGTGTCTGAGGAGCTTTGGGACTCTGTCTCCCATTTCGCCCCTGCTGAGAGCTCACCCCAGGCCTTGCTGGCCTGGCCTGTTGTCTCAAAGGCATTTCTGAAATACCTGACTGGGGGGCACCAGTTCCTGCCCAGTGATTGGGGAGGGGGAGGGAGAGGGATGGGAGGATGGGGGGGGGGATCCTCCCGGGAAGCTGGCCCAGAGCGTTGACCTCTCTGGCTGGCTTCCTTCTGTCCGGTGCCAGGAGTCATCTGGAATCTCTAAAAAGTTCATTTAGCACAAAGGCAGAGGCTGTGGCATTCAGGGTCTGCCCCTTATTGGGAGACCAAACTGCCCTTTAAAAGAGGAATTAATTCAAAATAAGTCCTTAGGATCACAAATCATTAACAGACATGTTCCAAAAATGTCCAAATAATTGCAACTTCAGGGGGTTCTGAAACCCTCTGCATCATAAATGGGAGAATTGTTCAGGATGAAAGGAGGGGAAAAGCTACGATGAAGATTCCAACTTCAAATGTGAACTGGTTCTTTTTTCTTTTCTTTTCTATTTTTCAGCTAGAAGAGGTGTCTATTGAAGGAATTAATTTTTGTTTCAGTTTTCTTTTTGGATCTTCTGGCTTCAGAGGGGCTGGCAAGAAGTTAAAACCCAATGGGAGCTGCTGCCCTTGTGATGTTTCAGCTGTTGCAGACAGAAGGGTACCAGGAATCTATGGAGGTGGAGGTAGCAGGTCTCGATTGGAATTCAAATTCGGATCAGAGAATCATGTCATGCGTGTCAGGATGCCATGGTCAGCACTTGACAGCTTAGGATAGTGGCGATTTGCCTCCAAATAAACTGTCTTTAATGTCCTCATTTCCTGGCAAGAAAGAAGGGTGGCGACTGAAGGTACATGGGGTCCCCCTTGAGCTAGAATGGCCTGGATTGCAATCCTGGAGGCCCCCCAGGAGGAGGAGCTCATTTGATTCCCAAACTTGTAGGGGTGCAGCAAGAGTTCTTGGCCCACGCCTGCCTCGGATTAAGGAGCCGGGTTCTCTGGGAGGTTTGGTTATTCCTCCCCACCCCCACCAGGCCCTTCCTCTTCAGAGCTTCCATTCACCTTTAGCCAGTTTCTTTAAGAGGCACAGATGAGGTTTCAACTTCAGAAGGGGTGGCAGAGCGGGGGAGCCTTTATGAAACTGTGAACCCTGGGGGCTGCGTGAACCAGCACCCCTCCCTGTCCTGCCCTGCTCCACCCCCTCCTGAGGACCGCTGGGTGCCACGCAGCAATTTCCGCCCCTGATCTGACAGTGACAGTTCGCGGGCCTTCCCCCCTCTCTGTTCCCCTTGGTGCCGGGCCTTCTCAACTTTAAGGCCGATAGGGTCTTGTCATAAAGTCTGGCTGGAATAGGCTGAAGGGAGACAGAAGCTGATAAACTTCCTTTTGATCTCTGATCTGCAAAGCCACTCCGAAAAAATAAATCACAGCCGTGTGCCCACTGGGGTGGGTCAGAGTCGGTGGAAGCCAAGAAATATTCCCTCTGGAGCTCAGGGTCTGTTGATCCGCCCCTCCACCCCCTGCCCCCCTGCACGTTACATTTCAGAAGGAGGGGGGCAGCAGGGAGGGGCACCCCACACTCAGAACAAGGCAGGGAACCTAATTAGGTGAAAATCATTTAAATGGTTTTCAAGGCATCGCTTGATTTAAAGCATTTATCACCACCTAACGCATAATTAACAGCAGGACAAACGATTGAACAAAAGCTCTCTTCTATTCAGAGGGATTATGTTAATTTTCATTAATCTTATATATTACCATCTCTCTCTAAATGAATGTTATCTTAAAGGCCCAAATGCCTCCTTTGATCTTGGGGAAAAGAAGAGAGAGAGAGAGGAGATTGTAACCTGTGTTTTTGGAAATGACATTTTAACAGCAGGCTCCGAGTACAGTATCAGAAGTTTTCTGTATTCAAGAGTTAATCCACTCACAGAAAAGAAGGAAATTCTGTGGGGAGGAATGAGAAACTGTGCTTTCCCTGTAAACTGGAGACGATCTGCTGGCTCAGTTAGTTAAAGTTCGAACAGAACATACTTGGATTCTGTGATAGCGTTCCATGATTCCCTTATTCGACCTTCCCTCGGTATCCATCGGGGAGTGGTTCCAGAACCCCCCCAGATGTCAAAATCCGCGGATGTTCAAGTCCCTTGAATAAAATGGTGTAGTACAGCAGGCCCTTGGTATCCACGGGTTCCGGATCCACAGGTACGGAGGACCGCCTGTACAATTTTGTGATTTGACATGTTTGCTCATCTTACCTTTCCAAGCCCACAGCGTTCCTCATGATAATTTTAGTTTAAAGAAATCAGTTAAGACCATGCCACTAACTAGTAATAGCAACTGGCTTAACATTAATAATAACTACACACATACTGCTCTTAGTTTGTTAATGGCTTTACAATGGACATCATCAAATCTTTACTGCAGCTCAACTGCCATTCCCATTTTGCAGATGCGGCAGTGGAGGCATGAGGAAATTTACGCCACTTGTTTCAGTCAGATGCCAGTAGTGGGGATACTTGCCCAGGCTGGCAGCCTCCAGAGCCTGTGTGGTCAACCACGGAAAGAGGCCTGGTTTATCTATGGCCAATGCATGTTGGCCTGTCTAGTAGAATATTACTGCAGTCCATCTGCTTGAGCTCCCACCTCAGCTGTGCCTCCAGCTTGCTGTGTGATTTTGATCAAGTATGTTTTCTTCCGGGGCCTCAGTTTCTTCATCACTAACTTCTGGAAGCTGTACTAACAGCTTGCATTTATGGGATTCTTTGTTGTGTGCTGGGAGCTGTTATTTTCTCATTTTACAGATGAAGAAACAAGAGACTAAAGAGGCACTGCCCAGGGTCACACAGCTGTAATTGCAGAGCAGGGATCTGAACCCAGGTGGGCAGGTCACTGAGCCCCTCTTAATCTATATGCTATGTTGATGCGTAAAATCAAACTAGGGTGCCTTTCTAGTTTTAAAATGATAGCATCCCAACACAAAGGGCTTTCGTGGTGTTATCTTGACTGTGGTGGATACACATATCTGCACAGGTGATGAAATTGTTCACAACTTCACACACACACGCAGATGAGAGCAAATAAAACTGGAACATCTGAATAAGCTTGGTGGATTTGTATCAGTCAGTATCCTGGCCGTGAATATAAAAAACATTTTGTAAAATGTTATACACAATTGTTTTCTAAAATGTTACCATGGGGAAGTGTACAAGGGGTCTCTCTGTGTAATTTCTTACAACTGCACATGAATCAGGAATTCCCTGGTGGTCCAGTGGTTAAGACTCTGTGCTTTCATTGCCAAGGGCCCAGGTTCAATCCCTGTTGGGGAACTAAGATCCTACAAGCTGCGCGGTGCGGCGAAAAAGAAAAAAAGAAAAAGAAACTGCACGTGAATCTACAGTGATCTTAATAAAAAATTGTGTTAAAAAATAGAAACAAACTAAAATTGTAAGATTCTACCCACAATCACGTCGAGGAGCTCCATTTTGTATATGCAAAGTGTTGGGATTAAATAAATTATAAATTCTTGTCTAAAGGAATGTAATGAATTAATCATAATGATAATAATAATAAACTACCATTAATGAACTGCCTATGCATTAGGTGTAATGCTCAAGCACTATTAACTTTTGTATTAACTTTTGTAGCAATGTTATTATCACAAGATTATTTACAAGCTGAACCTGAGAGAGGTTAATGAATTTGCCCAAAGTCACCCAGCACATAAACAGCATGTTTTGAGCCAAGCCGGACCCTGGATCCCACCTGGTCATATTCTCTTCAGACGAAGCTAGGGCTCCCTGAACCCCTACTATGCCAGTTCTTCCTGTTAAAATAATCTGGCACAGGGCTTCCCTGGTGGCGCAGTGGTTGAGAGTCCGCCTGCCGATTCAGGGGACACGGGTTCGTGCCCCGGTCCGGGAAGATCCCACATGCCGCGGAGCAGCTGGGCCCGTGAGCCATGGCCGCTGAGCCTGCGCGTCCGGACCCTGTTGCTCTGCAACGGGAGAGGCCACAGCAGTGAGAGGCCCGCGTACCACAAAAAAAAAAAAAACAATCTGGCACAGTCTGGTGAGGCAACATCATCCCACTTTGTAGATGAGGACACTGAGGCTTAGAGTAGGAAGAGGCTTGACTCCAGCTGCCTCTTTCTCCTACAAGGAGGAGAGATGGAGCAGAATGCGGGGTCTCCCATCCCGTGGGGTGTTATGGGGCTCAGGGCACACCTCCAAGAAGAGGGCGCCTGGTCAGCCCCGGGGTGAAAGGCAGGGCCTAGATAAGCCCAAATGGGTTTCAAGAGCTCAGAGCAGGGTGTGAGTGGAGCCCGGGCTGTTTATTCAGCTTTAGGGGGAGAGATTTCATCCAGGGCTCTGGTTGGTGATAAAGCCATTCTGTTTTCAAACCAAACACGTCCTTTCCTTGGAGGACTGGGCAGTTTGGGAAGAAAGATATTGGATGTCTCTCCTGTGGATCTTTCCAGCCATATCACCAACCAAATATCTCACTGGGGGAAAGTCAAGGGGATCCCAAAGAGGCTCAAACCACCGAGGGTAACTTCAAAGGATGCCAGAAAGCTGAAGTTTAAAAGGCCTATGATGAGTCCATTAGAAAAGATGGTCTGGACACATCTTTGGCCTGGCCTCCGTGGTCCCTGACCCTGACCGAATGCCCTGCGGGGCTGTGGAAGTATTTGTGGAGAAGGCTGGCTCTAATTCAGCCCTGAACAGAAAACGTGCATCTCACCGTGGAGGGAGCCAGCACCAGGCCCTAGGAATTTTCTGTATGTTTTGTATGTGTTTAAGATTTACCACAGTCCTGGGAGGGAAGAATTCTGATACCCATGTTATAAATTCAGAACATAAGGCGCAGAGAAGGGTCTTATTCAAGGTCACAAGGCTGGTAAGTGGTAGATTTCAGATTGTCCATTTCCAAAGCTGGTCCCATCACACTGAGTGGTATTGGCCTGGGTAGTTATAGATGATGACAGTGATGACAGTGACCCCTTCTTCTTCTCTTCCTCCTCCTCTACTATTATTATTATATTGTGGCAGACAGTACTTTCTAAAGATGGCTGCCACAATGTCTCCCATTCCACATGTCCTTCTGATAATGTGACATTGACACTGCTCCCACTGAATGGTGGGGTCTATGTTCTCTCCCTTTGAACCTGGGCAGACTTCTGATTATGGCGGAAGTGACACTATGTGACTACCAAGGCTAGTTCATTAGATCATAAAAATGCCACGTGTGCCTGCCTCGCTCTCTTGGGTCACTGTCTCTTGGAACCCAGCCGCCATGCTGTCAGGAAGCCCAACCTAGCCCACAGAGAGAGGCCACATGCGTCCCAACCAACAGCCCAGCTGACAGGTGGCATGAACCGCCAAACGTGGGAGTGAAGATGCCTAAAGATGACTCCAGCCTTCAAGCCGCCAACCATTTGAGTCTCCTGGCTGAGGGCCAGAGTTTGGGGAACAGAAACAAAGCCTGCCCAAGTTCCTGACCCACAGAACCATGAGTGTAACAAAATGGTTGTTTGATGCTGCTACGGTTTAGGGTTTGTTTATAACTCAGCAGCAGTAGTAGAGCAAATGCAACCACCATGGTGATAGGAGCTGACACTGAACACTCGCTGCCTGCTCTGTATTCTGTAAGAGCTTATAGAGTCAGAGGTGGAAGGGGCTTTATGTCTGGACCCGTGATTCTCAACCCTGGGGGGATGAAAAATTTAGGTTTCCAGGCTCCATCCCAAACCTGCTGAGTCAGCTTCATGCCCAGCATCCCAGTGGCCACAAGTTCAATGGCTAAGGCAGGGTCAGAACGAGCCCAGGAGAAGGGATAGGCCAACCGGGGTCAGTTGAATGCAGCAAATATTACTGATAACCCTTACCATGTGCCAGGTGCCTGGGCTCGACCACCCTCACAGTCTCGTAGAAGATGGAATACATGGGTGTAGATGACATAATGCGAAAGGGTGTGGCAGCCAATGGTTATTTACTGGGCTCTTCCATGACACTTTCCTGGGTGCTTTATACACATAAGACTATGTTATGACCCCACAACTGCTTCTTCTTTTTTTTTTTTTTAAGACACAGAGACTGAGAAAGTTTAAGTAACTTTCCTAAATTGTCTAGCTAGAAAGCAGCTGGCCAGGATCTAAATAAACCCAGGTCTGTTGGATTCCAAAGCCTCTGTCTTTCCTTAGCCCCTGCTGCCTCCTGGAGTAGGAGCCCAGTGTTATGGGAGATGCATTGTGAGCTCAGAGGAAGGGGCTCTTATTGCTGGTTGTGGGATGCTGGGCTCTCTCTCAGTACCCGTTCTCCCTTCTTTCTTAGTAATGGGCACATTACTACATTCCCCAGACTCTTTTGCACCTGGGTGACCAAGTTCTGGCTAATAAGGTGCAAACGGAAGTCCTGTGTGGTATTTCTGGAAAGCCTCCTGAAAGAGAGAGCATACATTCTTCTTCCCATCTCCTTTAAAACTCTTCTCTCAGGAATGTGGATGCAATGTCTGGAGCTCTAGCAACTATATTAGACCATGAGGATGAGTATTCATCCCAGGAATGGCAGAGGAGTGCCAGAAGAAGTCTGGATGCCAGATGATTGAAGAACTACCATACTAGTTCCTGGATCATCTACCTCAGGTCATTCTCATGCAAGAGAGAATGAGCTTTTACCTTGTTTAGGTCACTGTTATATTGAGTCTTGTTTCTTCCCAGCTGAATCTGATCCTGAGTGATACAATGGGCAGCACAAAATATTTTGAGGAAGAAAATGAACTGGGTTGGGTTTTGAAAGATGGGTAGGACCAAGATGTGGGGATGGGGGAAGAAGTTCCTTAAGGGTGCTGGGAACAGCAAGAGTGAGGAGTGTCCTTGGGGCGGTGTGTGGAGTATGACAGGGGGTTTTAGGAGCTAACAGGGTTGGAGCAACATTTTGGAGACGGTGCCGGGGGAGAAGATACAATTTCAGTTGTTAAGCACTGGAGTACCACTGAAGGTGTCTGAGTAGAAGAGTGAGTGAGGTGTTTGGAACTGTATCTTACTTCATGGAGATCTGTAGGAAGACGTGGAGAGAGGTGAGCCTGCACCAGAAATGGGGCATGGGAATTGGTTGGAAAGGAGGTATGGAGACAGCTTTTGCAACGGTCTATGGAACAGCTAGTTGATTAAACAATGGTGTGATAATGCTACAGATAGCTTGACGTCCATTAGAATAACAATGTACAAGAAAGTGAGATAACATAAAGTTGCTTATGATAGGTTGTTATATGACAAAAATAGGTCCCCCAAACTGTGTAAGAATCTGATCAGTTCCTGAAAATTAAAAAAATTAACTCTATGAATTTTTTTTTTTTTTTTTTTGCGGTACGTGGGCCTCTCACCGCCGTGGCCTCTCCCGTTGCGGAGCACAGGCTCTGGACGCACAGGCTCAGCGGTCATGGCTCACGGGCCCAGCTGCTTCGTGGCATGTGGGATTCTCCCGGACTGGGGCACGAACCCGCGTAGCCCTGCATCGGCAGGCGGATTCTCAACCACTGCGCCACCAGGGAAGCCCTATGCATTTCTTTTTAAAAAAGCCAATGACGGCCTGCCGATGCAGGGGACACGGGTTCGTGTCCCAGTCTGGGAAGATCCCACATGGGCCCGTGAGCCATGGCCGCTGAGCCTGCGCGTCCGGGGCCTGTGCCCCGCAACGGGAGAGGCCATGGCAGTGAGAGGCCCGCGTACCGCAAAAAAAAAAAAAAAAAAAAAAAAAAGTAAAAAGCCAACGACGTTATTCTCCAAATGTTAACGATAGTTCCTGCTAGGTGGGGGAATCTGGGGGTGATTTTTGTTTCTTCTTTTTGCTCACTGTTTTCTAGATTGTTAGTGATAATAATAATAGCTGCGATCTCCTGCAGGCTCACAGAGGTCTGGGCCCAGCTTAATCCTCACATGTTTTCATGCATTAGCTCTTTCAATCCTTACAATACCCTGTGAGGGAGAGACTTCAACTTTCTTTTTATTATATTTGAGGAAACCGAGGGGCAGAGAGTAGGGGCCTTGGTCAAGGGGAGGGAACAAGAGGAGAGAGGGGTGCGGAGGCGGAGAGGGAGCTGAAGGAACTCCCAGCTGGAGGGAGTTCCCAGGGAGGGAGAAGAGATGGGACAAAGGGGTTAGAGGATGCATGGCCCTTTCTCAGTAATCCCAGCGGACATCTGTATGGGCCTTGATAGTTTCTAAAGCACATTGTGTGCATCTTTCCCTAACAATGCACTTGTTAGGAACGATTGTTATGCTCTTATGGGAGAGGAAACAGTTCTCAGAGAGCTTAGCAAAGTGCTCAAGCTAACAAGGTGTGTGAGTCCGGATCTGAACCCAGAGCTCTCCGCCTGATGTAAAATTTCTTTCTTATTTCTCTACCACGCTCTGCCCCAAAAGGTGCTAGCTGCAGTCTGTACTGGAAATATGTCTGTTTGGCCTTCCTGGCTCCCTTCAGCCATGAGACTCTGTACCTGCAGCTGGAACCATTGAAGAAGAGACCTTTGATGGCCTGCCTTTTGGCCAGAGTCTTGGTCTTGACCTGTCTGCGTTTCTCGGCCCAACTGGACCCTGATTTCACCTGCTTCTGTTCGTGGTCCAGCTTCATTCCTCAATCCTGATCACTCACCCTGCTTCCTTGGCCACCTTCTTGACCAAAGTCGAAGCTGCCTCTGGCCTCCTGGGATAAGGGCTCTACTCCACTCCACCCTCTTCCCGCAGGTAACCCTGCCCCAGCTGGGCCTCTCCAGCCTGGGATCTGGCCCTCCCCATCCTCTACCCTCCCCTCCTTTGCCAGCCACCTCCTGCACCTGCCAAGGCCACCCCTCCAGGGGAAAAGCCCCTGAGAACACTCTGTCCCTCGTGTCAGACACTTCCCTAATTCCCCTGATCTTTCTCTGTTTCAGTTTATCACAAATGATTTTCCAAGCCAGTGGATTTAATTACATTACACTTAGGGAAATTGGTGCCGTTTCTTAATTACTTTTATAGTTGAAAAGCAATTACTTAGCAATCACATGAAGGTCTTCTTGTGTTTCCTGGGGCTCTGCAGCCTTAAAAAATGTCTGCAGGGAAGCAGACAGACTTTAAGAGATTGGGTGTGCTCTTTTTGGGAACTGGGGTAATTGGTTCTGGGGAGAAGGGTAAGTTTATTTCTTTTTAATTTTTTAATTTAATTTTTATTTTACATTGGAGTATAGTTGATTTACAGTGTTGTGTGAGAAGGGTAAGTTGTGTGGTATAGGATTGGATGAAACAAAGTTTTCTTTGTTTTGTTTTGTTTATTTTGTTTTAATCATGATCCACCTAGTTGTTTAAGCCCAAACCTCACAGTCGTCCTTAACTGTGCTCTCTTCCTCAATTCTCTGTACCTGGTCATGCATGACATCCTTTGGATTCCATCTCCTGATAACCTCTTAAACCTGCTGAGTCTCAGCTTTCCCCTGTCTGGTCCAGGCCACCATCATCACTCACTGAGTGATAGCAATAGCCTCTTAGCTGGTCTCCCTGTGTCCACCCTGGACCCCATGGTGGGTTGAACGCTGGCCCTCAAAAGATATGTTTACCCAGAACCTGCAAATGTGACCTTACTTGCAAAGAAGGGCAGCAAGTGAAGGATCTTGAAATGAAATCATCCTGGACGACCCAGATGGGCTCCAAAGCCAATGACAAGTATCCGTAGAAAAGAAGGGAAGGGAGAAGATACACAGAAAGGCCATGTGAAGATGGTGGCTGAGATTGGAGTGATGCGTCTGTGAGCCAACGGGTGCCAAGGATTGCAGGAAACCACCAGAAGCCAGGAGAGAGGCCTGGAATGGATCCTCCCCGGAGCCTCCAGAGGGAACCAACCTTGCCGACATCTTGATTTTGGACTCCTGGGCTTCAGAACTGGAGAGGATGAATATCTGCTGTTTAAAGCCACCCAGTTTGGGGTAATTTGTCATGGCAGCCCGAGGAGACTAATACATTCCCCTTCAGCCAATGTTCAGCGCTTGTCACTTTTGTGCTCGAAACCCAATGGCTCACATCTCATGTGGATAAAATCCAGGATCCCAACCATGTGATGGGTTTAGACCCCAGCGCCCTCTCTTTTCCAGCTCTGCTCTGGCTGCTTTGGCTTCTTTGCTCTTCATCAAACACACCAAACCCATTCTTGCCTCAGGGCCTTCGCACATGCTCATCTATCTGCCTGGAATGATCATTCCCAGAGACCCACGTTGCTCTCCGCCATGGTGGCCTCTGCTCCAGGTCACGGCTACAGAGGAGCTTTCCCTGGCCATCAGACATAGACATAGCCCCACTCATCCCTCCTGACTCTGCTCCATTTCCCATTAGAGCCCGTCTCCCTTGCACCATGTTTCCCTTGCTCCCCTGTGCACTGTTCATCCCCCTCCACTAGAATGACAGCCTCCCGAGGGCAGGGCAATATTGCATCCCCAGCACCTACAACAGCACCTAGAACAGATGCTAAAAAAATATTTGCTGAATGAAAAACATTTGTCATTGGGTGAGGAGCCCATGAAGGCTCCTGGCTCTGTACCCTCTGAGTGGGTGATGCATCCTTTAATGAGCAGACTTGTATGACCTCCAGAAGTTGCATCCCCTTCTCTATATGCCTTGCACAGAATAGGGGAGCATGTGATGGGCTGAGCTGGATGGAATGGGCTAGATGTGGATTAGAGGAGCACATACCAACCCAGGACTGCCCCCAGACCTGGGTTTGAATCCTGACAACTCCACTTACCTGCTATGTAACTTGGGTAAATTATTTTCTTTCTCTGAATCTTTGCCCTCATTACCCTGTGGGAGAGGATGTGGCCAGTTCCTCCCTGCTCCGCATCTAGCTTAGTTACTTCTTAAATACTGAAGAAGGGAAGAGGAAATGAATGATATAAAAGGGTGTTAGTGGAAAACAGTGCATCCATGACATCATTACCCTGTAATTTCCATTTCCTTTTCCTCCTCTTCTCCTGGTCCATACTTAGGTTTCAAGCACTTGTAGGCATGTTATACGTGCAGGTTTTATTTTATTTTTAGAAAACTGATTACAATAAACACTGAAAGGTGCACATGTGTGTAGTGTGCTGCATTTTCACTAACTGAACACACCTAACACCCAGAACCCCCTTGAACTTTCTTGCACTGACTGCCTCTCTGTTTCAGCTGCTGGCACCCTGATCTTGGACTGTGAAAGATACCTGTTGCTTATCTGTCACCCAGTCAATGGTAATTTATTATAGCATCCCCAACGGACTAAGACAGTGGTGGGGTAAATTCTCAGATATAGAATCGCCGGTCAAAGGCTCTATGAATTTGCCCCTTTGATAGTTATTTGCAAAGGGCCACCATAGGGTTGGACCCAATGGACTCAGATATGGCGGATAAACGGGGCGCAGGGTGGCAGGACCAGAGACGGCAGGAGACCACTGCAGGTTCCAGCTAAGGGAGGAAGGTGGCTGACCTGAGGCCACAGTAGTGACGGGGAGCAGGGACAGAATCAAACTACATTTTTGAGGTAAAAATCAAAGGACAAGGAAGTGGTGATGGGTTAGAGAAATGTTTGGGAAGAGAGGAGAGTGAGAGTGCCTCAGAATGATTCCAGGGGGAGGCAGAGTAGGCCCACTGTCCCCTAATATCCATTCTGTCCTTTTTCTACAGTAATTGAGTTCTTAGCTGGGCATGGGACTGCCCAGCCAGTGCCTCCTTGCCCAGACTCCCTTGCAGCCAGGTGTGGCCACGTGATCAAGCTCTGGCCAGTGGGATGCAAGCAGAAGTGAGGCACATCCTTAAATGCAGGAGCCTACCTTCCTCGGTCCCCTTTCATTTCACTGACTGGAGTGCAGATGCGAGGGCAGGAACTTGAGGTGTCATTTTGGTCATGAGGTAGAAGTTTCCTATTAAGGCAAAGGGAGAAGATAGAGGGAGTTTGGATCCCTGATAAGAAAGAAATGGGTCTCTATCTTGTTAAACTGCTGTTTTTCTGGGTCTCTGTTAGAGCCGCCAAACCTGAATGGCTGGTTACACTGATTCGTATCTTTCACTGAAACAGGGCTGCAGGGAGGCAGCTGCAGCTCATCTTTCCGGATATTGAGAGTCCCCTCTGTGCCAGGTGCTGGGTGCTGGGGTACAGTGTGGCCGGGGCAGAGACAGTTACCTCACCAGGGACCCCCAAACACATGGGGCCTGCGGGCGGGGCCGAGCTGGATGGGACTGAAGGCTTCCCTGAGGACACGTGACGTTTAGACTGATCGCTGCGGGAGGAGTGGCCGTTAGGGCTAAGGCCCCTGGGGAACGGAGTTTCTGGCTGAGGGGACAACGGAAAGCAGCATATCTGAGCCTCAGCAAGAAGTGCGGCGTAAAGATGAGACTTTTATACAAGAGAACATGGCCCGTCCCGACTCTCCTTCTGGTGGGTTGTGGCCACTGCAGAAATATTAAGTTATTATTGGCTGTTGAACTTTTAGAAAGAGTCTTCCTTGATTCAGGGCTCAAAGATAGTTTTCCATCAATGAAACACCGACCTGCGTCTGGAACTTTCTTCCCAGAATCATTGTGAGGATGTTCTCTGGTGGGTTCCCTCTGGGTCCTTCCAAGCTAATGGCCTTCAGGGAATTGATTGGATCTCCGTCCTTGCCAGCAACACTCTTCCCTCAGGAGAAAGCAAGCGGGCAAAGACACAGGCTGATAAGGTGGGTTAGGAAACCCGTCAAGGGAGGAAATGTTCTCCAGCCAGACAAAATACAATTCTCTTACACAAGCACACCAAAAGCAAGGGCTCAGACAGCGTGTTTCAGGTCTGACTTAAATGGGCCAATTTAGGGAATTCAGAGGGTTTTTCTCTTTATTTCTCTTTGCCCTTCTAGGGGACAGCAGGTCCTGCTGGGGTGTCCCTTCCTATTTCTGTTCCTATGGGGGGGGCATGACCCTTGAGGGGACGTAGAGTTTCGTGTGGAGGACCCATCTGGGGAGGGCATCGGGATCCACCCACTTACTTATTAGTCACTTTTTCATTTCACACACGTCGGAGCATGGCGGGCCCGCGTGCGCACTCGAGGTGGGCCATCTGTGACGCCTGCCTCACGGTAGTGAATCCGGCAAGTGACAATGACAGTAGAAGGTGACAGGTGCTGTGTGAGGGGCTCTGGGGTCACAGAGGGAGGCCCCGAGTCAGGCTGGATGGGAGTCAGGGAAGCGCTCTTGGAGCCTGGATGAGGCACTCTGGAGTTGTGTCCTGAGAACTGGGAGGGAGGACAGCCTGGGGGAAGGGCTGGGGGCCGGCTGGGCAGTCCTAGTACCAGTCAGGGAGCTGCAAAGCCCCAGCGTAGCTGAGGCACAGAGGAGGGGGCCTGGGCAGCCAGGGATGGAATCCTAGAGGCTGGCAGGGTGGCCCCGGGCTTGGCCGTAGCCCACAAGTCAGCTGAGCATTTGCAGACTTCAGTGCTGTGTGCCAGCCAGGAGGACAGGCACAGCCGTGCAAGTCGCTGCCCCATCATCCGGTTCAGATGCTTGGGTCCAGGTGGGAAAACACAGGTGGTTAGTGCTGAGGTTTTAGGAGGTGTATCCGTTTCCTGGGGCTTCGGAGCAAAGTACCATGAACTGGTTTAAAACAACAGACATTTATTCTCTGCAGCTCTGGAGGCTGGAAGTCTGAAATCTTCCCTCTGAAGGCTCAGGAGAAGGCTCGTCCTGTGTCTCCCAGCTCCTGGTGGCTGCTGGCCATCCTTGCTTACAGGCATCCCTCTAGTTCCTGCCTCTGTCTTCGCATGACTGGCTCTCTCCTCTCTGTGTCTCTGTGTCCAAATTTTTGTCTTCTTCTAGGCATACAAGCCATCAGATTCTGGTCCACCCGACCAGTATGCTCTCGTTTTACCTGGATGACATCTGCAAAGACCCGATTTCCAAGTAATAATAAGTAATAACAGGTAATGTTGCATCCACAGCCACTGGGGGATAGGACTTGAACTTATATTTGGGCGGGGGGGAGGGCGGGGAAACACAATCTCACCTACAACAGGAAGCTAAGGAAGCACGCTCCTCTGCTCTCCACCTGAGCTCTGAGTCACCAAAGTCATGTGGACAGAGTCAGAATTCCAGCTCTGTGGCTTGATGAACGTTGTCTCAGTTACACTGCTTCATTGAGCTTCCTCTGGCCACCCTGGGAATCTGGCAGCTTCACCACCCAGTCCAAGCCGCCCTGCAGAGAAGGGGGCTGGAGAGGGCCACACATGTCGCTCTGATGGCACGTGGAGCACAGAGGCAGGGAGGAAGATTGCCCAACAGTGCAGGTCCCAGGGGGATAGAGAGCAGAGACAGGATATCCACGGAAAGGGTCCACACAAAGGGACTGTGCACACTGGGACAGATTGAAGGGAACCAGAGAGTGGAGTGCAGAAGTGAACTTAGAAGGAAGTCTGCAGGGGGTCAGTGGGGTGGGAGCAGCCTCCACACATCCCCTCCCCCCGACCCTGCATTCCCACTCCTAGGATGGATTCCTAAATCATCAGAACGCCTTGGGCTGGATTAAAGGAGGCAGCCAGTCATTTTGATCGGTAACCCGTCCAAAATAAAACAAACCCACCAGCCGCCTGGGAAACAGCTAGGCCCTTGACCACGCGCGCTTTTTTTTAATGGTTTCTGGTCTGCACTCCTGGCCTCCGCCCCGCCGGCCCAGCGTCCCAGAAGGAGGCCCACTCACTGAAGTAGCCTACGCGGCAATGTTTGGCTGTTTGCATTTCTTGACAAAGGAAATTTGTTGGGCTTAAGTTGCCAAGGGTTTGCATCTGGATCCTATGATGTTTGGCTTCGGGAGGGCTGTGCGCAGAACCGGCTCCGGGGCCTCCGCCGGCCTCCGTGTAATTAACTTAAGTGCTCCGAAGATGAAAGCTTATTGCCTGATCCCGGATTAGGGCATCGGCAGAGAAGGTAGGCAGCAGACTGGATGAGTTATCTCCCACTATTGAAGTTTCTAGAGATACCAGCGGTGGACAGTGGAAGTCAGGAAGTTTGGGTATGTTGGAATTTATTAAATTTGCAATTAAAAAGAAACCCCGCCCCCAAGTTCTGGATGCCAGCGCAAGGAGGTTAAGTGGAAACATAACTTTACATAATAAAGTGGTTAATCATATTCCACTTTAGAAACACTAATATCATAAATTGGCCTCATACTTTTGTGCTTCCAGCTTCGACAATAGAGCTGAGACCTTAATTTCCTGGTTTGGTATAACTTCTGGGGTTTTCCTCCCGTGCCTCGTCCACCTCCCCTCCTTCACCCCCTCAGCTGGAGTGGGGGAGATAACTTTGATCCTTGATGCTCTGGGGGCCTGGGGAGGTGGAACGGGGAGGGGGTGGGGATTCCTACAGGTGATTTTTAGGCCTGAATTCCACTGTGACAGCAATGATTTATTTTAACTACTAACTCTGGAAAGCAGGCGCCACCAGGATGAATACCTCCACTAGCCCCTAGCAGACTAATTTTACTGTTTATGAATCACTAATATGTTTAAGAACCAAAAGAAAAAAAAAGAAAAAAAAGAAAAGAAAGGGAGTACCATTTTAGATAACTAAAAATAAGACTTCCAGCCAAGACCCCATGGTGCCCAAACAGTCCTACATGGGAAAGATGACTTTGGATTACAAGATAGAGAACACATGGGGTCCAGATAGCTGCCCCCCACCTCTGCAGCGGGCAGAGGCTACTGGCAGATGAAACACTTTCATCTCTCCCAGGGAGATAAACTGGCTGGTCTGGATGGCCCTCTTTATTTACAAAAGAAAATTAAATCCGTTTTAACACTTGCACCGTTCATAGGAAACACATGTGGGCTGGTAATTGTTTTGAACTCCATTTCGAGCCGGCCACACCGCATTGGGCAGCTCTAGCAATTTCGCACTGGCTTGGGATGGCCGTGGAATTTGCACGGAGTTTCTTCCCAATTCCAGAGGATCTGTAAGGGAACATTCCTTGGCTGAGCTGGCAGAAGACTGCTGTTCAGTTTCCTGACTCCTGCAGGAAAGCACCTTCTCCTTATGGCCAGAGGGCTCCTCTCAGTGCCCCTCGCCCCAGTTCTTATCAGAGATTGGAACGGATCAAAGGGACTCAGAGCCCTGATTGAACCCAAAGGGCCTCCCTCCTGCCTGGGAGTTTTCACAGAAGGAGAAATAAAAGGTTGGGTGATTTTCCCAAGAGTGCCTGATAGGGCTTTACAGCTGCCAGGAGGTGTCACTCAGAATCCGGGTGTCACCCAGTTATCAGACTTCGCTTTGCAAGAGTCAATATGCAGGCAACCCCTTGAGGATCCTGTGGAAAGGAAGATTCTGATTCTGTAGGCCTGAGCTGGGGCCTGAGACTCTGCATTTCTACCACGCTCCCCAGTGATGCCAGTGTGGCCGTCCCCAGGGCCACGCTTGGGGTAGCAGACCTCTCCCAGGCATCAGCATCCCTGGAGGGTTTGTTAAGACACAGTTTGCTGATCCCACCCTCAGGGTTACTGATTCCACAGGTCGGGGGTGAGAGCTTGTTTCTGATAAGCTCCCAGGTGAGGCTGATGCTGCCAGGTTAGGGACCACACTTTGAAAATCACTGTCCAAAAAATGCCCCCTCTGGGGAAACGGAGACTCAGAACGATTTTCCCAAGGTCATGTTGCCCAAGGTGGCAGACCTGGAGCCCGTACCCTGGTCCAGTGCTCGTTCTTTCGTCCATGAAAAAAAGGAGCCTATCCTTGCAAGGGGACCCCTCACTGCCAAGGCACTAGCAACGAACCTGCTTGAGAACAGAGGACAGATTCGAAGCACCTGGGCTGCAGTTTCTCTCCTGCAGCAAGGCAGTCCCTTGCTCTGAAACACCCTTCTTCCTCTCCTTTTGAAGTCCTCATTTTCAAAGCTCAGTGTCGGAAACACCAGAGAAACACCAGAGAACAGGCCAGAGGAAGCAGGAACAGATATTTCGTAAATGAATGAGTGAATAAATTACTTCCCAGTGGCATCCTCTCCTGCTGTGTGTCCTTGGACAGGTTACTTAAACTCTCTGAGGCTTATTTTCCCCATCTGTAAAATAAAGATGCTAATGTCTACCCCATAGGGTCAGTGCTTATAGCGGTAAAGCACCAGGCAAAGATGAGTGGTAAATGAAGGGTCACTTTTGGTTTTTTTGCCATTTTTATTATTTATTACTATTTTTGCCTTTAGGGACGGAACAATATTTTCGTCCTTACTGCCACTCTTTTGACTCAGGTTTTGCCTTTCAAGAAGTTCCCCATCGACATGCAAGTGTTCTTTGGGAAAGTTAATATCTTAAACTGTTGTTAAGAGACATGATGGTGACTCAGAGTGACGATGACTCATAATTATTCAGCGCTTTACGGTTGACCTGATAGTTTCCCCACAAGTTGAGTCATTTAATTCTCCCACAACTCCAGTGCAGGAAGTGCTATTAAGTTGAGGCTTGGGGAGGTTGAGGCACTTGCCCTCATTCCCACAGGCATTTTTTCCCACCTCACTGCCTCTCAGGGCAGCGGCTGGGGAAGGCAGGGGGATGCACCTACCTGAGGATGGGGTCTGTTTTCCCAGGATCACATCTCGAGGGGTTGAGGCCACATATTCCCTTCCAGCTCAGAAAACAGCCCCTGCAGAAAATCACTCTCCATAATTCCAATATGTTTTCCGAGGAATGTTTATCCTGCAGATGCTTTTTGGGGTCAGATACACTTGGGGGCACCGTGTGTGCTCTCCCACACCTGGGCCTTCAGAAGGTGCAGCGGCCCGTCAAAGCCCCCAAAGGCCCCTGGGTGAAGGAACCTCCTCACTTTGTCAGGGTGCAGCATCTTCTAGACCTCATTCCTGTGGCCTTCTCTTTCCCCTGCACCACTGGGCATCATTGGGAATCGGCTCTGGCCTCGTCTCCACCCTTCAGCAGCCAGCATTTGCTCCATCTTTAATGCTTCTTTCACTCAGCCTTTAGGACTGCTGTTCTCTGCCTGGAATTCCCCATTTCCCCTGACCTCTCACTTCTTTCAAGTCTCTGCTCAGACACACTCTAACCAGAGGCCTTTCCTGACCACCTGATATGAAACAGTGAGCCCCACGCCTGTATCTATCACCCCCGCTGCTTTCTTTCTCTTCACAGAACTCAAGACCATCCTGCTGACACTGCTGTCTTTTTTTTTTTTTTTTTGGTGTCTGACTGCCCGGTAGAATACAAGCTTCATGAGGGCAGGAACATTTCTGTTTTGTTCTCTACTGTTTCCCCAGTGACTAGAACAGTGCCTGGCCTATTGTGGGCGTTCATAAATGTTTGTCGATGGAATGAATGACAGAAGGAAGAGAGGAAGCTGGATTAGCCGTGTGACTGCTGCTCGGCGTCTTCCCAGTTGTCGCCCTTGCCACAGGCATCTGGTACCCAGGTCCTCAGTGCTGGCTCCGTCCAGGCCTGGGGTTGGCTCCTGGCATCCGGGATGTGTCGGGCATGAGCCCCACCCCCCAGGCAGAAGTGCAAGTCAGTGTGACAAGTGACGGCTGCTGGGTTTGAAAGGCAGGCGGCATATAACAGTGGACGCCCAGGATTCTGGAGTCAGGAGGACCTGAGTTCAAATCCTGCCTTAGCACTGATCGGCAATGCAGCCTTGTCAAGTTACTTAAATGTCTTGAGCCTCAGGACCCCATCGTTAAATGGCAGTTAACAGTGGCCACCTTGCATGCTTGTTGGGGGTGAGCGGCCATCAGGGATTAAGTGCCTGGTGTGTGGGCATGGATGTGTGGGGACTACAGAAGTGGCACAAAGAGGGTGGAGTCCCATTTTGCCATGGTTAGCAGGTGGCCAGGAGAGGCTTCTGAGGGGAGATGGGGCTTGGACGTGAGCTTACGGAGTCCCTAGGCAGATGAGGCAGAAGGCAGCACTATAGTCAGAGCTCCAGTGCAGACGCTGGAGCCAGAGTGTCTGGGTTCAAATCCTGGCCCTGTCTCTGACCAGCTGTGTGACCTTGGGCACATTGCTTAATCTTGCTGTGCTTCTGTGTCCTGATTTGTAAAATGGGGGTTCAGTCTGGTAAGTGCTCAATGAAAGTTAGTGGTCTCCATCTTTATTATCAGGGGTGAGCCAGCAGTGGCAGGTTCTGGGAACTTTAGGAAGGCAGTCGGGGTAGAGCTCATGCTGGGTCTGAATGAACATGAGACGGGTATCCTCCAGACCATGGAGTGACCCTCCCTCTTAGAAAGGCAAGGAAGGTGCTCTCTATTCCCGGTGAGAACCCTGCTCATTGACGAGGAGTGGATGCTGTATCCAGCACCTGGTCACCCACGAGCTTCCAATGACCCCCCCTCTTGTGGCCCTTTGAATCCTCAGGAAAAGCACAGCATCTTGGCTCAGAATGGGCCTCAGAGCTTGCAGAATTAGAAGGAATCTCCTCCCAGCAGGCGAGACACAAGCCCCTAGCTCCATTTTACAGATGAGGAAGCTGAGGCTCAGAGAGGCGCACACCTGGGTCACACTGGGGCTCCGGTATTCTGCCCCTCCCCCACCCCTTGGGCTAGAGTTTGCATATATTTGCATATAGTTGATGACATCCTGAGGAAGGTGGGAGCCTGGCTTGTGATGTGGAGACAGAAACCCCAACGTAAAGAGTCTGAACATTCCCAGATTTTTTGTATTAAAAACTAACATTAAAAGCTTGTTTTTCCTTTTGATTTTGGTTTGCTTGTTTGGGGGCTGTAGAATTATGTCTCCTTCCCTAGTAAGCTTTTCCCTCTGGAAAGGCATTTCCTTTTGGAAATATCTGATTGTATCTGATCCTCCTAATAGACATGTAAGGGGAAGCCCAAGGTCATAGTAGTGTGCACTTACGGGGAGATGGGGTGCAGGGCAGTGAGTACCTTGTGAGCACCTGTGTTAACTTCAAGCTGGGGCTTCCCTGAGATGAGGGCTCCTGACTCCTGCCTCTGGTCTCTTTCTCCCACCCAGACCACTTCCTTAGATAGAAGGCACCTCTTCTTTACAAATGAGAACATGGTGGAAAAGTCAAGCAGAAATGACTGTCCTCCCACTTCATAGTTGTGTGACTCTGGGCAAGTCACTTATTGGGTCTGGGCCTCAGTTTCCTCATCTGTAAAATGGGAATAATATTCAGCTTTTGTTGGGTTGTTGTGAGCATTAAATAAGACAACACAGGTGGGGATATAACAAATGGTCAGTTAATAGCAACAATAAGAGAAATTATTATCATCAAGGATAACAATGCCCTTGGATCTGTAAGAAACGGTGGCTTTACATCCCATGCCTTTCTAGCCAAACTGCCGTGGGCCTCTATGTTTAATAACATCTCTGTCCCAAGGCTGTGTCTGGGATTAGCAGATTTGAATTCAGGAACTGAAGACACAAATGCCAACTGGGGCCAGAAAACAAGGGTCCGGGAGTGAGGCCAGGTGGAGCTGATGCCTCTCCGAAGTGAACAGCTACCTCCAGCTTTAGCCAGGAGGGAATGAGCCCACAGAGGCCACGACTCACAGTTTTTTTTTGTTTTGTTTGTTTTTTTTTTTTGCGGTATGCGGGCCTCTCACTGTTGTGGCCTCTCCCGTTGCGGAGCACAGGCTCCGGACGCGCAGGCTCAGCGGCCATGGCTCACGGGCCCAGCCGCTCCGCAGCATGTGGGATCTTCCCGGACCGGGGCACGAACCCGTGTCCCCTGCATCGGCAGGCGGACTCTCAACCACTGCGCCACCAGGGAAGCCCCTCGACTCACAGTTTTTAAAGAGAAAATAGAAATTTGGATTTCTGCTTGAAATCTCCCAATTTTTAAAAATTAACCACTATATGAGTGGCTTAAACAACAGAAGTTTATTCTCTCACACTTCCAGGGGCTGGAAGTCCAAGATCAAGGCGTCGGCAGGGTTGATTTCTTCTGAGGCCCCTCTCCTTGTATAGACGGCTTCTTCTCCCTGTGTCCTCACGTGGTCTGCCCTCTGTGCATGTCTGTGTCATAACGGTCTATTATACAGACACAAGTCATATTGGATCAGGGCCCACCCTAGTGACCTCATTTAACCTTGAATGCTTCTTTAAACACCCCATCTTCAAATATTGTCACATATTGAGGTATTGAGGGTGAGGACATCCACATATGAATTTTTTGGGGGACACAATTCAGCCCATAACTTGCATGTTTTTGGAAACCCTGCCCGAGCCACACACCAGGATCTATGTCTCCTGTCTGAGATGTCTTCCAGGGAACATGTTTGTCTGGGTCCTGAGGTCCAGACACAGAAAATCAGTTCTTATGAGCTTATCGTCCTGTCAATTTCCCACTTTCTCCTAAAAGTCAAATTCTGGTGGGATGAGGGTGCTGTTTGCTGGTTCCTGCTCTGGGTGTGGTCAGTGAGGAGGGCTGTCGGGAGGGCTGCCTTCCCTCTCACCAGGTCCTTATCTGACGCTTGTGGGGCCTTGATTGAGGCCACCTCTTGCCTCCTGCACTGGGCTGCTTCATGTCAGAGCCTGGGAACCTAATCACCAGTATTATTCTACAGCCTCAGGGCATCTGAAAAAGTTCTGCTGGGGATCTTAGGGACCTCGTAGCTGGCAAAGTTGCTGTAAATGAGCAGTTTACTGACCACTCCTCCCTGGAAGCATCGGGACAGTGGAGTCTGCTTATCTGTTTGCAGAGGATCATCTGTGGAGTTGGGGGTGGAGTGTATCTGGGCTTCCAAGGCTCTGGAATCCATAAGCAGAGAGGAGGCCCGAGGGCAGCATATTCCTTGCTATCCTCCACCCCAGATGCCTGCCTCTGTGGTTTGGCGAGCATCCTTCCTTACCTTTTGTTCTATGCACAGGGATGTACATACATCCACCTTTCTAAAGCAAGAATGAGATCATACGTATGAAACTTCACAGCACGAAGTCTGCCTGAGGTTACACAACAAGCAGCAGCGTTGGGGTTCAAACCCTGCAACCCGCTTCCAGAATCCCAACATTTAACCACTTATTATACTTCTTCCCACCTGCGGTTTTGTGGCTTTTTTTTTTTCCCCAGTAAACTATTTATCAGGATTCTCTGTGTTAACCACACCAATACCACCACTCTCAAGGATTGATACTATTTGATATTGGGAGAGATCTGAAATGCTGGTGTTCTAGCTTTAAAGTCTTTAAAGAGCTAACTGAGGTCAAATGAGGTCACTAGAGTGGCCCTGATCCACTAGGACTGGTGTCCTTATACGAAAAGAAGAGTAGGATACAGACATGCACAGAGGGACGACCCTGTGAGGACACAGGAAGAAGATACTTTCTACACGCCAAGGAGAGAGGCCTCAGAAGAGACCAACCCTGCTGACACCTTGAACTTGGACTTCCAGCCTCCAGAGCTCTAAGAACATAAGTTTCTGTGGTTTACGTTGCTCAGTCTGTAGTTTGTTAGGTGGTCCAGGCCGTCTAATACAAAGCCCACACGTGAGTGGGCTAATTTCTCATCTTATGAATGAAGACCCTGAGGCTCAGAGAGGTGAGGAAGCGGCTCTATATGCCCCAGCTGGCTTCCAAGCCCACCTCCAGCTCCCAAGACCATGTTCCTTGCACCGCACCGGGCATGGCTAGAGCTAAGTCCTGAAGCGGAAGCTCGCCGAATACTAGCCTTTGCCGGGGAGTTGGACAAAGGGGATACTCCATGCATGCAGGCTTCCTAAGCCCTGCCTCCGCAATGCGGTTGCCCTCCCAGAGCAGAAGTTTCCATCCATTCGAGAGGGAGCCTTTCTCTCTGGTGAGTTTTGAGGAGGGGCTGTGTGGGCTTCTCCCAACACCCTGGCTCCAGAAAAAAATGTGCCTCATGAGAGCAGCTACAAGAATAAATCCTGAAGATGTTTATCCTGAGAATTCCAGGCTTAATTTATGACCTCCTCCAAGCAGCATCGGCTCACCAGCCATTAGGTCATTATAAGAACAGCGTCTCCAGGTCCCGGAGCATAAATACCTGCTGTCAGCTGAGCCGGGAGAGGGCGGGCTGCTTATGGGTGGGGGTGGGTTGGGGGCCTGCTGGGCTCCCTTCCAGCCCCTCCAGAGGACCTGAGGCTGCTCTTATCTACTCCCAACCAAGATGAGATTTAAACCTAGTCAGCCTCCAGGACTGCATCAGGACCTGAATTTATTGACGGCAATTTGTAAGATCAGGTGGAACATCCACAAACCAACCCAATTAGCAGGAACCTCCGCCTTGTTAGATAAAGATGCACAAAGGGCCAGTCTGAGGCACCACCTTTAGCCACCATTGCCGCAAACCCATCTGGATCCCTGGGGAAATTCTCCAGGGTTCAGTGGCTTGGGGCAAAGACACTGGTGTTTTCAAGAACTTAGCAGTTCAGGAGTTTCACAGGGATACCTCGAGAAGGGGAGTGGAAAGGCCTGGATATGAGCCCTGGTCCCCCCTGGCCGTCCTACCCGTGTAGGACGGTGGTATGTAACCTTTTGCCTTGACTCAGTGCTCAGGGTCGGTGACTGGATCTTACATGGACAGAGTGCCAGGCACACAGTGGGTCCTCATACCAGCAAGCTCCTCTTTCCTGGTACAATTCTTTTTCTAGAAACCTCATCCTTCCACCTGCCAGGTGAATGTGGTCATTAATTGATTGGTTATGCGTTCACTCATTTACCTTTCAATGTGTTGATTTGTTCAGCAAAGGTTTACTGTGTGCCTGCCATGTGCTGTCGCTGGATTAGGCTATGGGCAATATTCCAAGTGTCCAGCTCTTTCTTTATCACTTGAATACTGCTCTGGCTGCAGTGAGGACCTTACTGGCAGGCAGGGAGATGTAGTGTAGCAGGAGCAGACAGGCATCCGAGTTTCCTCATTTCCAACATGGGGATGGCGCCTGGCACACAGTAGGTGCACAGCTTCTTTTGGACCTGTTTATTATGTTTACTGTCATTTGTTCCCACTAGAATGTAAGCTCCAGGAGAGCAGGAATTTCGTCTGTTTTGTTCACTGATGCCTGGACCAGTGCCGACATAGTAGGTCCTCAATAAATATTTGCAGAAATAATGAGTAATATTAATAATAACTCATGGACAACTTTCATGGCCAGAATGTTTGCGTCTGTTTCTCTCATTTAAAAAAGTCTCGGAAACAACTGTTCTCCATTCTAACCCCATCCCTACAGCATAAAAAGCCCCATTGGTTATATCAGTAATTTATTTAGTTCTGAAAAGCTTTTGCTTGGCTCTGCCTCCTCTCTGAGCCCTTCCTTTCCTTCGGCTTTCTTTGAATATCCGGCCTGGCTTGTTCACCATAGAAAGGAATCTGTCTTTTTCACTCTCTTAAGACTGCCTAAGAGCGCACGTCTCTGCCAGGAGTCCTGCCCTGACCACACCCGTCCTCCTTGCAGGCCACGCCCATCCCTCGTCGTTGCCACCCCCACCTCATCTTCCACTGGGGACTCTGGTTCCCCGCGGGCACTTTTGGAAGCCTCCTTTCTGGTGGCAGCTAAGGTGTTTCTCTGCACACATCATCCTGATGCCAGTTGAGACCAAGTTTCCTCACCACCAAGTAAATTTGAAAATTATTTTGCTCAAGGAGAGAGCAGATTACCTATACTTCTTGCTCCGATCCAATTACCTAACTCCACCCACCACCGTCAAAAGAACACGTGCATACTGTAGGAAATTTGGAGAGAACATAAAAATATATAAAGCCAAAAAACTCCTATCCATTATCCCACTACTCAGACGGCTGGAAGTAATGTTTTGGCCAATTTCTTTATAGTAGTCTCTCTAGCTACTTCTTTTCTTCGTGAGCTTATTAATAATTTGCAAACACCATTTTGTGTTCTGTTTTTATACTGTAAAATGATCTTACATGTTATCCATTTCTTTAAAACAATTTTATAAATCTCATTTTTAACGTATGCATGATAATCTGTAGTGTCGATGTACCATCATTTCTCCATCAGTCCTCATTTTTGGACATTTAGATTGTTTTCAGTAAACAGTTGGGTGATGAGCATAACTGTGCATAATTCTTTGCCTGTATTTTAATATATTTCCTAAGGTTTGATTGCTCTAAGTAGCTTTAGAAGGGGTCAGAGAGCGCCAATCTTTTTCTTTTTTAATTGTGGTAAAATACATATAACATAAAAGTTGGCATTTTAACTTTTTTAAGTGTTCAGCAGCCCTACATTCACATTGCTGTGCAACCATCACCAGCACTGAGAACTTTTTCCATCTTCCCAAACAGAAACTCTGTATCCACTAAACACTGACTCCCATTACCCCTCCCCCACTCCTGGCGACCACCGTTCTACTTTCTGTCTCTATGGATTTGGCTATCTAGGTATACCTCATATAATTAGAACATGCAGTGTTTGTCCTTTTGTGCTGGCTTAATTCCCTTAGCATAATGTCCTCAAGGTTCATCCATGTGGTAGCATGTACCAGAATTTCCTTCCTTTTATGTGGAGAAAAGAGAGTCTGTACACTGTTGGTGGGAATGTAAATTGGTAAAGCCGTTATAGAAAACAGTATGGAGGTTACTCAAAAAAGTTAAAAATAGAACTACCATATGATACGGCAATCCCACTTCTAGATCTATATTTGAAACAAAATCAGTGATTATGAGATATCTGTACTCCCACGTTCATTGCAGCATTGTTTGCAGTAGCCAAGATGTGGAAACAACTGAAGTGTCTGTCGATGGATGAATGGATAAAGAAAATATGGTATATATATGTGTGTGTATATATATGTGTGTATATATATATGTATATATACATATATATATACACACATATATATGTCTATATATATACACACACACACACAGAAAATGGAATATTATTTAGCCATAAAAAGAAGGAAAGCCTGCCATTTGCAACAACATGGATAAACCTGGAGGGCATTATGCCGAGTGAATTAAGCCAGGCAGTGAAAGACAATACTGTATGGTGTCACTTATATATGAAATCTAAAAAGAAAGTCAAACTTGTAGAAACAGAGTTGAAAGGTGGTTGCCAGGGGCTGGGGTGGGGTGTGTGTGTGGGAGAAATGGGGAGATGTTGGTCCAAAGGTAAAGACTTTCAGTTTTAAGATAGGTTCTTAGGATCTAATGTACAGCCTATAGTTAATGATATGTATTGTGTACTTGAAATTGCTAATAGAGTAGATCTTAAAGAGTTCTCACCACACACACACACACACACAGAAAGTAACCACGTGAAGTGGTAGATTTGTTAAATTGAAACGTATACGTATCAAATCATCACTTTAAATATGTACAATTTTATCTGTCAAGTGTACCTCAATACAGCCAGAAAAACAAAACAAAATGAAACCAAAAACCATGTCCTTGGCCACCAATGAGAAATTAAAAGGGCATGGGGGTGAAGCACTTTCAATCCAGGGCCATTCCTGGGAAAACAGTTCTCTGCCAGCTGTGTTCACACGGGGAGGACCAACGGCCAGCATTAGTTCGATAGCAAGTCTGATCAATATTCTTACGTTTTTAGCTGAACTATTAAAAATTGTTTTCAAAAAGCATTTCCGTTCCTTTTAAGGCTGAATATTCAGTTGTATGTATAGACCGCATTTTGCTTCTCCATTGGTCATTTGGGCTGTTTCCACCTCTTGGCCACTATGAGTAATACTGCTGTAAACATTGTTGTGCACCAATCTTTTAAATATTCTCGATAAGCTTTACCATTCGGAAAAGTTGTACCCATTTACATGTCCACTAGCAGTGGGTATAGAGTGCCTATTTTATTATATTTAGTGATTGATGGTAATTTTGAAAATAAAAGACCTGTGAATGTGGAAGGGGGGATGCTGTAATGAAATTACATATAGAAGTGGGAAAAGGCTTACTCTATTTACCCACCTATCCACTCATCCCCATAACCACTCACCTGCTCATCCACCCATCCATCTGTTCATTGTTCTACCCACTCTCTCACCTGTATACCCACCCACCTACCCATTCATCCATCCTATTATTTGCAGTTCTGACTTCCTGGGAGCTACACCCACGTTTGTTTACAATACCACAGAATAAAAAGGTGGATAGCGGAGGATCTGTCTTTCTCTGCCTTAGCTACTATTAGTTCTAAGTCACCGCCCTGCTCCCTACCTGTGGCCCCCAGTCTCACTGAAATTTCTTCACTGAATCTTTTCAGCAGAGATTAAACTCCCCGCACCTACGCACCGCCCAGTCTCCACCATGTTATGAAAGCACGTTCAACTGTCAATATGGAGTTTCAGTTTCACCAATGTGCAACCTCTGCTTTTGCTCTTTACCAAGCAGGTGGGTTAATGAGGTCGCTGCCTGGGATCCTGGAGTGGCTTTTAGGGGGGCATTTTGCATGTCCCTGAGCTCTGAGACATCTCCCCTTGCAGAGAGCATCTTGGGCCTGAAGCTAAGAGAATTAGGAGGTATTTACAGTGATTTAAAGCTAATTGTACATCCTGCTGTGTTCCCGCTTCGTCCAGCAGTTTGTAAGGGGAGGTTTGGGGGGGGTTGTGTTTGTGTTTTAATAGAAATGGAAATGACAGGTATATTGTATGGGGACATTTCTATGAAAAAATAGAAAACAATCATAATATTTATAGGTCTATCAATTCCCTAGAAATCACTCTAAAACAGACAAAGGAAGAAAGGTTTTCTCAAATAAATGGAATAAATAACAAGGAAAGAAAAAAAGCACTTTAGAATTAGGTCCAATTGGTATCTAAAAAGAAGAAATCAGAGATGACAAGTGGACCCCAAAGTTGGCTTAACAAATATTTTTTTAATTTTAATTTTTAAATTTTTTTTTTTTTTTGCGGTACGCGGTCCTCTCACTGTTGTGGCCTCTCCCGTTGCGGAGCACAGGCTCTGGACGCGCAGGCTCAGCCGCCATGGCTCACGGGCCCAGCCGCTCCGCGGCATGTGGGATCTTCCCGGACCGGGGCACGAACCCATGTCCCCTGCATCGGCAGGCGGACTCTCAACCACTGCGCCACCAGGGAAGCCCTAAATTAATTTTAAAAATTAATTACAATTTAATTTTAAAATTAAGAAAAACTACTTTCTCACCTAAAAACAAAATGAAAGGTTTACTGTCACAGAGGCAATGTCCACATTGAAAAGCGGACAATGTGTCAGAGATGGATGGAGGCTGTGGTCCACCTTCTGGATCCCGGGTTCCCGGGTCTTGCACATTCAGGGGTGTCTTGCCACCACCTTTTATAGTTGCTCTACTGCTTCCCCAGCGGCTTCCTTTGAGAGTAAAGTTGTCGGCATCCGTCCAATGGACACTTTAGAGAGAAGCCTTTTCGTAAGATTTAGCTGAGGACCAAGCCAAAAATACCACTTCGTGGGCAGAGATTCAGCGAAACGCTACCCGTGTGTGTCTGTGCTCAAACCTCCAGCCTTCTAACTGCCACGGGGAGTTCACGCCACCACCACCCCTTTCCAGGAAGCTGAGCATCTGAGCATCGGGGCGGTTGGCAAGAGCACGCGCTTATTTTAGAAACAACTTTCCCACCTATACTGCTCCCTTTTCTAAAAACTCTCTTGTCGTTGGGCTTTTCTGGGGCTAGTTCAGTCTTTCGAGCACTCTGACCCCCAAAAGGAAAACATGAGTTCGTTGATTTGAATTTTCTCTTTTCAAATAACATTTGGAGAAAAGAGGAGGGGAACCCAGATGGGACAGTCCTCTGAGAGCCTACATCTTCCCCTGATCCTAGAAGGAGCAGCAGAACATTTCCAGAACTTTCCAGAAAGTTCTGGAAACCCATTCAGAAGATTCTAACAGCCTCTTCTTCTCTGGAGGAGTCACATCTTCCCTAGAGCTGAAGTTAGGAGTCTTCCATGGGTGCCAAGTGTCACAGCTGTCCTCACGTGTGGTACATCTGGGCAGTGGCTCTTGCTGAAGAAAGGCAACTTTGTAAGCACATGTGTATTATGGTGAACATTTTCACGTTGGTCTCTCTTCTTACTTTCTCAACTTCACTGTTGAATGTCCTACTCTTTAGTTGTTGTTTTCATTCCTTCTTTCTTCTCTCTCTTTTCCTATTCTTAAATTCTTTAGTAAATGTTACTGGTAATTATGGGTTCTTTATGACTTGGATCATATCTGTCTCAAGTCATTCCAAGTATACTGCCTGTCTCCCCACGGAAAGGAGCTCTGACTTGATAAGAATTTCCTTGGCATTTGAGCTGGGGATCCTCATTCCTTGTTGGCCTGAGAGGGGTTCCCTCTCTGCTTGGGGTGCAAGCAGGAGCTGGGTGTGTGTGTTTTCCTGGGGGAAAATTTAAATTTAAATCGACCTCAACAATGAAGCCAGTAAAAGTGCCTGGGGATGCCTTGCCTTTGAGGTTAGAAACCTCTTGTATTGATATTTGTGCTTCTGAGTCACCAGTAGTCAAATCTGCAGAACTGCCTTTTCAGAGGCAGGAAATCCTCAGGCTAAAATGTAAATGCCCCCCCCCCCAAATGTAAATGCCCTACCTGAACATGCTCCTCAGTCAGGCTTTTGAAATCCAGAAAGGAGACAAACTCACAGTTTACTTTAAAACACACTTTTCTTCTGGCGGATTCTCGATGCAAAAATGTCTGTGCCGAATTAACACTCCCACTCCCACCCCTCCCCCTAACTCTGGTCATGTTCCAAGTATGTATTTAAAAAAAATTTTTTTTTTAAATTGAAGTATAGTTGATTTACAATGCTTGTTATTTTCAGGTGGACAGCAAAGTGATTCAGTTATACATACATATCTATTTTTTGCAGATTCTTTTCCCTTATAGGTTATTAGAAAATACTGAGTATAGTTCCCTGTGCTATACAGTAGGTCTTTGTTGGTTATCTATTTTATATATAGTAGTGTGTATATGTTAATCCCAAACTCCTAACTTATCCAAGTAGGTCTTCTCTTTTCCTTAAAAACAGATTTTTCCTCCTCATTCATTGTGCAACTCAAGCTGGCAGTTAGGAAAGGTTGTGATTACTGAAAATATCAGAGTAGTTTCATTACTGTGAACAAGTGATTGTCAGCCTATAGCTCAGTTCCTTCCATACTCCCTCTTGCCATACTCATAAGAATCCCGTGCTAATGCATGTCTTTCAGGCATTCTGCATGGAGTCTGAGATGCTTATGGTTGATAGCAAAGGAAAAGGTCTTAGGAAACATACTTTGCAGAACAGAGGTAAGGGGTGTGTTTGGCCAGTGGTGTCTGGGGTGGGTTTGTAGTTCTCAGGTTTTACACAAGAGGGAGCTTTGGTATCCCATTGCACAAGACCCTGAGGATTACAGGGTGTTGTGTGGGGTAGCTTTCAGTAAAAGTATTTCATAACCAGGGCCTGCTTACTCTTGGCCAAATGACTTCTGACCACAATTAAGAAAAAAGAAAGTTATACTTGTGCAGATTCCTTGTCTTGTATACTCAAATTGAATGGAATTTTGCAGTCCCATGACAGTTTCATAGAGTTCGGGCCTTCTAAGGAAGGAATCAGGTTGTCCAACTGGAGTTGTCTCATTTTGCACAGCCAGAGTCCACAGTTGGCAAAACTAGGAAATGGCCAAAGATTGTCATCCCATCTCAAAATGTTGCCAGGTGGTAAAAGTTCCAAAATGAGCCCTGCCTCTTTCCTGTTCTTCATTCTTTATCTCATTAAAACCATGGTCCATCACATCCCCTATACTCCAGATTCAGTTTCTGAGGCAGAGCAAGGCAAAGTTTTGTGAGAAAAAAAATCTGATTGAATTAATTCCCCACTGTGACATGAATTAATCATAGTATTCCTACCTGAACTCTTTCAGAATTAACAAAACAAACAAATAAACAAAAGTTAGTTGACAAAAGGGCACCCAATTTAGGCTATAGTGGATAGAATTCAAATGTTGGTACAGTGATATGGAAAAAAGTGTTTATGTTAGCTAGATGTGGATTCAAATCCAGATCTTGTCACAGGGTGACTTTGGAACAGTCACTTCAATAATGTACTCAGTAAGTACTTATTAAGTGCCTACTATTTGCAGAGCACCAGAGATGCAAGCATGAGCAAAACCAAACAAGGACCCTCTTTCCAGCAACTATAGTCTTAGGGGAAGAGGCTGACATAAATCAGTCATGGAAATGCATGTCAATTCACAGCTGGGCTAAGTGCCACTGTGGCAGTTAGTAGTGATGTTCTCTGAAGAGTCACCCCCTTATCCCTCATCAGACACATAGTAGGGCTGCACTTTCCTATTCCTCTGAAGTTAGGCCTGGCCTTGACCTGCTTTGGCTAATGAAATGTGACCATAAGAGTCATGTGTCTCAGTGATGAGTGGAAGATTTAAAAGCCAGGGCACCATTGCCCCATTCCCTTCCCACTGCTTTGGGGAATGTGGGAACATGTGCCAAGATGAAGCCTCTGCTAGGCCTGGGTCCCAGAGTGACCATGATGAATTAGCCCCACTCCCCACCTCTCATCGTCCCACAGTGAACCTGTAGCACCAGAGAGAAATAACCTTTGATCAACCACTGAGACTGGGGCTTGTTTGTTACTGCAGCAGAGCCTGGCCTATCCTGACTAATACAGCCCCACTAGATAGGTACCCGGTATTGTGAAAGTGTATAGTAGGGGAATGGGCTGGGTAGGGGAGGTTAGGAGAATGTCTCTGAAGGTGTGACAACTGAGCTGAGATCTGAGAAAGATAGGGAGGGGTCCTGGAGGAAAAGCATTCTAGATTTTGGGCTAGGGGGCAGATATGTAGATGGAAAGAATTGGATGGATTAACCTCTCTGAGCTAATTGGCAAAATAGGACTGATTGATTTATTGAGAGGATAAGCCGTAGCTGAGCGAGAACCCCCAGCCTAGAGCCTGGTATGCAGTAGGTGCTAGTGAACACTAACAGCTACCACTTATATGTGTCAGATACTGCATAAGGGCTGTGCATGTAAAAATTCATTCAATCCTTACATAGTCCTGTGGTTTAGACATATTATTTTCCAGAGTAGCAATTGGGACACAGAGAGGTTAAGTAACTCACCCAAGGTCACTCAGCTAGTGAGGGATAAAACTTGTATTTGAATTCAGAGGCTTTTAGCCCCTTTGCTACCCTGCTTCTTAAGGTTGCTATTTTTGTTATTACTATGGTTTTAGCATAAAGGCAAGGAAACTTTTTCCTCCGCATCAGGCCATACCAGGAACAACTCATTGCCAATTTAAAGCCCAGCGTGTGATGATGTACAAGCACTTCTAAGGCCCATTAATATCCTGTATCAGTCAACTATGGCCTCATGATGCTGTGTAACAACCAACCACAGAACTCTGTGGCATTCAGTAATGGACACAAAGTGTGTGTGTCCTCTGGGGCAGCACATTCAGGCTGGGCTCAGCTGGGTGGTTCTGCTTCAAGCTGCCAGTCCAGCTGAGCTGGGCTGGAGTGGCTCTGCCCCCTGTGTCCTCATTTTTGGTTATTTCTGAAGGAACAGCAACTCCTCGGGGACACTCTTCACAGGATGCTGGCAGAGTGCATAATATGGCACTCTGCCAGAGTGCCGGAGCCAGGATCTCCGGAACCTGGGTGCACACCTGTGTCTGTTGAACTGCAGTGCTGGAGAACTTTCCGTGGCATATTGCTGCCTTGCTTAGGGGGAGCCAGACCCCTTAGAGAGGCATTCAGGATAGAGGTGCCTGGAGGTGGTGATGTATATATGTTTCTGTAAAATGACTGGACTGGAAAACATCTGGGATTCTCTGGGCAGGGGCGGGTGTGGAGGCGCTGTGAATGGAGCACGGTCTTCGGAGTCTAGAGCTCTTTCCCCTGTTACTGAGTCTGGGAGACTGTACTGCTGTTACAGTGCTGAGAAACTCCATGGCTGCAAAAAGTCCTGCTGACCTGAGCACCTCATGCTCAGCCCTATGGAAGTGTTGCATTGACTCTCACAGTAGAACAGGGCACCTGATTTCTTTAAAGTTTTACACTTTTCCTTTTCCTTCATTTCTATCGATTGTCTCTCTTAAAAGCCACAGTTTCATTGGCTAAGACAACTTGGCAAGTCATTGCATCTCCGTTGGCCCAGCCATTGAATGAGAATAACACATCCAGGCTTGTTGTGAATTTAAATGAAATGATGTGCCCAGGGCAGGGTGAGTGTATTTGTTTCCTAGGGCTGTCGTAACCAGTTGGGTGGCTTAAACAACAGAAATGTATTTTCTCACCATTCTAGAGGCTAGAAGCCCAAGATCAAGGTGTTGGCAGGTTGGTTTCTTTCTTTCTTCTTTTTTTCTGGACACACCGTGCAGCTTGTGGGATCTTAGTGCCCCGACTAGGGATTGAACCCGGTCCCTCAGTGGTGAGAGTCCTAACCACTCGACCACCAGGGAATTCCCAGGTTTGGTTTCTTCTGAGGCCTCTCTCCTTGGCTTGCAAACGGCCACCTTCTCCCTGTGTCCTCACATGGTCTTCTCTCTGTGCATGTCTGTGTCCCAATCTTCTTTTCTTAGAAAGATACCAGTCCGACTGGATCAGGGCCCACCCTAGTGACTTCATTTTACTTTAATTTCCTCTTTAAAGGCTCTATCTCCAAATATTGTCCCATTCTGTGGTACCAGGCATGAGGGCTTCAGCATATGAATTTTGGGGGGTTACAATTTGGCTTTTAACAGCAGGTGATGGAAGGTCATGGCCCCAGTTCTGGCCCTTTAACAGCTAGGCGTCCTTGAGCGAGTTCCTTCTGCTGCTGGGACCTAGTTTCCTCATCAGAGAGGTGGGATTGATCCTTCGAGCCCTCAGAGGAGGAGGTACGAGGAGGGTCAAGTGCATTAGGAGTGCTGTAGCTCTGGGAACGACAGGGAGCATCCCTCAGGTAGCATCCCCGTCAGGTTCTGTTGGGACCAGCTCTTCTGTAAGCTCTGGCCTGAAGGGACCTCTGGAGTCAGGGCAGATGACTAGGGGACAAGAGATGGTGGTGACCTGGCAGTCTCTTTGTGATCCGTCAAGGCAGCTGACACTCTCCTTCCCAGCCAGGCCCCATCAGCCCTGCCTGCTTCAGGAACAGAACTGAGCTGAGGGCTAAGGGCTTGGGCTGCAGGACCTGACTCCCTGCACCTAATGCCCAGCTCTGCTACTTAACGCCAGAGACAGGGTGAGAAACTTGATGGTTTTTATTCCCTTCTTTTAACCTAAAAAATTTGGTGGAAATAGCTAATATAGTCACATGAATCAAAATCCAAAAAATCGGGCTTCCCTGGTGGCGCAGTGGTTGAGAGTCCGCCTGCCGATGCAGGGGACACGGGTTTGTGCCCCGGTCCGGGAAGATCCCACGTGCCGTGGAGCGGCTGGGCCCGTGAGCCATGGTCGCTGAGCCTGCGCGTCCGGAGCCTGTGCTCTGCAACGGGAGAGGACACAACAGTGAGAGGCCCGCGTACTGCAAAAAAAAAAAAAACCAAAAAACCCCCAAAAAACCCCAATAAACAATTCTTCTTGAGCACCTACTGTGTGCCAGGTGTGTTCTAACGCTTTACAGATATTAACTCATGTATTCTTCCTGACAGCTTTCAGAAGTAGGCTACTATTCCTGTCCCCATTTTACAGCTGAGGAAATGGAGGCACAGAAAGGTTAAGTAACATGCCCAAGGTCACAAAGCTAATAGTAGTAGAGTCAGTATAGGAACCTGTATTAGTCAACTGGGACTGTTGTAGCAATATGCCACAGATTGGATGGCATAAACAACAGGAATTTATTTTCTAGAGCTCTGGAGGCTAGAAGTCCAAGATAAAGGTGTCAGCAGGGTTGGTTTCTCCTGAGGCCTGCCTCCTTGGCATATAGACAATAGTCTTCTCCCTGTATCCTCACATGGCCTTTTCCCTGTGCATCTTGCTGCTGGTGCCTCTTCCTCTTCTTTAAGGACACCAGTCCTATAGGATCAGGGCCTCACCCTTATGACCTCATTTAATCTTAATCACTTCTTAAAGGTTGTATCTCCAAATACAATCACATTGGGCTAGGGCTTCCACATACGAATTTGGTGGTGGGGGGGAACATAATTCAGTCCATGACAGACCACACACAGTCTGCTCCAGGTTCTGGTTCTTACACTCCCCTCCCTCTACCCCACTTCACTTTTCTACATCTTAATTTTATCACATATAGAATGATAATAGTAATGATATCTACACCAGAAAGTTGTCAGAACATAAAATGAGATGACATGGAAAGACTTTTAAGACAATCGAACACCATTCAAATATGAGGTTGTTAAAAAGTAAACCTCCATCACCCACAGAGATGAGGATGTGCAAGCTGATGTTTAGGACTCTCTGTTGGCTGGTCTAGTCGGCAAGACACTCTTTTTAATTGTCTCTCATGACAAAATTCAAATATTAACCTTCTCTGGGATGTCTGTCTCCTCTTGTTCACTCCTCCCCATCATCCATTTTCCCTGTATCAGGGCGTCTACCACTCATTCAAGACTCAGCTTCAGTGTTGCCTCCTACAGGAAGTCTTCCCAGATCTCTCTGGGCTGAGTACTCACCCACGGCCCTTGTGTTCCCTTTAGCTCTAGCATACGTCACAGGTACTGAGGCTGCCTGCTACTTTTCAGCCTCTCCCCAGACTGGAGCTCCTTGGAGGGGTTGTCCTCATCTTATTCTTTTCTGTTTATATGGGGCCTCATGCTGTGCCCGGCATGCAGCATGTGGTCAGGGAAGTGTTCAGGAAAGCAGCCTGCATTTCTTCTTTTCCAGCTTTCATCCATTTTCCTTCTCCTCTGCCCCCACCCCTGGTATTCTTTCTTCACTTCTAAACATTTCTCTTTTCTGAGTTCAAAGCATAACATGCCCTCCCTAGAAAATCTGGCAAATTTGAAGACTCACATGTAAAATAAAAAACTGTGATTCCGCTACCTCTATATTTTATTTAAGCAAAGTTCTTTCCACTCCTTTTCCTCTGCACATATGTTTTCTTTTTCTTTTAAAAAAATATTTATTTATTTTTGGCTGTGTTGGGTCTTAGTTGTGGCACTCAGGATCTTTCGTTGCAGTGTGTGGGCTTCTCTCTAGTTGTGGTGTGCGGCTCCAGAGCACGTGGGCTCTATAGTTGCGGCATGCAGTCTCTCTAGTTGTGGTGCATGAGCTCTCTTGTTGTGACGTGTGGGCTTAGTTGTCCCGTGGCATGTGGATCTTAGTTCCCTGCCCATGGATCAAACCCACGTCCCCTGCGTTGGAAGGCAGATTCTTAACCACTGGACCACCAGGGAAGTCCCTGCACATATATCTTCTTTGAATAATTGTCATGCCTCTATTCTAGCATCCTTAAAGCTGCTTTGTAAACACCAATTTCATTGACAGCTGCATATTACATTGTCTGTGGTGTTATTGATTTTCCCATCCCTACTCCTGCCTTTGTAAGTCACCCTTGGGTTCTCAGCAATTTCACTGGTTCCCTCCTCCCTGGCTCCGCATGGCTTTCCCATCTCTCCCTTCCAGTAAGTCACCTATTCCTTAAGCCTACAAATTGGTCAGGACTCTTTTCTTAGAGAATCACAGAATTTTACGTATGTGTTTTATTTCATCCCAAGGGCCTCAAAGCTGTTGAAAGGAGGGGATTACTCCTCGGAAAGTGACTTTGCCCGGGAACCCCATTTTTATTAATCCCTGGGCAACGCCATCAAGTGAGTAGGTGTAAAATGCAATCAGCCCCATTTACAGATGGAAACACTGAGGCACAACGTTTGCTTCTCCTAAGGTGACGCACGCATTCTGAAAGTCAAAGGAATTGGCTTTTTCTTTCCAGTTGGCTGATGTCCTGGGCTAACCAAATTTCATTAAGGCTAAGTGCCTTAGTTGTTTTTCTTTTTAGTCTAAACAAAGACCAAAAATAATGTACCCCCAAACACTGCATTCTTTATCAAAATATTCCAGGAGGACAGGCTGGGGAACTACTCCTGAGATACATCTTAGGAGTCATTTCCATGGGAAGCCTTCTTGTCTTTCCAGGTTCGAGTTCAGAGCCCCCTCCCCATGCTTGTCCCTGGTCACACCCAGTTGTCAGCATCTGTGCTCATGTCCCCACCCTGGCTCTGCAAAGACCTAGAAAGGAAGTACCATTTTCTTCTTACTTCTTCATTCCCTTTATCTAACGTGCCTGTGACATAGTGGGCACTCGAATATGTCCAAATGAATGAATCCACAGTCTACCGTGTGAATTTTGGGGCTGAGAAATGGAAAAAGAGACACAGGGAGATAAAAGTTTTAGGAGAGAAGGCAAAATTAGTCAAACTGAGACAATGCTACATGCATCAGCTGATTAAAACTGCTGGCCCACCCGGCAGTCACCTTTCTCACTGTAAAGGACACTTGGTGTTCAGTTCATCCATCCATGTCATATGAGTGGGTACCACTCTCACTTTGTCCTCCGGCCTCACCCAGGCTGATAACCTTTTGGAACTCTGAGCCAGGTGATTCCATCGGGATCCCTGGACCATGTGAAGCTGTGTGTGGGCAGCCAGATGGCTTCCCTCAGGGATATCAGTCTCTTTTCCCCTTTCCTTTTTCCTTTCTTCACTCAGTTGTTCACGAAGTGTTTGTTAGCACCTGTAGTAGATGGCCCTTGGTGATCCCCGCTTCTTGGTATTCATGCCCTGGATAAGCCCCTCCCCTTGTGTGGGGGCTAGACCCAGTGACTCACTGCTAACCTGAGAATATGGCAAAAATGATGTGAAGTCACTTCCGTCGTCAGGTTCTAAAAGTCTGATTTCATCTTGCTACCAGATGCTTCCTATTGACTTCTCAGAGTGTGCCTTTGAAGACGAAGTCAGCTGGCACGTGGTAAGAAACTGAAGGTGGCTTCCAGCCAATGAGTGAGAAACTGAGGCCCAGCCAATAGCCACGAGGAGCTGAATGCTGCCAACAACTGCTGAGTGAGTGGCTCCTTCCCCAGTGGAGCCTTCAGATGAGACCACAACCCCTGGGCTGGTACATTGATGGCATCCTGGCAGAGCACCCACCTAAGCTCTGCTTGGATTCCTGACCCACAGAAGCCATGAGATAATAAATGTTGTTTCAAACTACTAAGTTTTGGGGTGATTTTCTGTGTAGCAGTAGATAATGAATGCAGCACCCACTCTGGGCCATTGTCTTTGATACTTTCTACCGGCACTTTGCATTCATTTGTGCCCCCTTGATCTCCCCACCCTGATATTTCCCAGGGGCTGGAAGGATAAACCCTGCATTACCAGACTCCCTTCCTGCTAGTGTTCTGGATGTAATTTAGGTTCTGCTAATGAGATGAGCCTGTGAGAGATTTGGAAAGCAGGATTTTTGCTGTGGCAGCTGATGGACAGGCTCTGGCAGACGTGAGCTTTGCAGTGGCCGCACTCCATGTCCCACTCTCTATTTATCAGTTCATGGGTGTTGGGCTGCTGGGACATCTACAGGGATTTCTAGCTGTTTCCTGAGTTCAAAATTGAAGCAGTGGTGAAAACTGAAGCTAAAAACCCACTAGCAACAGCATAAGTTCTACTCATCCAGCTTGTCCAACAATTTTGTAAGCACCTATTCCTTCATACTGACTACCTTTCCGCCCAAAATACCTAGACACATTTCTGTTTCCTGCACTGAATTTTGCTGATGCAATCACTCACTGTTCAAGGCCCTGGGGCCACAGGTGAACCTGACATAATTCTAGACCTCAAGATACTCACACTCTAGTGATGGATACAGAACGTCAGAAAGTACTTTCACTATAATGTACCTGTCTCTTAACTCCCTACTGGTTTACTGTGAATTTAACAAACTTAAGCTTCAGTGTCCCTCACTTGGCATGAATCCCTTCCAAGGGTCTAAGAGAGGCCTTGCAATTCTGGTTTCATAATTGTGTGGGTTTTTTCCTTAATAAGCATCCCCATCCCAAATTGTATAAGCTCCTGACCCGTAAACACCTGAATCAGGTCCTGGCCCTAGGGAATCTCATCCACTTGATGACTTAGCCCATCCGCCTTGTAGTGGAAATTTCTCAGCAACACTTTATCGGCCAAGACTGAGCTCCATAGCTCCCCCCACTCACTGGATATCACCCCTGGGTTGTCCCTCTAGCACTTTAAACTCAATACTTATTCTTTCACCAAAACTTCCTTCATGCTGGGGGTCCTCTTCGATTGACTGCTATCACTGTCCACCCACTGGCCCAAACCAGACCCGTGGGTGTCATCATCGACTCCCCCTTCTTGGTACCTCATTCATGGGACTGCTGCACTCTAGACTATTCATGAAAGTGAGAGTAAGTGAGAATGGGGCAGATTTGGATAACCTGTCACCGGAAGGGTGGCCTCATGGGAGGGAGCTGCCTGGGCTCAGGGTCCAGGCAACAGTATCTACCTGAGTAGAAAACATGACACGGGAGCCTGGAGAATGACCCCAGAGTCTAATCCCCACAGCAAGGTAAGGACGGAAGCGAAGACAGCGCCAGGTCAGTATCCAGATAATTAAGAATGAGGAGGAATCCAGCGAGGAGGAATTGAGAATGACTCAGAATTAAGGTTGTGAGGGCAAGAGTGGCCTGGAGCGTCCCCTTTACAAAACGCCTGTTACTTCCAGGGACGTGTCTATGTGTAGGTTCCCCCAAAGCAGATCCTGAGACAAGGATGCGATTCAGGTAATTCATGTGTGATGTGTATAATATATCATGAGATGGACCCAGAAGAGGGAAGTGAGGTAGGAAGAGAAGAAAAGGCAATAAAGGGGGTGAAGTGGGCAGGTCCCCGCTGTGGGCATCCTGAGCTCAATCCCCCAGAGGGTCCAGAGAGTGTGCAGAACCCACCCCAGAGCTTCCCCCAGAGGAGGGGAGCCTGGGGGATTGGTCCTCCAGCTCTTGTCTGGCACTGGTTAAGCATGGCTCCTGGAGTGTCCACTTTCTAGCGCTCTGGCCACTCCATTGACCAAGCCAAATGAGCCCCTGAAGCCAGAGGAGCCTTGGGCCTTGTTTGGGAATGTCTGCAGTGGCATCCGGGGTACATGCGAGGCGCTATGGGTGGGCGTTGATGGCCCTTGCTCCGGGTGCTGCCTATGCTTTTTAAAGGCTGGACATCTTCCCTTTGGCGCAACCTCCTCCATCTCTCTGGTGGGGAGTGAGTGGGCACATCCCTCTCCTTGGGCTCAGTGAGGGCCCAGCAGCAGGCATGGGGGCACACTGAGGCAAGAGCTCGCTGGCTTTGAGTCCCAGAGACCTGGATTGAAAACCTGAAATTGCAGCTTGATAGCCGTGTAACTGAGCAATTTCCTTACCCTCTGAGCATCACTGTTCTCATGCATAAGATGGGAATAACAGTACCGCTCTGCAGAGCTATTGTGAGAATTAAATCGATCCCCAGTAGAACCCCTCTCCCCGCAGCACTGCTGCTGAAGAGCCACAGGGATTGGTGAATTCTGCTTACTCACTGATTTCCCTGGCCAGCCCCAGCTGTGACCTTGGCCTGGGGGCGTCCCCTGATTCCTAGCTCTTGTTTGCACTCAGCTCTTACTCATCCTTCCTCTGCTTCTTCCAAAGCAGCCCTTCCGGGGCAAGAAGTCCCTCCGGGCAGGCTGAGGGAGTCAACGGGACTATTGGACAAGGACACATGAGCACCTTTGAAGGGTCCTAGCTGGCAGAGCTCCCTGCCATCACGGGGCCGTGTGGTTCACTTTTCTCAGCTCATGGAATGACAAGGCTGCAGGAGGCCCCCGTGGGCTTGGCAGCCTGGCCAGGGTTTAGACAGTTTCTTCTGCTGTTTGAATAAGAGCCGCGGTGAAACTGCATCTTTGCCTCGTTACCTCCCCCGTGGCCAGGGAGCCTGACAGCTGGAGCTGCTTGTGAAGTTCCCCTCAGCTTCCGCAGAAGCTTCATAGGTGAGGAATCTTCCAGTGGGTTTCAGGGCTTGCTGCCCCCTCCCCTTCATGTGGGCAGCTCCCTCTTGAATCTCCTTTCCTCCACATTTAGGAGGTACCTGAGCCCCCAGGATGGCTCTGAAAAACCTTGGCCCTGGAAGCTGTTCTGCCCAGCCACCATAAACCTGAAAGGTGGAATGACCCTTGCGTGTTATTTAGCAGGCTCAGAGAGGTTAAGCAACTTTCCTTACGTTGCACAGCCAGTTAGTGGCAGAATTAGTTATAGCAGCCAAGTTTGCTGGCCTCAAGTCTTCCAGTATCTGGGTATATGAGAGAGTTTTAGACTCCAGATGAATGCAGGACCCACCTGGACTCACCTTCCTACCTTATTGAGGTTTCATGAGAAATTGAGTAGAAAATGCTGTGAAATCTCCCATAAAGGTGTAGCTGATCGTGACCAGGGGCTTTTTTTTTTTTGTCTGTGTAATCTGGGAGCCAGTGGGAACTAGTGTGAGAAAAGAGATGAGGTGCCCAAGTCAGACACTCCCAAGTTCAAATCCAGGTTTCTTGAGTTCCATGCTGTGTGATCTTGGGCAAGTCACTTAAGCTCTCTGTGCCTCGGTTTCCTCATCTGTAAAAGGATGATGTACTTACCTCACTGAGTTGAGTTAAAGTGCTAAGCACAATGTCTGGGACATGAAACCCCAGTAAACCCCATAAACCCCAGTAAATGTTAGCTGTGACTATTATTAACATTATTATCACTGTTATTATCATCTCCATGAAGGTTAATTTATTAATAAATATGACATCAAGTAAAAGCTCAATAACTGATAACCACGATGATTACTGTTGCCCTTAGCAGTATTAAACCTGGGAGTGGCTCCCTGATCTCCTGGGTGGGGAGGCTGCCCTGGAGGAGAGGGGAGGATATGGTCTTTAGCGGAGATGGGGATGGGTCCTCGTGAAGGCTGAATGAGGCAGCACCACACATACCTCAGGCCGGACACGAGGATACAGGGCAGGGACCCTGGCTGGTATGATCCAGATTCTCTGCTTCAAGTTAAGTCACAACCCAAGTGTTATATGACATCAGGAAACTTAAAGGGAGAGAGGGGCAAGGTTAAAAGGGCTGGGGGTCCTCAGCCCTGGGCCTAATTAATCGTGTGGCCTTGAGCAAGTCACTTCCCACTTCAGGCCTCTGTTCACTTGAAGAGGAAGAGGTGTATTGAGCTGACCAGCCCCTCTCCATTCTGAAATTCTGTCTACCCACCAACCCATCCACCCATTCATCCTTCCATCCATTATCCATTCATGTATCCACTCATTCATTCACTCATCCCGCATCCATCCATTCTTCTAGTCATCCTTCCATCCATCTTTCCATCCATTTCTCCTTTCATCCATTCATTCATCCATCTACCATCCTACACACCAGGGCCCCAATGCTGCGGAGTTTGCAGCTGGAGTCAAGGTTCCACAGTTGGTCCATGAGCCAGGCTTCCGTCCCAGGGCTGTCTGACCCCCAGAATCACCAGGCCTCCCTGCATCTTGACCTTATGGCCCTTCCTGCTTCTGTGAGCTGCCAGGCAATGAGGGCTGTGAGTTCAAATCATTCTTCTGCACTATTTTGTGTCATGTGCTGGGATCCCCACTCCACGTGCATTTCCACTTCTAATCCTCATTCAGTCCTATGAAGCAGGGCTTCCTATACCGGTTAACCCAGCAGAGGACTGAGGTTCAGAGAGATGAAGAGCTAGCCCAGGGCCCCCTCTGTGATGTCTGTCCCTAGGCCTTCTCGCAGAGCTGCCCTCTGCCCTCCTGTGCCCGGCTCTGAGAGTCCCATGCCAGGTGTGGACCCTGGCTCTGCATCTTGGGAAAGTTACTTCCCTCCCGTCTACATTTCCTCATCTGTGACATGGGATAATGATAGTCCCTAAGAATGCTGTGGGCGTTATCTGGTGTAATGCATGTGAGTGGTACAGAGCAGACACTCCAGTGTTAGTCAATACTATTCTTATGCCTCTTATTTACTACCTGTCAAGTTCAGACAGGTCGCAGGTAAATTTTAAGGAGAGGACTGACTTCCCAGTAAGTATTTGATAGGAGGATGGAAAGGAGGAAGAGGACCATCCCTCACACTCCAGACCAGTGGGTGAGGAGCTGGTCCACCAACGCGTAATCTGAGGCCCCTCTCTTCTACCGTGCGAGGTGGGCACTGGAACCACAATTAATTTCTTTGACCACAGAGAGGCAGGCATCAAGCCTCATTAACCCGATGAGTCCAGGAGGCGGCAAGATTTGTGTAATCTTGTTTTCCCTTCAGCTGGCTTCCCGGGATGACATTGTGCTGGTGCAGAAGCCTCGGTGACTCCAGCCAATTCCCTGCGCCAGGCGGAGGTCTCGCATCGCTCACTAAGCCTTGTCTGCTCGCGTGAGAGGTCGCACATCACGACGTGCTCGGCCGGCCAGGCGCTCCTCGGCCCTCTCGGCCTCCTCCAGCCGCATTCCGGGGTCAGGTGAGGTGGAGTGAGCCCCTACCTCCCCACGCCCCACACTTGCCGAGACACATGGAAGCACTATGTGGAAGTCTCCAGGCCACACAGAACAGAGGAGGAATGAGAACTCACGTTCTCTGAATGTCCCCACATGCCAGCAGCTTTATACCCACTAGAGGTCCATCGTCTAACTACCATGAGGGGACCCCCTTTGGGGTGACTTCAGAGACTTGAGGGGGTCTGCTGGAACCCCAGAGGACGGAGGAGCAAGAGGTCACAGAGGGGCACTGAGTTTGGGGTCGCGCTGCTTGGATTCAACTCCTGCTACCCTGCTTCTCGGCCCCAGAGATGCTGGGCAATTTCCTTGTCTGTTTTCTCATCTGTAAGCCCTACGCCCTGGGGAGTCAGGAGAAGGGAAGGAGATGCTGGCACACAGTAGGAGCTCATAAATGCTGGCTCTCCTCTTTCGGATTCATTCATTATTCATTCATTCAGTAATTCGGAACTTACTAGATGCCAGGCCTGGCAGTTGAGCAGTGACAGGACAGAGGTGGAGGACACTTCCCCTCGTGAAAGTTACTGTTTAGTTGGAATGACAGTCACTAAATTATACTAATAATTTAGTAGTTGCCACTGTGATACATTATACAAGGGAGAATCTACGGGGGGCTCTAAGAGCAAAGCCAGGGGGACTGACATTAGGTGGAGGGGTTACCTTGGGGGAGGCCCAGGAAGGGTCTCCGCAGGGAGGTCAGTTTTACACAGAGACCAACCTGCAGGTTGAGGGGTCTTCGTCCCTGGCGCGGGCGGGGGCTGGGACAGGGAGCCCTCCACCCAAGGGGCAGTGTAGGCCAGGCCCACAGAGTGCTGGGAGGGGACGGAAGGCAGGCGTGTTGTAGGGATGGGGAACGGAGGGGCAGGGGTGCTAGGCAGAGCAGGCCGGGAGGCCGGGATGTCACAGCCCTCCCCCGCGGCTGCCTCCCCAGAGGCTGAAATGAAGCTGAGCAAAACTTAGGAAGCATTGTCCGCATAAAGCTCCTATTGCACTAAAATCCATCACTGTTTATCCTGATGGGTCGCGGCTGGCAATATCCCCCTGGGCCTCTGGCTGTGCGTGTTTGCAAATCGTCCTTTCACGGCTGTGCAAGTCCCTGTTGTTAAAACCAGATATTTCGCGCCCAAGGCACAGAAGCAACAGGGTCCCAGTGGACCCTGTCCAGGTGTCTAGGACAGAGGCTGGTGCAGAGCAGAGGGATAAGCTTTCTTTCACAGCCTTTGTGAGCCCAGAACTGTCTTTTCTCCTTTCTTGACGATACTCATTTAGCGGAGAAACGTTTCCCTAACAGGTGCGCAGTGCTTGATGGCGCTAACCTCCTGGCGTCCTCTCAGCGGCCCCACTGGGTTGGGACTGTGATTATCTCCAGTTTGGGGGGAGAGAACTGAGGTTGAAGGTTAAGCAACTCACTGGAGGTGGGATCGGGATTCCAATCCAGGCCTTGGGCTTCAATCTCTTAGCGTAGCTTTCAGCACGGCGCTCTGTGCTGGGTCAGTCAACGGCGAGTCATTTTAATGGCAACAATTTAGTACATCCTCGCGTGACACCCGGCTTTGGCTTCTGGGAGTTACCAGGGTCCCTGGGGAGGCTGAGAGCTATGTTTGGGCTCGTTTCACAGAGAGAAATGGTCAGAAGAGTGTTTACTAGAGCGATCAAGTGCTGTGCTCTCTCAATCTCAACCGTCAACCCCTCCACATGGAATTTCAGAGCTGGAAGGGCCGTAGTGTTCCTTCAGTTTGAGCTTCTGCTTTCCTTGTTGATGAGGAAACATACGCAGAGTGGTCAGGGGATGCTGGTTGGGCTGGAGTCCAGGCTGTCTGTGTCCCATTGGGTGGGCTTTCACCGCAACTCAACTGTGTTAACATTGACTCTACAGAGGTGGACACTTCCCACTTCATGCTCTTCCCGGATGAAATATCCCCACAAATAATCCTGCCATGAGACACTTCATTAAGTGACATTTCATCCCTGGGATTGTTCTTTAAGGAACACTTGATTTTAGGTTTTCAGCTCTAAATCCCTCATCTGTCAAAAGGTATTTCACACCGAAACTTGAAACTAGGGGAAGATTGGCAGGTGAGAAAGCAGGTGGCCGAGTGATGTATCTTGAAGGGTGGGTCCAGTTCTGTCCCACCAGTTGCATGAAGTCAGATGAGACACTAAAACCCCCGAATCCCCAATTACTCATCTGTGAAGTGAGGATAAAAAGAGTTCACTTCCCCTTGACCTCACATGGTAGCTGTGACCATGAAATCAATACACAGAGGCAGCATGTGCTGAACAGAATCATGGTTTTCATGTGAATAATGACTTTTTAAAACATTAATAGGATCAAGTTACTCCTTTTATGAAAATGCACCAGTGGTTTTCTAGTGTCCTCATTCATTCATTCATTCAACACAAATTGAGCATCTCGTATGTGTTAGGCACTATTTTAGGCACCAGGGACACACTGAGGAACAAGGCAACACCCTGGTCTTCTGCTTACAATATAATAGAGAATACACAAACAGGATAGAATAGTAGAGAGCAAACAGAATAAGCAAAACATCAAGAATGTAGAGATAGTTGGGGTGTGTTTGGGGAATACAGGATGCCCTTGGACATAGAGTGAGGGAATGGGTAGCAGTGTTAAAGGTGAGCTCTCAAAGGCAGTGAGGGCCCTGGGGGATGTCAAACCTCACAGCTTTACTCTATATGAGATGGAGAAGCAGTGGAGGATTTTGAGCAGAGGAGAGATGTGATCCAATTTTATTTTAACAAGCTCACTCTGATCATCAGGGTTGACCATAAACTGCAGAGAGGACAAGGGCAGAAGCAGTAATCCCACCCGGAGGGAGTGGTTTCAGGAAGGTGATGAGAAACAGTAGGATATGACAATTCTGTTATTAGTACTTGGCTGTGTCTGCCAACTCACTCCCATTGTTTTGTGATTGTGGAGTGTGAGCTCATTTTCGGTGGACACACTTTGCTGCTGGGGTTGAGGGTTACCGTTCAAGGAGCTTTTGCATATGCTTCTCCCAGGCACCCCAGACACCCACCCCCATCACCACTGCTACTAACTTAATTTCAAAACAACCAACAAGTATGGATTCATGATATTCATGATACTAGTTGACCTGGCCTCTTAGGTTAATTTCTCTGCTTAAAGGTTCTTCCACCACATGAGGAGTATAAGTGCTAACATAGAGGACAAATGCAGACAAGCTGTGGGAGTGAGTTCTTAAAGGACAATATGGTTGAGAGAGACCAGCTTGTCAGTCAGCTCCCGGGGCTGGTGGGAGGATTTTTCTAACCCATCTCTCACTGAAGTTGTAGTCTGTTGAGAGTCCCCACTTCCTGGTGGGGTCCTCAGTTCTAACTCCCCATCTTGCATGGGCCTAGGCCCTCGTCTCCTGGCCCCAATTAGCCTACTAACACCCCAGCCTCTAAGTTACCAAAACTCTGCCCCTCCCTCACCCAGGGCAGACACAGGTCACCTGTGCAATTTCTCTGGTTGTCAGTTCCCACCCTTTTTGCAGCCCTAGAAATTTCCTTTATCTGTTTCTATGAGCTTAGCCCTACATTTAAATTGTTCTGTATGTTCTTTCTAGTACATAGCAGGAGGGTTATCTAGTCCCACCGTATTGCTAGAAACCTGCCTGATCCCCTGTTTCACCATGATCTTCTCTCTGCAGGGCCCATTTAAGATCTGTTAGCATCAGAATCACCTTGGGAATGTATAATCGATCAAATGCCTATTCCCTAGCTTCACCCCAGAACCATCAAATAAGACTTGTGGGCATTTGGCCCGGGAACCTGCATTTAAACAAATGCCCAAGGTGATTATGACGCACATACAAGTGTGAGAACCTTGGTCTGTTCAGTGGTTCAGGTTCATCAAGCAACCTGGTCCATATCTATGAAACACCTACTGTGTGCCTGGCACCGCACAGGCCTCACAGGATGTGGAAGTAAATAAGACTTTTTCTTTCTTCAAAGGGCTGCTGGCATGGTTCAGGGGTTGGCAAGCTTTTTCTCAGATAGTAAATATTGGGGGTCTTGTGGTCTCCCACCATAGACAATATGTGAATCATGGGTGTGGCTGTACAACCTTAACATTTAATTTACAAAAACAGGTGGTGGGCTGGCCCACCTTGGTTTGCCAAACTCTAGCGTCCTTATGAGAAACATGCCAAATAAAGGCTCATAATGCAAGCAGTTGCTATAGTGGAGACGTGAAGAGGTGTGGTGGGAACAGGAGAGGATGGGGGGCATGCTGGGGGCTTCCCAGAAGAGCTAATCCTGGAGTTGAGACCCGAGGGGTCCACAGGGCAAGCTGTAGGCTATCCTTAACATTCAGGTTGTTGGGCTTCCCTGGTGGCGCAGTGGTTGAGAGTCCGCCTGCCGATGCAGGGGGCGCGGGTTCACGCCCCGGTCCGGGGGGATCCCGCATGCCGCGGAGCAACTGGGCCCGTGAGCCATGGCCGCTGGGCCTGTGCGTCCGGAACCTGTGCTCCGCAGCGGGAGAGGCCACAGCAGTGAGAGGCCCAAGTACCACAAAAAAAAAAAAAAAACAAAAAAAACAAAAAAAAAAGAATTAAAATTCAGGTTGTTTACATTCTTTGCTGTTTTAAACAGTGGACCGTCTTTGATGTAAACTTGTGTGATCCTTCCTTAGGATAAAGACACTGCTTCAGGCTTTGCTAGCACATTCCCAGGATGTCCTGGGAAAAGGGAGGTTTGTACTACCTCCCACACCCTCCAGGGGTATGCCGGCAGGTACATCTTCCTCCACTCACATCCCCACTATGTTACTAACTGAATTTCTAAAAACACAAACAAATACCAATTTATGATAAGACTTAGTCTGGCCTTTAATCACAAAAATTTAAACCTAGACCGGATAACCTTGCTTGCCTTATTATTTTCATGAGATGGTCCAGAAATTTTTTGCTTTTTTTTAAATTGAGATATAAGTGACATATTGCATTGTGTAAGTTTAAGGCATACAACATATTAATTTGATATATTCATAAATGGCAATCTTATTACCACTTTAGCACACCTTAGCCTGAGCTCAAGGATGTTCTGGGTTTGTTTCTGAGTGTTGGGCAACATCAACTGTAGGTTCTGGGAACTTGAGAGCTCTCCCTGGGCGGGGGGTGGGGGGGGGCGGGGGTGTGACTCCTGGTGTCTGAACCTGGAGGAAGCTTGATGCCCCATCTCTTTGCTGTGTGAACCGTGCAGTCCGCCAAGCCCACTCTGCCCAGGAATCAGCTTTTTACACCACGGCTAAACACACACCCACATCAGTAGAGAGGAGACCCAGGGAGTCCGTTTGATCTCAGTAGAGATCTGGCTCAGGCTGGCATTTTGACATTTGGAAATAGTGAATACATTTACCCATCTGTGGACCAAAAGGAATTTTTTTTTCCTTTAAGGGAATTGAAGGTATTTTGCCCATGGTAGCGTTTCTCGCTAAGAGGCCCCTTCCGACTTGAGCAACGTGGAGAATCCTCCACAAAGTTTAATTCACAAAAGGGCGCACTCCGGGAAGAGAAGCTAGGCTTGTGTGCCAGAGTTATGCCTCCCTCTGGAGCCAGCATTCCAGCCACAGGAGGATGAGAGGCAGAGAACCACCAGTGTAACCGATCAGGGTTCTTGTCTTCCTTAATCAACAGAAATTGATAAGAAGTCAGACAAGAAATTCAGGCAAGACTTTATTGGGGCCACTGCTGCAGCAGGGGGGAGGAAAAGCAAGTAACAGATTTCCTTGCTTGCTCCCCAAAGAGGGGTGCTGGTTCCTCATATGGGGTGAGGCTAGGGGTGGGTCCAGGGGTCGGGTTGGAGGGGTGATGTGGGCCCGCCCCTTTGACGGTGTCATGTGCAGGGCGCAAGTGCAGTACCCTGCTTTTGCTCCCAGCTCTTCAGAAACGGCAGTTGGGTTTTGCTGGTCGTTTTGTATCTTGTCCGTAATTTACCCCAACTGCACATGCACGCGGGTTCTTTTTTTTAAGTCCCTTAGAGTTTCTTTGTATTCTGTTGCTAGAGAAGACGTTTGTCCAGGTGCAAGCACTGCAGCAAAGGCGCCCAGGGCCCAGGTTCCTGCCTGTCTCACCAGGGCCCTTCCCAGTTTGCTCGAGGCCCTTGCCAACAACTCTGGGAGCTGGTGTGGTTATTTCATCCTTGAGAAATGAGCTCAATGAGACCAGACGTCATAAGATTGTCCAAGATCACACAGCCAGTGGGTGGCAGGGCTGGGGCGTGAGCTCGCGTTTCCTGATTTCAAATTCAGTGCTTGTGACGGGTTGAATTTTTGTCTCCCCACAGTTTTTACATTGAAGTTCTAACCCCCAATACCTCATAATGTGACCTTATTTGGAAATAGGGTGTTTGCAGTTAGTTAAAATGGGGTCATACTGGAGTAGGGTGAACCCCTAGTTCAATATGGCTGGGACCCTTATGGAAAAAATCCATGTGGAGAGATAGAGACACATACAGAGGGAAGATGATGTCAAGACATAAGAACATTATCCACAAGCCAAGGGATGCTTGAGGCTATCAGAAGCTGGGAGAGAGGCATAGAACAGATTTTCCCTTGCAGCTCTCAGAAGGAACCAATCTTGTGAGATCTTGCTTTCAGACTTCCAACCTCCTGAACTGTGAGACAATAAATTTCTATTGTTTAAGCCCCCAAGTTCTGAGGTACTTTGTTACGGCAGCATGAGGAAGCTAATACACCGTTCATCATAGTAATGGAAATTGTAGTTCTTGAGGATCTACTCTGTGTGGCAATGTAAATTATTAAGACTTGTGTTTTGTTCTCCCCATACTTTTTCCTCCCTATCTCTCCAAACTAGGATGGAGATGGCTAATTGTTCTCCCTCCTTTTAATAATAGAAACCTCCTCCCCCATTTTAATAGTCAGAAACGACATCTCCCAGCTTCCCTTGCAGCTAGGTGTGGCCACGTGACCACATTCTCACCAATAGAAGATGAGTGGAAGGATTGTGTGTCACTTCTGCAACACTTCCCTGAGAGGAACTTTCTAGTCCTCCAATTTCTCTTTTTTCTGACTTCTTAGAAGCTGGAATGTGGCCATGGATAGCCATGGTCAACTCCCATCATGTGGGCACAGAACAAGATGGAAGGAATTTTGGTCCCTGAATGACTTTGTGGACCCCACCCACTCTGGGCTGCCTGCCTTCCTCTGGGCTGTTATGAGACAGAGGAAGAAGCTTCTCTCACGTTGTGGCCACTGTGTCTTAGGAACTTCGGGTTATAGCAGCTTTGCCTATATAGCCTAACACGTGTATGTGTTTGCCCTTTGCTGCCTTTGGAGATAGTTATGTTGCTGGCCTGAAGCAGAAGTTGCCGTCTGACCACCTGATTAGCTCCTTTTCAAAACAGCTTTCTGGAAGTATAATTGACATATAAGAAACTGGGCATAGTTAAGGTGCATGATTTGATACGCTTTGACATATATTTATGCCTGTGAAAACATCGCCATGATCAAGATAATGAACTATCACCTTGAAAAGTTTTGATTACTTTCTTCGTCATCCAGAGGCCTTAACTCCTTGATGGGGAGAGGAGAGAAGTGAGTGCTTTTGAGAGAAATTAGAGGCGAGAGAGACCTGGAGCTGGGAATGGGACAGAGAGAGCAGGGCCTTATGTTTGGAGGCTGAGAGTCTGAGGGCCTGGCCTTCCGAATTCTCAAGAAGGCTCTCAAGCGATTCTAATACAGTCATGTTGGGGAAAATCTGGTCTTGAGCCTTTCCTGGGAGATGTGGTGAGTCTAAGGCAAGCCAGGCTTCAATTTTCCATCCTGTGTTCCTTCCACACACCCATGCGGCCTTCCTCAACAGGGTATTAACTTTATGTTCTGCAAAGAACACAAGGAGAAAAATTTTGTTATTCTTCTGATTAACAGGGAAGTGGTCCAGTTGGCTATACTTGAATTATATCCCCTGAATATTAAACTTGGGCTTCTTTAGTTTTCATTTATTTTATTGTTTTGTATGGATTTGTTTTAAAAAAGGAAAGCGAGGGTGGGGTGGGGAGGATTCTGGGATGGTGGCCATTTTTGCCACATGCAGAAGGCCAGTTCTGCTCCCAGGAGACTTCAGTACACAAGGATTCCTTCACTCAGTGGAAGGTTTTTTCTTCCAGAGAATACCTGGGTTCAAAATTTATAACACGTCGAAGGCTTTTCTGGTTCCCTATTTAAACAACGATTCCTCACTGTGCACTTCCAGCTCACAGCTTCCTTCCTGAGGCCGCAGTGTGGATGCTTAGAATATAAATTCTTAGAGGATTCGCCAAAGACCACAGGCACTTATGTTCGCCGCCGCTCTTAAAATGAGGTGATTTTCAACAAATAACCCACAGCCAAAGCATGGGGTTTTGTTTCGATTTGTCACAAAGAGTTGTCCAGCCTGTTTTTATTAGTCTAGAGTGAGAGCATCTTCGTTCCCAGGAGCAGATTCTGGTGAGCTAGCTGCTGTGTTAGGGATGCTCGCTCAGTCTGGGAGGGTCTCTGGGCCCCGCAGGTGTCTGTCCCGCAGGGAACCCACAGACCCTAGCACCACATGCACCTAGCAGAGTCAATGCTGGCAAGTTGGGGTAAACTTCCAGCGGAGAAGTAGTAGAGAGTGCAGGACCGGTGGCCTCTAGTTGACCAGTGCACCACCTGGATGGACATACCCCGGAGAGGTTTCTGGAGAGGGACCCTGCCCTAGGGCAGCTCTGCAGACAAAGAGAAGGGGAATTCACAGGAAGCAACCAGGCAGCAATCATCCTTGTTAGAGAGGGGGAGGCAGCTGTCTTTCCAGCCTCCTGAACAAATGCAGATCTGCTGACCTGGCCGAGCTCTCAGAGCAGGAAGGAGGGAGCCGCATTGCCTTTTGAGTTGTCTCTCCTCTGTTTCGCCTTCATGCGACTTTGTGTGACCTTTCCCTGATGGTACTGGGCTCATAATCCAAGCACCTTGGGCATAGAATGTAGGTACCAGGGGGGACCTCTGTGGTTCTCTAGTTCAACTCCTGTCTTGCTCCAAGGGGAAAGCGGAGTTAAGAGAATTCATGGGACTCACCCCAAGGTCACATAGTGAATTCGAGTGGAGCTGGGATGAGTTTTCCAACTTTTAATATCTAGCTAAATGCCCTTTGCCATGACAACCAAAGCTGTCTTTCTAGTCCTGGGCTTTCACCTAAGCCCAGAATGAGATTTCTTTTGTTTGTTTTTGCCAAGATTGCAAAACGCAACCTATATCCTCCTTCTTTAAATTTTATCAAAATTTACATGTATCCAATGTAAAGGGCCAAATAATTTTCCTGTGCTTGCTTTGAAAAAGAGCAGTCTCCTGCCCACCCTTTTCTCTTTCTTCAGAGATCATGATTTTCAACCCTTTTGCCTGTTTAAAATTTTTTTTTGGAAATTATTTTCCTGTTATGAGATAACGTGCTTATGTTACTACTTCCAGATTTTTCCGTTTTGCCTTTTCACTATGGAAGATTGGGTTTCGTTTTCCTTCAGTCTCCTCTCTCCATCCACCTCCCTCTTCAACCTTCGAATCTTTCCAGCTTCCCCAAACATTTTATATTAATTTTGCTTAGATTAATATTTGCCTTTACATTATTATAATTATGTAAATGTTATTCCAATATATTGGGTATTCTACTCATTTTTCTTCCTATATAAGCCTCTCCTGGAAACTTCTGACTCAAGCCAGTCAAGGCTCAATGCAGAGTTATATTCTGGGCTCTCCCTTCACCAGCATAAAGGGGGTTCCCAGGGCCTCTCTCCTGTGATGGATCCTCTTTTCCTATATGCTGCATCTTTTTTTCTTAATTAGTTTATTCCTTTTTCTAGAAACAAATTGTGCATTCTTGTGTAGCTTTCTGAGATAGGTATTTTTCAATTTAAAATTTTATAGGACAGCATGTCTGAGGATATTCTATGTTCACACTTGATGGAGAATAGGGCTGGGTGTAGAATTCTGGGTTAAAAGTTAGTTCCTTCGGGGACTTCCCAGTTGGACCAGTGGTAAAGAATCTGCCTTCCAATGCAGGGGACGCTGGTTCGATCCCTGGTTGGGGAACTAAGATCCCACATGCCACAGGGCGACTAAGCCCGTGTGCCACAACTACAGAGCCCAAGCACCCTGGAGCCTGTGCACATCACAACTAGAGAGAGAAAACCCTCACGCCACAACTATAGAGAAGCCCAAGCGCTGCAACAAAGAGCCTGTGTGCCATAACAAAAGATCCCACGTGCCTCAGCGAAGGTTCCATGTGCTGCAACTAAGAACTGACGCAGCCAAAAAAATAAGGAAAATAAAATAAATAATTTAAAAAAAAGTTACTTCCTTCAGAGTCAAAAGGCTTTGTACTATTGCTTTCTAGACGTGGTTTTGTTGTGGTGGAGATGCCCAATGCTGTCCTGGTTCTTGTCCCTTTGCATGTGATCTGCTTTTCCTCTCTGGAAGATCGCAGCATCTTTTCTTTGTCTCTAGTGTTCTGAAATTTCATGATGGTGTGCCATGTAGTGAGTTCCTTTTTGTCCATTGTGATGGACACTCAGGGGACCCTTTCAATCTGAAAACTCATGCCTTCAGTTCTGGAAAATATTCTTGAAGTTTATTTCTTTGAAGATTTCCCTCTCCTATTCGGTTTTTGTCCTTTTTGGTAGTTTCTATCATTTATATATTAAATTTCCTGGACAGGACTCTAATTTTCTTTCTTTTCTCCCCTTTTCTTCTTTTTATTCATTTTCTCTAGTTTCTGGGAAATTTTCTCAAATTCATAAATTTATTTTCAAAACTTTAATCTTACTATTTCTACTATTATATTTTGAATTTCCAAAACAAGTTTTTTTTTTGGTTCTCCGAGTGTTCCTTTTATGTAGCAGCTTCTTCTTGTTTCATGGATGCAGTACCTTTTTTCTGTCTTCTATAGTCTGTTTCCTCAAAGTTACTTTTCCTCCCTGTTCGATTGTGTCTCTGTATTCATCGTCAAGGATTCTTTAAATGTCTGGTGTTTGCCTCCCGTTCTCTCCCCCTTCTGCCTGCATTGCTATAATTATCTCTGAGCTGACCTACCAATATTTGGCCTTTCTCATCTTCTAGTTCATTTGGCATATCCTGTCAAATCAGTCTTCCTTAAATGTTGGTTCAACATGTTATTTCATCGATGAAAATCCTTCAGTATCTCCCTATTTCCTACTTCATCAGACCTAAACTTTGCCTTTTTTTGTGTGTGTGTGTGGTACGTGGGCCTCTCACTGCTGTGGCCTCTCCCGTTGTGGAGCACAGGATCCGGACGCGCAGGCTCAGTGGCCATGGCTCATGGGCCCAGCCACTCCGCGACATGTGGGATCTTCCCAGACCGGGGCACGAACCCGTGTTCCCTGCATTGGCAGGAGAACTCTCAACCACTGCACCACCAGGGAAGCCCACTTTGCCATTTTTAACATTTCCAAACTCTGACTCCACCAAAGCCATGCACCACATCTCTTGTCCTTTAATGTAGACACTCTTACGTGGTCAGAGGTGGAGATCAGGTAACAATAATACTAATAATACTAGGAGTAATAGTAATTAATGGTGATAAAGATCTTATATATTTCCAGACATTATTTATTTATTTGTTTTTAAAGGAGAGTTTTTTAAAAAAATAAATTTATTTATTTATTTTTGGCTGCGTTGGGTCCTCGTTGCTGCACGCAGGCTTTCTCTAGTTGTGGTGAGCGGGGACTACTCTTCGTGGCCATGTGCAGGTTTCTCATTGTGGTGGCTTCTCTTGTTGCAGAGCACGGGCTCTAGGTACGTGGGCTTCAGCAGTTGTGGCTCATGGGCTCTAGAGCGCAGGCTCAGTAGTTGTGGCACACGGGCTTAGTTGCTCCACGGCATCTGGGGTCTTCCCGGCCCAGGGCTCGAACCCGTGTCTCCTGCGTTGGCAGGTGGATTCTTAACCACTGCACCACCAGGGAAGCCCTCCAGACATTACTGACTTTTTCTAAGAGCTCTGTGATGCCTACATCATTAAGTCCATCTTGCAGGTAAAGAAATGGAGGTGCATACAGGTGAAGGCGCAAACCCAAGAAAACACAGCGGGTAAGTAGAAAAGCAGGGTTGCATCCACCATGCTGTCCACTGGTAGACTCAGGTGATTCACCCGAGTGATGAAGCTTTATCAAAGCCACTAGCTGGTAAGTGGCAATGCCACATTAATTGATGAAAGGCTCCCATGTCTTTCTGCTAAGTGCCAGCTTGTTTCTCTACATACAGGGACCTGTTTTATATATTTTGCACCTCACTCGCAAGCATGTTCTGGTGCCTGGGCTAATGGAAGCTGCTTAAGGAAGGTCTTCAAAGACCATCAGGCTTGGCCTCCTGCCTTATCTCCATATAATTTTTAATAAACCAGTAATATCTCTCCAAGCATCACAGACCTCTGGCTTGAACCAACAAACCTGAAATTGCTTAAGAGAGCAGTAATTTCCTATGACCTCGGATAATAGGCTGTGTAGAACTTCTTAATGAATAGCTGCACTGCCTTTCTGAAACATGAATGTATTTGCCAATGCAAATTGGAAGGTTGCCCTAAGGTTGTCTTTTCTGGAAATTAGGGGCTTCTAGAAGTTGGCCAGTGATGGACCCTGGTGCTTGGTCAGTTCTTTGGTGAGACGTCAGGACCCCTTTGCTAGTCTTATCCCCTCCATATGCTCCCTTACATCTTACTCTTTTATTTTTATGGGTTTTTTTGTAACTGAAAAATTTAAAGATTCAATTCTACCATTTCATTGAAGACAACAAAATTTGCCTGAACAAAATCAAGTTCAAACCTTGCTTTATTTTATTTTTTCCAGCTTCTTTTCCCTTGGACTGGACTAGTGGGGAGACTACTTGAGCAAAACCCAGAAAACCCAGGTTCAGAGTTGATGTTAAATGGCTGAATGTTGGACATGACATGGTGCCTTTGAACCTCAATTTCTCGATGAGGGTTTAGCTAATGATTCTCAGAGCAGCTCTGGCATTCTATAAATTAAGCATACTTGCTTCTGATTTTGAAGTTTCCGTGGAATCAGGGGATTGAAATGGCAATGAACGCTCCTTGATGTCACCTTATGATCCTACGTTGAAAGTGACGAGGATGCTATTGAGAAACGCCAGTGGCGCCTCCTCCAGGCAGGAAAGGCGGAAGAAACTTTGCAAGAGAGGCTGTCTTTTTGGTTTTTACCTCCTTCTGATTTCAAACACAATGGTTCTGCTAAGCGGCTATTTTTTTTTCCTGTGAAAATAATTTCGTGAGAAAATATAACCAGTGCAATTATACTGAACTTTCATAAGATGAAGTGTTAATAAAAATAGATGTTTGACCAATAGAATGCCTGATGCCAAATTAAATGAGTCTGAAGGAAATTCTGCTTTGGAGCAAACTCCATGGGAAACAGGATGAAAAGAAAAGTAATATTTTTAAGCAAGTATAAGAGTTTTTCCAGAAGTAAAAAGATATAAGTTGCAATATCTTTGGCTTGCCTCGAGGGACTAAAACATCATTGCCAAAGATATGGATGTTGACAGGTCTCTCAAGTTCAAATCCCAATTTTGCCAGCTTTTGTCTGTACCCTTGGGCAGGTTACTCAACCTCTTTGTAATTCAGGTTTCTTGTCTGTACATTGTGGATAATAACAGTATTTTCCCCATGAAGTTGCTGTGAAGGTTGGGTTTCTACATATAAGGCAGTTTAGTAATGCTTGGTGCCTGGGAAGTGTTCGGTCTAGATTACTGATCATTATTACAGAGTCACTGACTTGAAATAAAATCATTTTTGAGAGATGAAGTGTTCTGATCCCTGCCCTGAGCACAAAGTTTGGTTCCCTATTTTATCCGGGAGACATCGGGGACCTTGAGCTGTTGACTTTCCCAAGGTCACACAGCTGGTCTGCAATGGGAAGAAAGAACGTTAGGGTTCAATATGAGTGACCTGTAGGGTTCAGCAATTCCTGCTCCTTTGTGTAGCGACAAAGAAATGATGACCCAGAATGCTTGGGGAAAATGATTCTGGTTAATTAAGCCAACAAACACCTTTGCCAAGGGTAGTCTAGAAGGTAAATTAGGGTAGAGGCTGCAAGAAGCTATGTTCTGGCTCATCGGACCCGCTGCCAGTGTTCATTCCCTTCCTCTTGTGCTTGGATTCCCCCATCCAAGAGTCTCTGTGGGGACACTGTGGCCAGGCCACCAGGCCCTTCACGGCCACTCCCTACCCGCTCCTTCAGCCTCATCTACTCCTTGGAACCCAAAGCTCAGGACACAGCAAACTACCGGGGCTTCCCAGTATGCAATGTGCCCTGGCATTCCCTTAGGAATGGGAGTGTATGATTGTCTTTTATGAGAAAGCCCAAGGCACATCTCCTTTGAGAGCCTCTTCTGCCTCCTTCACAATGTTATTCGCTTGCCCACCCCCCTGGCATCATCTTGTAAAACTTGTTATAGCACTCGCCACATGAAATTATGAATTTTTAAAAAACAAGCCCGTCCCTACTACTAGTTGGAGATCTTCCTGAAGACAGGAACTAGCCTGCATTCTTCCCTGGACACCTGGCCCAATGACTGTCTTCACCTGCCTGCCTAGGAAAGTTCAATGTAACCAACAAAGTGAAATGTTCCTTGACAACAAAGACTCATGTTTTCTTTTTCATTTTTTCTTAGAAAATAAAATTTTAAACCTTTTTATGGAAATATAATATACACACAGAAAGTACATGTATTATGAGTATGCAACTCGATGACTTTTGCCAACTGGATACAGCTATGAAACCAGTGCCCAGACCATTACCAGCTGCCCAGACCCCTTCTCAGGTCCCTTCTAGCCATTATCTATCTCCCCTCTGCTTCCAGGGAACCACTATCCTGATTGTGATTAATTTTACCTCTAATTTTTGTATAAACAGAATCATACAGTACGCCCTCTTTTCTGTCTGGCTTCTCTCACTCAGTCGCATGCTGTGGAGGCTCTGTGATTTTGACAGTAGGTGCAAAAGGCACAGGGTACTGCGGTGTGAAAGCATACTGATCCCTAGCCTTCGTTTAACAAATCACTGAACTCTGGCTTGGAGTAAAGGAAAGAATATGATATAAACTGATTTGGCTAAGGTTTCACAGCTGCTTATCCACAAAACTGAGGTTAGAAACTGACTTTCTCCTTTGTTCAGGCAAATATGCATATTGAAGAATTAAAGGATAACTCCTAGAATAATGGAAACAGATGATGTATCTTTCAGACAAGCAAAAAGGACCAAATATATATATTTGGTCAGCAATAGTTCAATAAAGTCAGGAGAGGATAAAAAATAAGGATTAAAATAAAAAGTGAAAAAAATTACAAATAATGATAATAGGAATAAGTCCAAACAGAATAGCAATTACAATAAATCCAAAAGGATTAAAGTTTATTAAGTTGCAGGGATTCTTGGACAGGAGTTCTAAAATCTTGTTCTGTGCTATTTATCAGAAACAAACCTAAAATGTAATGAGACCTAGAACTCAAAAGTAAGGGGATGGTACAGATGAACCGGTTTGCAAGGCAGGAATAGAGACACAGATGTAGAAAACAAATGTATGGACACCAGCGGGAAAGCGGTTGGGGGTTTGGTGGTGGTGGGATGAAGTGGGAGACTGGGATTGACATATATACACTATTATGTATAAAACAGATAACGAATAAGAACCTGCTGTATAAAAATAAATAAAAGTAGGGGGAAAGGAAGAGGTAGGCTAGGCAAACATTCTCTTCCTCTTACATCCCACATCCAACGCACTAGCAAATCCTGTCTAACTGTGTCCTTGAAACAAACATCACTCACCTCCTCTGCTGTTACCGTACTTGTCCAAGCCACTATCATCTCTGCCTTGGCTTATTGCTGAAGACTCCTAGCTAATCTTTCTATTCTTACCCCTCTGGTTTAATTCTTCACACAGTAGCCAGGGTGATTCTTTTCAAACACGTCAGCTCATGTCACTGATCAAAACCCTCTGGTAGTTTCCTATCCTTCTCAGAGTAAAATCCCAAGTGTCACCGTGGGTTTGAAGGCTTATGTATTCTGGTCCTTTGCTTTCTTTTTGATGTTTTCTCATGTGACTTCCCACGTGATCAATGCACTCTAAACCCACTGCAGCTATGGGGGAGGAAAAACCCTTTATCCCTGGGTAAGGGGCAGGAAGGCATCCTGGACTCAGAGATTTCCTACTGCTCAGGGAGAGGCAAAATCACTAAGAAAGTCCCACTCATGATCTCCAAGAGCACAGGGCATGCCTAAGATCGAGCCTGATCCAGGACATAAAGGAATATTCCGTGCTACCTCAACCAGGCTAGCAAACACCGAGTAACCAGCAGCAACAATCTACCACTGGAGGTTGAGCAGGGGTGTGGGGAGAGACCTCTCTGAGACACAGGCTCACAGAGGAGCCTTAAAGCTGAGGGCGAAGCAGGGGTACTGTGAAAAATCCTAGAACAAACCAGGCTCTACTCTTAGTAAAATGTAAAACCAAAGAAATTTGAATCTGCTGATGCATTGAAGACAATCACAATAACAACAGAACCTAAACCAGTTCAAAATCAGCCTAGATTGAATCAATCTTGACAACAACAGCCTGCTAGAAGAAGTGTGCCCACTTCCAGGCATAAGTGCTATTTATGTCACTCTCTATGATTCCAAATATGAAGACTCACAATCAATTAAAAAAAGGAAGCCCATATAAAAGCAAGGAGAAAAGTTTCAGTCAAGAGAAAATGCTATCAGCATAACTAGACTAAAAGAGGACCCACATTCTGTAAATATCAGAGAGGAAATTCAAAATAACTATGATTATTTATGTTAAAGGCTCTAGTGGAGGAGGTATACATGAACAAATGGGGGCATTTTAGCAGAGAGATGGACACCAGAGAATCAAAAGAAAATGTTAGAAATAAAAATATCAGTAACATAAATAAAGAATGTTTTCAACAGGCTCATCAGTCAACACAGATGAAGGAAGAATCAGTACACATGAATATAGGCAAATTGGAATTACCCAAACTGAAACATGAAGGAAAAAAAAGAGTGCAAAAAACAGAGCAGAGCATACGAGAGCTGTGGAACAATACTGGATGGTCTGTGTATGCATTATTGGAATCCTAGAAGGAGAAGAGAAAGAGATCGGGGCAAAGGAATTTTTCAAGAGATAAAGGCTGAGAATTTTAAAGGTAATGAATGACAACAAACCAGAGATCCTAGAAGCCCAGGGAACTTGAAGCAGAAGAAAAAAACCTCTAGGCACATCATATTCAAACTGCAGAAAACTAAAAATAAAGAGAAAATCTTGAAGGCAGCCAGAGAAAAAAGACACATTACATGCAGAAGAACAAAGGTAAGAACTACAGCAGATGCCTTGTCAGAAGCTAGGTGAGCCAGAAGACGATGTGCAACATCTTTATGTGCTGAAAGAAAAAAAAAATCTGTCAATCAGAATTGTCAGCCTAGAGAAAAATCACTCAAAAATGAAGAAGAGGGCTTTCCTGGAGGCGCAGTGGTTGAGAGTCCGCCTGCCGATGCAGGGGCCGCGGGTTCGTGCCCTGGACCGGGAAGATCCCACGTGCCGCGGAGCGGCTGGGCCCGTGAGCCATGGCCGCCGAGCCTGCGCGTCCGGAGCCTGTGCTCCCAACGGGAGAGGCCACAACAGTGAGAGGCCCGCGTACCGCAAAAACAAACAAACAAACAAACACCAAAGGAATGGATGACAAACGTGTACAGAAGGGGGAAAGGAATAAGAGAATATTTGATGAATCAAAAGAAAAGGCAAGAAAGAGAAGAGAGAATACTATAGAATAGTTGGGACAAAAAAAGATAACAAATAGTAAGATGCTGATTTAAACCAACTATTTCAGAAATTGTATTAAATGTGAATGAGCTAAATATTCCAATTAATAGAATGAATGTGAGACATGATAAGATAAATAACACCCAATGATATGTAGCTTACCAGAGCACACGTTAAAGTGAAGACAGAAAAAGTCGAAAGCAAAAGAATGGAAAATATTTACCATGCAGCACTAACCTAAAGGAAGCTAGTGTGGTTATACTAATAGCAGACAAAGACTTTAAAACAAGAAGCATTATTAAAGATAAAAAAGATGTTTCATAAAAGGGTTAATTCACCAGTAATTTATAGCAATTCTAAATTTATAAGCATGTTTAATAGCATAGCTTCAAAATTTATAAAGCAAAATTTGAGTACTAAAAAGAGGAATGAAGTAATAAAAAATAAAGAAATAAAGTCATAGTGGGTGAGTTTAGTGAACTTATTCAATAATTGATAGAATACATAGGTAAAAATTCAGTAAGAATGTAGAAGAATTAAGTAACAGAATTACAAAACTCAGTCTGATTGACATAAATAAGACACTATACCCCTCAAATGCAACAGTAAGTGTCCACCTAAATAAGTTAAGAAAAGGACAACAAAATAAACCCAAATAATGTAAAAGGAAGGAAATAATGCAAATAAGAGTAAAAATTACTAAAATAGAAAATAAACATTAGCATTAGAATCAACAAAGACAAAAGTTTGTAATTTGAATAGTTTAATGGAATCAATGACTCTTGTAAGACCGATTAAAAAAAGAGAAAAGGCACAAGTAATTAATCTCGGGAATATTTACAAATCCTATAAACAAGAACACTGAGAAACCAGCAGCAAATATGCCAGAGTATTATTACTTGTTAAATTTGGGTAAGAGGAACATAGTTATTACATTAACCTGTGTATTTGATTTTATATTTGAATAGTTCAGAATTGTAAAACAAATAAATACACTAAAAAAACAAACTTGGTTTTCTGATACTTAATCCAGACCTTCTTCTACTATTAATAGTACTGCTCGTTTCCTTCTTTTTGTAATTATTGTTGAAAATAACAATGACACATTGAGCGTCTGTGAAGCAGAGATGCCAAGGGAGACTCAGAGACCAGCTGCCCAAAGTTACTCAGCCACGGTAAGTGTAGGAGCTGAGATTCGAACCCATGGAGTTGACACCTGAACCCCAAGTTCTCATGGATGAAGGTGTATGAGGCAACTCCATATTCTCCTCGCTCTGGAGATATGGAGCCATCAAGGCCGATGTGGTCCTTACCCTGTGCCTAGACAATCAGTTCCCCTGGGAGGGGGTGCAGAACCCTGAAATAGGAGAGAAGCAGCAGCCTCTGGGGGTTCATGGTTCTGTTGGTGGAGAGACAATGTGTTAGGGTGTCCATTTGCTGGGGTTTGTATTAGTGTCCTGTAGCTGCTGTAACAAATTACCACAAACAACAGAGATTTATTCTCTCACTGTTCTTGAAGCCAGAAGTCTGAAATCAAAGGGTCGATGTTCCCTCCAAAGGCTGCAGGGGAGGGTCTGTTCCTAGCCTCTTCTAGCTCCTGGCAGCTGTGGGCAGTCCTTGGCGTCCCTGGGCTCGGGAGCACATCACCCTAACTTCTGCCTCTGTCTTCACATCCCTTCCCTGTGTGTGTCCAATCTCCCTCTGCCTCACTCTTATTAAGGGCACTTTTTATTGAATTTAGGGTCCACCTGGTAGTCTAGGATTAGAGCTTCCTCTCAAAAATCTTAATTTAATCGCATCTTTTGCCATATAAAATAATATTCTCTCTTTTACCATCTAAGCTACTATTCACAGGTTCAGGGACTAGGATGTGGACATGTTTTTGTGGAGGAGGGGCCATCATTCAGCCCACTAGAGGATCCCTGGGCTGTTGGGTTGTAGCTGAGTCAGGCTCGACAGTGTGTAGCAGATCTGCTGGGTGGCAAAGAGGAGCACAATGAAGTATGACATCAGAAGAGAATCTGGAAAGTACAACAGCTATAAGTGCATAGGTCATATTTTGCAGTCAGGGGCTCTTACCACTAAAATATTTGATCTGTAACAATCTGTTGAAACATTCAGATTCAAGGAAGATGTCTGGGTATATGTTGTTTTCCCCCCAAACCATACAATTATTACAAAATGATGGCCAGTTGGACTTTTCTAAAAGCAGTCTTGCATGTAGAAAACATACATAGCATGAAGTCTTTTTGTTCCAATGATATAGTGGACGGGAGTACGTGACTTTGAGCCAGACCTGAAATTGAATCTTGGCTTTACTGCTTACTTGCTGTGGAACCTTAGGAAAGTCTCCTGGCCTTTTTGAGCCTCGGTTTTCTCATCTGCAAAATGGACCATTTGCCTTGCAGGGCTATTGTGAGGCCCCCAGCATAATTTCTGGTCCACAGAGGTCTTCACGCATGCTTGGCTCTTCTCCTGGCTTCTTAGATGCTAACGGACCAACACAGAAAGAGATCAGCCTGAGACTCACATCGTGCAAGGAGGAAGTACCCAGAGTTTAACAATCGTTCAATATCCCTGTAGGGGGAGGAGGTGTAGACAGAGCTTTTAAACCCGTTTCTTCTGATGGCAGGCTTCCTCCGGTATTAAAGAGGATTTATTGGGATGATGGGAGGAGTGATTTCTCATGCGAACAACAGTTCAGAAAGCACCAGCTCTCGGAATAGGTCCAGCAGGAGAAAAAAATGCCATCTTTAGATTTACTAATCTTGAATTGAAATTTAGCCATTTCCTTCATTCATGAATATAGACAGTGAACCACTGAAGCATTAGCAGTTCCTGTGAATTTGTTGTTGATAGAAGTCATAGATATTTCACATCACATGGTTTTTACCACTTGTGCCCATCACTACTTAGAAATGAGGGTTTTTTTCTAGCTTTACTGAGATATAACTGACATACAACTTTATATAAGTTTAAGGAGTATGACGTGACGATTTGCATACACTTATATTGTGAAATAATTACCACAATAAGTTTAGTTAACACACTCATCAGCTCACATAGCTACCACTGTGTGTGTGTATGTGTGTGCATATGTGCATGCTGAGAACATTTAATATCTACTCTCAGCAACTTTGAAGAACAAAACATGATATCATTAACTATATTCACCAAGCTACACATTAAATCCCAGAACTTATTCATCTTATAACTGGAAGCATGTAGCCTTTGACTAACATCTCCCCATTTCCCCCACCCCTTAGCTCCTGGCAACTACCATTCTACTTTGTTTCTATGAGTCTGAATTTTTAAGATTCCACATTTAAGGGAGATCATATGATTTCTGTCTTTATTTGTTTGACTTATTTCACTTAACGTAATGGCCTCTAGTTTCATCCATGTTGTTGAAACCGGCAGGATTTCCTACTTTTTTTTTTAAATTTTTATTTATTTATTTTATTTTATTTTTGTCTGTGTTGGGTCTTTGTTTCTGTGCGAGGGCTTTCTCTAGTTGCGGCAAGCGGGAGTCACTCTTCATCGAGGTGCGTGGGCCTCTCACTGTCGCGGAGCACAGGCTCCAGACTCGCAGGCTCAGTAGTTGTGGCTCACGGGCCTAGTTGCTCCACGGCATGTGGGATCTTCCCAGAGCAGGGCTCGAACCCGTGTCCCCTGCATTGGCAGGCAGATTCTCAACCACTGCGCCACCAGGGAAGCCCCAGGATTTCCTACTTTTTTATGATTAAAAGATGAGAGCTCTCTTCTTTCCCATCATGCACTGCTGCAGCAGCGTGTGGTCTTTTTTTAAAATTTTTATTTTATATTGGAGTATAGTTGATTAACAATGTTGTGTTAGTTTCAGCTGTACAGCAAAGTGATTCAGTTACACATATACATGTATCTATTCTTTTTCAGATTCTTTTCCCATTTAGGTTATTACAGAATATTAATCAGTGTTCCCTGTGCTATACAGTAGGTCCTTGTTGGTTATCCTTTTTTTTTGGTTATCCATTTTATATACAGTAGTGTGTACATGTTAATCCCAAACTCCCAGTCTATCCCTCCCTCACCCACCCTTCCCCCTGGTAACCCAAAGTTCATTCTCTAAGTCTGTGAGTCTGTTTCTGTTTTGTAAATAAGTTCATTTGTGTCAATTTTTTAAAGATTCTGCATATAAGTGATATCATATGATATTTGTCTTTCTCTGTCTGACTTACTTCACTTAGTATGATAATCTCTGGGTCCATGCATGTTGTTGCAGTGAAAAGATGCTCAACATCACTAATTATTAGAGAAATGCGAATGAAAACTACAAGGAGATATCACTTCACACCAGTCAGAATGGCCATCATCAAAATATCCACAAAGAGTAAATGCTGGAGAGGGTGTGGCGAAAACGGAACCCTCCTACACTGTTGGTGGGAATGTAAATTGGTGCAGTCACTATGGAGAACAGTATGGAGGTTCCTTAAAAAACTAAAAATAGAGCTACCATATGATCCAGCAATCCCACTCCTGGGCATATATCTGGAGAAAAACTTGGTTTGAAAGTACACATGCACCCCAATGTTCTTTGCAGCACTATTTACAATAGCCAAGACATGGAAGCAACATAAATGTCCATCAACAGATGAATGGATAAAGAAGATGTGGTACAGGTATACAATGGAATATTACTCAGCCAGCTGGGTGTGGTCTTGTCTCCCTCTGGAGCACCTAAGGGTCCAGCAGGACACCAAATTCTGCTCTTCCTCAAACATGCCAGGCACACTCCTGCCACAGGGCATTTGCATTGCCTGTGCCCTGTGCTTAACAATCTTCCCTCAATGTCCACTGCACCCCCTGTCGTGGATTGAATTGTGTGGGTTGAATTCACCTGTGAATGTGAAAAAAAGACTATTTGGAAATAGTTTTTGCAGATGTAATTACTTAAGATGAGGTCATCCTGGATTAGAGTGGACCCTAAATCCAATGACTGGTGTCCTGATAAAAGAGGAGAGGTGGGCTTCCCTGGTGGCGCGGTGGATGAAAGTCCGCCTGCCGATGCAGGGGACACGGGTTCGTGCCCCGGTCCGGGGGGATCCCACATGCCGTGGAGCGGCTGGGCCCGTGAGCCATGGCCGCTGAGCCTGCACGTCCGGAGCCTGTGCTCTGCAATGGGAGAGGCCACAACAGTGAGAGGCCCGCGTACCGCAAAAAGTACAAAAAAAAAAAAAAAAAAAAAAAGAGGAGAGGCACAGAGACATGGGAGAGAAGGCCACGTGAAGAAGGAGGCAGAGACTGGAGTGATGCAAGTATAAGTCAAGGAACACCACGGATTGCCAGCAGCCACCAGAAGCCAAGAGAGGGACGTGGAACAGATTCTTCCTTGGAGCCTCCAGAAGGGACCAATCCTGCCAACACTTTGACTTTGGACTTCTGGCCTCCAGAATAATGAGAAAATAAATTTCTGTTGTTGTAAGCCACCAAGTTTTGGTACTTTGTTAAAGCAGCCCTTGAAAACTAATATATTTGATTGAACTTGCTTTTATTTAATATATTTTTATGTTAATTTTAATTTAAAAACATTTTTATTGAAATATAATTGATATACAATGTTGTATTAGTTTTAGTTGTACAGCAAAGTAATTCAATATATATATACATATTTTCTTTTTCAGATTCTTTTCCATTATAGGTTATTACAAGAGATTGAATATAGTTCCTGTACTATACAGTTGGTCCTTGTTGTTTATCTATTTTATATCTGGTAGCATGCATCAGTTAATCCCAAACGTCTAATTTATCCCTCCCTCCCACCACTTCCCAACCTTAAGTTTGTTTTCTATGTCTGTGAGTCTATTTCTGTTTTGTAAAAACGTTCATTTGTATCATCTTTTTAGACTCCACATGTAAGTGATATCATATGATATTTGTCTTTATCTGACTCACTTCACTCAGTGTGATCATCTCTAGGTCCATCGATGTTGCTGCAAAATTTTTAAAGCCTTAGAGCTATTCAGCCCCTCTGGCCTCGGTTTCCTCATCTGGAAAATGGGATAATCCTAATCCTACTATCCACCCTTTGAGACCGCTTGGTAATGAAGCGACATAATACAGGAAACTCCCAGAACACTGTCAGGCAAATGAGAACAGCATGGGGCCAGGAGGGGCGGGGCTGCCTGGGGGGTGCAGTGGTGACTCTGCTCGCAGCATTTGGGGATGACAGAGAAAAAGGGAGCAGAGCCCTAACACAAGTCAGGAAGAGGCTGATTTGGGCTCCCGGTAGATCCATCAGCCCCGAACATGCAAGTGGCCTTGGAAATGACAACAAAGAGGCTATTCCAGGCCTCCTGCCCTGCAGGCATCTCTGTTATGACTTACCGACGGGTTTTGAAGACTCTAGCAAAGAGCTGAATAATTGATTTTGAAATATTTGCGTTCTGGAACATGAAATGGAACCCCTTAAGCTTTTCATGTACCTTCCTCTCCTCCATAACAACATGGAGCTTATTTTAAACTCCAGAAATAACAAAAAGAACCCGGGGACCACCCCCTTAGAATAACTCCCAGCAGTCGATGAAAGGAAAGCATATCAAATTTGCTATGGGATAGAAAGGATTCTAAGAAATGCATTTTCACGATGTCAAAAACGGGGTTGGCCTATGGATTTTCACGAGGATTAGACCAGCCTGCTTTGCCTTAGGATAAATGCAGACGGTCAAATGCATTTCACTGGAGTTACGAAAAAACTTTTCAGGAGGGTTTCATGTTTTAAAACAATGAGAAATTCTTGAATAAAATGGCTTGTCAGTAAAACATTTTTTTTTTACATTAATAGATTTTATTTTTCAGAGCAGTTTTAGGTTTATAGACCAAATTGAATGGAAAGTACAGACCCGCACCCCCATAATTTCCCCTGTTATTAACATCTTGCATCGGTGCTACATTCTTACAATGGTTGAGAGCCTATATGGTTTCATTAGAATTACTTGACGTCCATAGTTGACTTAAGGTTTATTCTTTGTGTTGTACATTCTTTAGGTTTTGACAAATGTATATAGTTACGTACCGTCCGTTACAATGTCATACAGATGTTGTGTTGCCCTGATCATCCTCTGCGCTCTGCCTGTTCATTCTTCCCTCCCCCCAAGCTCCTGGCAACCACTGATCTTTTTACCGGCTCCATGATTTGGTCTTCAGTTTTGCCTTAAGGTGTTTCTTGTATCTTGGGATATTAGCCATTAATTGTAGGACATGTATTGCATTTATAAAGAAATTAACATGTATTAATGGTGCAAATTTGCTTTTACTAAATGAGTACCAGATCAAAACAATGTGGAGACCACTGCCCTAGAGATGAACTGATAAACAACTTTCAATGACGGTCCAGAAGCTTCCAGTCCCCAGTAAAACACTTATTTTAAAAAATTATATTTCGCAACTGGAGAGTGTACTTTTGAGTTTGCAAAGTGCCTTCACTGCTGTTTTCTCCTCTTGCTCCTCTGCGGGGTAAGAAATGGAGATATTTGTACTTCCATTTTAGTTGCAGTATTAGGTGAGTTATTTGGCCTACCTGCTTCTCCTCCTGCCTCTCTTTTTCTCCTTCCCTTGTAGTGATGGGCTCAAGAATAGAAGTTTTCTTCCACTGAAATCAGCTTGTCTTACAAATCTCCCAGTTCCCTTGTTGGCAGAAATGTTTTCTCGCCGATTCAAGGTAACTCAGTCACTTCTGGTTTAAAACAGCCTTTTGGGGGCCAGGACTCTACTAATTCTGGATTCTTACCTTCCTCCCAAATTCTTCTCCCATATCCTGTGGTGATATAAATTCTGGGGCTTGGGCTGCCAGTATATTGTCCAGAATTGCGTTGTCAATAAATCCTTCATGTCTAGACTCTCACGTTCAGGAAATATCGAGCAATTGACAACTGTCTGTTTGGTCTCGGCCCTGGAAAGTTAGACTCAAAAACTCCCCAAATGAGCTCATACCTGCCTTCCTACTGCTGGGTCCCTGCCAGGTCTTGGCTTTCATTCCCTCCTTTGCATTGGTGCAATATCTATGGGCTATAAAATAAAAATTCTCATCAGTAACCGGCTCACAGAACAGCAGAGGCAGTCATTTGTGCAGACTAATATTTTTGTAAACCTGTGTATGTAAATGTCTATCTCTAGTGTAGACTTGCTTGTGGGACATGTGAACCTTATGGTTGGCTAGTCCTTAATCGGCCGGACCCGGGGAGACGGTGTCCAGGACAGAGGGAGAGAAGATTTAGATGACTATTGCCACTCTTTGTACTAGTTTTAAAGATCCCTCCTCCTCCCTTTGGAATAGCACGTTCTGTCTGCCGGGCTCAGAGAAGGCCCTGCCCCGGGCAAGTGGGAGCACGTTCTGCTGGTTTGCTCATTTCTCTATAGAAGAACTGCTATTTGCAAAACCAGGTGCTGTGCTGCCCTGGCCCCAGCACCCTTGGCCATACGGGTCTTCCTTTGCCTCCCACTTCCCTTCCTCTGGGAGTTCGTATGGTGTGTGAGGGGGCAGGGTATTTGGAGGGATGGAAATATTGACTGGAAATTTGATCTTAAGAATCTTTGCCAGTTTTAGGCCTTCCCAACCCTCCTAGAAAGAACTCCCTGTGCTCCTGGAGCATGGGCGTTCTGGGCTTGGTGAGATGAGCTTCAGACCCAGACAAGGGGAGCAGAAGTGGCTAGGCTAGAGGTAGAAAACTTGCCCTGTGGTCCAGCTGTAACTCTGTCCATCTCTGCCTAATCAAATGGCCCTCCTCTTGCTCTGTGACACAGAGGCTGGTGCGAACCCTCAGTGGAACAGGCACCCCCCGCAGTCTGGAATGGATGTGTGGGGAGGGCAGGTTTTGCATGGAAACCTTGCAATGGCCAAAGAGGGAGTGGGGGGCTGGGCAGCCAACCTTGTTTTCCAAGAGACTCTGCGGGTGGAGTGCTCGGCCTTGTAGCTTTGTAATGTTTTAAAGGAAGCTGCTTCATATTTTCATGGTAGGCTTCGACGCGGCGTTATCATCCCTACCTTACCGATGTGGAAAATGCACATAAAGAGAGGCCAAGATGTTAAGTGAGTTGTCCAAGATTTCGTAGCCAATGGTGTGAGCCAGGAGTAGCATCTGGGCCTGGTGAAAGCTCTGATTATGAAGGTGTTACCCATATTGGGCCACAGAAGGGCCTTGTGGCCTCTGTCTCTCCAGAGCAAACTCCTGCCCCTGAGGGAGCTCCGGGGGGTGTCTGCAGGATCAGAGCCTGATGGACCATGGGACTTGGAGGGGACTTAGTGTGCTCCAGTTACGCCTCTCATTTTTCCTGGGACTCAGAAAGATGAAGTGACTTTCACCATGGTACCTAGATCATGCCAGACTTATCCCAAAGATTTGGGACACAGTTAGAACTTTCTGCTTTTCCATAACCACCAGATGGAATAAACTGTGAGTTCTCTATAAACTTTATTCGAATACAAAAAAAAGGCAGAACAGAGAAAATTTTTACTTTTTCCCATCTAGCAGAAGCATGGCCATTAGGATTTTTGGGCCTCCATCCATTTTTCATAAAGGGATGGTGGGGGAACAATATGATAAATAATAGATATTATCAAGTTTTCATTTCAGTATCATAGTCAACTTTTGCTGGAAGTTAGTAGCTTGGCATTGCTAAGCACACTTTCTAGAAGCTGTTTTGTTCCTGGCTAATCAATCCAAAAATGATTTTAAAAGTTTGGAGCATAGTTTTGACCCAAGGCAGCTAAAATAGGCTGGAGATTAAAGCACAAATCCAATTTTACTTTTCTATTAAAAAAACAACATTTTTATTAAAACATTATTATGAACTTTGAGGAGCATATTAGCTTTGCCACTGACCCATGTTGTGACCTGGGAGAAGTGACTCAGTTTGCCGGGCCTCTTTCCCACTGTGAAATGGACAACACCCACCTCTCAAGATTAGCAGAGAATCCAATTAGGTGAGAGAATCTATGTAAAGCGCAATTAGTAGGAACACAGATGGTCTTGTCTGTGATTGCTTCTGGCTGCCAAAATCCAGCCTGGGATTCTTAGCCCCTGGGAGATGGAGCAAAGAATTTCTGAAGAACCTGAGTTTGTAAATATAAGGCAGATGGGCCCTCATTGCTCAGACCACTTTGCTTACATAGTCCAGGGAGTCAGTTTCCTGTGTCTGTTCTCTGAAATTCCAAATTGAAGAATGCTATCAGGAAAGACTGAGCTCACCCCGATCAAGCTCTGAAGACAGGAAAAAGCGTCAGAGGCCCTGGTCAACACGGAGATGGAGGATGTATCTGTCAGGGTTCTCCGGAGAAACAGAACAAATAGGATGCGTGTATATATAGAAGGAGATTTATTTTAAAGAAATGGCTCACACGACTTTGGAGGCTGGCAAGTCCAAAATCTGCAGGGTGAGTTGGCAGGCTGGAGACCCAGGGAAGGGCTGATGCTGCAGTTTGAGTTCAAAGGCTGTTGTTGCTGGCAGAATTCCCTTTGGCTTGGGGGAAGTCAGACTTTTGTTCTGTTCAGGCCTTCAGCTGATTGGATGAGGCCCACCCCCATTATGGAGGGCAATCTGCTTTACGCAAAGTCCCCTGATTTCAGCTTTATGCAAAGTTCCCTGATTTCAATGTTAATCTCATCTTAAACCACTCTCACAGAAACATCCAGAATAACATTTGACCAAATGTCTGGATTCCAGGGCACAGCCAAGTTGACACATAACATTAACCATCATGGAGGGTCAGCAGGGAAAGAACTGGTCTGGGCAGAAGTTAAGACCTGTTCTGAAATGTCTTCTGGACCCAGTCACCCTTGTACAGTGGTTATGTTTGGGGGAGCAAAGGTTGAGCACAGGAATGTGGGAATGTGAAGCACGAGACTTGGTGGTGCCTAGAGTCGGGGCAACGTGATAGCCCCAAGGAGCGAGAGTGTGTCAGCAGCAGGGGCAGGTGTTAGCCAGACTGCCCTAAGCCCCTCTTCAACAGTGACATCTTGTGGCCACTGCGAGCAATGACAGCAGTGGGCAGCTCAAGACTCCCCTTCCCAAAGGGACCTCAGAGGCAAGAATAATCCCTTCTAGGCTGAGTAAGCTTCCAAGCATCCGAACAATTATGAGACAGCTAGTAGGGTAGGTTCAGTTGTGCAGAAAGGGATCCTCAAGAAGGAGATTAGAACCTCATGCTAGTGGAAAAGTAGGGAAATGTCTGCTGCACCCTGAGCTGCTGAAGCAGAGCATACAGGTCGCCTTATTAGAATTCATAAATGCTTCTTCCTACTGCCAACATATGCAGACGTGGCAGAAGCCTCACAAGAGTCCCCTCACGCTTTGGGTGACAGAGTTTCAGCTGCAGCTTCTTATTGTTTCTCTTCTGGCTTTTCCCAGGAGACAGTTTAAGTTTGAGGCCAGTGAGGTGAAACACAGTTTCATTTCACGTCTCTAGACAAGGTCACACGTGTTTAGAACTATGGGCGCACTCCTCCTCCAGAGCAGAAGGTGTCCCCTGGGTGGTGGGGAAGGGGCGTGTGTCTCTGAAGGTCAGAAAAGTGACCTTGATCAAAGCCTGCTGTGGGTCAGGAGTGGGCCAGGTGCTTTACCTCTGTTATGTTTTTATATCCTCTAACTACCCTGGCAGGTGGGTCTAGAAGTCCCTATTTTACTGAGGCACAGGGAGGTGTAGTAGCTTAGCCGTGGTCACAAATCCCACAGGGGGCAGAACCTTGAAAAGGAGATGGTCCCTCTCACTGGAGCTACCCAAGAAACGGGATGAATTCTGTGGATATTTTCTTGAGAAGCATAGGAATCTTCCCCTTCGGCCCCCCAGAACTCCATGGCACAAAGACAATTTTTTCCCCACCACAACAATTTGCTTTCAGGATTTTTCTCTGAGGCCGGCCCTGGAACATGGGTCTGATCGCTTTTCATGGCTCGGTTATCCCGCACTCTGCAATTACAAGATGGTGGGAAAGTTCCCTCTTACTCTGTAGTAACTTGGAGCAAATCCTGGGCCTCTCTCTGAGGACAAGGCTCCGTGGCTGGTGGTGGGCTGTATCGACCTCCCCCTCAGTGCCTCAGCCATCCAAGTAGATACAGAGGGTCTCATCACAGAGAATCACACAAGAACAGCAAAACCACTTCTGAGTCTGTTCTGGAAAGGAAATACCTACAATTTTTGGTAGGTTCTACATATTAAAAGCACCAAGCTGCTTCCTACCCATCATAAGATTTTTTAAAATATTTTTTTTCCTCTAAATAAAAAGTCTTATTCTCACGAGATAATGCTTACATAAGCTTTGAGTTTAGGCTTCGTTGAGTGAAAAGTCTGACACTCCTCCACTGTGCAATATTGGGCAGGTCATTTAACCTCTCTGGGCCTCAGTTTCCTCAGCTCTGGAAGGGGTCCAACCACTTCTACACTCGATTGCTTCGGGGGTTGGTTGCATTCCTGGAGGTAATAGGTCGGTACATTGTAAAGAGCTGAACCCATGTGAAGTATTATGATTATTTTCATAGTTACACTAGATGGATCTTAGGACACAATAAAGGAATTTCTGCCCTTCTGGGAATTGGCTGACTAGATCACAAAGTTCACGGCAACACAGGCATCCGAAATTCTCAACAAAGGACAAGCAGAACAGACACTGCAGGATGTGGACCTGCACCAAGCATCCCTTCTATGTGGAGGGCGGGGTGGTGTGGAGGCCCTGGGACCCTTCCTGGGGCATTTTTCAAATCCCACGGGATCAGGAAGCGTGACTAGGAGGCATGGTCTCAGAGTCCGCCTTCCCGGGTGGGAGTCCTGACCCTGCAGTTTTCTAGGTGTCACTGAGCAGCCGATCTTTAGCTCTATGTCGGTGCCTGGGTCATCAGGAAGCGAGGATGGCGGGGATGAGGAGAGACTGTTCTCCTGCGGTGGTCGTGAGGGTTAAGAGCTTCACTGGGCAGAGAGAGGAGTGCAGATGCTGGCGCATCGTGGATGCTGAGTGACTGGATTGTACACAGCCCCTTCCGGCATGACCCATCCACAGCGTAGCTCACAGCCCTGCGGGTACATGGCCCCTGTAACTCTTGCCCAGTGTCCACCACAGGCTAGGTCCTTCTGTCTGTGACAGTCTGGAAGGTGAGGGACAGCCTGCCCCCTCCCAGAGACCCCCACCAGCGCACACAGGCTTTGGCGGAGCCGCTGGAGGTGAGACTGTCTGGCGGGTGTGACAGCCCGGAACGGGCGATGCTCAGCATTTAATCTGATCTGGGTTTCTCTTGTGTTGCTCAGAACTTGGGCCTTCAGGGGAGGGAATCCCTCACCCCTGCCCCACCACCCTGCCCTGACCCCAGACCCAGTTCCTTCTACAAGTCTCTCGGTATGAAGCTCCCTCCCTCTTTCTGGAAACATGGATTCACCCAACAGCATGAGTCTCACCCTTGGGCTCATCCTGGAGCTGCCCCGAGCCCTGCGGTTGGGGGACATGTCTCAGCCTTCAACCGGGTGGGCTCTGATGCCTTTTCCCTCCTGTCTCTCTGGGTTGGGCTGGCTGGCCAGCCAGGGTGGATACACACTCATCCCCTTCCACATCCCCCCAGCCCAAGTGGCAGGTCTGGGCCCCCAGTCCATCTTTCAGAGCTGGGTGATGCTTGTCTTTGGTGACACCACACTCCATTTCCATCTTGAGAAAAGTTGCCTTCTTCTCCTGGTAAGACTGGAGCCTCGCCCTCGGAAACAATGGGCCCCTTTATTCTATTTGATTACTCCGTATGAGCATTTTGATGGGTGAACGAGGATGGCTCTGAGTATATCCTTGAGCCCAGAATCTTTTTTATTTTATTTTTTTAAATTTATTTTTGGCTGTGTTGGGTCTTCGTTGTTGTGTCTTCATTGCTGCGCGCGGGCTTTCTCTAGTTGTGGCGAGCAGGGGCTTCTCTTTGTTGTGGTGCGTGGACTTCTCGTTGTGGTGACTTCTCTTGTTTTGGAGCTCAGGCTCTAGGCGTGCAGGCTTCAGTAGTTGCGGCACATGGGCTCAGTAGTTGTGGCTCATGGGCTCTGGAGTGCAGGCTCAGTAATTGTGGCTCACGGGCTCTGGAGTGCAGCCTCAGTAGTTGTGGTGCATGGGCTTAGTTGCTCCGCAGTATGTGGGATCTTCCCGGACCAGGGCTCGAACCCATGTCCCCTGCATTGGCAGGCGGATTCTTAACCACTAGGCCACCAGGGAAGTCCGAGCCCAGAATCTTTCTCTGATGGTGCTGGTTTGCGGAGTGGAGCAGGTACGTGGCCGAGGCTGACATTGTTCCTTCACTGCTGGCTCCCTCTCCTCTGTGCTTCACGTGGGTCAATGTCACCACCATCTGTTGGGTCATCCAAGTCATGACCTGGCTGTCATATTTCATTCTTCCCCCTCCCTGGCTCCACATGCCCAACTGGGCAGCGGCATCTCTTGGATCCATACTTAATCCTTCGACAAACTTTGAGTCCCTGCCATGGGTCTAGCACTGGGCTCTGGGGGTACCACTCAGTCCCTGGGCTCAGCAGCTTGCAATCCAGAAGGGGTCAAGTCACAGAGAAGGTCACTGAATCAATAAGCCACACACCATGCACCTCGAGCTGCTGGGGGCAGAGTGGGAAAGAGAGAGCCTTGGAGAGGCTCACAAGATCACACGGCGTCATTGACTGAGCCCTGTATCCAACGATGGATACAGGCTCCACGGCTGGATACAGCCATGTATCCATCCGTGGACTGTGGTGGGTCCACAGGGCACAGAGCTAGAACGGGGCCTCTTCCCTGGCTTCACAGGGGTGGGCTCAGCTGTCCCCACGGGCCGTTCCAGCTCCGGCATTCCCTGGGCCAGGATTAAATGTTAATTTATAATGGGGTCCGCTGAAGGCATCTCTGGTTGCAGGCTGCGAGGCCGATTACTCTGGAATCTCAGTGGAATGAAGCAGAGGGCTGCTTTTGGCAGTCGGCATCTGAGACTTAACCAGGCAAAGATGACAATTTATGCTGTGTTGAAGAGAGTGATAGCTCTCTTGTTTTACTGCCAGAAGAACAATCGTGGGGCAGGGGCCTGGAGATGGAAAACCAAAGCGTGTCAGCTGGAAAACTTTTGTTTTCATTTATGAGACTGATTTGTATATGTTAAGGCCAATTGGTAGAAATTGGTCCACTTGCAAATTGGCAGACAGAGACAAATCTTGATTTAGGATGAGAAGCAATGAAGCTAAGGCAATAAAAAGAGAATCACTTTCATTAAGTTAAAAAAAGCAGACAACTACTCAAACTTTTTTATTCCTTCTTGAATTCTTAACTTGTCTCATTGTGAAAGAGTTTGAGATAGTTTACAAGGACAAAATGTGATAGGATAAAAAGAAATAGATTAAGAAATCAGGAAGAAGGAACAGTAAAGATAAATAATAGAATAACGTCAGGGAAAAGATGATACACTGAAATATATGATGATCTAGGGAGCATTAAAAATAGCTCATTTCTTTTTTATTTTTAATAGAGGTATAACATACATATATTATGTATAAAAATCTTAGATGTTCAAAACAATCTAAATGTCCATCAATAGCTAAATGGATAAAGAAGATATGGTACATATATACAATGGAATATCACTCAGCCATAAAAAGGAACAAAATTGGGTCATTAGTAGAGATGTGGATGGACCTACAGTCTGTCATACAGAGTGAAGTAGGTCAGAAGGAGAAAAACAAATATTGTATATTAACGCATATATGTGGAATCTAGAAAAGTGGTACAGATGAACCTATTTGCAGGGCAGGAGTAGAAACCCAGACATAGAGAACAGAAATGTGGACACAGGGAGGGGATGGGGAGGGCAGAATGAATTGGGAACTTAGGTTTGACATAAATACACTACCATGTGTAAAATAGGTAGCTAGTGGCAACCTCCTGTACAGCACAGGAGCTCAGCTCGGTGCTCTGTGATAACCTAGATGGGTGGGATCGGGGGAAGGGAGGTCCAAGAGGGAGGGGATATATGCATACATATAGCTGATTCACTTCATTGTGCAGCAGAAACTAACACAACATTGTAAAGCAATTATAATCCAATAAAAAAAAATAATATAAAAAAATCTTAGATGTTCAGCTCAGCTTGACGAATTTTTGCCCGTGTACATACCCAAGTAACCACCACGTAGATAAAAACAGAGAACTGGCCGCATCCTGGTAGCCTTCTCCTTCGACTCATGACCACAGACAAGATAAGCAATATTTGGACTTTTTTCACCATATATTTGTTTTGCTTGTTCTTAAAACTTCAGGTAAATAGAACCATACAGTAAGCACTGTTTTGTGTCTGACTAATTTCTCTTGATCATGCATCTTTGAGATTCATCCATGTTGGTACCTGGAACTGGTTTGTTCTTTTTTTTTTTTTACTGTTGTGTAGTATTCCCTCATATGCCAGGCTGTACTTATCCATTCTACTGGTGATGGATACCTGGGTCATTTCCACTCTGTGGCAATTATGCAGAAATCTGCCATGAACCTTCTCAGGGGACATAAGCGCCCATTTCTGCCAGGTATATGCTCAGGAATGGGATTGCTGGGACACATGGTATGTGTATGTTTAGCTTTCGTAGAAAATGCCAAGCATTTTTCCCAAGCGGCTGTGCCACTTAAGACTTCCACCAGCAGCATCTGAGAATTGCTCCACATCCTTGTCCACACTTGGTGCTGTCAGTCTTTCACTTTAGCCATTCCCATTGGGACATAGTGTTTCTAGAAGACATTGTTTCCCTTCTCAGCAATCATTTCCCCTTCACTGGGCAAAAGCATTGAGTATCGGTGGCATCCACCATTCACCAGCCCTGCGGGGGGGAGGGAAGCACACGACCCAGATGTCAGCCAATTGGTGCATCACTTTGCCCTGACATGGTAATTACTTTGCTATGAACCACTTCATCGGACCAATAAGAATCCCCAGCCTTTTGCTGAGAATTTGGGTGCATCTGGCAAGTATTCTTCAGCTGCAAAGGAGAGCCAGTCTAAGATAGCCAACACAAGGCAGTGAACCAAGAGGATGGCAGGAGCAAAAGCCACTCCCGAATACACTGATTCCCAATTCCGTTTGTGCCTGAAACTACACCTACCTCTACAGGCAATGTTTTCCCTTATGTGCGTAAGCCAGGTTGAATTATGTTTTCAATTACTTGTCCTATTTAAATGCCCATCAAGTCCTAAAACCCCACCTCAGCCTTGTTGCAAATACAGCTCAGGGCTTCCCCCCACCAGTGAACCTCTGTTCCCCATGCTCGGGGCCTTCCCATGGGCCACTCTCTCCCAGGAAGTGCTCTTTCTCTGCATCCTTTAGACATCCCCTCCCTGAAGCAGCAGATCCAGCTCTGATACTTTCCTGCTCGGACCCCTCCTTTCTTCCTCGTGGCCCTGTTGTAGGTCTTTCACAGTCTATTTGTTCATCGCTTATTGTTGGAATCCTCCACATGTCTGATTTCAGACAATCTCTGTTTTGTGCCCACAGGAAACGTCATCCCCAGCTCAGTGCCTGGCCCATCAAGGCCTACAGTCCATATATGTTGAATGAATGAATGAATATGGCTGTATTTCAACCGTGATCTGGGCTCCCATCTCCTTGGTACTGGATGACCCACTTGTCAAGTCAGTTCCCCCAGCTCCAACCTGCTCATCTTAGTTTTGGATTCTCCCAGAAGCAGAGAATGAGACCCAGATTTGAGGCCCAAGGGAAAGTGAGACAGGAAAGGGAAGACAGTCGATGAAGAATACATTAGAAAGCAGACTGTGGCTCATACCTGCTGAAAACTCTGAGAAAGAGTATAGACAGGCAACTCAGAATTACCCTACCCCAGGGAGAGGGAGCTGAGGTATTTATACCCCAAGTTCCCTGAGGTACTGCCCAGGCGCTGCTCCTGGGAGGTGTGAACTCCCAGCACTTCTAGCTCTGTCTGTGGCCACCAGAGAAAGCCCTCAGACAAGGAAATACAAGTGCTGGTAATGGGAAATGGGGCAGCGTGCTCTGAGATGGTGAAGGCGTTGGGAGATAGATGTGGCAATGCTAGTGTCTTTCGCACAGCCTGACTCTGGCTCCTTCCCACGGCCCACTGTCCTAAGGAAGCCGTTTTGAAGGACTGAGCACCTGCTTTGTGCCCCGTGCGAACCTACTGCCTCCTTTGTTGTTTTGTGGCTTCGTGCAACTTACCAGAATGCTTTACCGGGTTGCTCTGCCGAGTTGAGCTTCTATTTACTCATCCATGACATGGGATCACAATCTACACCTGCAGGTTGGCCGGCAGGACCACACACTGTGATGTCCGCTCAGCTCCTGGTGAGGGGTCTGGTCCACAGCAAATGTTCCTAGCATAAGTTTCCTACCTCTCGGCCCCAGTGGCTGTAACTTCAAGCGGGCTTGCACCATATGCTCCAGGGCCAGATAGCAAAATAGAAGTTCAGTGTGACAAGTCTGGAGCGAGGGTTGTTGAAAATACAGGCTGGCTCCTGGACCTCTCATCTCTAGCCTCTTATAATCATGTTATACTGGAGGACACACCTTTCCCACTGTGTGCACCAGGGACCCCATGGCTGGGTATGGCCCGTGGCCAAGAGAGGATCAGACCATTTCTGAAAAATCTTAAGCAAACAAGTAAATAACTATTTCCCCCAAGCCACCCGATGGAGAATGGCTTCTCAGTTTAATTTCAAACAGCCCCTTTTTGTGGGCCAGGCAGCCGTAGGGACCCTGAACAGGCTTCCCTTTGGATCCTGGCAGAAGACGGTTAGAAATGCCTGGGGGACAGCTCCCAACTCCAGGAAGGGTAAACTTGCCATGACACCTCCAGGGCTCAAGCCCTCTACAGTTGTAAAGCCTTTTCATGTCCAGCTCTCCTTTGATCCCTGAAACTAGCCCTACTGTGAGCAGACCAGAGTGGCCTCATTATATCCACTTTAACAAGGATCAGGGAGGCCCAGAGAGGGAGAGCTACCCATCCATGCTCACACAGCATGGTACAGCAGAGCCAGAATGGGGACCTAGACTCCAGACTCCCGGAGGGTCACTTTCCCCTCTGTGGCCCTCTGCACCCCAATATCAAACCCTGACATTCTGGAAAGGAGGTGATGCCAGTCTCTTCCTGCCTTTAAAGAGACCTCTTTTCTTGTCACCACCCCCTTCTTTTTAGTAAGTAGAACCATTAGTTTTTATTGACGGGACTAATGCTTTTCATTTAGGGCCAATTACAATAGGAAGGGAGACGCTTAAGGGTAACTGGGTGATGAAAGGCCCCCATTAGGGAACAAGCTCGCGAGCTGCTGTTTCCCATTTGTAATGCTGGTTCCACAGGCGAGTCATATTTAAGCCATAAATGCTGGCGCCCAGGGAGCACTCGTAGATTGTCTTGAGAAACCCAATACTTTTATCAAATCACCAGATGGCCCCGTATTAGAGAAACCATTTATTTAATTTATTTTTCTCCCTCAGAGCTGCTTAGATTCTCAGAAGCCAGCTCCACCTAACCCCATGAACCTTCCAGTAGCATCTATGCTCCTGCTTGAAATAATTGTCCTTTGGGTTTACTGGTGCCCCTATGGCTGCTTGTAAACTCTTGCGCATTCTCCCCCGCCCCTTTTTGGAGCAATTTTGTTCAAGAGGAGAGAAGATGAATATGCACTCAACACTTACCCAGACCTGGGTGCTGTTTGCCCCCTTCATTTACCTTGAATCATCTGGCCCTTGCAGAACTGCTTCAGATGTACCCATTTCACAGATGAGACCATGGAGGTTCACCGTGGCTTCATAGCTTGCCAGGAAGCGGCAGAGGAAGGATGCCAGTGCAGGGTTGTCTGCCTCTTTTCAGGGCTGCAAATAATTTGGAATCTACACTGAAAATTCCTAATAGTCTGATATGTATATTTACATAGTATTTTTTTCCCCTTTAAACCAGAGACTTGGCAGGATCCGTGATTACGTAGAAGAGCCCTAGATGATTGTGGTGTGGTGTCTGGGCTTCGTGGAAGCTTTTGGCATTTGTGGCTCCTTTTTTCTTCTCTCAAGGTTTGCGAAGGGAAACTGGCGCTTGCCCTAAGAGGGCCGAGCAAGTGGGGGCTGGAGAGCAGGGTTGAGGAGGGGGGATAATGTGGGCTGGAGGCCTGGAAGGGGAGGGTGAACACAAACAGAGAAATGAAGAGCATAAACACAAATCAGCCCCGGACAGAGGCTCGGAGGGATAGGCAGGATGGGAATTCTAGCTGGGGCGGGTGGAAAATGAAGAAGGAGGTTGGAATTCGCTTTGAATCCTGCAGGCGGATTGACTCCAGGGCGGTGGGAAAGCCTGGGGTTTGCGCGGGAATTCTCCTGCCTCCCCCCTGAGATGTCTTTCCCAAGAGGAGAGGGAGAGTCCACATCCACTGTGTCAGAAACAGCCCAGGCAAAGCCCAGGAACAGCAATGATGATCCCAAATTCCAGGGAGCGGGTGCAAATGAGTAACAGAACAGATGCACTCAGTGTGCAGCGGGGCAGAGAAGAGCTGCCCACTGTTGTGTTCCTATTTCCTCTGCGTCACAGACCTTTGCAGTACTGGGATTAGCCTCATTTTAGAAATGGGAAAGTTGAGGCTCAGGGAGATGAAATCACTGACCAAAATCCCCTAGAGAGTAAGTGGGAGGCTGAGGTTTGAACCCCTCTTCAGATTCCAGAACCCAGCTCTCATCACTGCACAGGGATGCCTCCCAGTTAGAAGCAGGGGATGGGAAAGAGGCACCAAGAGGGAAGAGTCAGCCCAGCTTGACGAGGTCGGGAGAGGTTCCCAGGAGGTACTGGGTCCAAGTGTCGGCAGATGAATTCACCAGTCAGATGGGAGGTGGGGGCTAGGCAGAAGGAATCGTGCAGGCAAAGGTGTGGAGGCTTAACTCCACTCAGTGTGTGTTTGGGGACCTGACTGGAATTTGTTGAGGCTGAGGCAGTGGGAGTTTGGGGGGATGGAACAGAGAAGGGAACTGTAAGTAGCCCTGCCTGTCATCAAGGCTGGAGATGCGAGTTCCTGATTTTATTTTGAATTTGAGTTTTGCAAGTGATCTCTGATGGAAAAGCAGAGTATGCATACGAACAGAGGCGACGTGTACAATATACGTATTTCCTGGAGCCCTTCACTGCCCCATTTGTGTGTGGCACCCGCGAGGCTCCAGTAGTGCAGCATTCTGATGGACCCAAACGTACGAAAGGTCAGGGAGGCTCAAAGCAAGTACGAAGGAAGACGGTTACATCTACAGACTGAGTAAGGGGGAGTGTCAACAGCTCCAAGAAGCTACAATTTCTGTTCCAACCGGAATTTGTCTCAAACGCAGAAGGAAGACAACCACGTTCTAAGAAATACAAACGACCCGTGATATCCTTTCTGACTCATGTTACTTCCCTGTATTAGCCAGCTAATGCTGAAAGGATGGCATTGGAGGAAAAGGAAGGCTGGGTAACCCCCCAGTTCCTTTCCCCTTTAGTTTTTCTTTACTGGTGAGGGAGCTGAAGGTAGAGAGTGGTAGTAGATTGTGCGTACGTCAAGAAGTGGAAAAAAAAAGTTGAGTTAGTTTTGTGCTGTTTCCACTTTCCTGGTAAGAACGAAATACATATGCTACATACGAAATACATATGAGCTACGAGACGTGAATGTGTAATTCCTGCCGTTTCGCCTACGAAAGAGTCACAGACTCTTAAACTTGCATTTATAGCTAGCATTGCACACTATGAAGATGAGTGGTAAAAGTCATGCTAATAATATAAAATAAATTTTTTTTTCGTAGAGCATTATTAAATAGCAAATTAAAAAACACTGTGTCAAGTCGAGAGAAAGACTGTGGAAGAATGGGGGGAGCTTACTATATCATTATCAGCCTTGAATGGCACTTTCCCCCTGTTCTTTGAACAGGGGCTGTAAGCCATCTCTAGAGCAGCTTAGCAATGGAGGGGTTATTTGGTTTGGGGTCATTCAATTGTCTGTTGGGACAACCACCTTCACAAGACCTGGTACCTCCCTGGCCTCAGTTCCCCCATTGGTCAAATGAAAGGAACAGAAAGGGGGTCAGAATTGTGACCAGAGACCAGGCTTGGTCAGGCTGAGCTGGGTTGGAATCTTGGCTGTAGCACCTCATAGATGTGGTCTTAGATACCTTGTTTCATCTCTGGAAGCCTCAAGTTTTTCATCTGAACAGCAGGGACCCCAACGCTGACTACACGGTGGCTCTGAGGGTGTGACAGGGAGAGTGGTGAGTTTGGCAGCAACCTTGAGCAAGTTGCCTCACCTCTGCCTCAGTTTCTTCAAGGAGAAACTGAGGAAAACAATACTTCATGGAGTTCCTATGAGACCGGCTTGGCAAGATAGATGGCAAAACAGTGACTATTTGATAAATGATTGGCTATTATTTTAAAATTAGTATTATGACACATAGGTGTACAGGGTGGTGGGCATCCTCTGTTTTGTCTGCCCCATCCCTGCCGGTGCCACCTCTTGAAGCAGCGCTCCTCTACTTCCGGGAAGTGCTCCTTTCCCCTCAGCACGTGGTTTCCAAGGTAGCCATGTTCTTATGTGACTCCTCCCCTCAGTCCCTTGTTGATTGGTCCACAGGTGTCCTGTGTCCAAGCCCTGGCCAATTAGCTGCTGCCACCAGGATGTATTGAACGGAAACCTGGCCCTTGTTTCCTGTGGTCTCTATTTTAAGAGGTAAAGCATGGGAGCCATCAGAGGCGGAGTTTCCTGTCTGTAGTAGGAGCTTTCACAGGGAACAGGAGGAGGAGAGGATAGACAAGAAACACTGGAGAGTGCAGGTCGCTGGCAGTCACCACCAGGCCCAGGCTTTTGCTGCCCTGCCTGTGGAGGTTGCCTATCTTTCCATGACTCTGGAGAGACAATACATTGCTCTTTTTAAATTTAAATTTTTTCCTTAAAATCGTTTATTGGTGCCTATTGCTTATAATGCTGCTTAATCTATTTAATAAAATGTCCCTTTTACCTTTCAGCGAAGATATTGGGCAGCTTCCACCCAACCTGGAGAGTGTGCTTGGAAGCCTGCCTTCCAGCGAGGCTCTGATATTCCCCAGATTCATCCAGGAGTGGCCTGGAGTCCTATCTGTGGGCAGGCAGCCGTCACACCATCAGAAAGGAAGAAACAAAATCACCTTCATTTTCAGACGACATGATCATATATGCTGAAAATCCTATGGAATCTACAGAGAAGCTACTAGAACTAATAAGTGAGTTCGGCAAGTTTTCAGGTTACAAGATCAATTCATGTAAACACACTGTATTTCTATGCACTAGTAATGAGTGACAGGAAACTGAAATTTAAAAAGAATACTATATGTCAAGAGTCAGCAAACCTTTTCTGTAAAGGACCAGAAGAGAACCAGAGGACCAGATAGTGGGCTTGTGGTCTAGACACAGTCACATCTGCTCTATTCTGCAGTTGTAGGGCAAAAGCAGACACGGACGATATGTAAATGAATGGGCGTGGCTGTGTTCCAATTAAAGTGTGTTGAGGAAGGGCTTCCCTGGTGGCGCAGTGGTTGGGAGTCCGCCTGCCGATGCAGGGGACACGGGTTCGTGCCCCGGTCCGGGAAGATCCCACATGCCGTGGAGCGGCTGGGCCCGTGAGCCATGGTCACTGAGCCTGCGCGTCCGGAGCCTGTGCTCCGCAACGGGAGAGGCCACAACAGTGTGAGGCCCACGCACCGCAAAAAAAACAAAACAAAAACAAACAAAAAAGTGTGTTGAGGAAAACAGGCAGTGGGTGAGATTTAGCCAATTGGCCAACCCCTGCCATATACAGTAGAGTAACCGATAAAATTCCCAGAGATACAATTGACAAAAGATATTTAAGATCTTTATGTTAAAAAAACCCACAAAACATTGTTAAGAAAAATTAAAGAGGACATAAATGAAGGGAGAGCTACACTGTGTTCCTGGACTGGCAGACTCAGTATCCATAAGATGTCAGTTCCCTCCAGACTGATCTATAGATTCAGTGCAATCCTAGGCAAAACCCCAGGAGGCACTGTTGGTGGAATCTGACAAGCTGATTCTAAAATTCATACGGAATTGCAAAGGCGCTAGATTAGTCCAAACAACTTTACAAAGAAACAGAGTTGGAAGACCCACACTGTTTGATTTCAAAAATTATTATAAAGTTACAGAACAAGAGAATGTGCTGTGGGCATAAAAATCAACAGATAGATTTTTAAAAAACCCTCAGTAGAATCAAGAGTCCAGACGTAGAGCCATCCACGCTACCCGCATCTATGGTCGACTGATTTTTAACAAGGGAGTAAGGGCAATTAAATTTCTCCAAATAATGGATTAGATATCCAGCTGCAAAAAATTGGGCCTCAGTTCATATCCTGAAACATATGGAAATTCAACCCAAAATGGATCATAGACTTAAATGTAAAACCTCAAACTCTAAAACTTCTAGAAGAAAACATCATGGAAAAATCTTTGCGGCCTTCACTTAGGCAAAGATTCTTAGGTACAACACCAAGAGCACAGTACGTAGTGGAAAAAAACTGATAAATTGTACTTCATTAAAATGAACGACTTCTGTTTTTCAAAAGATGCTGTTAAGGGGTTAAAATGACAGATTGAAAGCCAATATTTGTAAATCACATATTGTTAAGGATCTTGTGTCTAGAATATATAAAGAACTCTCCAAATTTGATAATGAGAAAATAACTTTAAAAATAGGGCAAAATATTTGAACAGACACTTCACCAAAGAAAAGAGACGTATGGAAAATAAGTGTATTCAAAGATGGCCCCCACTATTAATCATTAAAGAAATGCAAATTTAAACCGTAATGAGATACTAGTACACATGCATCAGAAGGGCTAAAATTAAAAAGGCAGACAATACCAAGTGCTGGTGAGGATATAAAGCAGTTGGTACTCTCATACATTGCTGGTAGGAAGGTGAAAGGGTGAAGTTCTGGAAAACAGTTTGACCATTTCTTGAAAATTTAAACATATAGCTACCACATTACTTACTCATTCTACTTCTAGATATTTACCCAAGAGAGGTGAAGACTTATGTCCACACAAATACTCATACACAAATGTTCACAACAGCTTTATTTGTAATAGAAACTGAAACAACCTAAATGTCCATCAACAGGTGAATGCATAAAAAATTGGGGTCTATCCGTACAATGGAACACAGTCAACAATAAAAAGGAGTGAACTATTGACACATGCAGCAACATGGACGAGTCTCAAAAGCGTTGTATGGAGTGAAATATCAGGCTCAGAAGAGGAGATATGTATGATTTCATCGATAAAAATCCTAGAAAATACAGACTGATCTATAGTGACCAGAAGCAGATCAGAGGTTGTCTGAGTTGGGGGTGGAAAGGACACGAGGGGCATAAGGACATTTTGAGGGTCATGGATAATTTTGATGGTGGGGATAATTTCACAGATGTAGGATTATGTCAAAATTAAACAGATTGTACACTTGAAATATGCACAATGTATTGCATGTCAATTATACCACAATAAAGGGATAAGGACAAAATTAGAACAGTGCTAAGCACAGTAAATGTCAGTTATCACTAATACTTTTCCTGTCGTGCTAACTGAAGCCCAGAGATAGAACGCAGCTTCATTCCACATCTATCCCCTGTATTCACTCATCCAGCCATATATTCACTTCTTTGCCTGCTGAAAATATTTATGTGCACATACTATGTCCCAGGCCCTGCTCCAGGGGCCTGGAATGCAAAGATGGATAACATGCCATCCTTTCCCTCCAGAGCTCACAGTGGCCACAAGTTAATGATCCTAAGTGACAGGTGACCCTCAGCATTTCTGGGCCTCAGATTGGGTTAGTGGATGAGATTTCTGGAGGTCTGTTTTCATTCAGATCCATTCCTTACCCATCCCCTGCCCTGCTCTGTGTCTCCAGGAGCTGATCCCCACAGGCTGCAATTCCCAGGCTCCTGTCAACTGGGTTCTGGCTGGGTTCAATGAATGGAAGGCCCTGGAGGGAGGCCTGAGGGCAGGTCAGGGAGGGCAGTTGGTGCAGGGTTTCTTTCCTCATCTCAGCCTCCCAGTATCTCCAGAAGTAGCCTTGCCTCCTGCATGACAGCTTCTAACCTGCCCCCTCAAGCCCACTGTGGCCCTGGCTCCATCGGGTGGCGCTGGCCCCCCACTCCTTCCTAGGGGTACCAGTGATTCCTGCTATCGCTGGTCTCTGTGCTACCTTGCTGCCTTAAAAAGTCTGCAAGTGGCTTCTGCTTTCCTGGTTAAACCTTGACAAACACAAATAATTTTCAAGGCTTCTTCTGTTAGAAAGAAAAAATCCAAGAACTTAATAGTGGAATTTCAGGCATGGTGACTGGCAGTGAGGGAGATATTTGGGGGTCGGGAGAACCTCCTGGAGGCCTCTGCACACTCATCTCACAGGTAGCTGCGTTCCTGTGTCAGGACCCATGGGATCATGCACATGGGAGCTGAATCCAGCCCCCAGTCCTAAGTTCAGGGGAATATCTGACAGGGAGATCAGCTGCGTTTCCATTTAGAGTCTTACACAGATCAAAGTGAAGTGACCACACCATGCTTTGTCATCCCAATTAAAGTGATCCGAGGTGCTCTGGACGGACACACAGTCTGATCAGACTCTGCCGTCAGCATCACTTGGGAATTTCAAGGGGAGCAGCTGCTGTGTCTCTGTGCACATGTGTGTCTGTGAGAACGTGTGTGTCCTCAAATCTAGGGTCCTGTTGTGTCTGTTTAACTCTTCTGCATCTGGGATGCCAAAATCTGAAGGTACGTGGAATGTTTTGTGTTTTTTTTTTCCTCAGAAGAAAAGCTGTTACTAATTCAGTGAAACCTCTTATCATTGGTCTTAGAATTGAGGAAATACAGGCTCCCCTCCCCAGAACACCACCCCACTAATGTTCTCCCAGGAGGATGTCTCTCTTTTTTTAATATCCAAATTTTATACACAATCTGTGTCTTATAGTACTTTACTTTTTGTCGGTGTTTATATAAGAAAAAAATATATTTACATTCAAATAACTCAACATTTCTCCTAAATAAAATGATGAGTGGGAAAAGTCTCTAGTTACATTCCAAATAAAATCCAAAGGATGTCAGAATCACACATACATTGTCAACAAAAGGAGAGTGTATTTCAGATGAGGTTGATCCCAGAGGTCTTCCAGCTTCTTCTCAGTATGAGCCGTTCCCTACTGCTGTGTGCTTGTCAACAGTGCTGCCCTTGTTTTTGCCTCGTTTGACCAATATGCCCCTCAAAAGTTGAGCATGGGGGCAAGAAAAGTGATTATGGTGGAAGAAAAGATGCTACCACATAGGAAGTATATTAGCCAGCTATTGCTGTGTAACAAATTGCCCCAGAAACTTTGTGACTTCAAGTAGCCATCATGTATCTGCAGGGTGACTGGAGGTTGGCTGAGTTAGGCTGGGCTCAGCCAGAAATCTTAGGATACACTTAGTACTGACTTGGGGAAGATGACAAGAATAATGGGTTTGAGGAGATGGGGACCCTCAGTGGTTGGGTTAAGGACATGTTAAATTTGAGGGAGCTATTAGATGTCCAAATAAAGGTGTCAAGCAGAAGCTGGACATTTAAGCCTGGGCCTCAGAGTAGAAGGAAAGCCTGGAAATACCAGTTTGGGGACCACCTGCTGGTATTTAAAGCGTGAGATGGGATGAAGTCGGCAAGGGAGGGAATGTGGACAAGGAGATACCTGAGCATCTCCAAGGCTGAGAGGATGGGGTGCAATGTTGGGTGCGTTCCTTCACCAAGGATCACCCAAAGGCAATGAGAAGTCATGGTATCAGTGTCTCCTCAACTGGTCTCAAAGTGACGGTCCAAGACCGGTAAAAATAGCCCAGACGTGTTTTATCAAACCATGCGGTGTTTCTCCAAAAATCTGAATGAGGCACTAACATTGAAAACTTGAAGAATTTCAAGAAAAAGTCTAGAAAACATGAATAGTTTCACCAAAAGGTCTAGACTTTCAACTTCTCTTGACAACTCAGAAGATCTGAGAGCATGGGCCTGTATCCTGCCTAGCCACTCTCAGTGAGAGCTGAGAACAGGTGCCCCAGAGACACGCCTGGCCCTCCACTCCACCACAGTCCCCACCACTCCCTACTTCCTCATGCTGACCTCACTTTGCTCACTTATGTTTCCTGCCAAACCCCTGGTGGGCCCTTGAGTCTGTAACCCCCTAGCTGGGTCTCTGGAAATTCTCCACATATTCCTACCCCTGGCCCTAGGATTCCTGTCCTAAGAGAAAACTTGGGGCTTCTTGAACCTGCTCTGTCCGTGGCCCTGAAATCTGATAGGAGGTCACTGCCCCGGGAGAGCCCACAACTTATCTTTGATGGTCTGGAGCATGGCTTCGTCATCAAGGACCTGGAGTGCAGGCCTGCGTAAAATGTTTTACATGAGGACTGGGGAGCTTTTTTTCTTGGCTGTAACTGGGTTAGATCAGGGCCAAGTCTAGAGTTCACGTTATGGCTAAACTCTCCCAGAGGCCTTTAGGAAATGAGGAGGGGCAAAGTAAGGAAGAAGGATGAGGGCATTCCTCTGTAGCCCCAGGCCCTTCCCTGGGGCCACAGTTCTGTTCTGGGTGCACAGGGGTCTTGAAGGACCACAGCAGGGAAATGGCAAAGCGAATGCTTTCCCCAAGTGCTGTCCTCAGGCCCAGAGGAATTTTAAACGGCTCTGGGTTGGTGTACTTGGCATAATTTGCCTCACTAAACACAAAACAGATTTCAGCAGCTGCAGTTACAGAGCCTGTGCCAGGTCCTGGGCCTGGAATGTCGGTGGGAGCACAAGCTGTCGTTCGGCTTGCGTTGGACAAATGGGGGGCACCAGTGGGAGACTGAGTGGTGGAGGAGTCACAGTACTACAGTCACAGGTCACTTTGCTTTTCTGCACCTCAACTTTCTCATCTTTGAAATGGGAGAGTAGTTGTAATTGATAATAGAGAATTACAATAGACTCAAGGGAGCTCTTTGGGGAGGATTCCCACCTCAGCCCTATGAGACAGTGGAAGTGGTGTTAAGGGGGGATTTGGTACCAGATTGCATGAGCCTGAGTGCTGCTTCCATCACTAAGGGCTGTGTGGCCTTGGGCAACTAATTTGACCTCTCTGTGCTTTAGTTTCTTCATCTGTAATTAGGGATGGTAATAGCCTTACCTTATAATCATCGGGATGCTCATAGTCCTGCCTTATACATTGGTAGTAAGGATGGATTGTAGTGATGAGAGCGTGAATACTCCCCCATGTCCCAGGCTCTGTTCTAAGTGCTCTGCACAGCAAACATGGCTAAAACCTGCTGAGTTCTCAGCACAGCGCTGATGCTTCAGAGGCACTCAATACTTGTCAGCCATTGAACTGGGTTGAATGGTGTCCCCTCAAAATTCCTGTCTGCTGGGAGCCTCAGAATGTGACCTCCTTTGGAAAGAGGGCTTTTGTAGATGTAGTTAAGGTGAGGTCACATTGATTAGGGTGGGCCCTAAATCCAATGACTGGTGTCCTTATATGAAGGTCCCATGAAGACACAGAGAGACACAGAGGGAGAAGGCCACGTGAAGACGGAGACAGAGATTGGAGTGATGCAGCCACACCCCAAGGAACACTGGCACCACCGGAAGCTGGAAGAGGCAAGGATTTTTCCCTGGAAACTTTGGAGGAAGCATGGCCCTGCTGACCCCATGATTTCTCAGCTACCAGAACTGACAGGATAAATTTCAGTTGTTTTAAACCACCCTAGTGTAGACACAGCAGCCCTAGGGAACTAACAGAGCCATGATTATTACTTTATGGATAAAGGGAGGGGTAAGAGATGCAGTTGGAGTAGGGTTGGGTTATACATTAAAAGATGACTTATAACTTACCAGGTATTTGCAAGCTAAAATCAAACAAACAAACAAGCTTGGCAGGGAAGGAGGAAGAGAATTGCTATTTTTTTTTTTTTTTTTTGCGGTACGCGGACCTCTCACTGTTGTGGCCTCTCCCGTTGCGGAGCACAGGCTCCGGACGCGCAGGCTCAGTGGCCATGGCTCACGGGCGCAGCCGCTCCGTGTCATGGGGGATCTTCCCAGACTGGGGCACGAACCCGTGTCCCCTGCATCGGCAGGCGGACTCTCAACCACTGCGCCACCAGGGAAGCCTGAGAATTGCTATTTTTTGAGTGTCTCTGAAGCATCAGGTATTGTATTAGATGTGATTTTATCCCTGTTACCCATAAGGAAATCAGGGCTCAGAAAAGTTAAGCAAGTGGCTCCTGGTCGTACAGCCGAGAGAAGGGAGACCAGGTTTCAAACTCTGCCCTGGCAATGCCCGTGACCTTGGACCTTCTACTGCACCGCTCTCCCCTTCTGCTCTGCTAGAGTGTGGCTCCACAAAGACCAGGCCAGACTAGAATCCCTGGTGCTGGCCCAGTGCCTGACACAGGCCCTCTCTTAATGTTGGCTGATGAATGAATGAATGAGCAAACTAAGGCCTTGAGTTCTTCATAGCACTGACGTTCTAGGTGTCTGATTTCCTCTCCTGCTCCGTCCGTTCTGAATTTGATTCCCAGACTTCAGTCTCATGGTCACACCCCCAGGAGACAGCAGAGGGATTCGTCCTGAATGGGATTGTGCCCCCAAAGTTGTGACCACTCCGGGGACAGCTGCTCAGATCTCCCTTCACAGGGGAGACAACCAGGAGGAGTGAAGTTGGCCACAGCCTCCACCTGCCACCGCTTGGGGACAGCAGCATATACCTGAAGGCCACACCCCCTCCTTCTAGCCAATGAGCTCTCATGGAGCTAGCCAATGGGCTCTCATGGAGCTGGCCATTCCTGCCCCATGCTTCATATAGAGTCCTGATAAATAACACAATATCAATGGCATTTCATTAATCCACTGTAACGTTTACTTATAGAGCCAGTGATGTTTTGAACACAAACATTTAAAAGAAGGCGTTCTGTCTGAGAGACTTGCTTTCTTTGCTTCTGAAGTAAATTTATTTCTGATATCTGGAGTCTAGTTTTGAAAGGAATTCTCATTCACAGAGCTAAATAGTGGCAAATGGTAACACATCTGTCTAGTGGTCTCAGGTAATTCATTAGTTACATAAAGAGGGGAAGGAGAGTCATTTTTTCCCCCTCTTTTTTCTTAAGTCTAACAAAATCTAGTTAACCTGGCAGTCCAAGTTATAACACATCTGTGGTACCCTCCAGGGTGTTAAAATCTGGTCTCCATCTATGTGAGTCTGTGATATTTTAAAATTTCTTTTCTGTAGCCGTTAACAACTATATTAAAATACTGAAATATGAAACATGTGTCTGAAATGGTCCTAAAAAGAGCGGTTTAAAATCACTGGGTGAGATCTTAGTAGGGTCCTTCCTAGCTCAGACAAGCTCGTGCGAAGGGGACTGTTATTTATTGCCACAATAATGCAGCTTAACCAACCCCTCTCACACCCAGTGCCTCTAACAAGGAAGCATCTCTTTCTCCCATTAGTGGGTGGGGGATGCCGGCTGGGCTCAGCTGGGCGATTCTTCTGGGCTCAGTGGGGGTCTCTTTCATTTCTGGCAGCTCGTGGCAGTTGGGCTGATCTGGAGTGGCCTCAGCTGGAACAGCCATCGGGGGGATTTGGGCTGCCCAACTTGTGTCCTACTCCAGCAGGCCAGCCCCGGCAGGCTCTCACAGCCAAGGCAGAGGAGCGAGATCAGAAGGGAAACACGTCTTCCCCTCTTCGAGTTTGTGCATGTGTCACATTCCCTCACATCCTTCTGGCTAAAGCGCGCCCAGTGGACGAACTCAGGGGTAGGAGCATACAGGCAGACCTCAGGGATACTGCGGGCTTTGTTCCAGACTGCTGCAAAAAAGCAAATATCACAATAAAGTGAGCCACTTGCATGTTTCGGTTTCCCAGGGCATATAAAGGCTTACACACTACTGTAGTCTGTTATGTGTACAATAGCGCTATCTCTAAAAAGACAATGTGCATACCTTAATAAAAAAAATACTTTATTGCTCAAAAATACTAAGCTTCACCTGAGCCTCCAACAAGTCGTAACCTTTTTGCTGGTGGAGAGTTTGAAATATTGCGAGAATTACCAAAACATGACACAGGGAAAGGAAGTGAGCAAATCCTGTTGGAAAAGTGGTGCTGATACGCTTACACCGAGCAGGGTTGCCACAGACCTTCAACTTGTAAAAACTCAGCATCTGTGAAGCTCGATAAAGCGAGGTGCGCCTGTAGACTCAGTTCCTTCGGCGAAAGGAACTGCAAAGTCTCTGCGGCAAAGGAGATGGGAAGGGGTGGAAATCAGGGCCATTGGTGCAACCCTCTACCACGCTGCCCTTCCCAAGTCCCGCCCTGGCCCATCAGAGGAGGGAAGTTCAACCAACCCTGCAGGGGCCCAGGGGGTCATGGGGAAGGAGTTGTTTCTCTTCTCTCCCCCCTTATAGGCAAGTACCCCTTAGCAGTTCCTCTGCTGCACGTGCCTGCTGCACAGACCCCCCCAATACCCATCAGACCTGTGACTAATGTTGGGGATTTTCAGAGTCAAAAGAAGCAGGTTCCACCTCCTCTCTCTCCGTGGCCCTTGCTCTCTGAGGATGCCCATCCTGGGGCAGGGGGAATTCATCACGCCCTTCCTGTCTCCAGAAGGAAGCCCCTTGGCACATTTCCACCCTGTAGAAGAGTGGGTCCCTACGCTCCAGCTTCCCAGCCTGTGACTCAGTGGGTAAGACGGGTTCAGGTCTAAGCTCTAGTTTCTCAGGGGGTCCTGCTTGTCCTTGGGTCAGCAAGTCCACGCCTCAAGTGGGAATTGGCCCAGTTCCATGTGGATCTCCTTCCTGGTAGGCAGGAGGGTGACTGATATGGCTCCTCTAATCTGTACTAATTTCATGACTCTCAGTGAGAAGGAAGCATCTGGGCACATCCCGGATGGGTTTCTCAGATGCTCCCAAGTTGGTCAGTGCGGAGAACCCCCACTTCTCTGAGCTCTGCTTCCTCGCTCCCTGTGATGACGGCTATGTGGTCAGGAGTCCCGGCTGAGCTCTGGACAAGCCATCCAAGAGCCCCACGCCCTGTTCCCTCCAGCCTCTGACGCTGCCTGGGGAAGGGCAGTGCTGGCAGAGCCGTGGGAAACACTGGGACGGAGCCATTTTTGGTATCAAACATGATCATCTTCTCTTAATAAGGCTGGAACACAATGGAAGGGCAGGAGGAAAATTAGGCAGTGCCTGGAATTCTTCCAGAGCTCTTAGTGTCATTTTAAGGCTAGGAGGAAAAATGAAGAAATCCCTCGGGATGACCATGTGGGCTCTGGCAATAGTGGTGGCCGTGCAATATGGCTCTTTGCCTTCTCCATCCCTCCGTATGCCTGGCTCATTGCTGACCGTTTAAAAACCTGATATATCTCATTAGGATATTTGTTAGAGCAATCTTTAGGAATGGGGGAGGGGAGGGGACTGGAAGCAAAATGTGGGGACAGGAGGGTTTAATGGAGTTTTTTATATTGTATTTATTTTTAGGCTTCTGCCTCACATTAAAGAGGATTTGAGACATTGTACTAAGATATATTTTGTGCATAAGAAAGGGGAAAAAATGAGGGCATCTGGGTGCAATAGGAAAGTAAGGTGGAGTCAAGCTAAGTTCGGTCTGTGGAGGGTGCCACAGGTGGAGTGTATTTACACAGCTGAACTGCAAGGGCGACTGTGCTTCCTTGTGGCCAAAGCAAAGAGGTAAACACGATCACGTGCTAGATTCACAGGGTCTGTAAGACACACACATTGCCCCAGGGACTGCTTTGCTCTTCCTGCTACAGATAACTGAGAAGAAATTTTTCCCATAGATTTTCAGAAAGGGGAGCCTCACGGGCTTAGCTCAGTGGGACTGGGAAATCAGGCCTGCCCCGCCTTTGCCTGGGGAGGTCTGAATTGGGGGAAGGACAACCTGGGCACAGAGAGGTAAGGGGGTGGGAGGGGGTTATAACCACCCAGATGCAGAGCCCGCCCTGCCTGGGGGTCACCCTGGCTGGAGCTCGGCTTCCGGCCCATTGCTTCAAAGTCAGCAACTTTCTGAACCACCAAGGAGGAGGGAATAGGTCGGGGGGCCTATGGGTCTCTAGAGCCTTCTAGGTGGTGGGAATGTCAGCCCCCTGACCCCAGGCAGACAGAAACAGTTGGGCCTGTGAGGTTTGAGGTGGGGAGGGGGTCTCTTTCTTGGGGGGATGGGGAGTGTGCTCTCTGAGATGAGCCATTTACAGAATACTTGGTGTCCAGAAAGGTGGACCGTGAAAGTCATTACCAACACCCCATCTCCCCTTCCTGGAAAGTTCACCCAGCCCTCTCTTCCCAGCCCACAACAGTCTTAGGGCCACGTGACTGGTACTGGCCAGTGGAGCAGAAGTGCATGGTGGCCACACCCCCAGCCACGCCCCTTCCCCAGGCGTGACCTTTCTCCGGTTGATGCTCTCGTCTTCCTCAGCCCAGCGCGCTGGACACTCAGAGTTGAGGACGCAGAGAGGCAGGCTGGAAGCTGACCGAGTCCCCAAGTCACAGTGTGAAAGGGCTGCTTGGAGAGCCACCAGGCCTGTGACAGACTGTGTCTTTAAGATTTAGGATTAGTCTGTTGCTGCAGCAGATCCAGTGGGATCTAAGGCAGAAGGAGAGTAAATCTCAGGGCTCCCTTGCTGTGGGACTAGATGGGAGAGTTTCAGCGGGCTCAGGAGCCTGTCTGCCTCGGTTTGAGTCTCGGTTCTGCCACCTGCTAGTCTGTAACCTTGGGCAAGGAATGTACCCTCAGTATCTCCACCTGTAAGTGGGGATAATAATAGTACCAGTGGGTAGGAGGCAGTGAGAATTTAATGAGGTCCTAGATGGGAAACAGCTAGTACCACATGTTCTTTCTATCACGGACCTAGTGTCTAGCCCTGTACCTGACATGTGGGAAGGTTGCACACCTGTTAGTTCCCTGCCTCCACCCTGACACCCTGCTTCTCCAGGCTTCCCTAACCCTACTTAACCTCATCCTGTGCTGAGTTGAAGGTCAACAATAAATACAGCGAGCCCAAGGGGGTGTTATGTGCTAATTGCACAGCAGTGGGCTCAGAGTGGGGGACTTCACTGTGAATGGGCCCTGGGCTCGGAGAGGTGGACCTGCCTGGGTTCACATCCAGACAGCACCTACTTGCTGTGTGACCTTGGGCAAGTCACATGACCTCTCTGTGCCTCAGCTGTCTGTAGAATGAGGACCTGTGCCTGGATGATACCTCTCTTCAGGTGCTCCAAGGAGCTCTGGCTTTGCCCATCTCCTCTATGACTGACAGCAGGTCTGTGAAGGTGCTTTGGGGGCCCTGGGCACCCATTGGCTTCACTGCCTTCACATAGTCCATGGAGGGTGGTCCAAAGTCATGCTTGACACGATGGGGGCGAGACTGGACTCAGTCTCTGGGTGGGCCTGCAGCTGCCCTCATGGCCCTGATGGGGAAGTGGGAGGAGCCTTAGTTTCTGGGGGTTAGCCCCCAGCACCCTCAACCTCCCCAGCTTTGTGGGGACCAGGGTTGAGACCCCCCTTGTATCCTGCTTTACCCATGAGCATTACAGCCCGCTCTTCTCATGTCATTACAAATTTATTACAAAGATAAATATTTAATGACTGCTTAGCATTCCATTGACGAGATGACCCTACGTTTCTTTAGCCAGTCCCCTAGGTTTGGACGTTTATGTTATTTCCAATCTTCTCACATCAATAACACCGGCATGGATACTTTTATCCCTAATCTTTATACAAATATGTAATTCTTTCCGTAAGATAGATTCCTAGAAGTAGAATTCCTGAATCAAAATTATCTAAGACTCTTTGTACCGATGGTCAAATTTCTTTCTAGAAATGAACCTTTTTTTTAGGGAAGCAGAAATGGGCCATGAGCCCCGGAGAAGGGCTGGGACTGGCCTATGGTCATGAGGTGGGCAGGAGCAGAGGGGGCAGGAACTCGGCCAAGCTGACCATCTGGCCAGCAGTCGTCTGCCATTGCCCACCGGCGTGGATCCAGAGCCTCGGGTTTTTCTGGACCTAGGTTCTGACAGCGCCGGGGTTGGGGGGCCATGCGGTGTGGCCAGGGCAGAATGGAGGGAAGCAGCAGGACCTCATGCTGTGGGCATCACTACAGTCTCTCAGGGGGTCATCTCAGGAAGTTGTCAGCATTTGCTTTGGCTTCAGAACCAGGTGTGTGTGTGTGTGTGTGTGTGTGTGTGTGTGTGTGTGTGTGTGTGTACATCAGTTCATTCATTGAAAAAAGAAGTCATCCCGGTGTTATCTGTAACAGAGAAGGATTGGAGATCACTTCCACGCGTCGCTCTGGTGGTAGAGATGGGGCCTGGATCCCTGCTGCCCCGCCTGAAGCAGTCCTTGCCTCTGCTCCCTGAAGCTGGCCCGGACCCCGGCTTCCAGGCCTCCCCAGTGCAAGGCTCGAGAGGCCCGGAGCCAAGGGGACAGCTGCCCACACCAGCCTGGGTGTGTCCTAGTTCAGGCTGCCTCCCCCTTCCCATTCAAACAGCCCAAAGACAAACAACCCAGCCTTAATTTACGGTCCTGTTAGCACGACAGCAGCGAAGAGACATCCCTTCTGCGCTGCGCAGGGTCCCTGCAGCCGTCCCCTCCTGTTGGAGAGGCGTCACCAGGGTCAGCTGGAGAAGTGTCCCACCAGGGCCACCCCCAAGACATAGTTCTGGGGGCACAAACCAAACAGCCCCTTGGCAGTTTGTGGGTTTAGGGAGAGGCGAGAAACAACCCAAGTCAGTTGTGCGGAAAGAAACAGGACGCGATCGATTCCCAAAGGTGGTGTTTTATTTGCACTCTTTCCTTCGAGTCTGAGGCCCAAGGCAGGCGGGAGTAATATATTAGCTCCGTTGGTTTAACTGGACAGCAGCATGAGCTTGTAATAAGGATGTGGTAACACACCACGAGAATCTGTAGGCTCATAAAACTTGACCTTATAAATCTCTGTGTGTATCAATTCCATACAGCAGCCACTCCCCGGGGTGGAAGTCCCAGACTTTTAAGGCTGCCGTTGACAACAAGACAGTTTATTGCTACCCCAGCTCCTTTCTTTTAAACTCCTCAAGGCCGACTAATCAGGGCACATTTATAATTTCTTTTTTAAACACGAATGCTCCATCAAAACACTTAAGACACAAACTGTTCGCTCGGATCAGGGAGTGGGACCCTGAGAGGTTAAATAAGCTCTTTAACAATTAGGATACAGTGTCCCTAAGCAGCTTCCTCTCTCCTCGCCCACGAGTGCTCAGCCTCTTTGGGGTGTGTGGGGCGGGGCAGGGGAGACTGTATGACCCTCTTACTCTAAATCAGGTGTTGGCAAACTTATTCTGTAAAGGGCCAGAGAGTGACTATTTTAGGCTTTGAGGGCCTTGTGGTTTCTGTCACAACAGGCATTGACAATATGTAAACCAGTGGGTGTGCCTGTGTTCCAATAAAACTTTATTTACAAAAGCAGATGGGTTGGATTTGGCCCAAGGGACAGACTTTGCTGACCCCTGCTCTAAACAGCACGTCCTCCTTCCTGAGTGTCTTTGCACTGGCAGCCTTATTTCTGAGTTATAAGGGCGGGGCCACGTATAGGATTTAGGTTGGCACCTGGGATTCCCAGCCTGGGCTACAGATGCCTAACCGTGGGCCAGACAGTTTCCCATACATCAACTCATTCGACCCCGAGAGAGAGGGGTCACTGCCCTCTCCCATTCCACAGATGAAAATACTGAGATCCAGAGAGGTTAGATGGCTTCCCCAAAGTCATATAACTAATTTGGGCAGAGGTGGGATTTGAACCAGCAGCTCTGGACTCATGCACACAGAAGGGCAGAAAAGTACCACATGCGAGGCACTGCAATTACACACTTCACTTCAGTCTCAGAACAGCCTACTTGGCATATGCTGTTACTGCTGTCCTAGAGGTCCCCAGGTCCTTGCTCCTAGCTGTGTGGCCTTGGGAAAGTTACTAAACCTCTCTCACCCTTGTCTACAAAAGGATGATGACGAGCCTTCCTGCAGGTTTGTCACAAGGATTAAATAAAACACGTGGGAAACTTCTTGGGAGACTCTAAAATGCTGAGTAAATGTTAGTTTATCTAATTTTCTTAAGAGTTCAGGCAAATGACTTGACAAGACTTCTTTTCTGAATTAAAAGTCTCTATGTTGGCATCGCCTTCGCACAGTCCCCGATTTTGGCAGGAGTTCCCTGCAGGTGGAGCTGAATGTGAATCTGATTATAGCTCCCAAGTCTTAGCTGAAAGTGGACTTGAGCTCTGCCAGCCCAGCTGGCCCCAAAGGGAAGGACTTTGAACCCATTTGAACAGACAGGCGGGTGCAGGGGGCAGCTCCCTGCCGGCCATTTAGAGGAGGCTCCCGGCAGCATGGGGTTCTGTTTAGGGAAGCCGTTTCCACGTCTGGGCAGATGGCCTGCAGGAATGGGGGCTGGCTGATCTGGTTTCAACTAATTCTATTAAACGAAAAGTTCTGTAGAGCAGATTCCTTCGTGAGCCTCTGTCCACATGGTGACTTAATCGAGTAAATTAAAACATCCTTGCTTTCTGTCCGCCTTGCTGCTTTCTGCGGTGGCCTTGTAGGGAAATGGCGGGGGAGGAGGGGAAGTCTGGAGTCGTAGGGGCTTTGGCCAGAGGTGGGGTTCTGGAAGCCCCTGGGGCAGAGGCAGGGCTCAGAGAGGGTGACAGGGGCATGGCAGGAAGAGGGCCTTGGTGGATTGAAGATTGGGGTGGCAGAACGCACAGGGTGGCCTCAAACCATCCAGTTCACCCCCGATGATGCAGATGGGGAAACTGAGGCTCAGAGAGGGGAAACGACTTAATCAAGCTCACCCAGGGAGGCTGGGGCCAGGAGAGCTGAGAGCTTGGAGGGATTCCGGCAAATCAAACGCCAGGAGCACTTTTGTTCCCGGAGCCTCGCTCTCCCAGGAATCTCAGGAGGCCAGTGTGACATTGTCATACCCTGGGAAAATGGGATTTGTTTTTCCCTTTTTACTCAGCAAAGAGCTTGGCTTCTTCCTCTGGGGTCCTGCCTGGGGTTATTTATGGGGGTCTGTCTCCCTGACAGGTCTGCCGACGCACTTTGTGGCTTTCCATCCAGGGCTAGAATCTTTCTGTATGGAAATCTCACCCATTTTTAAAGCAGAAAAGACAGCAGAGCTGAGCTGGTGGATCCCGCGCTCTGCCCACCGGGCTTCCTCCTTTGCTGCCCCTGCGGGGTGAAGCGCCGCTGGAAACTGACAATATTTGGAAGAATACACACTCAGGATCTGCTCACTCCTCACGACCATGTCAGGGGAACCAAATAAAGATATGTTGCCTTAAATTCTCTGATTCCACAGAATTCCTGATGAAATAGTGTTGCCTTTAAAGTACGTGCACTTTACAGTTTGCAAGTCCCTTTTCACCCATAGTCTCATTTCTTCCCTCTCCTCGTTCTTGTGCGACAGCCAGGCCTGCCTTAGGGTGGTCCCCATTTCCTGGATGGGGAAGCTGAGGCTTGGAACAGTGACCTGACTGGCCAACAAGCTCTAAGGGGCGGGGCTCAGGTTCCCACCTGGTTGCTGTCCCCTGGGCCGGTTGTCCGCAGCCAGGATTGGAACTAACACCTCGTCACAGCCACAGGATGGGATGGATACCAGGGTGCAGGGTTGGTGCAGGGTAGGCCCTGGACAAAACTGCAAATAAAAAAGATTTGGGTTTTCGTCCCTCCGACCGCCCATGCCCATCATCTATGCCCCAGTCCCACCAAGTTTCCTGCGCAGTTAGTTGATAACAAGGCTGCTGGCGGTTGAGAAGGGCTGAACAAGACTCGAGGTGGGATTGCACTGTCCTGACAGGAGGAGATGCCTCCTCACCAGCAGGGACAGAGGTCACTTGGAGAAGTTTGCCAGCTCAGGGTCTCCTGCCTGCCCCTCTCGTTCTCCTGGTGACCATGAAAACGTGGCAGAGAATCTTCCCAGGGTTCAAGGACCCGCCCCCAGGGCTTTCACGAGGACTCGCCTAACGAAATGGGAAACATGCTTCCACCCTTAGACCCCAAAGGGCGCTTTGATCTTATCGTCATGAAAGGTTCAACGGGATGACGCCAATCTGCTCATCCTACACCAGATTCAAGCTGACAGCACACCTCTGCTCTTCTTTATACCAATAAGGGTATTCTTAGCTTATGCTTGACGTGAACCAAGGGCATCCTCTGAAGCATCATGCGTGTGCAGAGGGGTCCCAGCGCGGACCCACAGAGCATCCACTGCCGATAAGCAAACGTCTCTGGGCTCATCTGGCTGATGGTTGAGGAAGGTCCTGGGGTTGGTGCCTGGGCAGGTCAGGAGCCTGCTGAGGAAGAACACATTCTAGGACCCGTTATTTGCTTAGGCAGGTATGGCAGTTGGAAGAAAATTACCTAGTGACAAAGCCCAGGTCCCTAGAAGAGAGTGACGCAGGATTCTGACCGCAGCCTCACTCAAATCTATCCCCTGGACAGACCCCCACCTGGTTCCCTAGAGACGACAGCTTCTAGAAAGGAAACCGGCAGTGCTCCACCCTGTGCCCGTGGAGGCCGGGGCAGGGGACCCTCTAACAGTGTGTCCCACAGCAGGAGCAAGGGTGTCGTTCCCCCAGCTCTGAAGCTTACCACAGAGCACCCTCTGTGTGGGCACCCTGAGAACGCAGGGCTTCGCTGGTGACATTTGTTGAATGAGCTGGAATCAGACTGTAGACACAGATGCCAAGTAGATGAGGGGGGGATGAGCTTTAGCAGAGACTGGAGAAAGACGACGCGCTCCTGAGATGTCCCCGAAGGTTCTCAAAAGTGCTGGGGTCCCTTCGGAGGCCACTAGGGCCGGAATCTCAGCAGACTGCCTGAGCTGAAGGTGAGGGTGGGGAGCTAGGGACCTGCGGGGGCTGATGATGGTGAGAGTCCCCTGCCCCTCAGAGGATCAAGCCCCGGGGAAGCCAGATCACTGGGATTTGGAGGAAATCAGGTTCGCACAGGGATGTGATTGCTAAGCCTTGCAGCAATCCTGCAGATTACAGGTGAGGACCCCGAACTCATCCATTTTGGGGAAGCAGGTCGTTGGAGTATCTTTGTTCCCCTGGCTGTTGGCACAATATTCATCGCGCTTGCACAGGGAAGCCGCAGAAGGCAGAAACTGCGAGCGTGGGCTTTCCAGTCAGAAAAATCTGGATTGAACCTCGGCCTTCCCCTTGCTATGCAGAGACCTGAGGAGGTTCCTGGACCTCTCTGAGCTCGGTAGCCTCGTCTACAATGCAGTCTTGAAGATCATCGTAGGAGTGGACGACCAACACAAACTGTTAACTGGTACCTTGGAGGAATGGAGGATGGGAGGCAGTGCTTTTGCACACACTTGTAGGCAGACAGCTGGATTTGGCTGTTGGAGATGACCCTTGGTATTCCTACTCTTTTCCTGCATAACATATATGCCCTCGTCAGCAAACCTGGAAAGACCGTCACTCAAAAGGCACATTCGTCCTTTGTTGCTGGAAGGGCTCAGTTCAGACCCCTCTGCTGGCCCAAAGGAGGCCATATTTATGCTCTTGCCTTAGACTCTGAGAAGACAGAAAAGAGATAATGTTCCTGTTGATTTCATCATATCCATCGTAGCCCTAATTATCCCCGAACTGTCCACAATTAACCAGTCAGATCCCGACCGTGTCCAGGCCATTGGGGCAACAGAACCGGGGAAGCTGGTACCTCTGATGGCGGCTCTCAAACCACCGGGGCTGCCGAGAAGAATCCCATCTCCACAAGAAGATGTTTTAGGATGGGTCCTTAATTCTGGACTCGCTCCCTGCATCTGGACCGGTTGGCCACTTTCTGGGGAACTGAGTCACAACAGTGTGGATTCTCTCAGGCTCTCACTTGTTGGGATCTATGGTGGGCTAACTGTGCTAAGCTAGCCTGAGTGGAGTCAAGACCTTGCGCTTTAACTTTGCTTCTTTCGGAATTTGCGCACCTTGTACACCGCCCAGGCCCAAAACAAGTTTCTAGGTCCCCACTCCCAAGGGCCTTAAAAGAGGTGCCCTGGCTGGTCTGTGGAACCACTGCTGTCAACGCCTTCCAGGCCTCCCCTGGGCTTCATTCCACGCATGGATGGAGGGAGGCTGGTTTAGAAGAAAAACGACCAGTTGCCCAGCCCTGCCACTTTAAAAAGTTCTGCTTCGTGTTTGAATACCTTTTCCTTCTGTCAAATTTCAAGCACTAAATTTACTCAACATACTTTTGGAGACTCATGTTTTATCCTTTTTTAATTAACTCATTTTGAAGCTTTCATACTTGCCCCCCCAAATATTTTATTGGCATTTCATTGCCATTGTTTTCCTTGGGAAGGCCGCCGATTCCACGGAGGAGGGTCACCAAGCAACATGACTTGGCATTTGGACCTGCTTTTGTTCCCCTCTTCCCGCCAGTCCTTTCTGGGGCTTTTGCATTTACTGTTAAAATATTACAGAGGCCCACACTCTGAGCAGCCATAATCCCTGGTGCTAGACTGTCTCTAATTGATTTAATTATTCATAATTGCTCAGCTGGGTTTATGCATACTTGTGCGTGATTATGGGGAACGGACAGGTCTCAGAGTCACTGCGGGCCTCACACGGCCTGTGGACATTTGGACGACACCCTCAGAAAGCAGGGGTGGAGCCCCGTAGAGTGTTGGCTTTAGAGCAGTGCCACCCTAGAATGTTTGCTTAACAAGTTTGGGAATTTAGAATGCTTGGTGCCCATGGAATTTCAAAACAAAGGGCAGAGAGACACAACGGCGGTGAGGGTGGCGAATGGCCGGAGAAGTTAGGTTGAAGGAAAGTAGAAAAGCAAGAGAGGCAGTCCATGTAAACAGACAGACATCAACCTGACCCACAAGCCATCACCTCTCAGGGCTGTGTGTGCCCCCAAATGTCTGGAGAATCACTAACCCAGTCCTACAGTATATCTGAGACACTTTGTTTGGAAGAAACCAAATCGGCCAGGATCTGGGGCATTGCAAGGGAGGCAGAGTGGATGCAGAAGCAAATTCCATCACAAGGAGATGTCATCAGCCTAAGGTTTCTCTAATTGTCCCCATACCGGTCTTCTTAATGAATTCAAGATGAGGAAATGATACGTGAGGCTTGTATGCTTCATGGGGCGGCTTCCTGGTGACTAATATTTGAAGCAATAAAAGGAACTGGAGCATTCCTGCTTCCTGACGGTCCCCAGTCATCCTCAGCCTCGACCCAGCTCAGAACAGCCTCCTCCAGCTTATGTCTATCGGAAAATAACTCGAACTGACTTTGTGATGTTTACGGCATTCTGGCCATTTACAAAGTGCTTTTGCGTCCTTTTGCTTAAATGAACCTTGGGTCAGCTCAGGAAAAGCCATGAGATTTGGTAGCGCGGGGATGATGAGTCCCGTTTTACAGAGAAGGAAACTGAGGTTTGCGGGGAGTAAAGTGACCCAATTGAGTCACACTGCTGAGAAGAGCAGTGAGGACACAAGCCCAGGCCTGGGGACACGTTCCCTCACCTACACCCCCTCCAGCTTACCAGAGTACTAGGTTCTGTGTTCCTAGGCAGTGTTTGGGGTCTAAGAAGCAGGTAAACTGAAGAGACTGAACACACACCCTCCAAAACCGAGAAGGGGGAGGAGGAGGGAGTTTCCAGGTTACAAAGTGCTTTTATCCTCACTTTCTCCTAGTCTTTTCAACAGCCCTACAAGGCAAGTATTTTTGTAAGTCAGAGCTCCATAAATAATGGGGGGGAGGAGGGGTTGTGAGTCGATGAGCCCCAGGGTTGCTGTTGGGGAAACTGAGATTAGGAGAAACCAGCATAGTCGACAAGAGGGACTTCAGAGCCGGGTCCTCTGATGCTACCCCTCTGCTCCGCCAGGGCCCGGGCCGGCAGCCGTTTAATCTGAACTAAATCCTAAAATAGTCCCCAGGACGACAAGCAGATCCCAGCTCTAATTTACCCTCCGGTGCCTCATAGGATCTTTTCTAACAAAAACACAGAAATGGTTTTTACAGTCCAACCAACCACACGGCTCCACGAACCTCAAGAGAGACGGACAGGCAGCCGCGGCCTCTGCAAACTGAAATGTATTATCAGAAGGATGTAATTACAAGTATTTATGTAAGCGGATTCTGAACCAGAGGATACAGAGATGGCGCTGGAGCCAAAAGGAGAAAATCAAAAAAAAAAAAAAAGGAAAGGAAGAAAAGAAGAGGAAAAAAAAAAAGGCTGAAAAACTCCTGACAATAAGCAATTCTTCATGGAACAAAACTATTACAATAGCCAGCCTTTGATCTTGCCCGTCTCCTGTTGCCAATTGTATTTTGTCACCATTGGGCTGTCACCAGCGAGGGAGCATTTTTGAATTAAGCAGTCTACAGCAATTTAGGGCGCACTGGCTTTGAAGTGTCAACACCAGTCAGGCCAGGACTAACTTTTTTCATTAAAAATTTTTCAACTTCTCTAAGGGCGCTTTTTGCCTTTTTTTTTTTTTTTTTTTTAAGCCTGCCGGGGCACTGAGATAAGTTGAGCCTCCAACCCGTGGCCCCAAGACATCAAAAGGCACTCGGTCCAGTAATGCTTGAGGCGGCCGTCATTAAGCCCTAATGGAGTGCTTCATTAAGGCCCCTTCAAAGGCCCCCGTTTACAGACTCAGAGATTGACTAATTTACACATTGTGGGAAAATTGCTACCAGCTCTGCCCACACCAGGCAGGGGGAGAGACGCCCTCTCTCTTTGAAAGGTGGGAACTGCAAACGGGCCCTCTAATTGCAGGGAAAACCCCAGGCCCGGCCCTCACTTTTGGAGCTGGCTGAAGCGTCTGCCCACCGACCTGGAGAGGGGTGTGGGTGGGGGTGTTTGTCCAGAGGCAGCGTGGGACAGATGCAAGTGTGCAAATTTGTAGCCGGAAACTCCTAAACACACTTGGGTTTGAATCCCAGCTCTGCTCCCATCAGCTGAGAGAGAGCAAACGACTCAACCTTCTTGGGCCTCAGTTTCTCTCATCTGAAAATGGGTGTAATCAACTCACCGCTCGGGGCTAGGACAAGAGGTAGCATAAGGGGAAGGGGCCTGATGTGTGCTGGCTGTTCTCACCTTAGCATAAGCATAAAAGAGAGCCAACGGGTATCCTGAAGCAGTGACCACCTTTCCACAGGCTCCCTTTGTGGAATTACTGACCTGTGGGAAGATGCTAGCACATGGATAGCACAGCAGTATTTACTGCTGTGAGTCAGACCCATCGGCTGTTTGGAGAACCACGTTACGTGACCTCAAGGGTAGCACATGATGGTATCAATTTGTGTACTTTTTCCTTTGTCATCAATGCAATTTGGGAAGGACATAAAGAAATATGCTGTATTTGGGATGCTTTCATGTGGATACCTCCACTGTCTGAAAATAAAGCTCTTGGCCAGTGAAGGAAGGTGCATCGTAAGAGGTGTGGCGAGGAGGTCACCCCTCAGCCCGGCTCTGCCTCTGGGGCCCTCCCACCTGTTGCTACCCACAGTGCGGTCCAGGGACCAGTGGCCTCAGCATCGATAGGACCTTGCGAGAAATGCAGTTTCTCGGGCCCCCCAGACCTCCGGAATGGGACTCTGCACTCTGACATGATTGCGGTGGTTTGGGCACACGGTACAGTTGAGGCCACTGCTCTAACCCTTCCTTTGGCCCAGGAAGACCCTGGTGACTGTTGTTTCGCACAAGGGGGTCCAGCCTTTTGACTCTGGCCTGGGAAGTCATGATTTTGAAGACAAACAGCCCGGGCCCTCACCTACCACCCAACTGGGATCCAGTCTCTTCATGTCAGAATCCTATCGCTTTTACTCTCTGGGGTCATCTGGGAACGTAAGCTAGTGAAGGAAGCTCCGCATCATTCATTGAACACCTACTGTGTGCTTGACAGCCTGCCATGTGCATCACAGCATCACATGTGGTAAGTAACTGAGGTTGTTAGTGATTTGGTCTTTCGGTTGAGTCGGCTGAACAAGAGGTCAGGTGACTTGCACAAGGTCACACAGACTTCCTCCCAGGGCCCCCTGCACGACGCCCACTCCAAGCTGCACAGAGGAAGCCTGGGTGACCCAACTCCTGGAGGTCTGCCACAGGCCGGTTAAGATGGAACCAGAGGGGCCCGTGAACACGTGAGTCCTGTGGGATGGTCACATCACCCTCCACTTTCTATTTGCCCATCTTCCTAATTATAGAAAATAAATTCTACAGTCACTTCCTCTCTTCAACCTTTCACTGAAAAAAAGGCGACTCCCACCCCCTCCATTCCCAACCTCGTGGGGAAGCCGCCCGGCCAGGGGCAAGCATCGCAGCAAACCACTTAGCAAACCGCAAATTTCAGAGGCCTCGTCACATCTGCGTTTTATCAGCTTTTTCCGGATAGTATTACCCCGAGCAATTGTCTGCAGATCGGCCGACAGCTGAGACGTTCAAGCGCTGAATTACGGAGAAAGGGCCGGAGATAAAGCCGAGCACATGTATCCCATCAAAGTAATGAAAGCCTCCTGCCGCCAGGCCGCCCTGCAGCCTCCTTCCGAGTCTCCCAGCCGCCCAGCAGGAAGGCTGATTAACCCTTGCGGGGCAGAAAAGAAGAGCAGGGGTCATCCAATACCCAGGCTAATCAGGGCCCCAACGGGGGGGTGGGGTGGGCAGGAAGGAACAGCCGATGCAGAGGGCCACTCTGGCCTCGGGATCAGCTCCGCTGCATTTCCTGGGGCAGGACAGAGCTTGGGGAGCAGGGGTGGTACGTGCAGCTTCTAACACACCCGAGAGAGACTGGAGCCTACGTCAGGAGCCTAAATAAAGAACTCGGTGCCCACAAGGTTGCAGGGACATTGGCTGGGCAGCAGGAGAGCCCAAGGAGTGAAGGCAAGCAGCTTCGTGTGTGAGAGCCTTGCCTTGCTGCGGATGTCACGTTTGCAAACGCTGATGACTACTGTTTACTGAGCACCTACTACGGACCCGGCCCTGGGGGTCCTGCCGCTCCAGGACTCAGCTAATCCCTTAATCCGCCAGAGGAGACAGAGGCTCAGGGAGTTCGCTTGTCCTCGTTCAGACAGCTAGAAAGCGGCCACATAGGGGTTGGACCGACAAATGCCGGCCCTGCTTTGTGACCTCTGATCGTCGCTGTTGCTCTCCTTGCTTACCACGTGACCCCATGGCGTCACATGCCTGGAGCCCCAACCTTGACCATCACACACGTTCCCTAGTGAAGGGCAGATGCCAGGTTGTCCCCTGTCCCTCTGTTTCTGTGGCCAGTGCCACTTGGGCATCTGTGTCCTGTCTGGAGAGACCAATGTGATAGCTGCCTGGCATCCTGCTTCGATACCCCAGAGTGGGGGCTCAGGGACCTGGGCCAGCCTGTCCCACTCACAGCGCATGAGGGTGCCCTGCTCTGTGACACATTCCCGCCAACATTAGCCCGACCACTTAGTACCGGGCCTTTCTACGGGCCCATAACAGGTCTAAACGCGTGCTTCTCTTTACTAATGAGTTTGAACATCTCTCATTAGGCATTTAGGCCTGTCTTCCGCCCCACCGTTGTGTATTTTTCTCTCAGACCTCTGTCCTTTTCTTACTGTTCTGTGAGAGTTCCAGGATGTTCTAAATTGTAACCGCTCGTCAGTCGCATCTGTGCCGTGCGCCCTGTGTGCCGCCTTTGCCTGTGGCCTCCTTTGTGAGCAGGAATCCTTAATTTTGGTGCTGGCGGATCCATCAGTTTTTTCTCCCTTCTGTCTGGCACTTTAGGGTCTTTTGGAGTCGAATCATTTTTAGGCACACAGATACCTTCTTACGCGTTCTTTGACTGGCTTTGTTATTGTAACATTCACGTCTAAGGCTTTAGTCCATCTGGAGCCCACCTTTTGAAAAGCTTAAGGGAGAGACTGTCAATTTTTATCCAAGTGAGACAACTCTGCCGCAGTGTGCTGTTGGCTGAATCGGGCCTTGGTTCCTCAGCTTGCCGCGAGGCGCCGTCCTGCACACCAAGTTCTCTATCAAAACACTGGGGAGAGGGGCATTGTCCACAGCCTCATTCCCAGCTCACTCCTGTCCCCAGTCCCACCACCTGAAGCTGCTGTGTATGTTCGGGCATCATCTCTCTGTTTTACATCAAACCACAATGAACACAAAGTAAAGGAGGCCAAGATGACAGAGAGTGTCCTGGGATGTGCACCTTCTAGAGGTGATGCTCTCGTCGCGTGTCCCCCAGCAGCTGTGTGAAGCCCCTGCCCCGTAGAGGACGGATGAAGCAGGCTTTCCACTTCATGCTTTGCCCGACGTCGAGTTTCAGGCTCAGTTTTGAAGTCAGGACTCCGCCCGCCCCCCTTTGCTTCAGCATTCCAGCCAACATGTGGATTCCTGGGGATTTTTGTTGGTGGTGAGCTCTCTGCTGCCAGTGCCTTCTCTTCCTCCCACCCTTCCCAACTGATTGGCTGTCTCTGCCCTCAAGACGGGGCTCATTCGTTCACCCATTCACACATCTATTTAAAAAAGATGGATGTATTGTATCTGCCAGAGTTCTTTGGAGGTAAGCAACAGAAACGGGTCCTGGCGAAACTTTATGCAGTAAAAGACTTTTATTTCCAAGATCTGGGGTAGTTCACAGAGGTCAGGAGACCCTGAACCACTAGGCCTCACAAAGACAGGACCTGGGGAAACTCTGGGCTTCTAGGTACCAGGAAGTAAGGGGAAGTCAGAACAACTTGGTGTCAGCCCTTATCCCGCCTTGAGTCACTCTGTCATGCCTGAAATTCTCAGGAGAGGACGTCTGATTGGCCCAGCTTGGGCCACTTGCCCAGCTCATGGTCAATTGCCTCAGGTACCATGATCGCCTGTCCATCAAGACTGCACGAGTTGGGGAAGGCTGGAGCCCAGAGGAAAATTCAGTGCAGACACCACCATCCCTTGTGGGCACTTTAATCCCAGACACAGCCTGGATGAGTACTAGGGACCCCAAGATGAACCCCACAGTTCCTGCTCAAAGAACTCACAGCCCAGTGGAGGAGCCTGGTTAAATAGAAGGTACTCAAAACAGAGTAAAGAGTGGCATGACAGAGGGGCCCCTGGAGCCAGGGAAAGGATTCCTAGATCCAGGTGGGGCATCAGAGAAGACTTCCTGGAGGAAGTGGTGCTGAACTGAGCTTTCACAGATCTGTAGAAGCAGGTTGGATGAAGAAAGTGGGGAATGGTGTTCTGGGCAGAGGGTACATAGAGCACGAGCAAAAGCATAGCAGTGAGAGATGGACAAGCGGTTGCAATAGAGTCAGAGGAGCCCTGGAGCGTTCTGCATGGCCACAGGGGGTTGTGAGGCCCACTCAGGGCAGTGGCAGTGGCTGGAGAAGCCTAGAATGCAAGCAGGAAGGGACTTCCCTTATTTCTGATGTGGCTCAAGAGCTTGTTGGTGGCCAGGAGGGCTGGGGGCTCAGCTTGAGACATTAACATGATAACATCGAAGAGCTAAATTGATCAATGGGGACAGATCCTTCCCAAATGTGTACCAGATTCCATGTATAAGAAGAAAAACTCCAGGTGGAGGCAGGTCCACCCAAATGACTCATCTTTTCTTCCTCTGGTACCCAGGAGAGGATCTGCACGGCTCCATTCTAATGGCAACACGTCTCAGGCCTCTTTTCCCTGCTGTTAACACACAGGTCACGTGGGAAACATGAATCCAAACCAACCAGGTCCTGTGATGGGGGAAACTAAGCCCAGCAAGGGGAAATCCTTGGCCACAGTCCGTCCTCGTCTAGAGCTTGAGTCTCCTGTTGAGCTCACAGAGTGTCAAGGTGGAGGGATCAATGCTTGAGCAAAAAAAATCACTTTTTAGCTTTGTTTGAAAACCACATTTTTACTCCCTTCACACCCACTAGCGTGGCTATAATCAACAAGTGGAGAAGGACGTGTTGGCGAGGATGTGGAGAAATCAGAACGCTTGTGATTGTTGGTGGGAATGTAGAATGGTGCAGCCACTATGGAAAACAGTTCAGCGATTTCTCAAAAACCTAAACATAGAATTACCGTATGATCCAGGAACTTCACTCCTAGGTATACACCCAAGAGGAAGGAAAACAAATATCTATACAAAACTTGTACATGTGTGTTCACAGCAACATGATTCACAATAGCCAACAGATGGAAACAACTCTAACGTCCATCAACTGATAAGTGAACGAGTTAACAAAATGTGAGATACACACACACACACATATATACATATTCACGCAGTGGAATATTATTCAGCCAGGAAAAAAGAATGGTGCCCTGAAACATGCTACATGTGGATGAGCTTGTAAACGTGATGCTAAGTGAAGGAAGTCAGACACAGAAAGACAAATATGGTAGGATTCCATTTCTATGAAAAGTCTAGAAGAGACATCTTAGGAACAGAAGGCAGATGAGTGGTTGCCAGGGGCTGGAGCAGGAGAAAATGGGGAGTGACTTGTTTATGAGTCCAAGATTTCCCTTGGGGATGATGGAAAGGTTTTGGAAGCAGATAGTGGTGACGGTGGCACAACACTCTTAAAGCACTCAATGCTACTGAATCGCACACTTTAAAATGGTAAATTTGATGCTATGTGAATTTCACCTCAGTAACAATAATAACACATTGCTTATGTCTAATGATGTTGGGACATTTGTATTGGTTAAGGACAAGATGATGTGATAACCCAGCACCTGCTATAGGGGAAGCCCTGTTTTAAGCCCTTGACAGCAACCTGATCTTGAAGCTATCATTGTTGTTGCCATTTTGCAGCTGGGAAGACTGAGGGCTCAAGGTCATACAACGAGGAGTGGAGCTGGGATTTGAACCCAGCCTGTCCAGCTCCAGAGCCCATGTGATGAAGCACAAGGGAGAAGCCTCCTGGGTCACAGGACTGGCCTCAGTGCCAAGGGACCTGTGTGTGAACCCAGCACTCTCTGACTTCGGGTCAGGCCCGTAAACTCTGGGAGCTTTGGAGTCACACCTGTTGAGCAGGAGTGGGTGTGGCAGTGAGGATGAGGTCCTGTGGGAGGACCGCGTGACCACGGCCACGCCCCCCCCACCCCCTCATGGGTACCTCTCTTGGGCTCCACATGCCTTGACATTTTGGGAGCCTCTGATCCCATCCCCCAGGATTCTCTAGGCAATCACCATCAATGAAAGGACCGGGCCTTTCATTTTTGCTAAGGGCCCTGCTCACAGGGACAAGCCCTGCAATTACCCTCTTGGCCCCCTGCTGCGTGGTGGGCAGTCACTGGATTCCTTTATGAATTCTGCAGGAGATGGATGGATAGGGAAGCCGAATCTCAAAGTGGATTTATAAGCGGAAATCAGGGATAAAGGTGGGAGAGGGGAGAATGGACCACATGTACTGCTAAATCTGGTTCCAAGAGGGGCGTGATCTGTTAGGCTATGCGCTGGCAGCGTCTGCATGGGCCACTTGGACCTGAGCATCTCTCTCAAACCACTGATGGAATTGTGTTTGGTCCATGAACGTTTCTAGGGATGGTGGGGTGGTAATCCCTGGGGCCTAGTGTAGTACATTTACACAGGAAAGCTGACGTGGTCCCAGGAGTGGGCAGTTTTCTTTAACATGAAGAGTTTTTTTTCCGTCTTGTGGGCACAGAGGCTTTCTTGAGCGAAAATGTATGTACGTTTTGTTGGAAAGGAAGGATGAAACCCCTGTCGATTGGATGCCTGCCTCCTGGCATGCTCTGCCCGAGGCAGGCCCATGGGATGAGCACGTCAATCTGGGAAGCGGTTATTTTTGCAGGTGGAAGCCTGAGGCTCCGGGGTAGGGGCGGGGGATGTCCCATGTTCTGAGAGTCTGAGGAGTGAGTTCCTTCCACTTTATCAGGGCTCCCCTGCCTGGGGCTGGGAGATGGCTTGTGTCATGGGCCCGGGGGACGGCCAATCCCTTGTTTCCTTTGCTCAGATGGGTGATATATTTCATATATGACAGTCCTACTATTCTGCGGTTGTATGAGATACTCTTGGCCAATAGGAGCAAGTTTGTTTCAAAGGATCTGGGACTGGAGGGGAAAATTACTGTAAAGGGCATTATTGGGACAACGGGTGAAATTTGAATAAGGCTTGTGGATTAGATAATAATATGATGCCAATGTTAAATCCCCTGACTTTGATAACTGCATGGTGGTTATGTGAGAGAATGTCCTTGTTCTTAGGAAATGCACACAGGAGCCCTCAAGGGTTCTTTCCATTATCTGTTATCATTTCATAGCATAGAGGCCTAAGACGGTAATGATTATTACATCTCACGATCCTGTGGGTTGGCGGCACTCAGCCGGGAGCTCGGCTGGACCAGCACACTCCAGAAGTGTGCATCCACCTCTCCACGTGGTCTCTCCCCATCCAGTAAACTTCTCTGAGCTTCTTTGTATGGTGGCTGGGTCTTAGGAGGGCTGCCACTTCACATGGTGGCTCCTAAGACCTGAGAACCGGCAGACCTCACCCAGGGATAATGATCTTTGGCCTTCAGGGGCTTAAACTCCAGCAAGCCATCCCGGTCCCACTTAGGGTGACCCCCAGGGATGCCTGCCACCAGCTGAACAGGAGGGTCTTGTAGTCAAAGATGCCCACCCCCTGGGACCCGGCCACCTTAGAGTCTTTAAGGGGGAGCTATGTTTCCGCCATTCCTGGGGGCAGTCTGTCTTTGCGGAAAGCCTGAAGGTCACCCAAAGACCTGGATTCCAGTTCTGGTTCCATCACTTAATTTTGGGCAGGGGACTGAACCTTTCTGAACCTCAGTTTCCTCAGCTGTAAAATGGGAAGAATAACACCCATAAAGAGGTTTGGTGTGAGAATGACATGAAATGGTAGAGTTCAGGCTCCTGGCACCGTGCTCGTCACTGTCAAGCTAGGGAACAGGCTCCCAGTCATCCCGGTTTGCCTGGGACTCAGGGGTACCCGGGACACTAAGGCCGGGGTAGTGGGGATGAGTTGGTCACCCTACATGGCAGGTCTCCTCGCCTTCCCTTCTCTGTGCCTTGGTTTCCCCAGCAGGCAGATGCGAGCAGGGCTTCATCCTTGTGATACTGCCGCAATGCGTAATGGGTAAAGCACGCATGTTACATAAACTCAAAACCAGACGCCTGCACGTACATAGGTGGGTGTGCACATGAGGGTGGGCATGCACGAGGGGCAGGCCTGGTTCGGTGGGAAGAACGCCACTGCTAGTGGCCAGAAGCCCCGGTTTGGGTCTCAGTGGCCCTGTCACTTGAGCTGCGTAACCTTCTGCCCCTGAAGCCAACCCCACAGGGCCTCAGTACCTCCCAGTGTCTGGTGATGACAAGAGAGGTGGTCACATTTGGTTTGGGGAAGAGGTTGGGTGCTTGCTGAGCAGGAGAGGGACTGCGTGGCGGTGGTGGCTGAGGTTTTCTTTTCTTTTTCTTTTTTTTTCCACCTCAGAGCCTGGGCAGTCATGTGCGCCCTTCCCTTGCTGTTTCAGGCCTTCCTCCCTAGCGGGGCTGGGTGGGGATGGAGGGACCATGCCCAGCAAGCTGGCTCCATCTAGCAGCGAGGGGAAGGTGGGGGGACCACCCATCCTGGTGTGCCGAGTTCATTGCTAAAACTGGGAAAGTCCTGGGCAAACTGGGTCCGTTGGTCACCCTACTCATTACCTTGCTCCAGCCTCAGTCCTCTCACCTGTGAAATGGGGACAGGAACACCTTCCTGTCTCAGTGCATTCAGTATGCTTTAACAGATAGATATCAGAGAGCAGGCGGCTTAGAAACAGCAAACATTTATTCCTCACAGTTCTGGAAGCTGGAGGGCCAAGATCACGGCACTGGCAGATTCAGTGTCTGGGGAGAGCCTGCTCCCTCACTGACAGCCATCTTCTCACTGTAACGTCACACGGCAGAAGGGGCGAGGGAGCTCTCTGCGGTCTCCTTTATAAGGCAATAATCCATTCATGAGGGCTCCGCCCCAAGTCTCCACTTCTTAATACCGTCATGTGGAGGGTCAAGGTTTCAACATGTGCATTTTGCGGGGGACACACATTCAGACCACAACATCCCCCCAATTCAACATTTCTTGGATGAATATTAATTGAGTCCTTACTATGTGCTGGCATAGCACTGGTCTCTGGGGATTCATGAGTGGACAAGGCAGACCTGCCCCAGTAAGGGGTAGACACAGACAACCCGTGAGTAAGCAAAGAGGCAAGATGCCTTCAGGTGGTGACGATAGGGTGGAGCAGGGTCTGTGGCAGAGAGGACTCTGAAGGGGCTGGGAGAAGGCCTCTGTGAGGAGGTGACATGAGCTGAGGACCAGAAGAAGCCCACTTCAGGCAGAGGCTCTGAGCAAGAACACAGCAGGTGCAAAGGCCCTGTGGCAGGAACAAGTGTGTCTGGCTTCCAGAGAGAAGGGGAGGGTGGTGGAGGTCAAGGAGAGAGAGGTGGGCAGGGGCAGCATGTGAGAGCCCAGGAAGCCATTCTCGTCCGTGTGTCACGGGAAGGCATGGGAGGCGGCGTGGCTTTGTGGCCGGGAACGTGGGCCCACAGCTGGACTACGTTTAAATCCCAGCTCCAACACTCACAAGTTAGGTGACCTTGCTTAACCTTTCTGTCTCCCCATTCCAAAATGGAGTTGTGCATAGGAAGTAAAAGGATGGGTTCAGCCAGGCCTAGAAGGTCCATAGGCTAATCAAAGAAGGTAGGACAGACAGGCAAGTAAAGAGAAGAGAAGTAAAGAGGAGGGGCACAGACCCTGGGGCAAGGCTGCCTGCGTTCAAACCCCAGGCTCCACTTCCTGGTGTGTCACCTAAGCTCTCTGTGCCTTATTAGTAATAATGACCATCTTATGGGGCTGTTGAGAGGATGGCGTAGATCAACACATGGCAGTTGGAGCAGGGCAGCGTAAGGGCTGCTGTCACTGTTATCATTGCAGGAAAAGGTCAGCCACCTTAGGCCCTTGCACCCCCAGCAGGGCCACACAGCAGCTGTGTGACTTTGCCCAGTCACTTGACCTCTCTGAGCATCAAATTCCCATTAGTCACAAAGGCCTAGTCATCCCCCCCGACCCTGTCCCCGGAGGCTGTGGTGAGGAGCCAGGAGCCTGGGCCAAGGCCTGGGACATAGTGAGGGGTCAGTTCCCTGCCTGCCACCTGCCCACATGTAGTTCAAAGATAGATGCTTCTTCTCCTCCTCTCCATCTCTGGGGCCTGCTGTCCAGAAAAATCTGACCTCTCCAAGCATAAGAGAAGCAGTGCAGCGTGGTGGGGAGACCCTCAGTGTGAGAGTACCAGGAACCCACATGCCAATTGTAGCTCCTCCCTTCTCTAGTTGTAAAAGCTTGGGCAGCAGCTTCGACCTCTCTGAGCCTCAGTCCCTGATGGGAACGCTGGGCCCGCAAAGCCAGGGTGGGGGTTAAACAAGACAGCAGGTGCTGTAGCCCCTGTCCCTCCTTCCCCATCTCTACGTCTGCTCTCCGCTGAGCACCACCCCTCCCATTGCATCTCCCAACACAGACACCCAACATGTGAGATTCTCTTAGCTTCTGCTCTGGGAAGCCTGCCCCCGTTGAGTTGCCTGCAGTCAGCATTCTGCTGAGACCATCTCAGAAAGCTGGTTTGGAGCTGGATGGGGTGCAAAGAGGGGGTGGCAGGGGCTAAGAAGAAGGCAGGGTGGGGCCCAAATGCCCAGCTTGTTGTCTTTTGAGGCCAAGCCGCTTCCCTCTCCTGGTTCCCCAAGGGGACCCTTGGATTCTGGAAGTCACACTGGCAAGGCCATATACCTGCTCATCAGCCCCAAGCACCTGAAGCCAGACAGAGCCTGGGAGGACAGACCTGGAGTCACATCCTTGCTCGGTCACTTACAAGCTGTGTGACCTTGGGCAAGTTTCTCAGCTTCCTTTTTCTACAACTCCAAACCCTGATTTCAGTCTCTTGCTAGCCTAGGTTTAGTCCCAATAACAAACTGAGGAAAAGAAAAAAAGAGAAAAGAAAATAAATTACTCTTGGGACAGATGGAAAGAATACAACTCAGCCACTCACCAGCTATGTGCTTGGGCAAGTTACTCTGCCTCTCTGGGCTCAGTTTACTTATCTGTAAAATGGGTATGATATGTCTCTCTCTCAAGTATTACTTCTCATCAAATGAGATGACACATGAGAAGCACTTAGCACAGCTCCTTGCATATGGTTGATGCTCAAAAAAATAATACTTTTATTGTCATCATCATCACCATCATCATTATCACTATAGTTACCATTATCATCACTGCCATCGTCTCCACTATCATGGTTAGCATCAGCATCTTTATTATCATAATTATCATTGTCGTCACCATCATCATCATCATCATTACCATGACTATCATCATCATCAACATCTACATCATTGTCACTATCATCACAATCAGTATCAGCATCATCTTCATCCCCATTGTCATCACTGTCATCATCACAACCACCACCACCACCACCAGCAGATGGGCTGCTGGTGTCCCCATGTGACGGATCAGTCTTGGTGAGTCTACTTGATGGTTTTAGGACTTAAAGCTGATTTTCTCTGACTTGTGGTAGTTAAAACTACCACCCTGGCATTCTTTCCACTGTTTATTGTTTTAGAAAATAAACCAGAAAATTGCTTTCTTCCCAATATGGTTTCCAAATACCCAGCATCAGGATTTTCCACTGGCATCTTGGAATGTTCTCATCAGAAATCTCCTTCAAGGCATGATCCTTGAGGCTGGGAGCTTTGCCCAAGGGCTGTCTGGGAAAGGAGTTTCTAACACTAATATCGTCTGCTCATGCCCAGTTCTTTCCAACTAACAGAGGACTTTCAAACCATGCAAACCATTAATACAAGGGCCTTCGGAGGAGAAGGGTATGGGGAGGGAGTATTAGCCTGCTCAGGCTGCCATAACAAAATACCACAGACGGTCGGGGGGAGGGGGGAGGCTCCAACAACACACATTTATTTTCTCACGGTTCTGGAGGCTAGAAGTCCATGAACGAGGTACCAGCAAATTTCTGATAGGAGCTCTCTTCCTGGCTTGTAGATGGCTACCTTCTCACTGTGTCCTCTCATGGCCTTTCTTCTGTGCTTGCTGGGAGAGGGATGGTGAGGGGAGAAATTTCTGATTTCTCTTCCTCTTCTAAAAGGACACCAGTCCTATTAGATTAGGGCCCCACCCTTATGATCTCATTAACATTAATTACCTCCATAAAGGGCCTATCTCCATAGATAGTCACGCTGGTGTTTGGGGCTTCAACATAGGAATTCTGGGGGACACAGTTCAGTACATAACAGAAGGGAAGATATATTTCTAAAAAGCCTACTACATGCCTGGCACTGTATCAAGAAATTTCATAGACATTGTTTCATTTGAGTCTCGAGACAAACCTGCAAGGCAGGTAACAGTCCTCATTTTACGAATGAAGAAACGGAGGCTCAGAGACGTTGAGTGGCTCAGTATCACACAGCACAACCTGCGGTTCTATCTGACTTCATACGCCATCTTTTTTTTTTTTTTCATGTCAGTGGTTCTCAAAGAATGGCTCACAGACCTCTGGGGGTTCCCCAAGGTCCTAGATAATACTAATAGTATTATATATTAGTACTGTTAATACTATATAGTATCCTAGTAATATTAATATTAATACTAATAGTAAATGGGGTTTCACTGTGTTGACATGTCACTGACGGTGCAAAGCCAATGGTGAGTAAAATTGATTCCTTAACTGGAACAGAAACACTGGCCCCAAACTCTACTAATAGTCATTCTACTGTTCACTGCTATGCACTCACAGTAAACAATAAAATAAGAGTCATTAATTTTCTTAAATCTCAGCCCTCAAGTACACATCTTTTTAATATTCTGTGTGAAAAAATGGAAAGTATACGTAAAGTACGTCTTTTGCAGACTGAAGTGTGACAGTTGCCTTGAGGAAAAGTTACGTGTGCAGTTGTCTGGGTTTTGAGCTAAACTAGCTGCTTTTTTCATGAAGCACCATTGTTTAGTCAAAAGAGTGATTGACAGGCTACCCATGATCATGCAGACTTAGATTTGAGGCAGGTATTTTTTGAAAATGGCGGAAGCAAGCCTTTCACTTCAGGGTAAACAACGGTGTTTGTTGCCAATGAGAAGATTTGACCTTTTGACAAAATATGGAATTTCGGAAAACTTGATTCTCCTATGGTCAGCTTGCTCCCTAATGACTGAAAGACTTTTTTTGGTGGTGACATGATTGAGATTGGTGGTGAGATGAATGAATGTGATTTGTTTTATGTTATATCATTTAACGTGTCAATATTTGGAAGATTTCATAAGTCAGTGATCCAGCGTTTTATAAATGGCCAACAGATGTTGTTTCCAAATCACACCTAGGTAAAGAGATCCATTCAAAGCGCTGTGTAGACCAATGGATGTTAATGTAACAAACCCCAAAAAGTTCATCAATATGTTTTCAAATTTCACATCACAACTAACTGTTAAAATACTACCACTTGTCAAGTTTTGTGTAGTATCAAGAAATTAGCTGAAAAGTCTATTAAAATATTCCTCCCTTTTCTAACTATGTATCTGTGAGACCAGATTTTCCTCATCTACTATAAGCAAACAACCTATTGCAACAGAAGGAATGCAGAAGTAGCTATGAGAATTCAGCTTCTATTAAACCAGCCTGTAAATAGATCTGCAGAAGTGGAAGACAATGCCACTTTTTCTGTGATTTGGTTTTTTGAAAATTAAAAATATGTTATTCATGTTAATAAATGCAAGAGATTTATTGATATTTTTAAATAAATTAATAAATACTCTAAAACATTTTCAGTTTTAATTTCTAAATGTCAGTAGATGCAACATACACGAACAAAAGCTCTTTGATGTCCTCAATAATTTTTAAGAGGGCAAAAGGGTCTTGAGACCAAAAAGTTTGAGAACTACTGCTCATGCCATTTTGGGGTTGAGGAAACTAAGCTCAGAGAGGTTAGGCAGTTTGGCTGAGGTCACAGAGCTAGAAAATTGCCCAACATGGTGGACCTTGTGACGATTGCCGGGCTCCCCCAGCTTCTGGAAGACAGACCTTGGCTCCCCCAGCTTCTGGAAGACAGACTCCTCCTTGGAGGAGTCCAAAGTCACAACTCTTTCTAGGGTCAACTTCCATCCAGTGCCAGACTAATGGGGTCAGGGAGGGGAGGGACTGGCTGGGGCAGCTCAGGCTTCTGAGGAGTTTGGATGGGGGTTTGGAGGGAGAGGAGGCTGGTGAGGGACCAGGTCCGGGCCACAGACAGCCCTGAGGCAGGCAGAGGAATTTAAACCTGATCTAATGGTGTTATTCTGCCTTCGTCAAGATCTCAGCTGGCCTCTGCCTGGGTTTGAGAAAGTTCAGGGTTAAGGACAGAGCACCTACAGCAATGCAGAAGAGCGGCATTGAGCTTACAATTCTGGGTCTTTCTACCTCCATTCAAAGTGCTATGAGAATCATGAAATGAGCACTGTTAACGTGTTTATATGTCAGAGGGGGCGGTTATCATGATCAGAACCTCTATCTTCAGGGGTAGAAGACTACGCAGCAGTTCTGGGATGCACGAAGCCTCCCTAGGACTATCCAGTCACAGGTTCATGCAGCCCTGCTTGCACACCTCCAGGGGCAGTGAGCTCACTACCTCCTGAGATGGCTCCCTGCTTCTCTGTCTATTCTCTCGTGGAGGCCGAGATCTTCTCTTTGCTGAGACCCTTTCCCTTTGTTTCTCTTCTCTCTCTTGCTTTTGTTGCAACCTGCTTCCCCTCCAGACTTGCCTTCTTATTGACTTTCTCTCCATATCTTTTGCCATTTTACTCTGCTTGCTTTCTCCTTTCCTGTGTTCCCCAGTCCACCTCCGCACCCACACGCCCTCCCACAGCTAACTCCTGGAGCCTCATCCACTCACCATTTCCGGAGGTCTCCTGTGTGCCAACCATGGGAACAGATGGGTTCATCAGATCAGTCCCTGTCCTCACCAAGCTCATGATCCAGTGGGGCCATTGCCATATGGTCCTCCTGTCCATACAGGGCCATATGGTGTGCAAGGTGTTAGGGAGGGGTAAGTCACCATTTATAAGTTTCCTAACCACAGGCTGGGGAATCCTGTTCCGAACACAGAATTTAAACCCAGGTCCGCCCACCCCCAACTGTGTATACAAATGACTTCACCTTTCAGAGCCTCAGTTTCCTTATCTGGAAAATGGGTCTAGTATTACCTACCTCTCTGACCCATTGTGAGGATGAGAGAAAATGATGTGTGTGAGCCCCTGGCACACAGTAGGTGCACAGGACCAGTGAGTTGGGGTCCTACTGTCTCCACTCAGCAGGTCCTCGGAGCAGCTCGTGTGTCCCAGCGCCGGGCAAATGGCCGGTAGGTCGGATTAGGGACATGTGTTAGCAACTCTCCGGTCAACAGAGGTCTGCCCAGCAATTGGCCCTGCCAAACCCTAGGCTTCCCTTAACTGATTTGGACACAAGCAACGGCTGCAGCGCAGACCCCAGAGGCTCCTCCCTTAACCTCCGCTTCCCCAGTGCCCAGGGAGGAGCCGCAGCCCTCCAGGGACACAGCCAGGCCAATTGAGGTGGATGGAATTCGGGCCTGGACCGCAGATGCTAGGAGGCGAGCCCCTGCTTCTGTTTGTTTAGGGGCCAGAGTTGTTAGCCTCGTCCTTTATCAGCAGCTTTGGGGGGGGCGGGGGCTGCTCCCCGCCACTTGAGAGGAAGTACCTGGGCTTTGGTGTCAGGCACACCTGGATTTGAGCCCCGTGCTGCTGCTTTCTAGGTATAGTCCTTGGGCAAGTCACGTCACCCCCTGAACCTCAGATTCCTCTTCAGTTCAGGAAACTGACCCCCATCAGTTAAAATTACCCCCATCCCACAGGGTTGTGATGAGGATGAAATCAGATAAAGGATGCCAAGAGCTGCACACATGACAGTTTGGGAAATGTTATTATGGTCATTTCCCACTGAGACCAATGCCAGGGGCAGAGCTGAAGAGAATCAGACCTCTCACGTGCACATGAAATGATAAACACGGGGCAGGTGCTACGGACCATGGCCCTGGAGGAAAGGTGGATGGATGGCAGTGCTTAGTCTGGAGCGGGCCTGGCAGGTCGGGGCCTCGGTACACATTTGTTGACTGAAGAAATAACGGGTCACCCAGGAGGACCTGGGCTTCACTTTCAACTATGTGTAAGATCGAGATGCCAGCTCACTCTATGGGGGGCTAAGGTGCGGCTCGGGGTAAAGAGATCTCTTCCTGCACCCAGGGCAGTCCAAAGATAGAAGACAACACCTCCGCTGGGAGTGAGCTCCCCATCGTGGTGGGGGTGCCAGGCTGGTTGGGAGAACTGTGGGCAGAGATGTTGTAAAGGGATCCCTGCACTGGGTGGGAACTTGGCCTCTGTGATGTCCAAGTTCCTCTCCAAACTGAGGGCCTCCGATTCTCGGAGAAGCTTTCTTTTCCAACTCCTCTGTCAGTTATGGTGGTCTGCTGCTCTGCAAACAGCCTCCACACCTCAGTTACTAACGCGGTGGAAGCTTATTTCTTGGCCAAATAGCAGCCCAACGCAGGCAGTTGTCGCAGTCTTCCTTTGGGCAGTGACTCAGGCACCAGGCTCCTTCCATCTTATGATTCCACTATCCCTCCAGCCTCTGAATTCTTTGCCAGATCCTCTGCATATGGCTAGACAATGGGGGGAAGGAAAGAGTGGAGGATTGCATGGAAGATTTTTATGAACCAGCCTTGGAAACAGTGCACGTAATGTCTCCCCATGTTCTATTGGCCAGAACTGCAAGGGAGTCTGGGAAATGTAGTCCAGCTGAGTGTCCAGGAGGAAGAGGAAATGAGTGTGGTGAACTGCCGGTCAGTCATTGACACAGGAGCAGGGGGTGCACTCATTTAATCAATCATTCATTCATTCAATGAACAGTGAGCACCTACCTTGTGACAAACCCTAATATGGGATATAAACATGAATCAGACGCAGCCCTGGTCTCCAGGAGTCCACAGCCTCAAGTTCACAGCCTGGACACATCAGGCAGCGACAGCCATATAGTTTGGCAGGGATGAAGGATGCCCTTCATCGCAGCACTACCATAGCGTATGAAACAGGGCCCCTGTTTCCTCATCCGTAAGTTAGGGAGAACACCACCTACCTCAAAGAACGATACATGCCAAGCTCTTCGCACAGTCCAGCATACAGTGAACCCTCTAAAAATGGGAGTGAATATTTGTATTAGTAACTCTATGCTTTGCAGCGTCAGTCCTTCCTGAGTATTTTAGGGTTGGGTCAGGAGATGCTGGGGACCACAGTGCCATAATGGTGGCATTCCAGGAACCCTGGCAGGGTGGAGGGAGGAATAGCATCTGGTTGCTGACAGAGAAGCCTGACTGCCCTCAAATCCTCACATGCAGTGGCCCAAGCAGAGCCGTCCAACCCAGGCTCTGTTCACTTCGAGGGAATGCCTGAAGCAGCTGCGTGTTTTCTCAATTCCCCAGCATGACAGCCTCCCTGGAAATAATAATTCAGGGGAGTTTCTCTCTCCTTCCCTGAGGTAAAGCAAAAAGAACTACACCCCTCCACAGCTCTATGAGAGAGATTCCAGAATGGGAAACTAAGGATCACAGAGGTTGAGCAACTTTCCTGCGGTCACAGAGCTGGATGGCAGAAGAGGGATTCCAGCCTAGGTCAGACTGCTTAATAACCCAGCTCTAGGGACATGAGGACAAAATTTGCAGAGGAGACCCTACTGCAAGCTCAACCTCCTGTGTAAGCGTGAGCTACTTTCTCTGAAAATGGGGGTGACAGCAATATCTTCCCATAGGGAGCTCAATGAGAAACACTGTGTTTAAGGTCTCGGCCCCTGGTCTAGAACTCAGCAACACCAAACTGGACGGAGGCCCAGTGTGGCGGTTAGGAGCACTGACTGAGAGGCAGCCGCCACTGCCTAGCAGCTGTGGCTCATTGGGAAAATCATGTACCTTTTCTGTGCCTCAGTTTGTTCACCTGTTGAAAGGGGATGATGAAATACCTGGCGAGTGCCATGTAAGTGTGATTTTTGTTATCATCTGTGCACTGATAAGGTGAATTCCTAATGGTTTGTTAAGCTACCTGACCTTTACAAATGGATAAGAAGGTGTCTTAGGCTAGACTTTTGAATTTTTTCCTTGAGGGGCTGGGAAAAGTCCAGACAGCTTAGCTCTGGGAGGGTGTTTGAATTGAGAGAACATTGAGTCTAGGAAGCCAGCTGCCTTCATATTACAGATGGGGAAACTGAGGCCTGGAGAAGGGAAGGGGTTTACCCAGGAACTCCGGCTCACTCAGGGAGTCCTAGTGCCCAAGCCCGTGTGCCTTGCCCTCCTCTTCCTGTTTCAGGAAATGGAACCAGGCTTTCGTTAATCTGTGTGATGGAAATCGCAGGGGCCCAGATGGAGCAGATCCTGGGTCATGACTGGAAAGTCTCATTGGTATCTGGCTGTCGCCAGGCTTTGCCTTACTCTGGAATATGAGTCCCCTTCTCCTCTGTCTGCCCTATGCCCCACTCATCCCCTTTCAGACTAAGGTACCTACATTGGAGAATTGTAGCCACGACTTCTCTGCAGCAGCAAGGGGTCCTAAACAGCACATTTCAATTCCACATATGTTTATTAGGCACCAGGCCCTGAACTAAGGGGATTCAGTGGTAAATGAATCAGCCGTGGTTTCTGCACTTAGGATCAAACAGGAAGACAGATGCTAAACAAATCATTACAATCGGGCCCTGAACTGAAGGCTGTGTGACCATGAGCAAGTTATGTGACTCCTCTGAGCCTCATTTCTCTATCTGTAACATAGGATGAATGACACCTATTTAAATCCCAGAGTTGACATGAGGACGAAATGAGGTAGGGATGACAGCAACTAACACCTAAGTAGAAGTTCTAGAAAGTGGAGTTCTCTCCCCTAATTGGAGAAAGAAACACTGCACTTGTATTTCTAAGAAGAAAGAATAAGAGGATGTGGATGGACCTACAGATGATCATACTAAGTGAAGTTAAGTCAGACAGAGAAAGACAAATATCATATGATATCACTTATCTGCGGAATCTAGAAAAAATGATACAAAGAACTTATTTACAAAACAGGAACATACAGACATTGAAAACAAATTTATGGCTACCAAAGGAGGTGGGGAGGGATAAATTAGGAGTTTGGGATTAACAGATACACACTACTATATATACAATAGATAAACAGCAAATAGCACAGGGAACTGTATTCAGTATCTTGTAACAACCTATAATGGAAAAGAATCTGAAAAAGAAAAAAATATAGATCGATCGCTAGATAGATAAACTGAATCACTTTGCCGTACACCTGAAACTAACATAACATTGTAAATCAACTATACTTCAATTTAAAAAATTAAAAAATTAAAAAAAGAAGAAGAGGATGGTAAAAATAAATAGGAGAGCGTGCACTGTGCCAGCCAGGACAGCGTTCTCCCAGCTTGGTGATTCACTCAGCTCTGAGGAGTTGAAAGCAAACGTTGTTGGCTTATAATGCTCCACCGAGCCTGTCTATTCGCCAGATAATCCACTTTATGTATCTGATAAAATGGCATCAAAATCAGAAACACATTTCCCAAAGATGTTGGAAATGCACAGTCCTTCCTTTAGAGCGTGTACAGCTGCAAAATCGCTGTGATTTGGTCAGGTTGGGCGTGATCCATCCCAAGACCCAGTGGAGCACAGCTCTGCCGGTGTCCAGGCCATGGGAGGCCCTGCTCCATCGCGCTCAAGCTGGGCGGCCGTGGGGCCCAAGCTTCTCTGAGGCTCAGCTTCCTTATCTGTGAAAATGGAACCAGTCCCAGCTGCTGACCCACCGAATTGCTGGCGTGTAACTGAAACCCGAAGGAAACTGTCTGTTTCACGGAGATACCTGCAGTGCCTAAAACAGAGCTTAGAGCATAGGAAATGTTCATTAAAGTGTTATTGAATGGACGGTGCAATAAGAGCTCAACCAATATTTGTTGAATGGGCAATTAAATAAATATAGGTACAAAAGCATGTCTTTCCAGCCTACAGCATTCCTGGAACTTCTCCTTCTTTTGTTTCTTTCTTCCTTCCTTCTTCTCTCCCTCCCTCCCTTCCTATATTTCTGTCTTTCTTTCTTTCTCACTTTTTTGTAGCTGAGACCTTTGGATACAGAGAGGTTAAATCATGTATCCTAGACCTAATTAGAGTCTGCCTCTGATGTTTGGGCCTAGTTTTGTCTGGCCCCCTGTGCCTTATACTTTCCACTGTGTCTGGAAGTTTCTTAGAAGCCTCTGAAAGTATCAATTAGGAATGCTTTGAAGAGTAGCTTAAGCAATAACGATGTGTATTTCTCTCCCACCAGGCGTAGTGGAGGGTGGCAGTTCAGGGCTGGAGCAGCCGCTGAACGTTGTAGCACAGAACTAGGCTCTTTCCATCCTCAGACAGTTGGCTTTTTGTCTTAACATGTGTTGCTTTCTGGTCACAAATGGCTGCTACAGCTCCAGGCATCGCAACCAAGTTCAAGGCAAGGAGTGGGAAGAAAGGAGGGGGAGGGCATTTCCCGAAGTGGTTTCTTTTTATTATCAGCCAAGGAAAAAGGTACCCAGTGGCAGATATCTCAGCAGACTTCCCCTCCTGTCTCACTGGCTACCTTGGTCACCTGGTCGACCCTTCCTGCAAGGGAGGATGAGAAAGTGAGCCCCCAGCAGAGGCTGCTGGGCTGGCCGGGGCCGGCCCAGATCAACTGTTGTCTCTTGGGAACCGGCTCACTGCTGCTCTGAACAAAATCAGGGTTGGGAGAGTAAGGGGAGAGGAGGGAACTGTTGGGGAGTCCAGACCTACTGTCTTCCGCACTGGCGAGTGAAGAAACTGAATCCAGGGCGCTCCTCAAGGACAGGCTCTGGGTGTTACCTATCATTGTACCAACTCTTTGAAGCAATATAGCACAGGGCAGGGCTTCCCGAAGGTGCCACATGCACGCGAGACAGATGATTTACTGTGATCTGCTGGTGCAGTGGTCCCTAACCACACAGGGAGAGAGAATTCCCTTCCCCGATTTGCTTTCAATTCTTCCGATGACATCTTGGAGAGATGATAAAGTAAATGTGATGAGTGGTCCTTGATTATATCCTGGATTTAAAAGAAAAAACAAGCCCTAAAGAACATTACTGGGTTAAATGGGGGGAATTTGAATGTCAGTTATAAATTAAATAATAGAATTGAATCAGTGTTAAATTTCCTGAGTGTGATACTCAAGATTGTGGTTATGCCCTTGTTCTAGGAGATACACACGGAAGTAGTTAGCAGTGATGTCATTGATGTTCACAAATGGTTCATCAAAAGGTATTTATACATGTATGTGTCATACACTTATACATGTATATACACACATATATAACTACACATATACATACACACGGTATGTATAACTATGTACATAAATATACAGAGATATATGTATATAAATATACATTATATATATAAACAGAGAGAAAGAAAACAAATACAGCAAATGTTAACATCTGGTGAATTTAGACTCTAAATGAAGGGCCTATGGGTGTCCATTCATGCAACTTTTTTTTTTTTTTTTTTTTTTTTTTTCTGCAGTACGCGGGCTTCTCACTGTTGTGGCCTCTGCCGTTGTGGAGCACAGTCTCGGGACGCGCAGGCTCAGTGGCCATGGCTCACGGGCCCAGCCGCTCCACGGCATGTGGGATCTTCCCGGACCGGGACACGAACCCATGTCCCCCGCATCGGCAGGCGGACTCTCAACCACTGTACCGCCAGGGAAGCCCCATTCATGCAACTTTTTAATAAGTTTGAAATTTTTCAAAATGAAAAGTTAAGAAAATAATTAATGTTTTAAAGAGGAAATTTCAGAAAAATATTAAAGAAGTACATAACATGTTAGTGAGCATTATACCAATATTCAAAATCTTTCCAGTCATCTCTAAAGCCCCAGATTTGGGAACCACTGATGTCAATTTAGGGGACATCTTTCAGCATCATTTATCCTTAAGCTTTTATTCCCTCGTATGTAAAATGGGACGATTTTTACAGCATCCTGGGATGGCCGGTAGTGGCCTTCCGGGAACGTGGTGAGAATGGTTTGAAATAATACACGCACAGTTCTTGGCACAAAGGCTGGCACAGAAGCCAGGTTATGGGGAAGGCTCATGTGGTGTGCACCCCCAGTAAGTACCACTGGGCCTGGCACACAGTAGGGTTGTTGAGAACTGGGTGTAGCTGACTCAGGCAGGTCACATCACCAGGCCCAGAGATTCTTGATTAGCAGAGTCCAGGGCCGGGGGAGGCAGCCAGCCTTCAGTGCATTGGGATGGGGCTAATTCCATTTTCCGGTCCCTGCGTCCATCAGAGGCCGTGGGGTGCACTCTCACCCCCCTCCAGTGTCTGGAGCCGGGCAGTGTGGAGGGGCTGAGCAGCCCAGAGAATTCTTTCCGGCCATCACCATCACCATCAGGGCTGCCAATCCCCACTGCCGCCCCGAGGCTCCGCCGTGAGCCATGCTAATCCCATTACCCACAAATGAAGATGTAATCACAGCTCTTTCAAAGGGCCTCTGAGGCTGATCCCTCTTTGGAAAGAGAAAAGAAAGTGCAATTGTCCAAGCCACTGACTTCTGAAATTCCCACTGCGATGAGGGGACACAGAAGTTATCTGGGGCGGCAGCTGCTCAGCTGGGAAGGGGCGGAGGCTGCCTGAGTGTGGTGCACAGAGCAGGGCGGGGTGGGGTTGGGTGTGCCACGGGCCAGATCCCACACCTTGCACCGTGTCCTCGGCTAGACCTCCAAACTCTCTGCACCTCGCTTGTGCATCTTCCAAATGGCGGCAAAGCATCTTGCTGGATCTAGTGGTTGGGTGGCTGTGTGTGGAGGTGAAATATACCCGGATGTGAGGGCACTATTGATGTTGGCAATATGTTATTTTATTCGTGGTAAATTTTACTGAGCACTTACTAGGTGCCATTTTTCTGATGCTACTGTCATTCCCATTTTAGAGACCAGGAAAGGGAAGCACAGAAAGGTCAAGTGACTTGTTCCAAGTCGCAGGGCTGGACGGTGGTGGCCAAGCTCAATGGCCTCTAGAGCAGGAGCATAAAGTCCCACCTTGCACTATTGTTGCTTTGGAACAGAAGCAGTGGTGTCTGGCTGAAGGCAAAGAATCCTAGTTTTGCACGGGAATAGGGTCATCCTGCCCTTCGGCCATGCTCTTCCAGGTTCTGAGTTTCAAGACCACGAAAGGATTGACCCATGGCTTGGAGTAGAAGATGTCCTCGGTCCACCGGGCCTGGGATCCACGTGAGCCTTGCTGCCCTGTGCTAATCACGATGACTCTCATCACTGACCCTGTTCGGAGCACTGTGTACCAGGCACTGTCTTGTGTACAACATGTACAATAAATAATCAGTGACACAGCGGGAAGTGTTTAACAACCAGCTCTCTGGGGAAAGCCCTTCATCTGTAGCATTTGCCAATTTCCATGGTGCAAATGCTCCCACCTCCCACCATGGCCAACAGGGAGTTGGGTAGGCATGGGCAGAATTTGTGCTAAGAGTGGCTCCAGGGAGGGTGTAGAGGAAAGGGAACCCTCCTACACTGTTGGGAATGTTAAATTGGTGCGGCCACTATGGAGACACTATGGAGGTTCCTTAAAAAACTAAAAATAGAGTTACCATATGTTCTAGCAATCCCACTCCTGGGCATATGTCCTGAGGAAACTATAATTCGAAAAGATACATGCACCCCAGTGTTCATAGCAGCACTATTTACAATAGCCAAGACATGGAAGCAAACTAAATGCCCATCAGCAGATGAATGGATAAGGAAGATGTGGTACACATATACAATGGAATATTACTCAGCCATAAAAAAGAATGAAGTAATGCCATCTGCAGCAACATGGATGGACCTAAAGATTATCATAATAAGTGAAATAAGTCAGAAAGAGAAAGACAAATACCATATGATATCACTTATATGTGGAATCTAAAATATGACCCTTATTTATGAAACAGAAACAGACTCACAGCCATAGAAAACAAACTTATGGCTACCAAAGAGGAAAGGAGGTGGGGGAAGGATAAATTAGGAGTTTGGGACTAGAAGATACAAACTACTATATATAAAATAGATAAACACAAAGTCCTACTGTGTAGCCCAGGGAACTATAATCAATATCCTATAATAAACCATAATGGAATAGAATATGTATATATATGTATAACTGAATCACTTTACTGTATACCAGAAACTAACACCATATTGTAAATCAACTGTACTTCAATTAAAAAACAAAGAGTGGCTTTGGCACACCAACAAATAGCTCACAGCAGCGGGATGCCCTCGGAGTCCAGGTTTGTGTTCTAACTTCTCTCTTCCTGATTTCCCAGGGACAAGTCCACCCTCAGCCAGATGATGATCTCCTCAAGGGCAAGGAGCCTGACACAAAGCATTAGCACCAGGTTCACACTAAGTGAGTGTCCAGTAAATATTTGGAGAGTTGAACTGAATGCTTTGATTTCAGTGGAATCAACTACCCAGCCCAAGGTCACGCAGGTAACCAGTAGCACAGGCCATGACTGGAACCCATGACTCTTGGCTTTGGGGGATTACACCTTTGGTAAGTTTCAGTGTGAATTCTGAGGTTATTGCCACATCTGAGAAAGGAGATGGAATATTCTGATTTTCCTGGGAGGAAAGCAGAGGGGCTGTTCTTTCACACTTTGCATCATCAATGTCCCTTTGCTCCTTTTCTTTTGTGATCACCTTTCAGATAAGTACGTACCTTCTACGTACTGGGGAGTGGACAAGAACAGGACACCAGGATGAGGTTTGTAGAGCACTTTATAGTTTTTAAGGTTTTTTTCACTTGCGTGATGTCAGTGTTTCCTAAGTTCTGGTAGCATTCCCTTGGCGGCAACCAGGATGACATCATCGGTCATGAACCTTTTAGAACGTTAATACTTAGGCATTTATTTTAATATGCCCTCAGAAATATTTCTAGTACATTATATTAGTTAGGCACAGGTCACTGCAATCAACAAACAGCAACAAACGAGTGACTTCAATAAGAAAGAAGTTTACCTCTCCTTTGGTAAAAGTGAAGGGCTGGCATGGCACTCTGCAAGATCAAGGCCCCACCTCCTTCCATCCTGTGAGTCTGCTGTGCAGGACTTCCATTCTCAAGGTTGCCTCGAGGTCTAATCTGGTTGCTGCAGCTGCAGCCATCCAGCCTACATTCCAGATGGCAAGAAGCAGAACAGGAAAGGAAAAAAAAAATACATTCCTCTCCTTTAACTCATACCTTGTGTTCCCATCCATTGATGAGGACAGGTTATAAAAACCACACTTAGCCAAAAGAGAAGCCAGGACAGTAAGTTTTTATTCAAAGCATCCCAGTGGCCAGGCAAGGAAATTAGAGTTCTTCCACAGGGAAGACAGGGAGAGTCATTTTTGTGGAAGAGACATTGGTCTTTGCTACCTACACACCCAAACTGATTTCATTGATATTGTTGCTTAGGATGAGATTAAAGTTTTTAAAAGATGAGGGAATTGAAAGGAAATTGTTAAGTAAATTAAGTCCAGGTGGCACGTGGATGTGGTAACAGTCAGGAAGGTGGTAAGAAGTGGTGAAGGTGGAGCAGCCTGCAGGGGGTCCATCTGTGCTCCTCCAGGACGTGGAGACTGGTGGTCAGTATGGGCATCACTGCCCTCCTCCTTCAAAGGAGGAAAGGCCAGGACTCATGCTCACTGCCTCTCAGAGACTTTCTTGGGACTGTGGCAGCCACCGTGATGGCTCCCCCAGCAGCACCCCCCTCTTGCTGACCCATCACCTACCACAGAGACTGCAAAGATGGGGCACTCACTTTCCCAGCATCCTGGCAGCTCAGGGTTACCCAGAGACCCAGGTCTGGCCGATGACACGTAAACAATAAAAGCACAAAACAAGACAGGCAGCTATTCTGATGTTTAGGACTATTATTAATATCGATATTGACTCTGGGGTCCCAGTTGATTTCAGGGCCACACACACCCCAAGGAACTAGTCTGAAAAGAAACTCAGTCAGTAACTTGAACCTTGAATGGTAAAGTGGAAAACAAGTGCCAAGGGTAATGCCGGCCACATAGTAGGCACTTAGTAAATATTTATTATCATAAATATTCCACATGAGTGCCTTCTATCTGTGGTCCTTCTTCTATTAAATGTGTTTAAGGCATGGAAAGGCTCAGACAAGGGTCTGCACATGGCCAGTGTTCCATTAGTGTTATTTACAATTCTTTTTTTTTTTCCATTTTTTTGAGGTTTTTTAAAAAATATTTATTTATTTTCTGTTTTTGGCTGCGTCGGGTCTTAGCTGCCACACACAGGCTCTTCGTTGAGGTACCTGAGCTCAGTAGTTGTGGCTCGCGGGCTTAATTGCCCCGTGACACGTGGGATCTTAGTTCCCTGACCAGGGATCGAACCCACATCCCCTGCATTGGAAGGCGGATTCTTTACCACCAGACCACCAGGGAAGTCCCTTATTTACAATTCTTGTTGTTATCATAGCATCCTGGGGATTGTCATCATTCATTTATTCAACAAACACACCACGTGTGCCAAGCACCATCTTGGCACTGCGGAGTCAGCAGTGAAAAAGGCCGAGTCTCTGCCGTGCCAGGAGCCCAGGCCCTAAACAACTCATCCCACATTTAATTAACGAGGATCGTGGTACATGCCAGGTGCCACGCAAGCATAAAGTGGAGGCAGTGAGCTTAGCCTGGGGTGCCCTAGGGAGAAGCTGTCACAAGCTGGGACCTCAGGAACAAGCTGGAAGTCGGTCCAGCTAAGAGTAGGGAAGACATATCCAGGGCTGCTCAGCAAACCTGGCGTGAAGGCCAGCAAGCCAGCTCATCGGGCCTCGGCTCCCAGGCCCAGAGTTTGGGACAGGGCCAGGCTGACTCAGAGCGGGCCAGGCATTGGCAGATGCCTCTGCACTGCAGGCTGGGCAGCGCTGCCCAGCCACCTCCCTGACCTCCCTGGGCATCCCCTTTGTGTAACAGCTGTCCCCCATGCCGAGACCCTTGGGATCCAGTTTCTGCAGAGGCTGACTTGCAAAACCCAGTGCATTGTCCTGAAACAGCGGGCTCTGGGGAGAGCTCAATGCAGTCATGGCCGCCACGTCTCTGTATACCGCCCTGAAAAGAATTACCTTCCATCAATAGATGGTGCCCATTATGTGCCAACACCCAAGGCTTTTAATTGACTCAGGCTTAATTAATGATTTGGAGAACATTCATGGCTAGCCTGGGGCTCCAAGAGAAGGGGGTGGGGCATGGTTAATAATGGGAAGGACTTTACAAGGACGTTCCATTTAACTGTCTCTAGGTCCTGGGTGGAGATGCCTCTGAAGTGTGACAACACAGGATGGAATGGGAAAATATTTGATGAGAAAAGTCCAGATTTGCCCCCCATCTTGCGTCTTCTTTCCTGCTGCTCAAGTCTGAAGATGCAGCTTGACTCATACCTACTACCCACCTTCTCGTTACATTTGGAGAAGAAGCCCCCATTTCTTTCCCCATCCTGAGCATCCTCTGACAGAGACCCCTGAGGACTGGACCTGTCTTGTTCCTGATGGTTTCGAGAGGCTTCAGTTTGTTTTTGTTCCCAGGGAATTCTGCAGGATTGCTCTGAGTGTCCTTTGCGGTTTCTAAGATAATTGAATGCAAATTCTGTGAACATTTCATGGGAATTTTATTAGCATGCCATGAGAGTTAGTTAAAAATTCCATGGAGGGCTTCCCTGATGGCGCAGTGGTTGGGAGTCCGCCTGCCGATGCAGGGGACGCGGGTTCGTGCCCCGGTCCGGGAAGATCCCACATGCCGCGGAGCAGCTGGGCCCGTGAGCCATGGCCGCTGAGCCTGCGCGTCCAGAGCCTGTGCTCCGCAACGAGAGAGGCCACAACAGTGAGAGGCCCGCATACTGCAAAAAAAAAAAAAAAAAGAAAAAGAAACTAAGCTAAACTCTTGAAAGCCCCTTAGTCCATCCTTCCAGGACCTCCAAAATCTGGGTTATTCTAGCCTAACCCGTCTCGTCTCTTGCTCTAGCTCCTTCAGACCCTGGGCTAAATTCCATCTCTGTGACTCTGCTATGAAGGTCCTTCTTCTTAGCATGACTTCCTCCTCCTGCTCTTTCCTGCTTCTCCCTACACTGAGGCCTCCCAGACTTCTCCAGTGTGCATTCCAGAACTTTCACATGTTGTACATCACGAAGTAGCACGTTCTGATGCAAGGATGCGTAGTGTTTGGGCTGCTCTTCTCTTGCAAAATGAACAGGGTAAGTCACTAAAGGGGAGGCCCATGTCATCACCCAGACCTGGCCCTGCAACTGACCGGCACATGACCTTGGGCAAGATACTTTACCTCTCCCAGTCACTGTCCTCATTTCATAAAAACATGAGAAGGGAAACAATAAATCCTAGTTGGCAGAGGTAAAGGGAAATATGAAATGAGATAAAAGAGAAAGATCTTCCTGATAAGCTTTAAGAGTTTTAAAGACAATGGGGGTGTTGAGCGCGCGCATGCTGCCCGGTGGGGCGGAGGTGTTTCGGAAGGTGAGTCAATTCAATTCCCCCACCCCCTCCACATCCCCCAGCACACTGCCAGCACCTATAGTATAGTCATCTGCATTTGGAGCTTGGCATCATGGGCACTTTAAATTCTTCTCATCTCCTTTAATGATCCTAATTCCTTTCAGGAAGGTGCTGCCATGATCCCTTTGCTACAGTGGAGTGTACTGAGGCTTGGAGATAGCACTCGAGGATGCATTGGTCCATCTGACTTACTCGTAGCCGCCTGGCTCCGCTGCCCCTCCACTAAGTGGTTGAACGTTCCTCGACTGAGCAGACCTCCCGGTTACCACGTCCTTTTCCTCAAGGAAAGCCTGCTGTCCGAACTCCCATGAGAGGCGTTTCCTTATCAGCCACAGGACAGACCGACCTACAGGTTGAGTCTAAATCCCCCTTGCTCAGGAGGGGGTGCTGTGAAATTTCCATGGACCTTTATAGGAATAGGGTAGGTTCGTAACGGCCACTGTTATGAAGGTAAGGAGAAAGTCAAAGGTAAGGAGAAATCCAAGCTGGAAAGGACTTTAGCTGCTTTATTCTGATGGAAACGTGGGTTCAGAGAGGAGGCGTGATTTGCCCAAGCCGTTGGCAGAGCCAGAGGTGGATCTGGGGCCTGAGTCGCAGTTTACTGCCCCTTGTCATGACTAGCCTCTCCGTGTCCCGCTTCTGCAAGGCCTTGCTCTCTGAAAAGACTAACCTCATCAGCTTCTTTGTGCTTTAATGGGTGATAATGTTGTGTCTTATTATACTTTCCAAGTAGCATCTTCTGTCATTTTCATTTACAATATTCCCACCATGTTTCCAGCCCTGTGCTTGTCACCATGAAAGTTACAGTGAAGGAGTCAAAACATGAAGGAGACAAAGTCTTTTTTCTCCTTAAGGAATTCAATGAGACGTGGCCACATTACAGGGGTGGAGTCAAATAAGGATTCGTTTTTCTCTCACATGATAATTCCAAAAAGAGGAGGTGCAGGATCCAGGACTCATCTGAACCCATACCTCCTCCCCTATCGACTCAGCCATCTGCAGCCTGCGTTCCTTGTTCTCATGGTCACAGGGTATACCCTCCTCCACTCCCACCCTCATGGTGTCTTTCTGATCAGGAAGAAGGGGTATATGCAAGAGCCAAAAGTGTGTATGTCAGCTGGTTCATTCATGCCTAAGACCTTTCCTGGGAAGCTCTTCCGCACACATTCCTTTGGTCACTGCAAACTTAATGAGAGGCTGGGAAATTGTGTTTGTATTTGAGTTGGTACATTGTTGCCTCCCCAAAAGATTGCTCTTAGAAAGAAAGGGAGTAGATGTTGACTAGACTACCTGCCATTTCTGCCACAACAGAATCAAAGAGTTCCTAAAATTGTATGCAAAATTAGGAATATTTAAACATGATTTTCTGGGGAAAGAGTCCGTAACTTTCCCTAAATTTTCAACAAGGACCCATTGGATTGAATATCTTTGATCCAAATGGAGACTCATGAAACAGCAATTCTAGTAGCTGAACTTGGGCTCTTCATGCCCACCCTTAGTCAATTTCTTCAGGGTTATCAGCATGGGGGTAGGGTGGGGGACATTAGGGAAATGACACAAGCTTCCAAGGCAGAGGATCTCTTTTACAGACCTACTGCTTCCACAGCCCAGCTGTGTGACCATGGGAAAGTGTCATAACCCCTCTGAGCCTGAGTTTCTTGGTCAGTTAAAAGGAGGGAAAAAACTACCTTAAAATGTTATAGGAATATTTCTGCTTCTTGCACAGCAGTAGTAACAGGAATAAGATTTAACCTCCCCTAAAAACCCAGATAAAATATGAGAAACAATGGTTTTCAGATATTGGACATCAGGCAGTGCAAGAAGCAATTCCTGAAAAACTGAAAACAAACAAGAGGTTCCCTACAATTGCCCAGATTTTGGCCTGGAGACCGTTTCCAGAGAGCCATGCAGGGAGGTGGAGCCCAGGCAGAACTTGGCAGTGGCCATGAGCTGAGGAATGGAGTTGGGAGTTCAGGCGTATGACATGACTGTAGTTCACAGGACAGAATACTAATGAGGAGAGAATACACAGAGAGATCTGTAGACAGTCCTTCTGGAGTCTTCACTTGAGTACTGCTTAGCACACGCATGGGAGGAAACCTCCCTCCACCGAAGAATTAGAGAGGAAAATCCCTAGAGCAGAAATGGGCCAGGAATAGAGTTTTCACTGGCCAGAGTGGGAAAACCTCATAGTTCAAAGGACATTAGATAGAGTATGCAGAAGGGTATTTATTGCCTCAGGAGTGGGTAAAATTAGCTCTAGACTAAAGGCTTCCCTGATATCATCTAAAAGATTAAAGGCAAGTGACAAAAGGAACAAATGGTTTCCAAGTCACTTAACTGTGTCACAGAAAAAAAAGCTCAAGAATACTTAGAATATAAAAATATCCAGCACATAAGAAAAACAAATCGTAATAAATGGTACAAAAATTACCAGGAATGCAAAGAAGCAGGAAAATACAATCTAAGATGAGAAAAGTCAATCAATAGAAACAGAACAAGAAATGGCACAGATGATACATGAAGAGGCGAGCATCCTAAAACAGTAAAAATAACTGTGTCTAGGAAAGCAGAGGAAAGAATGGGCGTATTAGGTCAAGATCTGGAAGATATAAAAAGAACATAAATCAAGCTTCTAGAAACGAAAACTACAATATCTGAGATTTTAAAAGCAAAACACTTTATGGTATTAACGGCAGATTAAAAACTGCAGAGGAAACAAAAAAGGATTAGTGAACTTGAAGACATATTAATAGAAACTATACAAAACTGAAACACAGAGGGGGAAGAAATGACCAGGAAAAAAATGAACAGATCATCGGTGAGCTGTGGTACAACCTCCAATATGTTAATATAGGTGTAATTGTAGGAGAGGAGAGACAGGGAATAAAAGGAACAATATCAGAAGAACTAATAGCTAAAAACCTTCTAAGTTTGATAAAAATTTTAACCCACAGAGTTAGGAAGCTCAATGAACCTCATGTGCAAGAAACATGAAAACTTCAGCAAGGCACATCATAATCAAATTGCTTAAAACAAGTGATAAAGAGAAAACCTTAAAAATAGTCTATTTTTTAAAAGACACATAATGTATAGAGAAACAATGAGAACAGTAACAGCAGGCTTCTCATTGGTAACAATGCAAGACAGAAATAAGTGGAGTAAAACCTTTGGAGAATTAAAAGAAAAAAGAAAGAAAACCTATCAAATACATTTTTATACCCAGTGAAAATATCTTTAAAAAGAAAGGTGAAATAAAAAAAAGGTTAGGGTTAAGGAAAAGGACATACAAAAATTACAAGCAGCAGAGCAGAAAGCAATACTACTAGAAGTATTAAAGGAAGCCACTCAGGCAGAAAGAAATGTATTGAATGGAAACCTGGATCTACACAAAGGGGAAAAAAAAAGCACCAGAAATGGTAAATATGTTGTTAACTATAAGTTTTTTTTTTCCTTATCTTTGTTGTCATTAAAACACAATGTGCAGTTTATAGCGAAAATTATTATGTGTTGTGTGGTTTATAACACGTGAAAGTTGAATGTACGATAACAATAGCACAAAGGCCAAGAGGGGGTTGACTCTTATCCTATATGTGAAGTGGTATAATATGACTTGACGGTAAACTGGGGTACATTAAAAATGTAAACCATCAACCCTAAAGTACTGCTAAAGAAGCAGAAAGAGTTAAAATAAGCCAACAAAGGAATTACAAAATCTTCATAAAAATAATAATAAAATTAAAAAGATGACATAAAAGATGGGAAAGGGAGGACAAAGAACAGATGAGACAATTAAAAAAACAAATAGTAAGATGGTAGATTTAAACCCAACCATATAAATAATTACATTAAACGTAAATAGTCTAAACACTCCCATTAAAAGTCACCGATTGTCAGATGGGATTTAAAAACAAAACCCAACTATTCTTGCCTACATGAAACCCAGTGTAAATATACAAATTTGTTTTTATAAAAAGGATAGGAAAAGAACATGTTAACACTAAGCAAAAGAAAGCTAGAGTTAGCTACATTAATATCAGACAAAGTAGATTTCAGAGCAAAGAATATTACCAAGGATAAGGAGAATAATTTCAAAATGATAAAGTGGTCATTCATCAGGAAGAAATAACAATCTAAATCTTAAATCCTAAAGCCTTCTATTAATAAAACTTTAAAATATATGAAGTAAAACTGATAGAATTGAAAGGAGAAATAAACAAATGCATAATTAGTGACAGATTTGACCACCGCCTCTCAATCATTGCTGGAACAAGTAGAACAAAAATCACTGAGAACATAGAAAGGCTGAATAACCCTATTACCTAAATTGACCCAACTGATATTTTTAGAGTACTCCATCCAACAAGAGCAACATATACATTTTTTTCAAGTGCACATGGAGTACTTACTGAAATAGATCATATTCTGGGTCAGAAAACAAGTCTCAATAAATTTAAAAGGATTCATGTCATATAAAGTATATTCTCTGTTCACCCTGGAATTAAATTAGAAATCAATAACAGAAAGGTATTTGGAAAGTAAGTATTGCTCTTCTAAACAATCAATGGTCAAAGAGGAAATCTAAAGGGAAATTAGAAAGTATTTTGAGATGATTGAAAAGTAAAACACAACTTATCAAAATGTGTGAGATGCAGTCAAAGAAGTGCTGAAAGGGAAATTTATAGCAATAAATGCCCATTTTAGACAAAGAAGAAGGGTCTCAAATCAATGGTCTCAGCTTCTACTGAGACTTTGCCATGCTGGCCAAGTGTGTTCCACATATGTTCTGCCGTTGGTTACCCTGGGACTTGGGTGGTCTATTTATTACATTAGTTCTCAAAGATATCATGCATAGGATAAGATCTGCACACTCATAGGTCAGGGGGTGAGAGGAGGGAGGTAAATCCAGGAATTCATAAGCAGCTTTATGAGGTCACTTTTCAAAGTTCTTCCTCCTCCATGATTTCCCAAGTACTTTCCAATTCCCTGGAGCTTCCCTTTTCCATCTTCTGGCAAGAAAGCTGGGACTCAATTAATCTACTCTTCCTCACACTCTACAGCTGTACCCATATTTAGAGCCAAATGGCAGAAGGAAGGAGAGAGGAAAAGGCCATGAGCATTGACCACACTCGAGACCACAGCTCCAGCAATGGGGAGAAAACATTCCACCTCCTCAGCTTTGGCTCCTCCAGGTTCTTACTACTGGCACTTCCACAGCTGCCTGAGGTTTCCTGGGGATTGGGAAAGGGGTGTGAGAGAATGGAAACCTCAGGGAATTTCCACACTTGCCTGGGGGTTGGGAGTTCTATTTCTCACTCCATAAGCTGGAGATAAGGGTGTCTTCTAGCACCCTCTGGGCCACAGGGCTCACTTTCAGGATTCCAGATGCATTTTAAAAATGCTAAACTATTTCTCAGTGGTACTTCAAATTCTGACATTCTTCCTCCACTATCGGTTCCTTTTCAGAGTCTCATGCAGCTGCTGCATGCATTCTGTCCAGGTTTTAGGGTTGCTTTCTGTAGGAGAGACAGATGCTTCCTTTATCTGAGCTGGAACCAGGCCCTACAACTGATTTTTGCAAAAGTGCCAAGGCAACTCAATGAGGAAAGGATAATCTTTCAATAAATGATGTTGTAACAGTTGGATAGCCATGTATGAGAAAATGAACCCTGACGTTTACCTCAAAACACATGCTAAAACTAAGCTGAAATAGATCATAAATCTACATGTACATGTAATCTAAATGTAAGAGCTAAAACTATAAAACTTCAAGAGGAAAGCATAGAAGAAAATCATAGTGATTATGGATTTGGCAAAGAGTTCTTAAATAGGGTACAGAAGCCACAAACTATAAAAGAAAAACATCAAACTGTATTTTGTCAAATAAAAATGTGTTCCTTTTCAAAAGACGCTCACAAATGAAAAGAAAAGCCACAAGCTGGGCAAAGTGTTTTGCAAAACACCTATCCAGAAGAGGGCTTGTATCTCGAGTATATAAAGAATTCTTACAACTCACCGATAAGAAATCAAACAACTAATTTTTTTAAAATGGGCAAAAGATGTGAATAGCCACTTAACTAAAGATATGAGTGTGAGAAATATTCACATGAAAAGATGCCCAGGGTCATTAATCATTAGGGAAGAGCAACTTAAAACCACAAAAAGATACTACTACACACCCACTAGAATGGTTAAATAGAGAGAGACTATGCCAGGTGCTGGAGAGGATACAGAGCAACCTTAGTTTCACACACTGCTGGGAGGAAAGTGAAAGGTTTCAGCCACTTTGGAAAACAGTTTGGGTGTTCCTCAAAAAGTTACACCACTATATGACCCACCCATTCTACTACCAGATATTTAGCCAAGAGAGATGAAAACATATGTCCAGACAGACCTATACACAAATGTTCATAGCAACTTTATTTGTAATAGCCCCAATCTAGAAACAATTCAAATGTCCATCAGCAAGTGAACGCATAAACGGATTGTGGTATGTCTATTCAATAGAATGCTACTCAACAAATAAAAAAGGAATGACCTTTTGATACATGCAACAACATGGATGAATCTCAAATTCATCATGCTGAGTGAAGGAAGCCAGACACAAAGGGTACATTCTGTATGATTCTATTTACATAAAATTCTAGAAAATCTGTGGTGACAAAAGAATAGTGGTTGCCTAATGTATGGAAAGAGAAGGAGTGGGAAGATTCCAAAGAGATAGCAGGAAACTTTGAGGGAGTGATGATTTTTATGTTAATCAGCTTCACTATGATGATAGATTCAGGGTCATATACATATGTGAATATTTTATGAAATTATACATTTAAAATATAAGCAATTTATTGTATGTCAATTATATATCAAAAAAGTTGCTTAAAAAAAGAAGAATAAAAAGGTTGTCAGAAGAGAAACTGAAATAATGGATAAGAAGGCTATAACAATGTGAGTTACAAATCCCAAACATAAATCCTTTTCAGTAAGACGAAAATAGTCCAAAAGTAAGATAGGTTCTCAAGGAGAGGACCGACGAGATCAGATGTCCAAATGCTTTTCCTGTGCAAAGGCTTGGCCTTAGAAGTCTACAGGAGCCAACCCAGTACATCCTCTCAACAACCTCCTAGGTAGAGTGAGGAAACAGACTCACAGAGAAGTGAGGTAACTTGCCCAAAGTCACACAGCTAGAAAGTAGTCAAGCCCAGAATATGAATTCAAGCAGTGTGACCCACGATCTTGGGCTCCTTACCATGACCCTTTACCACCTCCCCTCCTGGCTCTTAACGCTTCTCATTCAGAGAGCTGAACGCAGCTGCAATTCTGTTCCTGGTCTTACATGACGTTTGGGTTCTCTCTTCTCTGTGGGAGGCTCCATGGCTCTTGTCACCACCCCTACCCCCAACCTAAGCTACAGTGTACTTTCCTTCCCCTCTTTCCTAGTCTCCCCACTACCACTGCACCCCTTTGGGACAGTTTAGAGTTCCAGAACCTTCTAGAACCTTCCCGGTGGTTTCATGCCTCTGTGCCTACACTCTTGTGAACCCCCTGCCTGATCACGCTCCCTGTCTTGCCAGCCACACCAGCACCTCATCTCAAGATCAGCTCATCTCTGAAGGGCTCTGACCCAAGCCCCCCCTGCAGAATGGCCCCCTCCTCCTCCTCTTGTCCTGTCCTGTGCCTCTGCGAGACTCTGGACCTGTCCACTGTTTGCAAGCTGGACAGCCTGGCTCTCAAGGATGCAAGATTCTGGGATAGGCACCAAAAAGTCATAGTAAATCATGTGGGACAGGAAGAGGCTAATTGGGGTCGATCTTGTAAACGAAGTTCTAAATTGTGAAAACCATTTAAAAAATGTAGTCTATTAAAACTATGGACTAATTCCTGGGACTGGTCCAGATAGATGAGAGTTGACCCTTCAGGAGATCTTGACAAAGTGAGGACAACAGGATACATCACATAAATAGCATCATTTTTTACCACAACATTGGAGGAATTCATCAGTGCTCCCAGGGGCCTTTCCCAAGGTTTTGCTATTCAAATCATTCTCCTTGAAAGCTGCTACACTGTCCTCATTGCAGTGGGTTTGCTCATCAAATGTTCTCTGATTTAATACCACCAGATCCTCATTTGGTCCCCATTTAGCTTGTGGCTAAAGAAATTCTTGAAAACCAGTGGTAGGCAGAATAATGGTCCCCAAGATGTCCATGTCCTAGTCCCTGGAACCTGTGAATGAATATGTCACCTTCCATGGAAAGGGGGACCTTGCAGATGTGATTAAGGTTAACAGTCCTCAGAGACAGAGGTTACCCTGGATTATCTTGGGTAAGCCCAATGTAATCACAAGGGTCCTTATAAAAAGGAGGCAAAAGGGTCAGATGTAGAGAGAGAGAGAGAGAAGCATGCAAGCCGAGACCAGAGGAAATAGAAGCTGCTAAACTGCTGGCTTTGAAGATGGAAGATGCCACAAGCCAAGAAATGCGGGCGACCTCTAGAAACTGGAAAAGGCAAGAAAGTGGATTCCCCCTAAAGCTTCCAGAAGGAACCAGTCTCAGTTTTAGCCCCACTGAGACTCATTTCCGATTTCTGACCTCCAGAACTGTAAGATAATAAATTAGTGTAAAGTCACTAAGTTTGTGACAAGGTGTGGTGACAGCTACAGGAAACTAAGAAAAAACCATTTCACCCTTTTATCTGTCTCCAGGAAGTCATGCATCTTCGAAAACTTTATGCCACAAACTGAATTATGACCCCCTCCCCCAAAATTCGTGTGCTGAAACCCTAACTCCAATGTGACTGTATTTGAAGGTGATTAAGGAGATAATTAAGGTTAAATGAGGTCATAAGGATGGGCCTAGTCTGATAGGATTGGTGGCCTTATGAAAAGAGGAGGACCTCTCCCTTACCCCCAGCTCTCTCTCTCTCTCCGCCATCTGAGGACACAGTAAGAAGGTGCCTGTCTGCACGCGGGGAAGAGGGTTCTCACCAGAACCCGACCATGCTGACGCTTTGATCTTGGATTTCCAGCCTCCAGAACTGTGAGAAAATAAATACCAGTTGTTAAGTCCCCAGTCTGCGGTATTCTGTTACAGCAAAATTTCCTTTGCAACTGCAATGGATACTGTGATATGCTACCAATACCTGTGTCCCTCCCGTTGTCCCACTCAGGTCCTCCTTGCCCTGCTGACAGCAGCCTCACCTGGGTTACACCCCCTCCACTGAGGCAGACAGAATGGAATGGCTGGTCTGTGCCAGGGGGGCAGAAGCCTGGCCTTGATTCTGGACAATCTGAAGGTCATCCCAGCCGCAGAGATTCTCACGGATAGCGAGGTCTCTGCTGAGGTTGCGCTGAGGTTGCACTGAGGTTCAGCTTCTCCTCCCGGGGCCCCTCCCCTCACTCCCTTGATCCAAAGGTGGTGTTGGCTGGATCACCCCTCAATAAATTCCCTGTGTGCACATCAGTGTCTTGGAGGCCATTTCCTGGGAACTCCACTTAATACAGCAAATGTTGAGATTGGATTGCTTGCTGCCAGGGGGTCAGGTGGCCTCAAGAGCTGATCTGGCTTCAGCAGAGAGAGATACACGTTTGTGGTTTCAACCCAGTGAGTTCTGGAGTTGAGTACGGAGGGCTGCTTGCTGGAGATGATGTCGTAAGTGATCATTCTATCAGAGTCTCTCCCCGTTTGGAGATGTTTGCTCTGACACTCCATACCTGCCAGGACTTGGATAACGAGCCCAGGTGTCAAGGGGATCGCCTCGAATTTGTCTTTCGTGTCTGCACATCACCTTCCGCGTAGCCCAGCTACCTGTCGAATACCAGCCAAAGCCACGTGGAGCTTGAGAATCACCCCACAAACCCTGCCCAGATCTCTGACTCCCAAATCATGACATAGAACAAAATGATTGTTTTAAGTCTCTAAGTTTGGGGTCATTTGTTACCCAGTGGTAGCTTATGGGACCATGATTCCCTCTACCTTCAGACAGTTGCTCCCTCAGAGACATGAAGTTATATTAGATGACTAGCAAGTACCACTGCAGGAGTTGGGGAGAGATCAGAGGGGCAGGGAAAAAAGTCCAAGGCCCTAATAAGTGTCAGGCTCCATACCAAGTGCTCCCACCTCTGTAATCTCCTGGAGTCTTACTCTGGCTGGATGAGGTAGCAGTGCCTCTCCCCATTATACAGAGCAGCACACAGAGGCCTGGAGAGGGGTCATGTGACTCGCTCAAAGTTACACCTCTAGGTAGCGGTGCTCCTGTATTCATTCATTCCACCAACGTCTATTGAGCGTCTCCTATAAGCCAGGCTCCAGAGGATGTTCTGGGGACACACAGGTGAATAAAAAGAGTACAGTCAGGGGCTTCCCTGGTGGCGCAGCGGTTGAGAGTCCGCCTGCCAATGCAGGGGACGTGGGTTTGTGCCCCAGTCCGGGAGGATCCCACATGCCGTGGAGAGGCTGGGCCCGTGAGCCATGGCCGCTGAGCCTGCGCGTCCGGAGCCTGTGCTCCACAACGGGAGAGGCCACAACAGTGAGAGGCCCGCGTATGGCAAAAAAAAAAAAAAAAAGAGCACAGTCAGTTCCAGGGGTTGGCAGTGGCTGTGGGGTGGAGGGTACAGATTTCAGTGGGGTAGTCAGAGTGGGCCCGTCTGAGAAGGGGAGGTTTGAGTCAGGATGGAAGTGGTGAGGGCTGGAGCCAGTCGGTCTGGGGCCCAAACTCTGTAGCCAGCAGCGGACAGATGCCCCATGAGCTCCCTAGCGTGACTTGAGAAACTCAGGCTCCTCCAGCTGTGCTGGGCATCAAGCAGGGCCCTTGGTCTGAGGCAGGGCTGGGCAGGCTGCTTGGCATCGCCCACGCGGGCGGGTGCACCAGCTCCGGTGCTCTGTGTTAATTGCTCTGAGCACAAAGGGCCGTATACTTTGGATCAAAAGGCCCTTCCTTCTTGGTGAAGTCTTAATTGTGGCACGTCCTGCTGCCCAGGGGTGAGCTGAGCCAGGAGCACTGCCTCTGGAATCGTGCAGTCAGTGTTCTGGTCTCAGCGATGCCACTTGCCGATGTGTGTTGCTTAAACCTCTTCCGGCCTCAGTTTCTTTGCCTATAAAACGGGAGTGAAATCTGCCCCCTGACTATGTCATGGCACTGGAAGTGAGGATCAAGTTGGGAAGACGGTGTGAGAATAATTCCATAAATATGTCCCAAATTCCACGTTTTAGCTATACCAGACAATTCGCTGCTTTTTGAACTCACCTTGCATATTCATCCATCCATCTATCTATCTATCCATTCAGCATTTCCTATGTGCCCACTTTGTGCGAGGCATGGGTTCTGGGGTTGCAGAGATCACTAGGATGGAGTCACTGGCCTGTAAAAGCCAATTGTCTGGAGAGGAGATAGGCAAGGAAATAGAAAAGGATAAGTAGAGAGCCACCACTGTGCAGGAAAGGGGAATTTGGGGCTGGGCTTTGAAGTTTGAATAGGAGTCTGCCCCTCAAAGAAGTGTGGGAAGACATGCAGTGCAGAGAGGCAAGGCAAGTTGCAGTGTGTTGGGAATGGCCAGCAGCTGAGGGTAGCCCAAGTGGGCGGGGGAGGATGCATAGGTGATGAAGCTGGGACTGCAGCGTCTGGGTTAAAGGGGCCTCTGCAGGCTGGCAGGAGAGCCTGGACTTGGTTCTTCAGCCACATGGAAAGATTTTTAGCAGGGGAGAGACAGCATGAACTTTATTCTAGGGGAAGGGACCCCTAGAGGCAGTGTGGAGGGTGAAATGGTGAAAGGCTGGGGGCAGCACAATCTGTGAGAGGCAGTTGCAACGGTTTAAACAAGACTCATTCATCAGCTCAACAAGTAGTCTTTGGGCACCTACCAAAAGCCCTGCACTGGGTAGGTCCTGGGGGTACATTCTCATGGGAGAAGACCATAAACACGTAGGGAAGTGTGGGGTGCTGACAAGGCCCACAGAACTGCAGCGCAGATGGATGTGGTTGGTTGGCCCCCAGAATCCCTGCTCACCCCCATCTGCTGCTCCTTTCTCAACTGCAGGGACTGGAAAACCAAAAACTGCATTCCCCAGACTTCCTTGTAGCTGGGGATCCAAGGCAATTAGGTTCCACTAAGTGCATACAGTTGTTGGAGCAGAAGAAAGTGGAGTGAGGCTGGGCCCTCTTTCCACTGCCTTGAGCTAATTTTTGTTGGCACCTAGGGTGCTTTTCTGCAGCCAGCAGCCTTACAGTGAGTCTGGACAGGGACAGAGGGCAGGGCCAGTGTCCTTCCTCTGTGTTCCAGTGCACAGCGCTGTGCCTGGTGCGTCAGGTTTGGGGCACAAAATTGTTGACATATCAGTCTCCCTGGCTAGATGGTGAGTTGTGGGTCTGCAGGGACTGTATCTTAGTCACCTGAGTCCCCATGGACCAGCATGGGGTGTCCCATCCCTCCCCTCTGGCAGGGAATGTCGGGAGCCTCATGGTCCAGGCCAAGGTGGCAGGTCTGTTAGCCGGAGCTGCGGGTACCGTGGGGAGGCGCATCGAGGAAGGAACAGCTGGGGCAGGCCAGCAGAGTGGCCACGTGGCCAGCCACTGCCTTCTCCACGCTCCATACTTCCCTGTGCATGGGAGGCCCACGTGTCTGGTGGGCTAGGGGTGGGCTGCACCACGTGGGCACACAGTGGGCATCTGCTGATGCTGAGGGCACAGCACACCTCCCTGGGAGCCAGAAGGCCTTGGTTCCAAACCCAGCTCTCAATTTCCAGCTGCGGGCTGCGTGAGAGTTTCTCAGTTTTCTGTGCCTCAGTTTTCTCATCTCTGAAGTGGGATAGCTACTCTTAGGGTTTGTCACAGGTCCATCCTGGGTAACAGACTCTGTGATTTACGTGCAGATGGAGAGAGAGAGAGAGAGGGAGGGAGGGAAGCAAGACCCAGCAGCACTGCAGATACAACACGGGCTCAGGAGAAGGGCTCAGGAGGAGGAGGCATGGCCCTTCAGACAGAGCTGGCCCCTCCCTGGATTGGGGCTGCGTCTCCCTCCTGCTCTTGAGTAAGATGGTTCTCTAGCTGAGGGCATGTTTGGAGAAGGACTCAGGAGAGAGCCTTGGCCACCAACGCTCCCCAAAGCTGAGAATTGAATGTCCCCTCCCGAAGGAGGACTGGGGCCGGGAATCCCGCCATCCACTACAGGCTTGCTGGGAGAATTAGCGGTTGCTATTCCTCTGTGCTAATGAACCCAGCAGTGACACCTCCCCTGGTGTGAAAAGTTACTATTATATTTGTAGGGGAGCTGAGTTGGGGGCAGGCTGCCCAAGTCCAGGCTGCCCAACCCTACAGGTGAGAGAGGTGAGGGAGGCAGTGCCCTTGGGTGAAAACAACCTTGTTCCTGGATTCTGGAAAGTGTCTCCCCTGCAAACAGACGAATCCATTGGAGCGAACTCGGGGGCGATGCCAAGCTGAGAGCCGGGTGGTTAGGGCTGCCTTGGATCCGTCCACGTTTCCCAAATAAATAAGCTGCACGCCATGCAATCCCCCACTTAAAATAAACCCCATTTCCCCGTGGAACAGAAATGACAGCTTAGCATTTCTTGGCAGCCAAGAGTTTCCAGAATTTCATGCAGGTTAAAAATAAAAATGCAAAGCATAATGATAATCCCTCCTGTTTCTGTGGCACTCTGCAGTGTGCAAAGTATTTTCCCAACCATATTTCACCACATACCTCTGCAACCATCTTCGGAGGGTGGTTGTTTTATTCCTAATGGTAGATAAGGAAACTGGGGGCGGGAAGGCAAAGTGGGTGAAGGAAGATTGCCAGGAGTAGCGCAGGCCCGTGCAGCTCCGCGTTGAGTGCCCTTCCACTTTGCAAGCTGTTTTCATTAAGGAGCAAGGCATTGGATTTAGAGAATGAGCTACCTGTGTGTGATGTCCTTGTTAATGTATTACGTGAGACTGGGAAAAACTTTCAACCTCAAATCAGCAGAGGCCCAAAGCTCATTGACCTAAATAAGGTTGGAATCAGTGTTCTCATCATTCGAGCCTAAACCTAGGGGACATTTCTCAGTCTATATCTTACTTGGTGTTGATACCAGTTAGGGTCCAACAGGAAGGAGATGGTATTTTTCATGTGTGGTGATTTGAGAAGATTTAATCAGGAGACTTCTTACAGGGTGGGCAGTGTGACACAGGGGTCTGTTGGTGGCTCAATCTTGGTTCCAGACCCATTTGCGGGCCAAGTTCCGAAAGCCTAGGGGATCGATCCATCCTGGAGGAGAGAGAGAAGGGGGTCCTCTTTCCACTGATTGGGGCTGTGTAACCTGGGAGGCCAGACCAAGGTCACAGCTGGACTCAGGCAAAGAGGTGTGGAACAAATGAAAGACTTGCCAGAATTCAGGTCTCCAGAAACAGTGACTTAATGAAAGGCCTCTCCCACAGGTAGGACCCAGCAGAAGATGGGATCTGAGGTCTGTGGCCATCACTGCCAGCCGTTCACGGGGCTGTGGATCACGGCAGCTGGGGTCCCCTGGCTGGAGTCCCCTGGTCTGACCTCACGTCTTGCAGAGCTGTCAGCCTCAGATTCACCATTTGCTCTACCATCTGCTAGCGGGGTGGTCGTGGGCCTGTTACCCACTCTCTCTGAACTCCAGGTTCTTAATCTATAGCAGTAGACCCCTTTCCCGTGGTTGTCAGTCTAGAGTGAAAGCAAGGTATTCCCAAAATGTGTTCACAAATTAGCCTCTGAGAAAGAAATGTTGCAATGGGATGTGCTGCGATGACGCCATGTGGGAGCTCAGCCATGCCCAGGCACAACAAAAACATGTAATGCCTATCTCCTCTTCCAGGAAGTCCTCTGCGACTGATGTCATCTTCCTGCATCCCCTTTGGGCTCCCAGCTCCCTATCCTAGAACCTCTATCATGGCATTTTCCAGCCCACTTCTTCAGGGTCCCTTCACCTGCCTTCTGTCGAGACTGTGAGCTCCTTGAGGGCAGGACCTTGAGGTTTTTCTCCCTGTAACCCCAGATCTGGTACATTTCCTGGCACCTAGGAAGCCAATAGCTTATTGTGCCCGTGACTCAGCCAATAGTTGTTGAATGAACCAATGAATGAACCTGATCCCCTAGCATTGCTGTGAGGCAGCTGGAGCAGTCAGTGTTGCCCCATCTTAGAGGAAGGGAAACAGGGTCTCTAAGAGTTGAGGTGACTCACCAAGGACACAGAGAGGCCAGTCAGCAGTTGACTTTGGGTGAGAAAGTTCCAAGGACTTTTGAAGGAAGATAAATCCTGGGGCTGTCTTGTTTCTAACTGACCATGGAGAACACTGCTCCATGACCCTCAAGAATGCCTCCTGGGCTGAGAAAAGCCAGAGGAGGCCCAGGGGCCTGCAACCAGCCAAGGGAGCAAGAAAGGGCTGTTTCTCAGAAAATAATGGCGCCCAAATCCCCGTCCACCTTATTTAATGCTCCAAATTTTCTGAGAGGCCTAATTGAACATTCCTCCGTGGAACCCTCTAGGTGGAACAATTAACCGGCCTCTTAGCAGCAAGGAGCTCCCTGGGCAGGCCCCAGATTTATGTCTCGTGGGGAGGCAGCCTATTAGCTGTGGCCATAAATCTCAGGGCCCTGGCTGGCAAGGTGGATTTTAATAAAATCATAGGGGACGGAGGCAGGCTGGGGTGGCAGATTTCCGGGGGGAGAGCCAATGTTTGCCCATAATTAACTGGGACGCCTTTGAGCTCTGGGGAAATGCCCAGGATTTTAATGAAAATTCAGGATCTGGAAACAGTGACCAGTTGGCAACCAGGCCAGTATCCCTCCTGAGAGGGGGATCAGGGAACTGGGGGGGGCGGACCCAGGTCACCCCTGCCAAGGGGTCTTGAAGTTGGTGATATTCAGTGGACTCTGGGACAATTATTCTGGTTGTTTAACTATGAGAATACTTTCATACCAGTTGGCAAATTGCTCCTCCAAGCCCCTAAGGGCCTCCACTTTCCAGGGACCCTTGTCCAGGAATCCTTGGAAACAAGAGGGGAAACAAGACGGGAAATGCCTGGCCTGGCAAGGGGCTTCCTGATCCTGAGGGAGGCCTTCATTCCTCTAGGTCAGTGCTCAAGGCCTTCCTTTGAACTTGGCTGACCCATTAGCCAAGCCCTCCCACACTGGAGCACCCCAGAGGCCCATCCCAGAGCCTCTTTTCATCCCTCCCCTTCTCTCTTCTCTGCCTTCTCTTGCACGTCTATACCTCCTGTCCACATCCCTCTCTTGAGCTCCAGACTGACAAACGCATCTGCTCCCTTATACGTCGAATGGGCATCTCCTCTCTAACATGTTCAAAACCGAATGGTTTCTCCCCACCCCCTTCCTCCTTGGCCCTTCCATCCTCATCTTAACAAACAGAGCTACCTTCACTCCATGTGCACAGGCCAAAAACACAGGAGAGTCCTTGATTCCTCCCTCCGTTTCCTCATCCCTCAATAAGTAGCCAGACCTTCCTCCAAAACTCATGTCACCATCTTCACCAGTTCTGTTCCGGTTCAAGCCCCTTATCTCAGTAAACATGGGCTGCCACAACAAAATATTGCAGACTGGAGGGTTTAAACAATGGGTATATATTTCTCATGGTTTTGGAGGCTGGGAAATCCAAGATCAAAGTGCTGGTTGATTTGGTTCCTAGTGAGAACCCTTCCTGGCTTGCAGATGCCCAGCTTCTCACCAGTGGAGAAACATAGCTCTCTGGTGTCTCTTCCTTTTCATATAAGGGCACTAATCCAACCATGGGGGCCCCGCCCTCATGCTCTCAACCAAACCTAATTACCTTCCCCACCTCCTAATACCATCACCTTGGGGATTAGGGCTTCAGTATATGAGTGGGGGAACATAAACATTCAGCCCATAGCACCCCATAAGCTCCTGCCTGGATGACTGTGTCAACTCCTACTTTATGTCCTTGCTTCCATTCTTGCCTGCCTGTTTCCTCTACACAGCAGCCCAAGACAGCTTTTAAAAATGCAAATAAGGTCATGTCACTCCTCTATCAGGGACAGTGAAGGGTCTGGGATTTTAACCTACTTGCCAGGTAACGAGTTAGCCTGTCACAGTTTCATGGATATTGGCAGAGACAGGAGACTCTTGGGTCAGAGACAGAGAGCTGTGTATTACTGACACCAGTGGCCATAGCCAGGGCATCATTATTCTCTTGAACCATTTTTCTAAGCCCCAATTGCCTGATTCCCACAGGGTGATGCAACAGGACCAAGAAATTAGTCCATGGAGAGTGGGCTGCATTACAGGAAAGGAACCCCGAACTTAGGGAGCCCCAATATTTTCTAATGAACTACAAGCAAACCTGCCCTAACTTTGCCCCAGAGGGAGATGCTTATCTTCATCATACTAGATGGTACGTGAACCCACTCTCTGCTTGGGAGGCAGACACTCTCTTTATCTTCCAAGGCTGTTCATATACAAACATCTGTGAAAAGACAGCATGGAACAAAGGCAGTCAGTGCTTCTGATTGTCAGAAATGGACAGACCCATAGAGGACTGTCATTGTGTTAGTTATCTATTGCCATGTAACGATATTGCTACAATCATAGTGGCTTAAAACAACCTATATTTATTATCTCCTAGCCTCTGTGAGTCTGAAGTCTGGAGGAATTTTAAGTGGGTCCTCTGCTAGGCTGGGTTTTCATCTGGAGGCTTGACCAGAAAAGGAACTGCTTACAAGCTCACGTGGCTGTTGGCAGAATTTAGTTCCTTATGGCTGTAGGACGGAGGGTTTCTGTTTCTTGCTGGCGGTAAGCTGGATGCTGCCCTCAGCTCCTAGGGGCCATCTGCAGTTCTTTGCCCAAATTTGGGCTTCCCCCAAATGGAAGCGTGCCTCATCGATGCTAGCAAGGGGGAGTCACTTAGCAAGATGTGTGCTTCAGGCTTATGAAACCTAATCATGGGAATCACATACATCCCATCAGCTTTGCCATATTCTATTGGTTAGAAGCAGGTAACAGGTTATTCCCACATCCCCAGTCCCATAGGGGATTACACAAGAGTGGGAATACCAGGAGGTAGGGATCATGAGGGCCATCTTAAGAGGCTGCTCCCATAGTCTTCCAACATCCCAGCTTAAAACCCAATGGCTTGGGACTTCCTGGTGGTGCAGTGGTTAAGAATCCACCTGCCAATGCAGGGGACACGGGTTCGAGCCCAGGTCTGGGAAGATCCCACATTCCACAGAGCAACAGCCCATTCGCCACAACTACTGAGGCTGTGTGCCACAACTACTGAAGCCCGTGCGCCTAGAGCCTATGCTCTGCAACAAGAGAAGCCACCGCAATGAGAAGCCCGCGCACCACAACGAAGAGTAGCTCCCGCTCGCTGCAACTAGAGAAAGCCCTCGCGCAGCAATGAAGACCCGATGCAATCATAAACAAACAAATAATTTTAAAAAAAACCCAGTGGCTTTAAGAGTGTGCATCTTATGGTATGCAAATTATATCTCAGCTAAAACAAACAAACAAACAAAAAAAAAACAACACGGGCATCTCACTATTCTTACGCTTAAAGCCAACCTCCCTGCCCTGACTCATGACACTCTATGGGCTTTGGCCCCTGCCTATACCTCTGACCTCACCCCCTAAGGCTCTCTTCCTCACTCCCTCTGGCCATTTATCCTTCTGTTTCCCAAACAAGCTGGCAGCTTTCCTGCCTCTGGGTCTTAACACTTGCTGTTCCATCTGCCTGCCACACCCTTCCCCTCCTTTCCCACGGCTAACACCCTCATCATCTCCACCAGTTCTGCCCTGGTCCAAGCCACCATCGGCTCCTGCGCGGTCACCTGCAGTCAGCCCCTACTGTGTCTCCTGGCTTCCATTCTTTCCTCCCTCTCTCCTCACAGAAGCCCAAGAGCTCAGTGTTACTCCCCACAAAAGGCCTCCCCGACCACCCTGTAGTTATAATAACAGCACCCGATACTTCCTGGGGACAGCAGTCTCCCAGCTGCTTCACAAGCTCCTCATTTAACCCACCAGACACCTTAATGACAGTATGTGTGGCTGTCATCCTATATTTCAAATGAGGAAACTCACATGGCACAGAGAGGTTAAATAATTTGCCTGAGGCCACACAGATGGTCTGCTTTAAAGGCCGTGCTCCTCCCCAGGGAGACATACCCAGCCCAGGCCCCTCCCACCCCGGCTCTCATCACATCACTCCAGTTTCGCCTGCCCGCGGCGCCCAGCACTACCTACATACGTCTCCTGCGCGCACCCGGATGACGTCTGCCTCCCAAAGCCTGCAGCCTCGTGAGAGGGGGACCCTGGCTCTCCGGACACGCAGTAGCTGCTCCACGAGGATATATTAACGTGAATCCATTTTGTTCTCAGCAAACAGTGGGTGGGAAACCATTTGGGAAACCACACGGGCCCCATACGGGTCTGAGATTAGCCAAAGCGTTCTCCTCTCTGGGAAGGAATCCACTCCTGCCCGTGCCACGTGGAGCGATCCCAGCACTGGGACTTGGTGTTTTCTCTTGTCACTTCTCACCGCGGGGAGGGTAGGAGGGAGACGTGTACTGTCGCAGATCAGAGCGTGGAATTGGCATCAACCCCGACTCTGCCTCTTGCTAATGGTGGGACGTGGCCAGAGACCCTTCCCCTGTGAGTCAGGGTTCATCCAAGGTGGGGGGTTACAGGGAAGGTGGGCTGTGGCAGCACCTCCAAGAATCCATCTAAGCCCGAGCAGGTGTGAAAGCGCTGGGCACTCAGGAGGGCTCGCTGGCTGCTGCCGGCACGGCGTAGAGCAGCGTCGAGGCCTCACATGGGGCTGAGAACTTTGCGTGAGTCGTCACGTTTCATTATAGGAACCGTCTCCTGCAGAGGTCATGGCCGTCCCCACTTTCTCTGTGAGGAGAATCTGACATTCTTCAACTGGACCAGTCATAAGCATCGCAAACCACAAAGGAGTTCTGTTTGATAGCTTTGTCTGTGGAACATCACGAGGAGATTTAAATCCAGTATAAAGTGTACACGCAGATTCCCGATTTCCGTCTCCAGAGGACAGGGGAGATGTTTCAATCACCTGGGGACTTCTGTGCCTGGGAATTGAAGGTGCCGGGTGGACGATTATTGGAAGCAAAGCATTCCCTTCAGAGGAGAGCTTTTAGTAAAGCCTAATAGAAATGTCTCACCTCTTATTGGGCTCTTGGACCATGAAATGGACAGTGTTATAGGGAGGACTGGATTGACCTACCTTCCCTTCCCCATAATCCCCTGACCTCAGTTTCCCCATCCACAAAAGGGGAGCAAAAGTCTCTAACTCTGGGTGCACTTGTGAGGATGAACTAGTTAGAGGGTGAAAGATGCTTCGTCTGTCTGTCCCAGGTGCAGAGCTGGGGCACCATGAACGTTGGTCTGATCCCTACTCCGACGTTGACTCCTTGCTTGGAAACAGGAGGGCTGGTCCGGCAACGGGGGTTTCAGCATGGAGATGGAGAGGCAAGTCCTTTATATGTCTGTGCGTGACAGTCCTGGGAGGAGGGCAGAATTAATCCTTCAGGTGGGGACTCTCAGATGTCCCCAAGACAAAGAATGTCAGGAATTTGGGCGGGGGTGGTCGGCACCAGAGGACCACCGTTTTCAAAGCAATTCCCAATCTCTTAGCCCAGGAGTCTTACAGACCCATAAAGACCTTACTCCTCACGCCCAGGGACCTGAAAGGTCATCTAGAGTGGCCGATTTCTCTCATTTTTACACACGAGGAAACCAAGGCCCAAAGAGGGTGAGTGGTTTGCCTGAGGCCTGGAATTCCCAGAGGCCTCCCCCTGTCGTGGGAGGGAGTCAACTCCTCTGTGGATTTGTCTTTGAGTCTTCTGCTAATCCCTCGCGTCACAGCTTAAATGCCACTTCTCAGGGAGGTCACTGCCAACCTCTCTGCAGGGGACCCTTCCATGAGCCAAGCAGCCTGCTCCGTGAAGCCTCGCACATTTTTCCGGAAACTTCTCCATTCACGTCTGCTCCACTGGTAGGACATCAGCCTCCTCTGTTTTGCTGCTCATCTCTGGTCCTGAGGGCCTGGAACGGTGGTGCCGAGAAGCGAATGTGTGAATCTCTTTCCAAAGCATAGATCCAGCAGTGGGAGTTGGACCAAGTAGGTTCTTTAGTGCTGTGTTTAGTACAAAGCCCTCCTTTGATGTGTTCTCCTTGTCTCATCACGTTACCTCCTCTTGGATTCCAGTGGACACACCCAGCTCCCTCACAGCACTCTGAGAGCTGGACCTTGTCCACCTCACCTGTTTCTCCTGCAACTTCTGCCATGGTTCCCTGCGCACAGTAGGTACTCATGGAGCTGCGGGTGCAAAGTGGTAGAGTGTGCAGGGGGCCTAGGTTTAAATCCAGTGCTGCCACGTAAGAGGTATGTGGGTTCGGCCTCCACAGGCTTCAGCTTCCTGGTCTGCAAAATGGGGAACACATCCCTGAGGAATGTGGGTGGATTAAATGAGGTAACATTATGACAGGGCTTAGCAGAGTGAATGGCACATAGTAGGTGCTCTGGTGCACGAGTCCTCCAAGTGCCCTATTTGGTATCTGGTCTTTAAACATCCCCCCCGCACACATCCCCTCAGGCTTCGTCCTTCCACGATGACCCCCCGGGCTCTGCACCTTCCACCCCACCTGCAGATCGCTTTCTCTCCTCCAAAAGAACAGCCATGTCATCTGCCAGCAGCCTCTTCACGCTGGGACCTCTGCCCACAGGGCCTTCCTCACTCTCCCAGCAGTGAAGACCTTCCACTCTCAAGTATCACCTCCACTAGGAAACTCTACCCAGCCACCCTCACAAGGGGATCCAGTCACCCCTCCAGTGGATCTGGTCACCCTATAGGTAGATCTGACCATGTCCCCAGGTGGACCTGGTTACCCCACAGATAAACCTGACCACCTCCACAGCTCTGACGACCCCCATAAGTAGATCTGGTCACTCCCACAGCTGGATCTGAGCACTTCCTCCCTCATCTGCTCCCCACCAACCTGTGCATACTTTTGTCTGCGTGTCTGTCAGTCCCCCCCCCCCCCCGCCGTGTCTGCCTGGTCCCTGTGTCTCTAGGACTCAGCACAGGTTGGGCACACCCAGGGGCCTTGGGCAGCCTCTCAAAGATCTGAAAGACTGAGAGACAAGCCCCAGGAGTGGGTGCCCCTTCGATACGCCCCGTTGATCAAATAATTTCAATCAAAAGCAGTGACGCGTCCTGGCTCCCCAGTTTGCCCACTTAGCTTTCCCTCCCCGAACCCAACAGAAATCCCCACCGCGTCACAATGAAGAATCAAGCCTTTAGCAAGCTGCTGGGCTGCCTAAGAGTAAAGCAGCATAATTATATCTTAATAGTTGTTTTGCAGCATAGGATTTTAATTACTGAATGTGTGATAACGGCTCCTTAAATGCCCATGCTCTTTAAAAAACCTAATTTATAATTTAAAAAGCTGACACTTCTCCAAGCGCTTTATTTTATCTTGTCGGGAGTAATGGAAGAATAAGTTATTGAAAACCTTTATTTTTCATTAGCCTTAAATTCAACGACAATTAATGTGCCCAATTTGATTATAAACTGCACAAATTAAACAATAAAGAGCTGTCTAATGAGAAATTAATTATGAGGAAGGGAAGGGGAGCGGGACAGGATAAAAGCAATAACTTATAGCCCGTGGCAGGATGTGTCAGGTTTTAAAGGAGATGAAGGGCCCTCTCCTCAATGTGTGTCTTTGCTGATACGACCCATCACAGATCAGTTGATCCAGAAACCATAACAGGCTAGTAATTGAAACTGCCAAAATCAATAGTGCTGACAGCCTTAATTAAATTAAATATGGCTGTGATGGGCTCCCGGTGCCCAGCGGCAGCCGGCCACTTGACCCTCCGGCTGAGCACGCCTGATCGAGTGGCGTGATGGATCTGACCCCAGGGGACAGTTGGGGACCGGGCTCCCGAAGAAAGTGGCTCTGGGAGGATTGGGGCCGGCGGCTGCCCCGCCCCCTGCTGCCCGGCTGGGCCTGGGAGGGAGGATGGGGGACCGGGATGCATTCCCCCTGTCGGAAGTTGGGAGGTCTGGGTCCTAGTGGGGCAGAGAACCCTCCTGAGTTAGAGGAGGTGGGAGCAGAAGAGGAAAATTAGAATCACTGGTGAATCCCTCTTTGACAAAGTGTTGGCATTTCCCACCCTTTCCCGAGAGGCGTTTTATGGCCCAGAAGGAGAGACTAATCAGACAGGCCTGGGTTCAAATCCCAGGTCTGCCACTTAGGATTCCAGGGACCCAGGCCAAGTGACTTGACCGTGCCAAGCCTCGCTCTCCTCTTCTGTCAAAAGGGTGCATGTGCTCAGAGAGTTTTAAGCGATGGCTGCGTAAAATGCACAACACTGACGGGATGCTGAGCCCAGCAGGGGGTAAGCACGTGCGCTCAAGATGCCCTCTGGTTTTGCAGTGAATGAGCGGAAGCCCAAGAGGTAACATAAGCCGTTCAGATCACACAGACTCGGAATCAGAACCTCTGACTCGGACCCAGGGCTCTTTCCTTATTATAGTGGTGCCGCCCAAGAACTAAACGTGTGAAGTGTTTGGCAAGTGCTTCTTTTCCATATGGAATCCTGACCCGTGAGAAAAGTATAGGGCTTGTCAGCTTCGTTCTACAGAAGAGAAAACTGAGTTTCAGAGTGGCTAGGAAAATTGCCCAACTTCACACAGTCAGTGAGCCCCGGAGCAAGGGCTAGAACCTTGCCAGCCAGGTAGAAGGGGACCCCACGATTGAAGCACACGACAGATGGGGGAGCCTCAACCCCTGGGGTTCCTGGTGAGGCCCTGGTGGTCACCGGGCACTGCCAAGCTCCTAGAATCTGAACCCTTCCCTCTTCCCCCCAGCCCTGATGCAGGGGCCGACTTGCTAGGAAGAAATATAGAACCAACAGCAGCAAGTTTTGTGGCTGTTCTTATAATTCCTTTTCTGAAAAAAACACTATCAAGTTGATGATAATAAAAACAACAACAACAACACAGAAAGATCTAGGACACACGCTCCCACACCTGTCACTACTATGAATTTGGGTTAAAGACATTCGGTTCCTTGGATGCCTTGCAGGAAGGCACTACTGCACAGCGTAGCCGCAACAGCTGTGGATTTTTCCTCAAAAGCCCGGGGTGGGTTCCTACGCCACTCCATCACGCATCCGTGGTGTGATCTTGGATATGTGACTAAACCTCTCTGCTATCCTTCTCCACATCTGTGCATGGGGACAAGCGTGGATGCCCTTCCTTCCTCTCAGAACTGACATGTCACCGAGGCAGCAGTGCCCAGGAAAGAGCTTTGTAAACCAGACAGCCTGGAGCAACTACTCTCTCCTGTGTTTATTATTCACTGGTGTTCCATTTGCCTTAGCCGTGGGTCGACTGAAGGAAAAAAACATAGGTGATCACTTTCTGAGATATTGTTCTTTCCTTACCAAAAAAAAAAAATCAACGACTACAAAAATATCCTGGCTTCATAAACATTGGTTTTCACCGTAGGAAGCTGAACAAATAAATATCTTCACAGTTTGCTCGGCTGTCGGTCGGCTTGAGCTGACTTCTTACACGACATGAAATAGACAGCTCGGGGAACCCAGTGTTTATGTCAGCGCTAACAAACTGTCCCTTCATTACCGGCCTGCCGGAGATCAGAGGCCCAGATTATTGAAGGAGACGCCTTTGAGATGCCCAAGGAGTTGCTGTGACAACCCCCAGACGGCGGGAGGTGGCGGGGGAGGCAGCCTGACTGTCGGTGGGGACAAGGCTCTGGGCTCTCCAGGCCAGAGTGGGGATAATCCCAGCCCAGGCTGCTGAGCGGAGGGCGCCCCGCACAGAGAGCCCCCTCTGCTCGCCTGCTCCGCCAGCCCCATCCACGGAGGCCTTGGTGACCGTGGAATCTTGGAGAGCAGCTGGGAAGCCAACGGGCCATACAGCTCAAGGATGACCCTTTTCTTAAAGCTGGTGAAAGAGCGATGTGGGTAAAATTTCCCATCCATGGTGGCTGCTAGTTATTGTTCACGGTCATGGTTCCCGTGCAGTGCCAAGAACTCAAGATTGTTTCCATCAGAGCCACCTGTGTTGAACCCTGGTCCAGCTGTGTGCCCTTGAGCAGTCACTCAACCTCTCTGAGTCTCGGGCTGACAAGTTCTACCTCGCAGGTTTTCTCCTGTCTCAGGCACCTCCCAGAGGTCAAGCGTGTGGGCTCTGGGGCCACAACACCAGGGTTTACACTTCAGGTCTGTCACTCTTGAGCTGCATGACCTTGGGCAAGTCACCTATCTTTGTGAGCCTTAGTTTCCTCATCTGAAAAATGGAGATAATGGTACCCAACTCAAATGCATTGATCTATGCAAAGCATGGATGCAGCTTGATAAGTATTTATTATTCAATACCCTCAGGACCACCAGATGAGGAGGGTCCTGGTGTCCCCAGCCTACACTCCGAGAGGAATCCAAGGCTCCCAGTGGTTGGATGCCCCTTCTGAGGGTTCATGGGACCGCATCTCAACCCTGGAATTTACATGCCAGCTTGTTTGAGTGCAAAGCTGGTGCTGGTTCCTCTGTGAACCACGGCGACTGCTCTGGGGAATAATACATCACACACACACAAGCACACACACACGCGCGCGTGCATGCGCCAGCGTACATCATGAATTGCCAGTGAAATTATGGGTCTGCTGGGGAAAAATTACAACAGGGAATAAAAGCCCTCGTTGAATCAGAGCCCTTCACCTGTGCGCTACACTCACCAGCTTAGGGAGGGCCGACCAGGCTGCGCTCGCCCTTCAGCTTCTCCAGGGCCCCGGGATGGCGGCAGCAGATGTGATTTGCTTTCCCGGTCAGAAGCTGTGCGAACTGTAGCAAAGAAATGCAAGGCAGATTACTTTGATCAGGTAGAGGGTTTTTACACCGAGCTTGGCTTCCAGAATTCATCCAAAAATCTCTCAAGTAACTAACTCATTCAGCACGTTGTGACTGGGTTCCTGCTCTGTGTGGCATTGAGTAAGTGCGGGGGATGCAGGTAGATAAAACGTGGTGCCTTCTCGGGGTACCAGGTGTGAAACGGAGCCTGAAATCAAGACTACAACGAGATATCACCTCACCCCCTTAGAATAGCCGCTATCAAAACCGGTAAACAAAACAGAAAAGTAACAGATATTGACGAGGATGTGGAAAATTAGAACCCTGTGCGCTGCTGGTAGGAATGTAAAATGACGCAGCTGCTGTGGAAAACAGGATGGCGGTTCCTCACAAAATTAAACACAGAATTACCATATGATCCAGCAATTCCATCTCCTGGATATGCACCCAAAGAACTGAAAGTAGAGACTCAAGCAGATATTGTACTCCCATGTTCACAACTTATTCACAATAAGCAAAAAGTGGAAAACAACCTAAAATCCACCAGTAGATGAATGGATGAACAAAATGTGGTCCATCCATACAATGGGAACATGATTCAGCCTTAAAAAGGAAGGAAACTCTGACACATGCTACAACATGAATGAAACTTGAAGTCATTACGCTAAGTGAAATGAGCATGAATTTGTCAAAAAAGACAAATACTGCATGATTCCACTTATGTGAGACACCTAGAGTCAAATTCATAGACAGAAAGTAGAAAGGTGTGTGCCAGGGGCTGGGGCAGGAGAAACAAGAAGACCTTTAATGGGGACAGAGTTACAGTTTGGGAAGATGAAGAAGTTCTGGAGATGGATGGTGGTGACAGTTACACAATACTGTGGATATACTTAATGCCACTGCGCCGTACACCATAAAATGGCTAAAATGGAAAGGTTTATGTATATTTTACCCCAGTTAAAAAAAGAAATCTGAAGAGGACATAAAAGATACAGAGGTTGGAAGGGCAAATTCTAAATATCAGGGGCTGGACAGAGGTCAACTCATCAGCCAATCAGAATTGATTAAGTGCCTACTGTGTGCCAAAGCAGGACAGCTGGGACAGTGGGGGAGGTGGAAGGCTTGCCTAGAGAAGGAGAAGGACCTGCCCTCCCAGTGGCGTTTCTCACTGCAGTGCACTTCTGCATCACCTGGGGTCTTGTTGGGATACTGTTTCTGGTTCAATCAGACTGGGCTCTGGTTTCTCAACTGCACTGGTAACCAGCTCCCAGGTGATGCTGAAATGCTGCCGCTCCGCGAGGGTTCAGACACCGCCCCTGTGTGCCTGGTGCATCTCATCCAGGGGGCCCTGCAACGGAAAGGGTGGGAGAGAAGCTTGATGTCAGGCAGCCCAGCATTTGAATCACCGCTTCACTGCTTGTGTAAATCAGGGCTCCCAGAGAAACAGAACCAATCGGGAGACAGAAAGATATAGATATTTATAGCTACATCTATATCTATATATCTAGATCTATGTGTGCATCTATATCTATAAATCTATGTATCTATCATATGTATACTATATATATGTACGTATATTTTTATACATGCATATATATATATATATATATATATATATATATATATATATATGGAGAGAGAGAAAGAGAGGGAGAGAAAGATGGCTCAGGGAAGGTTTCTCGGATGCAGTCTTTTTTTTTTTTTTTTTGCGGTGCGCGGGCCTCTCACTGTTGTGCCCTCTCCCGTTGCGGAGCACAGGCTCCGGACGCGCAGGCTCAGCAGCCATGGCTCACGGGCCCAGCCGCTCCGCAGCATGCGGGATCCTCCCAGACCGGGGCACGAACCCGCGTCCCCTGAACCAGCAGGCGGACTCTCAACCACTGCACCACCAGGGAAGCCCTTGAAGGCAGTCTTAAGGGCAGTTCCTTCCTCTTCTGCAAACCTCAGTCTTTGCTCCTCAGGCCTTCAACTGATTGAGTGAAGCCCACTCACACTGTGGCGTGTCATCTGCTTTACTCAAAGTCCATTGATTTTATTTTTAAACTCTTTTATACAATTCTTAAAGGTTACTTTCCATGAAAGTGATTACAAAATATTGGCTCTATTCCCCGTGTTGTACAATACATGAGCCGATCTTACACCCAATAGTTTATACGTCTCACCCCACAGGTAACCACTAGTTTGTTCCCTATGTCTGTGAGTCTGCTTCTTTTCTGTTATATTCACTAGTTGGTTGTGTATTTCTTAGATTCCACTTACAAGTGAGATCATACAGTCTTTTTGTCTATAAAGTCCATTGATTCAAGTGTTAATCACACTGAAGAAACACCTTCACAGCACTCTCTAGGATGGCGTTCAACCAAGCAGCTGGGCCCCGTAGCCTTGCCAAGGTGATGCCTGAAATTAGCCATCACACCACTCACTGGCTGACGGCTGAGCTGCTCTGGGCCTCAGCACCCACCTCTGTAACATGAGGACAACCAAGTTCACAGTGAGTGGGAGCCCTCAGCTTGGAAAGGAATTTAAAGTGCCGAGCATAATGCCTGGTACCCAAGAAGTGAGAAGTAAGCATCCCATCCTCCCAGCGTCCTTAGAGGAGATGCAGCTTGGGCACCAGGTCTCACGAGTGACTCTAAGCGTCTGCGCTCAGGGAGCCCAAGAAGATCTGGGACAGGGAGAACCAGGCCCAGGCTGACAAAGCAGGGCTCTTCCCTGGAGGGAGGGTGATGGCTGCATCAACTTCTGGAGACAGGGCTGCTGTAGGAAGAAGGAAACCAATCCCAGACACCAGAAAGAGGGGCTGCCCCTGGTGTGGCTGCCTTTCTCCACCTTAACTGTTGCCAAGGAATAAACTTGCAGTGTCAGGGCTGCAGACGTGCTGGTGAGGATGAGGCCAGAACCCCTTGTATTCAGACAGCCCTCTGATGCAAATCGGAGATGCAAATCAAGGGCCCTCTCTGCATTACTCTGCAAGGATTTCCACTCCCGGTCTCCCACCTGTGTTCCGTGGACAGGGGACGTGGGTTTGTTGACCTTGCAATCCAGGACCTAGGCTCTTTGCATAGCCTACAGGCTCCCACGGTCTGGCCTGCGCCTCCCCTCTCCAGCTAGGTCTGCTTAGCACCCCTCGCTTATCTCAGATGAAAGTCCAAGTCACAATGAACCATTCGCAGTCTGCTCTGGGGTGAACATCGTCTCCCCTAAATTCATCTTTACCTGGCACCTGTGAAGGTGACCTTATTTGGAACTAGGATCTTTGCAGATGTGATTAAGATGAGGTCAGACTGGATTAGGGTGGACCCTAATCCAATATGACTGGTGTCCTTCTGAGAAGAGAAGAAACACAGACACAAGGGAGAAGGCAGTGTGAAGACAGACACAGGGGTTGCAGTGATGTGTCTACAAGCCAAGGACTGCAGGCAGCCACCAAAAGCTGGGAGGAAGTAAGGAAGGATCGTTCTCTGGATTCTTCAGAGGGGGCACAGCCCTGTTGACACCTTGACTTTGGACTTCCGGCCCCCGGAACTCTGAGAGGATAAGTCCCTGTTGTCTGAAGCCCCTCAAACAATGGTTCCCTGTTACAGCAGCCACAGGACACGAACACACAGTTCAGGGCAGCCCCCTGCCCACCCCATCACAGCACCACCCCCAGACGATCTTCTTCCAATGCTCAGCAAACATGCCCCCCGCCTCCGGCCCCCAGCCCCAAGTCCAAGTCCTTCTTTGCCAATACTGACTGCATCCCACTGTCACTGCCTGGAGCCGCCTGTTGCCCCCAGACAAGTGTCTCCAGGGTGAAGGTCCCTTTGCATCATCCTTGCCTCTCGGCACTGCCTGGCACACAACAGAGGCCCCATAAATGAGTGTGGCCCCCTTCCCCCAGGACCCAGAGTCCGGAGGGCAGACCTCGGCACAGCACCTTTCTGGGGCCTGGGCTCAGCTCTGACGCTGTGACAAAGTGTTTATTTCTGGCCTCACCGACCTGGAGGCGTAAACATATACCTGGTCGAGACACCACCATTCCTATCTTGGACTTCAAAATAAACTCATCTCAGTAATTGATAGTCTCCACACATCACAGGCCCTTATTAAGCCTGGCAGGGCCTCTGAAGGGCAGGGAGGTCACCCAAGGGCCTGGAGAAGAGACTGCTGGCTCCCCCAGGCAGAGTTCCTTCACCCCCGCCCCCGCCCCAGTGAGGAAATCAGTGCCTCCTCCCCCTCTCCCCCCTCCTCCCCCTCCCTCTCTCTCCCAGGCTTTCCTGCCTTTGAAGGGACCACCGTTGTCCCCAGTCACTGCCTCCAGGAGCTTGGCAGTCCTTCCCTACACACTCCATTCCCACCGTACCCACATCCAGGCAGTCACCAAGCTTTGTCAGCTCTCCCTTCCCTGTATCTTTCAGACTTTACCACCCCTGCCTGCCCCAGCACGTCCCCACAGCCCTCCCTATGTTATGAAACAGCTCCCTAACTTGCTTTTGCTTCCTTTCTCTCTCCTGTTCCACCCTCTTCAGTGATCCACAGGCGTCTCTACCTAAGGAAGTCAGTCTGGGTGCCTCCCCCTGCCTGAGCCTTTCAATGGCTCCCCGTTGCCTCTGGGTTAAAGATCTAACTGCCCAGCCCCATCTACAAAGCCCTTTGGGATGTGGCTCCTGCCCCTATCTACCCCCTTAGCCATCTCCAAGTGCTGCCTTCATGGTCTATACTCCACTCCATCCAGAATGAGTCACGTTGCACACAATGCAGGTCAAAGCCCAGGCTTTTGAAAACGCTCTTCCCTCTGCCCTGAACTTTCCTAATCTGTTAAGCTCCAATTTAACCCTTCCAGGCCTGGGTCAGATGTCTGCTCTTTCTTAAGTCCACCTGATGTCAGGGTTATGTATCCCATCTGCAGCCTTCCTTCTCCCTAGGCAGAAGGAGGATTATGGGTCCAGAACTTGCTAGTAGAGAGCCCCTGTGGGCCAGCCCCTCATGGGTAGGTAAACCTATTCTCACGGATGGGTCAGTCCATGTAAGACAGTTTCCTCTGGCAGGTGAGTGGGTGCGCATGTTGTAATGACAACAAGAAGTGGTTGGCCCCGAAAGCCTGGCCTGTCCCTGGCCCACTGTGGACATTCTCCCCCTCCTGGAAGGTGAGGAGTAAATGTCTGATTTATCTTTGCATCCCCAGGAGCTAGTCCATGCCTGGAAAAAACTGTGTCAACAAATGTTAACTGGATAAACAAGAGAAAGAATCAGCAATGTAAAGAGCAGACAAAAGACGAAAGAAAGCAATCAGGGAGGATGGAGGCAGGAAAAGCAAGGATAAAACACATACTCAGTTAATCTCACAGCGTCCTTCCAAGGGGCCCATTATGGTACCCATTTTATAGATGTGAAAACTGAGTTCCAAGGAAATCTAAGTGAACTGCCCCCAAATTACACATCTGTTTGCATCTGTGACACAAACCCATATCTCTCTTATTTTTTGAATTGTTTGTGGTCATTTTCATGAACATGTGTCAAGCTGGGTTTCTCCTCTCCCTGCAATTCAGTTTTCCAGTGCCGCTTCTAATCTGCAAATACAGGTTTCTTTCTTCTTTATAAAAGTAGTGTGTGCTGATTTTAAAGAATTAGGAAACTAAAGAAAAGTATTATTTAAAGCAACAAATATAATTTCCATGAACCCCGTCACCCCAGGACAATCCCTCTTAAAATTGTTATGTTTTCTAGTCTTCTCTCTGTTTGTTGTATATGTGGTTAGAAGTAGCTTTCTAATGCCATTTAAAATCCTGATTTTTTTTTCACGTAATATTGGATCTAAAGCATTTCTCCATATCATTGGAAACTCTTAGTAAGCATCGCTTCTAAACTTTTTTATTAAGCACTTACTAAGCGTCAGGTACTGCCCTAGATCTGGATTTACATTCATAATATACTTTGTAAACACACCATAATTTTTCCAGCCTTTCTCCAATGGTTAGGCATTTAAGTGGTTTTGTTTTTCACTATTATAATAATTCTGCAATAAACTTCTATGAGTATAAGTTTTTATCCACACTTGGATAACCAATGAAGTTTTAAAAGTTAGTTATTGCAATGGACTGAATTATGCTTCCCCCCAGATTGAAGTCCTAACCCTCAATGTGACTGTATTTGGAGATAGGGCTTTTAGGAGGTAATTAAGGTTAAATGAGTTCATGGGGTGGGGCCCTAATCCGATAGGGTTCATGGTCTTATAAGAAGAGAGTGAGAGGGATCTGCCTCTGTTTCTATGCCATGTGAGGGCACAGGGAGAGGGCAGCTATGTGCAAGCCAGGGAGAGGTTCCTCACCAGAACATGACCATCCTGGAACCCTGAACTCGGGCTTCCAAACTCCAAAGAGGTGAGGAAACAAATGTCTGTTGTTTAAGGACCCCGGTGTGTGGTGTTTTGTTGTGGCAGCCTGACATGACTAAGACAAATATCATGTTCAAGATCTCCATTATGATGAAGTCTTCGTACGTGTTTAAATTTGTCAAAGCTTAATAAATCATACCCTTTAAATACGTATATCTTATTGTATTTGACTATACCTCAATAAAACTGTTTTAAGTAAATATCAGTGTTTAGATTGAAATGAACTATACTTCATCTTGTTAATCCTCTCTTTTTTGGAGATCCCTGCAGGATTCCACACACAGACATCCTCACTCACATCAATATCATTTACAGTTTGGGTCAATCATTACATCACAGAACGTGAAACCGAGTTCCCCAAAGTCTCCATCACTCCCCAGCTGGGTGCACTTGGGCAAGACCCATCCCTCTCTGAGCCTCAGTTTCCTCATCTGTAAAGTGGGGATGCAACATCTTCCTCTTGGGTCACTATGAGCGGAGACCTGCTAGCCACCCTGGCAGAGAGCTTGGTACATGGCAAGTGCTTCAAACTGTTTTCAGCATTATTGCTGTGAGAAAATCACGAGCCCTCCTGCCAGCTGTCAAACTAAATACAGGCGGATCAAGCCTTCCACCTTCCCAGAACTGATGATAGATCAGGCTCAGTGAAAACAGGTGAGCGTTCTCAAGCCATTGCATCAGATCACCCAGGAAGCTCCTTTAGAATGCAGATTTCTGGCTCCGGGTCAGGTCTACCAGACTAGACCCTCTAGGACTGGGCCCTGGCATAGGAATTGTACCACGCATCTGGAGAAATTCCGAAAGCTACTCCCTGGGCTCCGCCAATCACGTTAATGAGAATATCATCAGCTCTTGTTTGTGAGCATCTACCCAGATCCAGGCACAGTGCTGGGAGTGCAGGACAGTGTTCTCAATCCATCTGTGGCACACCCACGTGAGATGGGGCTCATTGCGGCCCCATTTGACAGAACAAAGTGAGGCTGAGACAGGTTGTCACTTGCTCAAAGTCATTCTGCAGAGCTGGGTTTTCAGTCTGGGTCTGTCTTATTTCAAAGGGCTGTGCTGTCACTCACTGCACCATCTGATGTATCCATTTATTCAGCAGACATTCATTAAGTACATACGAAGTGCCGGGTTTGGGTCTAGGTGCTGTGAACCAACAGTGAACAAACAGGCAAGGTTTCTCCCTACATTGCAATAGTGGGAAATGGGCATTTTTAAAGTGTAGCAGTCAGGATAGGAAAGGTTATGCTGCAGTAACAAACAACACCTCAATCTCCATGCTTAACACAAGTTTATTTCTTTCTCAGGCTGCACATCCACCATGGGTCACCAGGGGGCCGCTGCTCATCACTGGGAACAGACTGATGGAGGAGTTACCTCCAAGGCACTGCTAGTCACCATGCGTGGGAGGAAGGGTTCTGTAGGATCGCACAACAGCTATGAAATCTTTCACCGGAAATGACACAAGTTACTTCTGCTCACAGATCACTGGCTAAAACCAGTCACATGGCCCCATCCACTGATGAGGGGCCAGGAAAGGCTGTGTGGGGACCTCCCATATGCCTGAGGGCAGGGAGAACAGGCCACTGACTACCATTAAAAGTAAACTCCTGGCAAAGGAAGCTCATTTACAATCAGGATGACTGCTAGAAAGAAACAAAAACAGGGTTGTGGGGTAAAGAGAAGGGAGTGCAAAGGGCAGGAGGTTCTCTAAACGGGACACTCTGGGTAAGTGACATTTGAACTGTTGGAGGAATATTAACTTTAGGTCAAGGGAAGCGACTGCTTGGTAAACTTTTCTTTGTTTTGGTGAATAATCTGGATTTATCAGGTTCAAGTTGTTGAGAAACCCCAAAAGATGTTAGCTCTATTCCTGGTTGTGTCAATTCTCCTGAGTAACCCTTGAAAAGCCACTGAACTTTTTGAACCTCAGTTTCCCCATCTGGGAAATGGGCACTGTGGGCCTGCTAAGAGGTCCTCAGTTGGCTGCCCCCAGGACGGATGGAGCCTGAAGAGCTGTTGTTGCTTTTAGTTAACGACATTAGCCAACGTTTTTACGTTGGGAAATTCCTAATAAAAGTTTGGGTCTCTAGCATCTCTTAAAATTGCAGTAGGGTGGGTAAGCCCCGGCCAGGACTCCCACGGCACCAGCTGCTGCGCTGTGTTGGCTTCCTCCTCTCCAGGGGACCAGAGCTGTGGTGGTCGGCATAGTCCCACCCTGCTGGGGTCAACCTGCCCCTGGGCCAAGTGCGTTTGCCATTCCTGGACCGGAGGGCTTCTGGGGTTCCCTTGTAGCATCAGCGATCTTGGGAGTCTGTATGTTTTCTCAGTTAGAGCTGGGGAAATCCTGTGTGTGTGTGTGTGTGTGTGTGTGTGTGTGTGCACGCGCGCACACGCGTGAGTGTGCAAGTGAGTTGTGTGTGTGACTACACGTGAGTGTGCATAAGCTTGTGGGTCAGTGTGTGTGAGTGTGTAGAAGTGCTCAGTATGTATGCAAGCGTATGAGTTGTGTGTGCGTGGATGTGAGTGTGTGTCCATGTCGAGTGAACATGCCAGTGTGCATGTGTATGTGTTTTAGGAAGGAGGGCATTCAACAGTCAAGTTGGAGGCTGCAGCCCAAGATTGTGGCTGACTGCCTCAGAACTGGAATAAAAGCATTCATTTTTAAGACCCAGAACAGAGGTAAGAAACACTAAACCCCGTTTCCTCTATTTCCTTAATCAAACCTTTTAATGTAATCTTATCCCCTATCTTGCAAATCCCCATCCTTCCTTACTGGCTAAACCTCAGGACTGGATATGAGGAGTGGGGACAGAGGTGTTTCTCTCTCTAAGGGACCGAAGTGATAGCGTGATGGCGGGTCTATCTCTGGGGAGGGGGAAGGATGAAGGGAGAGGCAAGTCTCCTTTGATGAAAGAGGCCGGATTAAGTCCCTTGCCCCGCACTGTGTCTCTGAGTAGCCCCCAGGGGAGCGAGAATCAGGCCAACAGGTCTTGATAGGTGAGCTGTCCGGGCTCTGCACTGCCTCGGGGCGGCTCCCCACCTCCAGCTTCCTCAGATCCGGGGCCTGCTCACCATAAAACTCCACTGATGCTGCTGCGTACAAGGAGGCCTGGAGACGAAGTGCAGCCCCAAAGCCCAGGTCAGGGCGGCCCAGTCCTCCCAGACCAGCCTGAGTCACGTGGACCTCTGACCCCAGGGCCTTGGGGTGTGTCCTAGCCCCTCCTCCACCGGGGCTCAGGCCTGGGAGGGGCGCTGAGAGAGGGCATCCCAGGCTGCCCTTTGGAAGGCTGCAAGGGGCCCCCGGCCCCGCCCTGAGGAAGGAGCCTCCTTGCAGAAATTTCAGGCCTGTGGTTTCCCCTCCTATTTGTAATCATTTGGATAAGGTCAGAATTAAAATCAGTTTCCATGGTGAGAAAGGAGGGAGAGACTTAGAAACAGACCCAGACAGGCAAACACAGAGAGAAACAAGAAAAGGGACAGAGAGGGAGAGACGGGGACAGGGAGACAGGAAGGAGAAAACAGAGAAGAGCAGAGGGGCTAGGGACTGGGCGGGGTCACCATCTTAGGGACTGCATTGACCTGGGGCTTGTGAGGGCCAGGATGAGAGGTGTCCTGGGAGAGGGGGCAACAGAGGATCTCTCCCCACTGTGTGCCCAGGGCAGAGGGCGGGGAAGGAAGGGAGAGAAGAGGATGGAAGAAGACACACAGGAGAGGCAGGGAGGGAGAAAAGGGGGGCTGGGACCAGACTGAGAAGGCAGGTGGCAAAGGGGATGAAGAGCACAGCCATCTGAAGATGGTGGGAGGTGTGGGCGAGGAGGGCCCCCAGCCCAGGCAGGGAGGAAGGAGGACGCACTGCCCTTGGCCTTGATCACCACTTCCCTCCCCAGACCCAGGGTCCTGCGACCAGGCCTCAAGATACCTCCCAAGAAATAGGGCAGAAGAATGTGCAGGGCTGGGGGGGCAGTGATGCGATGATGGTGGGCAGGACTAGAAGCCGTCTCCCCAGAAGCCCCAGGAATTCCTCGAGCTCAGCCCCCGCCTCCATGAAGTCCCTGATTTGGCGTACTTGAGCTGTCACCTGAGTGAGCCCACTGAATGTGGTTCTGTGGAGGCGCTTGGTTCAATTATCCACCAACACGGACATGTGGCTCAGAGAGGTTGAGAACTGACCCAAAGTCACACAGCGGACCAGTGGCAGAGCCAGGAGTCAAATCGAGCTCTGGTTTGAGAGCCTGCACTCTCCTCACTGCCCCACACAGCCCTTCCCGAGCCAGGGGACTGCATGGACGCCCCAGGGGGCATGGGTGCCAAAGGCTATACAGACCCAAACTCAAGTTTGCAAACTCTAGTGCTGGTCAGGGTGCTTGGGGATCTTGTTCAAATGCGGATTCTATCTTGGCAGAGCTCTAGACATTGCTGACCATTCCCAGTGAGGCTGTTGCCACCGTTTGGGGACCACACCTGGAGTAGTGGGGGAATCAGCCGTCCAGAGGATGGGAGCTGTTCAGGACTGAGTTTCCAAGTTATTCAACCAGAAGAACAGGAAAGTGTGAAAGGACCCCTGAGAGAGATCCTGGGGAGCAGGCAGGGGGAGACAGTGAGAAGGAAGAGGGTCCTGGGGTCAGAGGTGTTAGCACCTGTCCCACGGGGAGCCCAAGACAGGAGCAAAGAGAAAGAAGTTGCAGTCATGCCCATGGATGGGCACTTGCCCGCAGCAAAGCTACACTGGGAAAACACACACTGTTTGGGTGCAGACACATCTTGTCTGGGATCCTGGTGACCCCCGGGCGCTGAGTGACCCTGGGAAAAGCACTTGACCTTTCTGACCCTCAGCCTTCTCATCTGTGTAATGGGGAGTAATACGCCCTCCTCAGAGCATTTCTTGTGGGACTAAAACAAAGTCTGTATTCACTTCCTAGGGATGACTTAGCAAAGTACCACAGACCGGAGGTTTCAAAGAACAGAAACCTTGTCTCTCACAGTTCTGGAGGCCAGAGTCCAAGATTGAGGTGTCGGCGGGGCCGTGCTCCCTCTGAAGTCTCCAGGGGAGAAGCTGTCCCAGGCCTCTTTCAGCCTCTGGTGGTTGCTGACAAGCAGCGTTCCTTGTCTTGTGGCTGCATCATCCCCATCTCTGCCTCCGTCGTCACTGGGCCGTCTCCCAGGGTCTCTGGCCCACAGTAGGAACTGTCAGCCCTTCCCCCGTCTCTCCCACGTGTCCGGTGTCAGTTACCTGCACAGCTCTACGTCCCAGCCCTCCTTACAGGCAGGAACCGTGCCACCATCTCTCTCTAAGAGAAGTGGCCAGACACAGCCTGGATGCACAGATGACCCGCTGCATTGCTTCTCATGCAGAGGCTTCCTCAGGGTCTGCTTTGAACCCAGGCCTGTTTCCTTCTCTGGTTGCATCTTCCAGCCTCCCCCCAGGGTGGGGCCTGCCCCAGGGGCTGTTTCCTTCCTTGAGGCTCACAGATGCCTTGGGAAGGGAGGGCGTTCTGCAGATCTGTCGGATCTGTCAGCATTTGCTGCTACAGACCCCAGATCACACACTTTTTTTCTGGCCAGCATCTTCCTGTCAGAGCAGTACCCACAGTTTCATCTCAGCATGCAGGAAGGGACGAGGAGTCCCCACTGCCTCTCTATGCCAACGCCTTCCCTTGCATTATCCCAGGTATTGCCTCAGCAGTACTCTCCTGTGCACCAGAGTCCCCTGGAGGGCTTGCTGGACCCCACCTCAGACTTTCTGATTCAGCAGCAGGTCGAGGGTTGGGCCTGAGCATCTGCCTTTCTCACAAGTTCCCAGGCGGTATTGATGATGCTGGTCCAGGTGAGAACATTGTACTAAGGTGGGTGTCATTATCACCATAGTATAAATGAGAAACGACAGGTTCAGAGAGGTAAAGTGATTTGCCCAAAGCCGCACAGCTCACCTGGGTTATAATCTCACCTGGATCATGACACCGGTCCCCACCTGATCTTCCTTGTTGGCCAACGACCCCCAACACATTAGCTGCCCCACCTCAGTGCCCGCTCTCCTGCCCCTACTCTCCGGGGTCAAGCCCACTCCCACAGAACCTCTGCCCTTCAGAGATGGAGGCTTCTCTGGTGCCGGGTGGGAAAGGTACACTCCCATGAACAGAAGGACCAGCCAGGAGCTCTGGAAATCCATTCCAAAGGAGAATCAAGGCAGGCCTCATGGAAGAAGGGCATCTGAGCTGAGTCCTGGAGGACGGCTAAAGCTGGATTCGACTTAAGCATTGTATGGACCCTCCACTTTCTTGGTAAAGCCCCCTCCCTTCCTATCAGCCACCTCCCTCAACTACCCCAAGGACAGAAAGGAGAGGGAAGGGAAGAGAGGAGTGAAAGGAGGAGGGGGGAGCTGGAGCTGGAGGGAGGAGAGAAGAAGGGGAGGGGGCAGGCGGCGTCTCAGTACAGGGCTGCTGCTGGGGTTACGTCCAGAGCTCTGAGGCACAGTGACTTTGCAGACAGCCCGGGAGCCAGTGCGGGTCTGCATGATGGGTGGAGGTTAAACGCAGCCACGAGGCTCAAGTTGGGAAGCCATTCTTCAATTTCCAATAAAAACCCTGAAGTAGGGATGACGCGCGATAAATCAACTTTCCACGAGTCCCATCCTGGGATAATCTTTTCAATTATCTACTTGCTCAGTGCTCGTCTCCTAAGACGATCAAAAATGTGCCGGGTGGATGCTCACCCGGGCCAGGAGGCGAGGAGGCCTGAGAGCAGCGTTCGTTTGGCAGATGGGCCTTGAGTACCTGAAAGGCCAGTCTGGCCAGAGTCAGAAGACAGTTGATTAGGGAGGCTTCCAGGGAGAAAAGCGCTTCAAAGAGTGGCCGGGAGGTCAGGGACCAGGGAACCATCTCCTGGCCCAGGACTGGTACAGTCACGGCATCTCAGGAAAGATGTCTCTGAGCCCCAACTATGCTCCAGGGGCTGGCGACAGAGCAGGGAGCGAGGCAAGGTCCCTGCCCTCGTGGAGCTGGCCTTCCAGTGGGGGAGAGAGACATCAGACACAGAAAGGACATGGCGTGAAGGAAATAGGCACAGTGTGACATGCAGAAGTGGTCCCGGAAGGCCTGAGGAGCTGAGACTTGAGCCTGTCAAATCGGCTCTACACTCATGAAGCTGAGTGACTTGGGGGAAGTTACTTAATCTCTCTGAACCTGTGTGAGCTCCGCAAAGGAGAGGAGACATCAGCACGTGGTAGGGGCTGTGGAAGAGTGTGTTGCTTCCCAGTGGCCCCTTCGCTCACCTCTCCCGCCCAAATTCCCCTCCCCCAAGAATGCCCCCCCTTCTGCTCTTACTCCTCCCAGGAGCCTTCCCTGATTCCCATTTATAGCATCCCTTCTCCATCTACTGTGGGCCTCCAGTACCTGGCCTTCCCCTCTTGGAAATACCCTCCCTTTCTCTCGTGCATCAGGGATACTTCCATTCATGTTTTCTCAGCCCTGCAAGACTGAGAACACCTTAGGGCCAGGATCCTTGCCTGACTTGACCCTGTGGGCCCCGCAGACCTAGCATAGGACACAGCTCAGAGGTAGATACTTGGATGTCTGCTGCCCTGATGGGTGGGTGGTGAATGGGTGAAAGGGTGGATGACTGATGGAGGGATGGATGGATAGATAAATAGATGACAGGATGGAGGGAAGGATGGATGGATGATGGAGGGATGGATGGATGGACGGTTGATGGAAGGATGGATGTGTGGGTGGTTAATGGAGGGATGGATGGATAGATACATGGGTGACAGGATGGGTGGTTGGATGAATGGATGATGGAGGGATGGATGGATGACTTGCTGAATACCTGGGTGGGTAGATGTATGAAAGTCAGGATCTAGGGAAATAAGAGGATTAGAATTAAGGACACTGGGGAGGGTACCTTCGCAGAGGAGGAGGAATATTTCTTCCTCAAAGACAGGAAAAATTTTTTCCGAGGAATAAAAAGGGAAGTTGAGAAAACACCTTCTTTTTTCCCTTCATTTATTCAAACATTTGTTCGGCACTATGCTGGGCTCTAGGGATCTAAATAAACGGGGTTCATGGCCAAATAGTGAAAGCAACAAGCGAACAGGCGGTGAATGCATGCTGTGGTCAGCATTATTTGAGCAGAACGGTTAGGAGGCTGCGGGGAAGAGCCGTTCCCCTCCTGCTGGTTGGCACAAAGAAGGCTGCTAACAGGGCTCCCGTCACCAGGTGACGGTGCTTTCTAAGCAGCCTGAGCTCTTGGCAGCGAGGTAGTTTGGCACTATTTCTTTGCCACCTCTGGCAAGCCTGCCCACGCCTGAGTCCCGACTCTGGAGCTGATGCCTGGGTTCCCTGGGGACCGCGCTTAGGCAGATGCTTGCAGAGGCCAGGGGATTTTTTTCGGCTGTTCCGTTTGATCTACAAAGGAATGGAATTATTCTCCCCCATCTTGTGTATGAGGAGGCAGTAGCTCAGGAAGGTGTGGTGTTTTACTCAAGGTCACCCAGCTGCAGAGCTGAGGGGCTGGAATTCGCACCCAGGACAGCATGACCCCAAGCCCCACGCCCTTCCCACCAGGCTGTGCCACTCCTCTGCATGGATGTCCTGTCTCTGTTGCTAGGGTAACCTCCGTCCGGGCCCAGCAGTCACCCCTCCTGGAGCTGATTCTTGCACCTGACATCATAATCCTCTGTGACATCTTAATCAGCTCCCAGGCAACTGACCGTGCCCACAGGGAGCAGAGTAGCAGTATTAAGGCCCAGCAAGTCAGCAGGGCCTGGACTGGGCCCACCTGCCCCGCCTTAGCCTTAACCCTTGCCTGCCCACCCCATTCCCTGGGGACAGTGGTTAGTTCTAGAGTCACACGGATACTATTTCTGAATCTTTCTAAGCTTCAGTTTCCTCATCTGTGAAATGGGTATAAGGATGCCCATCAGCTAATGCACAAAATTGTGCAAGGGCTTCGAAAAAGGACATGAAGGCACTGTGTCCTTTCAAGGAGCTGTGGGACCCAGGAGTCGCTATTGCCGTCATTCTGCTCTGAGTTTACTGCTTTTAGAGCCTGGGTGTCCAGCAGCAACACAGAGCTCCCCGGGCAAAGAGGAGGACACACATACATCCTGTCGTGGTTTGCATTCTGTCCCCACAAAAGACATGTCGAAGTCCTAAGCGCCCATACCTGTGAATGGGACCTTATTTGAAAATAGCATCTTTGCAGAAGTGATCAAGATGAGGTCCCACTGGAGGATGTGGTACCTTAATCCAATATGACTGCTGTCCTCTTAAGAAGAGAGAAATTTGGACACACACACAGAGGGAAGACGATGCGAAGACATACGTGGAGGAGACAGAGCAGAGATTGGGCTGATGCAGCTGTAAGCCACAGAATGCCAAGGATTGCTGGTGACCACAAAGCCAGGAGGAGGCAAGGAAGAATTCTACCTAGAGTCTCGGGGCAGTGTAGCCCTGCTGACACCTTGATCACCGGCTTCTAGTCTCTAGAACTGTGAGAAAACAAATTGTGTTCTGGGTACTTCATAGGAAACGAATACTAGGAAACGAATACACTCCCTAATAGGACAACTTCAAATCAAAGTCCGATGTACAGTGGGGATACCACTTTGCTGAGTGACCTTCAGCAAATCACTCAACCCATTCTCCCAGAAATATGGGGCTATGAGGCCACGTCGCAAGTCAGACATGAAGAATATGTGGCATCCAGTCTGTAACGTGTCAGCACAGTTGATGGGATTATTGAAGCCATGGCATGATTCCGTAGCATTGATTTTTATTTTTTTTAAGTTCTCATTGGGAAGCCCTGCGTCTCCACTCAGGAGGGCCCTGGCACCCAGGAGGAGGCAGAGCTCCTCAAAGTTTCCTCTTTGAAGACCCCCAGCCCACCCCGGGGGTTTACACATGCACAGCGCACCCAAGCAGAGCAAGTGGGAGGAGCCCCCCGCCTTTTTTTTTTTTTTTTTTGCAGTACGCGGGCCTCTCACTGTTGTGGCCTCTCCCGTTGCGGAGCACAGGCTCCGGACGCGCAGGCTCAGCGGCCATGGCTCATGGGCCCAGCCGCTCCGCAGCATGTGGGATCCTCCTGGACCAGGGCACGAACCCATGTCCCCTGCATCGGCAGGCGGACTCTGAATCACTGCGCCACCAGGGAAGCCCGGGAGGAGCCACTCTGATGGACCCTCATCTCCTCCTCTTCCTGCCCCTCTTCCTCCCTCTCTCCCTTTTCTCTGGGTTCCTGCCCTTGCTGAGACCCAGCCACTGGCTTGGGATTGTTCTGCCGCAGATGCACCAGCTGAGCAGAGGGACCTGCTGCTCCCACCTTTGATGTCAGAGCACGTGTGGGGAGGGAGAAGGCAAGGGGGACTCTTCCTGTGAGGGGTGGGGGCAGGGAGGGCATGAAAAACATTGGTTTCCTTTCCTTTGGGTTTCACAGGCCTCTCCAGTCTTCCCCCCAAAGCGACGACTGCCACGTTTTGCGAGGTTCAAGTCCTTGCTCAGCCCCCAGTAGCTGAGTGACCTTGGGAAAGTTACCCCATCACATCACCCTCATCGCTTTGGTCATCTGTGAAATGGAGACCACAGCATGGACCCCATGTGGCCAGGAGGATTAAATGAGGTAACGTGCCTGCACATGGGTGTTTGGCAAGTTTCATGGTGGTGATTACTCCATCATTAATATTCTCCACGTGCCTGAGGTCAGAAGCAAACACTAAGCCCCTCACCTCAGACCACAGCTGCTTGGTGCCTCCGTTTTCCCATGTGTTAAATGGGTTAATGGTGCCTGGGTTTAAGGCTGTTGGGTGCATAAGATAATTAAAGCACTTAACACAGAGCCAATATCACTTACTTCTCTGCCTTCCCTTCTCATTACCGTTCTCTGCATCATGAGGGTAAAATCTTAACAGTAGTCCAAAAAATTCTTCCAAATTTGCCTTCCAAGTTGGAAAGTCTACAACACAGCCTCACAGGCAACCCAGCCTCAGGAGAATCTCAGGGAAGGCTTTTCCTCTTTGCACTCAGAAAAGAGAACTAACACGCCTGCCTGTGATCTGGGGAGAGGCGTGCTGGGCTGGCTTTTGTTTTTCTAGAAGGGTTGTAAACACAGGATAATGAGGGCTTGAGAAGACAGCTTTAATGACTGTTATTGCTGGGAAAACAGAGTCCATGGAAGCCCCAAACTGGCCCATGCCCTCCCTGACCGAAAGCCCAGAGTGTCTGGGAATGCTGGAGGGCAGGCAGGGTTGCCACGGAGCCTTGGGGTCTCACCTCTCTGACCTTCAAATGCTGCACAGCCTGCCCCTTTCCCCCTCCTGCCTCTGCTCTTCCCACCTGGACCGGCGTATTCTCCTCCACTCAGCATGTCCAAACCCTGTCTGTTTTCCCACGCCCACACTCTGGCACAGGCTGCCCTGTACCCCAGTGTCCTTCTGGCACCAGCTCCTGTGAAGAAAACACCCTGTCTGAACCTACACCACCATCCTCCCAAACATAGCACCTGGATCAAGTCCAAGAATGTCAGTCAACAGAGCTGCCAGCTTCTGGCTGGGGACTTAGGGCAAGGACAAGGGAGTTCTCTTGGGAATGTGAAAGGCTCCTGAGCTGTGTGACAATGGGGCAATGTCTTGATCTCTCTGGGCCTTGACCTTGTATCTGCAAAAATCTCCAATATCTCCTGGTCAGGTCAGACAGTCATTGCAAGGCTCAGATGAAATAACAGATGGGAAGTGGTTTTATCTTCTGGGGTGAGTTATCAAAACCTGCCACCAAGCTTGGTCCTTTTGCATCACTGTATTTGCTGACAAGAATCTTCTGGAAATCCCACTGACCTCTTTTGGTCAGAAAAAAACTTTCAGTGCAGGCTTCCTCAGTGCCAGCCACTGCACCAAATACCACACATGATTTGCCTTATTTCTCACAGCAGAAAGTGGGTAGACTTATTAGGCCCATTTTGCAGATGAGAAAATAGAGACATGCAGAGGTCAGTAACTTTCTTAAAATCATGGCAACTATGCAGGAGATTTATTCAGTCGTTCACAAGTATTTATTGAGCAATTGCTATATGCTGGGCCCCGTGCTAGGTGATGGAGAGACAGTAGAGAGCAAAATAAAGCATTTGCCTGTAGGGGGCTGAAGTTGAAGGGGGAGAGACAGATAACAGAGATAATAATAAAATGTTGGATGGGACGCATGCTACGGAAAAAAATAAAGCAGGCTGGAGGGAGTGAATGAGTGGGAGAGGGTGTTCAGGGGAGCCTTCTCTGAAAAGGCGACACGTGAATGGAGACCGGGAGGGAAGTGAGGAATGGAGCTATGGGGACAACTGAGGGAGAACATTTCAGGTGTCCTGGGGCAGGAGTGTCTGGGCACCAGCAAGGGGCTCAGGGTGGCTGCTCATGGAGCAGATTTGGAGGCGAAGGGAGAGGGGGCTCGATAACGTAGGGAGATGTGGGGAGGAGAGAGCGGAGCAGGTAGAGCCCCATGGGCCCAAGTGAGGCAATCGCCGACTGTGTCACTGCACTCTGCCCCTCCCCACACCCCACAGGTGCAGGACCCTGACCCTGACCCTGAGCTAGGAACTGTCCTCAGGGCACCATGGGGTGGAAAGAACACGGGCTTTGGGGCCTTAGGGCTGGGTTGGGATGCTGTCTCCAGATGTTGGCCCATCTAAGTCACTGTAGCTCTCAGGATCCTTCCCCACCTATTAAGTGGGCACAACAGTGCCCACCTCCCAGGTTTGGAGGACCCATCTTGGGGTTGTTGTGATGGCAGAAGCCGACTCCCAGATCACTAAATCCCTCCGAGCACTTAGGAGGTATTCCTCTTTATTTAAGCTTCTCCGAGAATGAGAGAGGGAGACAGGAGAGGGTCAGGAACTCCTCCAAGGGCACAAAGTTGGAAGGGATGGAGCCAGGATTTGAACTCAAGGAGGAAACTACCAGAAGGAGGCTGTTCCAGGTGCCGAAGGTGGCTTCTGCCTGGGCTCTCTCACTCGCCTTTCCCCCACTCAGCATCTGAGCTGGCCTCCCCTTACCTGGCAATCAGGCTCTGAGCTGGCTCCAGTTACTGGAGGCCCTGAGGGGTCTGTTTAAACAAGTGTGTCTGAGCAGGAAAATCAAACAGACAGGGACCCTCCAGGGCCGCCGGGGGACCACCGCTGGGACCACGCCTGAACCTGATAAGGCCGGATCTATTTTCACTTAATTGGGCTGCGTCCCGGGACCCACGATTTGATCAGATAGGAGGTCTCCGCAGGGATGGAAAGGGTCCGTTTCAGGTGGGGTTGCCCTGTATCCCTGGCTGGGAAGCCCAAGAGCATTGGGGGCGCCCCCAGCTGGGGAGGGCCCCCATGAGAGTTTGCTCATTCCTGCAGAAAAGGTTGGGGAAAAGGCTGTCCGGAGCATAATTCTCCCCCACCAGGAAGGCCCAGGGAGGGAAATTCGGCCTTCCTGGAAGGGTGGGGCCTCTGGATGAAAGTCACATGGCCACATCCTCCCAGCATCCAGCAGTCACCACAGTCAGTGTCTGACACACAGGGAGAAACACGCAGCCAGGGAAGGTCCTGCTGGGTGGAGGCAGCCAGCTGGCCAGGGACACGCCGCTGGACTTGGAATCCATGCCGCTGGACTTGGAATCCATGCCGCTGGACTTGGAGTCCATGCAGGCCTTTCTGAGTGACACCAAGCACATGTTGTTTGATCTCTCTAGGCCTCAACTCCCTATCTTGAGAGGAAAAGGCAGCTAGGACTCAACTTCATGTTTAAAGGAGGTTTAGACTCAGCAGAGTCAGCAACTGAGTGTTCTTTTGCAAACGTCATTCAAGAACTATTGGATCAGCACTAAAATGGACTGTTTTCACCCTTGACCCCAAGGCTCAGGTCTCTGGCCCTAATGTGTCTGACCTGATGGGGACGCTCCGGGTTAGGGTCTTGTGCTGAAGGTTTGACACTGCCTGCTCGTCATCCATTCACCTCTCCTCTGAAGTGTCCCCTCTTTATGCCAGGCCCTGTCCTAGTGCCAGGGGCCCCACACAAGCTGGCTCTGGAGAGCCACCCCAGAGGGCACGCCCAGGGCTCAGAGCTGGAGCAGGTGGAAGCACCAGGCCCTGTGGGTGGGCCAGGCTTTGCAGCCTGCTTGCCCTTCCCCATCAGGGAGTCCAGATCAGGAGGCTCCAACGTGGGGCACATCCATGCAGTGGGGCACCCTGAGAATCCCCTGGGTGCCATGTGAAATCTTAGAACATTTTATATTTTTTATGTTGGTCTTTGCTCATAAACAATTTAACTCCAGCTTTCCCATATGTAAACCAAGGATAAAAATAGAGTTGTTGTCAGGATTAAATGAATTAAGACACGTTAAGAGCTCAGAACAGTGCTTTGCAATAGTAATTGTCAATAGGTATTAACTATTATTAATGGGACTTATGATTCCTCATCCTGGCATTCAGCTCTTCAGTTCTCCAGTTTCCTTGGACTCAGATCCAACCTCAGGGAGGATGGCAAAGTGGGGCTTGGCACGTCCATTACATGGATGCAGCAACTGAGGTCCAGGCCGGGGTTGTCATTCACCCTGTTACACACCTCCTCTGAGGTCATGGGCAGGGCCAGGACTCCCCGAATTCCAGAGGGGCGTGGCATGGCGAGGGGTGTGGCCCTATAGGGAGTCGTGGCCCTGTGCCTTCCAAGCGCACTTAGAACTTGTGGGTGTGAAGTCTAGTCCGGATCCAGCCCAAACTCGCTGGCAGTGGGGGAAAAACAGAACTGAATCAAAACCGCAGGCATTTACAACATCCACGGCCCATCTACGCCGTGCAGAGGCTGAGAGTGGGACAACAAAAACTCCCCCACTTCTCTACATGCGTGGCGCAGTGGAAATGAGCAGTGACGCCGTTTCCAGTCCTGGTGTCACCGATGCCCAGCTCTGCAGCCTGGAATGTGCTCGGTTTTCTCATCTGGTTCCATGTTTGGTTTTTATTTTTTTTTGGCTGGGAGGCATGTGGGATCTTAGCTCCCTGACGAGGGATCGAACCTGCACCCCCTGCATTGCAAGGCGAAGTCTTAACCACTGGACCACCAAGGAAGTCCCTTCGGTTTTCTCGTCTGGAAAGTGGGCTGGCCATCTCGGGAGCTGTTGTGAGCATTAACTGTGGTGATGCATTGAAAGCACCTAGCACATAGCAGGTGTTCAGTCAAAGCGGGTTCACTCCAGCTCACCCTGGCTCCAAGAAACAAACCCCGTCCCAGGGCTCCACGAGCCCATGCCCCAGCCCTCACTGGAGAGAGGGGACAGACGCTCCCTGAACCTACCAGGGTCAGAGTGCACCAGGGTGCACCACGCTTTACAGTCTTTTGCATCTGAGTCCTCAAAAATGGACAGGGTCCTCTGTGAGGTCGCAGAGCTGCAAGCCACTGGTCACAGTTGGAACATCCGGGTTTCCTGACCTTCCTCGGGGCTGGGAAGGATGAGCACTAGGTAAGGCATTGGGCAACATACATTTAGTGCCAGTTCTGTCCGTTTCTGGCTCAGAGACTGTGGGAAAATGACTCCTTTTGGGGTCTCAGTTTCCCTATCTATGGAACATGGGCTCCATAGTGCGCTGATTGAGCACCTACTGCATGCTGGAGGCTTTCCAGCCACTGTCCCCCCTAGCCCTCCACCCTACCCAGGAGGGTGGCACCCAGCTCATTTCAAATGATGAGCGTCCCTCGTTCACGCTCATGGGCAAGGAAAGAGAGGTCCAAGGATTGCGAAGGCAGGAAGGGAACAGTATAGGGTAGAGGCAAGGCACCGCCTTTTCCGAACAGCTGAGGGTAGTAAGAGTACAGAGACCTGGGGCGGCCTGGCTCATGCCCCTGCAAGCCCTTAGGAGGAGTCTTGAGTAGCCAGGAGGGAACTGGCTGGGACTGGGTCTAAGTGCCCTGCGCTGGGTCAAGGGCAGGGGCAGGGCCAACTGCTTCTCCCTACAGACCTGCTGCCTGCTGTTCTCCACTGTTCCCCGTGGGTTCCCCGGCCACTCCTGCCCTCTCCTCAGCGTGCCCTGCATTTGCACGCCGTTTCCTCCCTCAGGTTCTGGAACGGTGGGAGTGAAGGACTCTTAGCTGGCACCTTGAGGTCTGCCGAGCCTTCTGGGTGCCCGCAGAGCGCCATTCAGACTCTGTCACCCTCCTTTTCCATCCTCCTGACAACCCTAGAGGGAAGTTATATTGTGCGCTCATGATCCAGATGGGGAAACTGAGACTCAGAAGAGAAATTACTAGCTCCAGACCATGGGCAGTAGAGGCAGGAGCCCAGTGGGCAGGGAGGAGCACTTCCTGCAGCTCCAAAGATGCCAACTGCTGCTCCAGAAATGGGAAACTATCTGCAGAAAGAACTCGCTGGAGTCGCATTAGCTTCGGAGTGACTTGAGGGCAGTGATTCCTACTGAATCATGGGCCTGGGGGGGGAGGTGAGAGGCTGCAAAAAAAGACAGAAAAAGGGAAAGAGGAGGGGAGGGGTGGGAAGAAACATGGTAGTAGAGACGGAATGACACAGAGACAGCAGAGAGATGAAGAGATGGAGGTTGCCAGGTCCACCGGAAGAGATCAAGAGAGACACACCTGAGACCAAGACCCACCCCAGAGACAGATGAGAGAGACTGAGGGAAAGAGGATGCAGAGGAAGAATGTCAAAAGCCAGGGCCCCGAGGGAGAGAGATCACGGAGAGAAAGAGGGGTGGAGGTGGGAATCGTCGTGAGAGGGGGCCCGGGGGCCTCCCAGACCACCTAGCCCCACCCGCAGCCCCACCCCCGTTCCTGTCCATATTGTAGGGACCCCTCCTGGTCGCGGAAGGGCCGGATCCCTTGCCCGAGAACTCGGCACAGTCCCGTCGGCTGCCCAGCCACGGCGGGGTGCGGGCCACACTTAGGAGGACACTCCCTGAGCTCCGCTCGACTGTTCTCTTTTCCCGTCCCAGCTCTGGCCTTCCTGGGCATCCCAAACTCGCCGTCCATCCCACTCAATACCTAGGTCTTTCAAAAGTCCCAGGATCGTAGAGACTCCTCGGCTCTCGGCATCGCGGTATCCATCGCTGTATCCTCCACCATCTCCGAGGCTGTGTGTCTTTTTGCCTGTGTCTGTTGATCACTGTTCCTGCCCATCTCCGCCCAGTCTGGTCTTTCGCTCAGCCTCTTTCCCCGGGTTGTCGAGCCGGGGGTGAAATACGAGGTTTCCCACCTGCACAGGCACCTTAGAGGAGGAAGTTGCAAGTCGAGAGGAAGGCCCCAGAACCCCCTGGATGCCTCAGAGCACCTCCAAGTGCTCACAGCGCTGGGAACCTGCCACAGCGCGAAGTCCGGCGGTGTGGCCAACGGCGGGAGGGCCAAGCTCAGCGTCTCTGAGCTGGGGAACAGAGTTCCCATTTTAAAGACGACAAACCGAGGCTCGGAAGAAACGGCCGTCAGATGGTGAAGCAGCTTGCAGCCCGGATCTGTCTTCTTCTCTGACACACCTGAGCTCCTCCACATTTGATAAATTCACGGGAAATCTGGACAGTTTTCAAGACTCGAGAATGTGGTGGGCAGGGGGAGGGGAGGAGCAGGAGAGAAGAATAGTAAGTGATGGACCCCAAACCCATTTTCTGGATTGGGGGCGGGACTGGGAGGCGGTGCTGCCAAATCCTGACAGCACCCTCTGTATTTTAATGCGTTTCGTCTTTTGACAGCTCAGTGAGAGGAGACCGCTATAGCGAGTGAAAAGAGTGGTTTGGGGATTCAGACCACCTGTGTCCAGATCCTGGCGCCACCACCAGCTGGCTGTGTGACCCTGGACGAGACACTTAACCTCTCTGATTCTATTCTCTCATCTGGAAGGGGGAAAAAGGCTATAGTAATACCTATCTCCCAGAGTAGAGAGGATTAAATCGGGGAAAGTTTGTGAAACCTCTGACAAGAGCCCTGACACCCAACTCAAAAAAAAGTCAATTCCCTTCCTCCCATTCCTTCCAACCCTTGCACGTCCAGGCCCCTGCCGGAACTGAGATGGGGGCCTCGGTGGGCTGGGCAGAGCCTGGGGGGAGAAGGGCGAGCCTTCCTCAGCTCAGGGTGGGCAGAGCCGAGATGGAAGATGTTTGGTCGGCCCCTGGAGCCTCGGGGTCTGCCTGACATCTCCAGGCTTAAATAACCGTGCGCCTTTGTTATTCGTCGGCAGCAAAGTGGTTCGTTACGCCTGATTGGTCTAATTGCTTTGAAATGGGATATATTATCTATAATTATAGAGCTCTAGGAGGAGCCGGCCGGCCTCCGCTTTCATCTTCCCCAAGTGCACCCTCATGTCGCGATCACATTAATTTGGGCCATTTGAAAGGGGGGCCCCCTCTCTCCCCCCGCGGATCTAGACCCCCTCACCCCCTTCCGAATTTAAAGACACAAGGAAGCCCCGGCCGGCTCTGGAGGAAAGAACTAAGGGGGGAGGGGGTGGAAGGGCAGGGCGGGAAGGGGGAAGAAACAGGGAGTCGGGCTTGTCGATTTCTCCCAGTGAAATCCTCCACTCTTGGGCAGTTCCACCCACAAGTTGGGCCCACTTAAGCGGAGGAACGAGCAAGAAGGAGAAAATGTTTTTTACTAGTAGCTTCCCCCACCCCCCCACTTCGCATTGAAAAGAACACCACAGCTCTTCAAAGGTATAAGTTCTGCCCAGGTCCCGGGAAAGCAGAAAGCTTTTTGCTCCGAATTTGTGCCCTGGATATTCAGGCAATAGCTGAAGACTCCCTGGAGTTCTTAGCTCTCCGGAGTCTTTCTCTGGAAAGCTGTGAAATCCTCCTGAAGGATACCATCAGTGACTCCCGGACAGTTTCCCAAACCTCTGACTCCTAGCCGTTCACTTCTAGGCGACGGAGACCAAAAGACTGGAGAACTCCGGTCGGGAGGCCCCCTCCGCAAGTTGGGGGATCCCGGGGTGGTGCTTTCTGTCTACCCGTCAACCCCCCTTACCTCCAGGACAAAATACCTCCCCTCTCTCCCCCTCCGTCGCCCTCCTGGAGATTGGTGAATTCCCACCAAAATAAATCGTTCCGGGTAATCGGTTTTCATAGCACATTCATTCTATTAAAGAGGACTGTTTGGGGCTCGCTAATTGCCGGGGGATCCCACTGAGCTGCACATTTTAAAAATGCACGCGGATTCCTGGGTCGAGGCCACAAAATGCATTGGGAAAGGGGGGGAGGGGACGTAAACAAAAACCCGACGGAGGTGACAACGAATGCCGAAGTGAGGGACCAGCCTGCAGGCTCTTCGAATCCGTGCGCAATACCCAGATAGTGACGGAGGTCTTTACAATGGGGTCCCTCTCAAAACAAATCTCTGTCCACGAGGCGGGAGTCTTAAAACACCACCCTTCCTCTGCAGCCACGCAGTCCCATAAAATAGGCATTTTTGGGGAAAAAAAGACCACCACCACCAGTTGCCCAGAGAGTGGCCGCAGGACACACCCTCTTTCGGAACCGAGATGCTGAGCTGATCTGTTCGGGGCATGGAGAGAGCTTTAAGATGCCCCGGAATGAGGGAAGTAGGAGCCAGGCGGGAGAGGTGGGGAGGGGAGCGGAGTGCGCGAGGACGGAAGCCTAGCGCCAGTCCCGGAGCTTTATCTGCTGCGGGCCAGCCCTGCCCTTGCCAGGCATGAATTACAGCCCGGCTTTCTTGGCTGCAACGGCCACGCGGAGAAATGCCGGGAGTAGAAGCGCCTGGGGGTTAGTGCTGGCGGCGAGATAACAGGCGCAGCCCCCGGCCCTGTCAGCTCTCGGAACCCGCCAACCGGGAAATCCGAAAAGGCCCAGACGAAAATCAACGCAGAGAAGGCTCCCTCTCACTGCCCCAAACTTGTGCCTTTCCTCCCGCGGGAACAACGCGCCCCGGGAGACAGATGGATATTTTGGGTTTTTTTCTCTAAGTCCCTTCTCTGAGACCGTGGGTATCTTTTTCTCGCAGCCCAGTGGCGGATCAGTGGAAGAACCCCGAGCGATTCTGAGCACGGACTCCACGTGGAATCCACTCTGAACCCCTTTCCCTCTGCAGACACTCTGCTCGCCTTGCACGGGTGCTGCGGTCAACCCGCCGCGCCGAGCCAGAACAGACACTAACCCAGACCGAACCTAAAAAGATGCCGTGGGGTTCGGGACGGGTTCGCGAAGCAGAGGGGCGGGCGGCAGGGCCGGGGGCTGCGGGCGCAGGCGGTTTGCTCCCAGGAGGCGGGGGCGCGACTTCAAGGGCCCCTGCGCCGGCTGCTGCCTTTGATCGGGCCGCCGCTGGCGCCTAAAAACAACATCCTCGTCTGCCTATTAGGCGCGCTGAGGGATCGTGACAGATTGTTTATCCCCGCAATTAGCGATGCGGCCCTTCTCCCGCCGCCCGGCCGCCCGGTCCCCGGCCCGCGGCCTGGCCTTGCTGCGCCCGCCGGACACAGCCCAGAGCCCCCTCTGCGTCGCGCGCCTGCACTCTCGGGGTTCGAGCCCCAGCTCCGCTCTAAAGCAGGGGTTCTTATCTGGAGGACTCCAAGTGGGTACAGAGCCTTTGAAGTTGCTTTTGCTGATGCGCATTTTCTAGTTAGAAAGTTCTTAGTTATATTAGATTTTCAAAGTGATCTGGGAGCCAAACATTTTGCTATATGGGAGACGAGGGCGGAACACAGCAGGTCCCAACCGAAAGTCACACTGCTCGCTTTTAAAATGTTGACCCATACAGCCTAGGGGCCTCGGTTTCCTCTCCCTCTTTCAACCGAGTGCAGAGTGAGATTCCGGCTCGCCCGTTCCAGGGAGAGTTTAATTGGAAAGGCGGGCAATAGAAGTCGGCCTTCCAGTCTGGGCTGCTAGCAAGGTGCTTGGCCTACAGCCTTGCTGAGTGTCAGGTCGCTCATCTCTGGCCTTCTATCCTTTGCACCCTCGGGCAAACCTCCAGGGTCTAGGTTTCCCTGCCTGGAGGAAGGACTCTCTATTCTCCGTGCCCCCCAGAGGTACGGTGCCTTTAGAGAGGCCGCGTGCGTGCGCCGCTCCTCCAACTGGGCCGGACGCGAGCTGGAGGCCCCAGACCCTGCCCAATGCTTGTGCTGCAGTTTCGGGAGCGCAAGAAGTCTGGAGAGGCTGCGTAAATTTCACAGACGAGAGTATTCCCGAACCCGCCCAAGGCCTTAACGTCGTGGAGCCTGCGGACAGATGGGAGGTTGCCAATGGCTCCGGCGTCCGCAGCCCGACCCCTCCTGCCAGACCCCGGACGCCGTCCGGGTAATAAAGTTCCCTCTCTAGTAATTCATTTTCCTTAATCTGGATGCCCCTAATCTACAGCTTTTATTGCGCCCAGTTAAAAGGCGAGGGAATTCGCTGTCCCTCCGCGCTCGGATAATTACCCCGAAATGGCCACGGCAGCCCCTTGTGTTTCCTGGAGATTAGAACCCCGCAGCCATCAATGGCCGGTCCCGGTGAGCCGCCAATCACTGCCGCCAGCTCCCCGGGAGCCGCCGGCCTGGGCCCCGGGATAAGAAGCCATAAAAAAGAGGTTCAGAAAACCGCCGAGGCCCGACCCGAGTTTGTGTACATCCTCCGTCTCCCCACACCCCCAACTCATTTTCCTGTATTTTTTAACAGCAAAAATAAAATCACGTTTCCTCCGAAATTGGCAAAATAAAAAATCTCAAGCCCAGCACCAAGGATCCGTCCCAGGAGCAGTCCTCTTTTCTTGGCCGTCTCTCCCAAATGCGCCTCCCCCTACCCCCAACACACACACACACACACACACACAAGATCAGCGATCCAGAGATAGGGACTGTTATTTTTTTTGCGGACACGCTGATCGAGGTTACGTTAAGGCCAGATCAGTGTTTTGTTGATGTTTCTGTTGGTTTTATATTCAATAAGTTCTATATCAAAAGGATCGGCTTCGTCCCCGAGCCGGTCGTCGGTATAGGTGCTGTAATCCTCCTGAAAGTTCACAGCTGGAAAGTACGCATCGGGTATGAAACTCGATTATCCATTCCAGATAACACAATGTACTCTTATTGTTAACATCCATAGCAGCACGGGAGCGTGGCTTCTGGGGCAAACTTCAGTCCAGCGCTTAGGAGACAAAGGCCCACTTTTACGCAGAGGTAAAGTTTTGAAGATTGGAACCGAAGAAAATGAATGCTTAAAGAAGAAATTAATGTTATGTCTTTCTACTATAATAAATAACCCTGCAGATTTTTTAAACTATAAAAAGAATATATAAGAAATGGCTTCAACACAAATTATCGTGGTAGAGAAGAGGGGAGGCAGATATTGGAGGAGGACTATCCTCCACTATCCACTGGGTAGAAACAGACACAGCAACTGACTGAACGGAAAGGTAAGGGGAGAGGTAGGAGAGAGAAACAGGAAAGGAGTAGAGAAAAAAGGGAGGAATTGGGAAAGAGGGGCGATAAAGGAAGGGGAGGAGAGGGAAGAGCAGAAGAGAAGGACTGAGAACAAGGGAAAGTCCCCCAGGAACACAGTAAAATAGAGACCCAGGAGGAACCACACAGGGACAGGCGGCGCGGGCTTTAGCGCAGAGGAACGTTTCTCGAGCGCCCCCTCCCCTCCTCTGCCCTCCCAGGGCCGGACCCAGCCCTGCGCGCCCCGAGGCCCAGCGCGCCTCCGATCGAGTCCGCCGGAGCGGGGCCCAATGGATCGCGCCGGGACCGCCCCCTCGCGCTCTGATTGGCTGCCGCCGCACTGGCCTCGCCTTATTAACAAGTTCTCTGGGGAGCTGCGGCCCGACCCGGAGCCGGCTGGTGCGCCCGGGAACTCGGCCTGCGCGGCGGCGCCAGCGGATAAGCAGGCCCGGAGCGCCGGAGCTGGTCTTCTGGGGAGGGGCGGGAGGCGCGCGCGGGAGGGCCCGCCCGGCCAGGGCCCCGGGCAATCCCAGAGGCCGGCCGCGCTCCCAGCCCGCCCGAAGCTCATGCCCGGCGGCTGGCCGGAGCTGAGGCTGGAGGGGGGGCCCGGCTCTGCATGGCCCCGGCTGCTGACATGACTTCTTTGCCACTCGGTGTCAAAGTGGAGGACTCCGCCTTCGGCAAGCCGGCGGGGGGCGGCGGGGGCCAGACCCCCAGCACCACCACGGCCACGGCGGCCGCCATGGGCGCAGACGAGGAGGGGGCCAAGCCCAAAGTGTCCCCTTCGCTTCTGCCCTTCAGCGTGGAGGCGCTCATGGCCGATCACAGGAAGCCTGGGGCCAAAGACAGCGTCCTGGCGGCCTCCGAGAGCGCACAGGCGCCGGGCGGCTCCGCGCAGCCTCTGGGCTCCCGGCCCGGGTCGTTGGGCGCCCCGGATGCGCCGTCCTCGCCTCGGCCGCTCGGCCATTTCTCGGTGGGAGGACTCCTCAAGCTACCAGAAGATGCGCTCGTCAAAGCCGAGAGCCCCGAGAAGCCCGAGAGGACCCCGTGGTTGCAGAACCCCCGCTTCTCCCCGCCCCCGGCCAGTGAGTAGCCAGAACCCAGGCGGCGGGGGAGGGGGCCAGCGGGGGTGCGGGACCCGAGGGCGCCAGGCCGCGCGCCGGCGCCTGCTTGTCTCGGGCGTCTGCGTACCTGCAGCCCGGTACCCGGGGCCCGTGCAGCAGATGGGTTGGCGGGGAGGCCGGCGGTTGATGCCTCACCCCACTCCCACCCAGGAAGAGGGTTGAGGCCTGGCTGAGGCCCAGCAGTCGGTCCACTTTCGCGGGCTCCTCGCCTTGGCTAGGCGACGCTGCGGATAGGAGTTCACTTGTAGGACACGGGTGTCTGGGCACCCTCTCCTCCTGCCCCTCCCACCCCCCAAACGACCCCAGGAGTCCCGCCTGGCTCCTCTTTCAGACCCTAAGCCCTGTTACTTCGCCGTTCCGGCAACGGGTGGGTTCTAGGGGTGCGGACACCTTTCCAGTGCTCAGAGTTTCACTTTCTCATAGTTGAAGCCTGGTGCGCCCCCTCCCCTTTTCCAACCCCTCCCCCAAAGTATTTCTTTGCCCAAAGTATTTCCTAATCTCTTGCAAAATCCCCCCCCCCCACCTTCGTGTTTCAGGTAGACACTTGGTGCTCTAGGTGGATGGATCATTTAGGGGGAGGCGGCGCTCAGGTTCCAGTGGAGGGGGCGGGGCACCAAGTCAGTTAGTGGGAGGCACCCCCTCCAACATGGTAGGGAGCTCCCAAATGTCTCGGACTGGGTCATGGAAGCTGACTCCAGCCGCTAAAGACGCCTCCGGGGTCGTTCCAAGGCCTCCGGGCCCCCTGGCTTCTCTGCGCAGCGAACACACTCGGAGATATTTCAGGAGCACGGGAAATTCCCAAGTTTTCCTCGTTTCCTCTGATTATTTTGCGCGGCATAATAGCAACCCGAATTCAATGGCGTGATGCTGAGGAATGATTTTTATCTGGGGATTAAACGTCTTTGAAAGGCCAGCCCCTCCCTGGGCCTAACGGCCGGAGAAGGTGGCCCAGCGCTGGGCTGTTGCTACCGAAGGGAGTGACGTTTCCCTCGGCGCCCGCCCCTCGGGTGGCCCGGCGGAAAGCGAGTCAGGGGCCAACTGCTTCCCGGACTCTCAATGGTCTCGACCAGGGAAGAAGCAGGGATGTTAACACGAGATTTCGTTTGACTCACATCCTGGTGGCCTGAGAGCCCAAAGGATCTTTTTTTTTTTTTTTAAGCGTGCAAAAAACATTGCATAATTAGGCAAAACCCGCCTGGTGAAACATTCTCGATTTGAATTAATTGCTCCCCCGAGAGCAGCTGCTGCATAGGCAAAGCGTCCTTTCCAAGACTTGAGGATTCTTTTAGGGCCTGGGTCCTGACCCAAAGTCGACGGGATCTCTGTTGTCCTGGGAATAATTTTGGTCCCTGTTTTAACTGGCCGCAGCTGCTGGGTGTGGCAGGGGTTGACTGGCCCCGCAGACCCTGTCCCGGACCTGCATGAGCCCTCTGAGGTGGTGCTCGCTCACAGCCCATCCTTGAGGTATATTTTGAAGCCGTAAGAAAAAGACACCTCGGCACCAGCAGTGTTGATCTCTGCGGACTGAGGCACACCCCCCCACACACACATTTGAAAGTGACCAGAGGCCAAGGCACTGGGGATGGGAGAGGCGCAGGAGACAATTGAGACAATCAGAAGAAGCAGCCCCGTTAAGATGAAGCACCTCCTCAAACCATGGCACTTTTTATATTTGAGACTTGGCCGTGGTGCGACATTCGTGACATCCGGGGTCGCTCCACCTCCAGTCAGCAGGGACCGAGCTTAGAACCCTGTAGGAACGCATTGTTCCAAGGGAAAGAGTGGAAATCAGAGATCTGGATTCCAGGCCACAGAACGGCCTAGCCCAGCGCTGACCACTTAGTGGGCACAGATAAATGTTCGGCCAACGCCTAAAACTAAACGTGATCCCGGGCTGGGTGCAGGGCCTCTTGCCGTGCGTTTCACCGTTCTAACATCCACCGTCCCAATGTGCGTGGCGTGGGGGTGGAGAAGGCCCCACTGAGAAAGGCCTTCTTAAGCGGCCATCTAGCTTTAAGGGCTGTCCCGCCTCTCCCCAGTTATTTCGGGCCTTGAACATGGGCTCGTGTCACCTGGAATCTTAGTTTCCTCATTTGCAAAAGGTAGACAAGAACATCTACCCTGAGGGGCTGCGGTGGGAATTGGAGAAAATATTTTCCAAGCGCTTCTCATGGTGCCTGGCGCTGAGGTGCTCCACGCAAATGAAGAGCGGGTGTTGTAATTTAATATTATTCCCATTTATGGGCCGATGACTCTCCCGCGCGGGTGTCTTAACTTCCTGCGTTTCTCTCTCTCGGCCCCCTAGGGCGGCTGAGCCCCCCGGCCTGCACCCTGCGCAAGCACAAGACCAACCGCAAGCCGCGGACGCCCTTCACCACAGCCCAGCTGCTGGCGCTGGAGCGCAAGTTCCGCCAGAAGCAGTACCTGTCCATCGCCGAGCGCGCCGAGTTCTCCAGCTCGCTCAGCCTCACGGAGACGCAGGTGAAGATCTGGTTTCAGAACCGCCGCGCCAAGGCCAAGAGACTGCAGGAGGCAGAGCTGGAGAAGCTGAAGATGGCCGCCAAACCCATGCTGCCCCCCGCAGCCTTCGGTCTGTCCTTCCCCCTCGGCGGCCCCGCGGCCGTAGCGGCCGCCGCGGGCGCCTCGCTCTACGGTGCCTCCAGCCCCTTCCAGCGCGCCGCGCTGCCCGTGGCGCCCGTGGGACTCTACACAGCCCACGTAGGCTACAGCATGTACCACCTGACATAGAGGGCCCAGGGTCACCTACCTGTGGTGCCAGCCGATCTCTCCAGCAAGCAGCAGGAGCCTTCCCCCAAGGCGCTCCCCTGCTCGGCTCCGCCTGGCTCCTTCCCTTTAACCCCTACACTGCTCTGGTTTCTCCTCTCGGTTGGCCCCTGAGTTCACTCTGAAGTCTGATCCCTTCCCCCAAAGCGGCTAGAAGGGTCCCATAACGCTCTTCTAGAAGCCAGATCTACCCCCTCGAGTTATAGATGGGGGAACCGAGGCCAGAGAGGCTGAGAAGTGTATCCACAGTCCCCAGCAGAGTTAGTGGTTGCACCAGAACTAGAGGCCGTGCCTCCTGCACCAGGCAGGAAAAAGCACAGAGAAATTCATGTCTGAAGATGTCGGAAACGAGAACAGTGGGAGAGAAAGAGAACTTAACAGGGGAGACGGATCCCAGGTCCCTCCACTGCAAAACTTAAGAGAACTTCAACAGCGAAACATTTGCTTTTGGGGGGAGGGATACACAGATGCGTGACAAAGGTAGGTTGAAAGGACCTCTCTCTTACCAGTATCAGAAAGAAATTGTAAAATAAAAATTAAAAATTCTGTTTCTATTTAACAGTACATTTGGGTGGCTCTCAAGATTCCCTTTGGAAGGGATTGCTGTAAATACTGTATATTTGAAATTTTATTATCATTTATATTATAGCTATATTTGTTAAATAAATTAATTTTAAGCTACAAGAAATTATCTCCTTATTGATTTAGTCTTTTAATTTTACTTCTTGCCATCTCTTCACATGTACAGTTGCTTTCAGTTTGATGGTAGTTGGATGCCAGCAACTTTTCAAAGGTGACGACAGGATATTCAGGGACAGAGGGGGGGTGTCTTTTTGAACACACAGGACCGATCTGCGTTAGCAAAGTCAAGTGGAGAATTGAAGCAATTACCTAGGATAATTAGGCTCAATTTTCCAATTCACTTTAAGCTGAAATCGACACTTGCTCAGGCGACCCATAACCGACTCTTTCTTTTTTCTCCCCTTTTAACCTGTCTATGAAAACAAAGCGAATCACCCAAATGGTTTGATGACTGCAGACAGCTAATCCAGACAATTCCCACCCCCGCAAACCTGTTTTTCCCACAGGAGGCCAAATGGGGGGTGGGGAGGCATTGCTTTGCTTCTCTAAATCGCCGCGCCGGTGTAGACGCGGTTTGCGGAACTAATTTTTGAGCTCCCAGAATGTTAGCGCCTTCACACTTCCTATGACGACCCTTAAAAAAAAAAAAATCTTTACCGAAAACCCAGGGCGACCATATACTTCCCGCCTTGGTGTGTCCTTTGCATGAGCCCTGCCTACAAACTTGGTTTTTCTTTTATATATAGTAGGTTATATTCAGGCTACCAGGAGAAGATATTTGAACGAGCGCCAAGTTTAGCCTTCTGGGGGCAATTCTGTGAGGATGTTGAAGGCAGAAAATGACCTCCAGCAAATAAAGCTTACTATGTTCCAGGCCCCGCTCTGTTCTCTTTCGAGTTGGGGGCCCTGGCTTAATTCTCACCAGATCTGCGCCCCTCCCCCCTCCCCCTCTGTCCGGCAGTGGCGGCGCCTCCAAACTCCACGCCGGGCAGCCCCCCGGCAGCCTTTGCTCGAGCCTTTGCGACGGGAAGCCAACACACCAAGGGTCGTCAGAACTCGAAGTTACCTGGCGTTGGACTCGGGGAGGGTGGACGTCTCCATGGATAGAGACCGTCTCACGATGTGGAAACCGAGTCTATGGCGCACTGCGCGGCTTCTAGCCCTAGGGGAGGTCAGCCTCGAATTCCAAGAGAGCGCAGGGTTGCGCGCACGCGCCCCAGGTGGGCTCTCGGCTAGTGCCGGGCAAGTTCCGGGGTACCGTGGGTCTCGGATGCTGCCGTCTAGGTAGCTCTGGCAAAGGCTCTGTCCCCACGGCTGGCGCTGCAGCCTGAACTTGTCACAACTCCCCTCCCAAGGAAAAGAAAGCAAGCTTGCTGTGGAGTGCAGTTCCGATGACCAGGCAGCCCCCGGCCTCTGGGCTGGCACAAGCACAGCCATAACCCGAGTTGGGCCTCTTCATCCCCAAGATAGGGGAGTTACATTTTAAAATGTCGTGTACTCCGTATGCCCACGCGGCCCCTTAAAGGGGCTTAGGTACATCACTATGTCTTGCAGACACTGAAAGGATATTTCCCCCCTCTATAAACACAGCATCCCGAGTGACCGCGCGCAGGACACCCTGGCTTCCACAAATCTTCCGGGTTCCTTTCTGGAACACCCTTGGCGACTCTCCTGTCTTGGGGGTTGTACTGAACTTGAAGTCAGAGAAGCCCATGTGGTTGATCCCAGCCCTGCCACTTCCTAGCTGCCTGACTTTTTGGGTAGGGAAGATCACTCTGTCTCTCCATTCCTGTTTTCTCATCTGCGAAATGGTCCTGGGAATCCTTCCCCCGCCCCCAGGATTTTGGGGAAGCGTCAACGAGCCCTTGCGCGGGAGGGCGCCCGGGTTATACGGGGCGGTCTGAATTTTCTCAGCTCACGGTGCGTCGGCAAACTGGAATCTTTTCCACCCGTGCGGGATAGGGGAATGGCGGGGCAGGATCGGGTATCTCCTCCGGCCCGGGCTCCCGGGCCTCCTGGCTCCTCGAAACTTGGCAATTTAGGGTCCAGGCAACCTTAGAGCAACATAATTGCAGTAATGAGCAACTGTTCGCGCTCAGCAGACGCACCGAGGCTCCAGCTTGGCGGTAGCTGCAGGCGAAGTGGGCGCGCCCCCTTCCCCCACCCAGCGCCTCAGCCAGTAGGGAACCGGCCACCGCCCTGGGACCCCCGCCCGAGCCCGCTTCCGCGCGCACCCCAGCCCTTCTGCAAGCCTTGGGTCCGGGTCTCCTTCCACTCCTATGTCCCCTGGTTTCCCCATTTTTGTTTCTTTTCGTTCAGCCTTTTCTTTGCCTCCCTGCTTTTGTTTCTGAATTCCCTCCCTCGATAGGGCGTGCACACATAAGGTGCTCAATAAATGTTTGCTGGATCAGGGCGGCGCGCCGCTGTGGGGTGAGGACCCTGAGCCAGATTCAGCCGGGTCCGGCGGGAATTCGAGGCGGGGCTGGGGCACTGCTTCTTGTCCAGCCCAGTCCTTGGAACGCAGTTGCTTGTTTATCATGCGAGGGCGGAGTGGGCAGGGGTTCCCAGGTCTGGTCCTTTAAGGATCGATTTCCTTGCCTGGCAGGAAACGTCGGGTCAATCACGACGGAGTCGCCACCTACCTCGCTTGTACTTTGTGATGGAGGAGGAGCCAGCACTTAACGCAGCCTACTGTGCGCTGGAGTTCAGGCGCACGCCACCTCCCCCGCGCCTCCCAACAACCCTAGGAGATTTTTTACAAGGGAGAGCACTGCGGTTCAGAGAGGTTACGCGGTTTTCCCAAGGTCACACAGCCAATAAGGGGGAGAGCAAGGATTCCGAACACAGATTCCACTCGGGGATCCACGCTTTCCCGGTACTGCCCAGCTCCCTCTCGTTGAGGGTCACAGAGTCCGGGCCAGCAATTTGGGGCTGGGAAAACCGGCCGCCTAGAACTCAGGCCCTAGCTCTACGAATTTAACTCCTTCCAGCCCTGACCACAAGTAAGCGCTGTCCCTTGGGGAACAAGAGGGGCATCTCACCTGCCCTGCACGCTGTCTGTGAATGCGTTTTCGTTTTGCTGGGGAGGAGACGGACGTCTCAATCTGCAAAACTCAGCTTCTGACCATTCTGGCGAGACCAAAGCCCATGGCGTGGAAGCCCGCGGAGAACCGAGATTACCGGGCGGCGAGGGACCTGGGGCGCTCCTAGCTCTGGGTGCAGGTCGGCGGGGCCCGGGCGGCCAGGGACCTGCGAGGCTGGGGTGGGGCTGGAGAGCTCGCGCTAAGAGGGCCTAGTTCTAGGGTTCCTTTCTCTGCTCTATGACCCAGGGCTGAAGGCCCAGCTCTCTCAGGAGACCCAGTGAAGACAGTTACTCACGAGGCACAAGGCGGGAGCCATGAGTGCGAATCCTACTGCTGTGAGGCTGGCCCCGGGCCACGCGCCGACCGATGCCCCCTAGTGACCCACGGCGCGGAGGCGAGGCCGGCCTGGCCTCGGCCTGCGCCCAGCCTGGAGCCCTCGGGGGCGCAACGGGAAGCAGCGAGGAGAGGCCGCGGCCGCCTTTCAACTAGGCGGCTGGCGCCGGCCTGGCCTGGCCCCCGGGGCCGTGCAGCCTCCCCGACTCTGTCCCCGCCCGCTCAGCAGCTCACACCGCGGCCGGGCCGGGACACTCCCCCAGCCCCGCCGCCCGCCGCCGGGACAAACACCTTAACCTACCCCCGCCCGGTGTCCATTCTTCAGAGCACCCCAGCTCGCCCGCCCCAGACTCTTGGATTTCCTTCCGCTCCACTCAGCTCCCACTGCCGCCGTGCACCGCACCCCCGCTCCACGCCTTCGGCGACCCTCCCATCACACTGGCCTGCCTCCTCCACAGCGCCCTCCCGCGGCCCCGCAGGCCCACAGCCCCTGCTCTCGCCAGCCCCTGCCCCTTGCTGCGCTGGAGCCTGACGCTGGACTAGGCTCCCTCGGCGACAGAGAGCGCTTGCTCTTGAGCGCGCAAGCACGCACGCACACACACACACGAACATATATCAGCAACGCATATACAACACACCAACACACAGCACAACATACATCTAACGCACACACAGAACTGACACATGCAAAACATGTTACAACCAACACAGATACCCAACACACATCCGATCAACACTCATCACACACACAAAGGGAACCAGCACACATCACCAACCATACACACCCAGCACACAGACCCACACAGTCAACAAATACACACACACACAAACGGCACTTCCCAAACACATGCAATTCGACACACACAACACATACACAACCAAGCCACACAGACACCCAACCACACAAAACCAACATATGCTGCACACTGTGTACACATAAAACCAACACATATACCCAACCAAACACACACAGCACACACCCAACGCCCACAGTCAACATAACACGCATTCCAAGGAACACGGCTCCAGTTCATAGAGACACATCACGGCTACGCTCCAACGTCCTACGCGAGTTCTGTCACTTAGGACCGGGTGACACTGATATTTACACATAATCTTGGGTGGGGGAGACCCACTGATAGACATTGATTGGGGGGAGATAAACTCTGAGAAATGATGTACTGAGAGACTTCCAGCCGCAGAAAGAGACTTCAGGCAGAGGCTGAGAGAAGCCACTCAGAGACTGGGCCACAGGGCTCCACAGAGGAGCGAGCCGCATAGCCTAGAGCACAGCGGATGCGGTTAGGGGGAGATCTGCTGCATGGAGGACACCGTGAGGGAACGTGCCCAGCGCGTGTGCGTGGGATCAATCCCAGGATGTAAAAGATTTTCCTGGGAGGCATCAAGAATCGCCCACAGGAATGCTAGGCACTCCCAAGTACCCCGGGGTGACTTCAGCTCTTCTTTCTCATCCTGGGGTTCCTCCTTGGAAACCCCCTCCCCCCAACCCTCCGTCTCACACACCCGCCTTGTGCCTCCGCAGAGTCTCCAACGCCTTCCCAGGAATCAGATCCGACATCCTGCACGTGCTCCGCTGAACCCAGGCCCAAGATCTGGAATAGCCATTCAGACACCCCCGTCCTGCCCCCAACCGAGAAGGCGGTGCTTCTAGAAGCAGCCAGTTTACCGCTGGAGTCAGACCATCTGGTCTTAGGAGTCCTGGTTTTGGTACTTATTAGCTGTGTGAACTTGGACAAGTTACTTAACCTCTCTGAGCCTTTCCCGTAGAGAAAGTGTGGAATGTGGCAACAATCCCTTTGAATTATTAAGAGTATAAAATGAAATAAAGTGCTCGTGAGATGCCTCGCACTGCCAGCAATTACCCTTGATTATGAGTACTTGAGGTGTGTGCGTGTGTACTTTCCTAGAGAATCCGAAAGAGTCGTGGCTGACGACTCAGACATGGGGGCTGGAATCCAGGTTTATGCCTTTCTGGATGGTGAATTCTAGCAAGTTGATGCTCCTCTCGGAACCTATGGAATCTGCCCCTAAAGCCTGGCTCGCAGGGCCTAGAGCATCGTGGCGGGGTGCAATAAAGGCCTGTGTTTGCGGGTAGTAAAAGCGAATTCAACGGGCTGACTGGGAGCAGAGAGAATGATCGGCCCCGACCAGAGGCTGAGTGGGTCCGGGCAGCAGCCCCGCCGCGGCTCCCTTTGCTGCCCATTTCTTAGGCCAGGAAACTATGGCTCCAGGCGGGCGCCGAGCGGTGGCTGGATCCCAACTCACTGCTGTAGGACCGCAGGGGCTGCCTCCTTCCCCACCCATGGGAAGCGGGTTTTGCAGACGCGAGGGGCTGCGGTCTGGGTGAGGTTTTCCGTGCTCGGCGCTGCGAGTCTGTGCGTGCACGCACGCGGGGCGCTGCAGGCTGTCTTTGCCCTGTGTACCAGGAGCTGTGTGGGGTAGGTTTGGGTAGATGGGGGCGCGACCTCAAAGCCGCCTCTGCGCGGGGCCACTTCCCTGCCTCCCCAGCCAGGCACCTTCAGGACTCCTCAGCCCCTGTCACTTTGTCCACACTCAGGTGAGCTACCCCGAGGGAAGGCTGAACTCTGCGTTTGGGGATGCTACTTAAAAAAAGATACCCCGTTTTCTCTCTGATGACCGGTTCCCTGCTTCCGTCCTCCGGTGGCAGTTGGGGCTCTTCTACCAAACAAGTGGCCAATGTCAGAGCCGAACCTACTGGAAGTAAATATTTGGGGCAGGCTGAGTGACACCCCACACCCCCCCCCCGATTCTCTGAGACTCAGGCTCCATGTCTGCTAAGTGGGCACAGCAATGACTCCTGAGAGGGTTGGAGAGAGCTAAAGGGAAAGAGCTCTCCCCAGGTCTGTTGGTCTGTTATATCACCTGCGTTCCCAAGCTGGGGCTGGGAAATAACGATGGACCTATCCTTCCGGATGTGACTGTGGTAACATGTGTAGAGCCCTTGCATGTACAAGAACCATTGCAGGCACTCCACGTGGATTATGTCAACGAATCCTCACTACCAGGAGGGCATGCGCCATTGGTATCCCCATTTCATAGACGAGGAAACTGCAGCATAGGTCGAATGACTCAGGAAAAAGCACACAGCTAATGAGAGCTGGAGCAGAGCTTCTGAACGAGGCAGCCTTTGCTGGGCGCTGTCACCTAGCCTCTCACTTCTCTGAGCCTCAGTTTTCTGGCCCCGGGAATGGAGTCACATTCAGGCTAATGCAGAGGAAGCTGGGGTGACTCGACCTGGAACGTGCCTGGGGAGCAGGAGAGCATGCAGCACAGTGGAGGGATGGCCACGATCACACTCTGCGCTGGTCGTGCTGATACCCTCTGTGGCTGCTATGGCTGGCCAATTGGAAGTCGGGATGCCTGGATCCCCCAGGGCATGGGTGGGTGGTCCTAAGGGTGGGGGATGAGTGGCTGAAAAGTGGCAGGGGTGTTCTTGTCCTCGGATGGTGGTGGGAAGGATGGAAGATTCTGTACCACTGTGAACCCAGAATTAATCCTTTAATCCTCTCCCTTAGACTCAGACCCACTATTAACCCATATTACAGGTGAGGAAACCAAGTCACAGGGCGGGTAAGTGACTTGCCAAGGGTCACACAAGTGCCTAAGACCGGATCAGTGTTTTCCATCAACCACTGCCTATACCTCCAGCGTGAATGCAGAAACTCATCTGAATGGCAACAGAGCCACCAGGAAGCACTGGCATCTGGGCCAGAGCACTTGGCAGAATCCCCCTTGGACCACAGTCAGAACTGACCAGGTTGCCTTGCTCTAGGTGCTCGGTGCCTCCTTAAACCCACGTCCGATTTGGAGAAACCATTCTGGACATCGCCTTAGAGATGTGCCGTTGTCGCCAATGGGATCAATGTCCTCATGCACAGATGAGAAAACTGAGGCTTGAAGGGGTCGTGCTATTTGGCCAAGGTCACAAACTGAAAGTCTGTGTCCAGTGTACTTTCATTAATTCATTCAATGGTTGAACAAGACGAACACACTAACAAATACGAACTTCAGGTAGAGATGAATGCTTTGAAGGGAGAAGATAACAGGACAGTGACAGGAAGCACAATGGGAACGATCAAGGTGGACCTCTCTACGGAGGCGACCTGTGAGCTAAGACCCAAAGGGCGAAGGGGAGCCAAGGGAAGTATCTCCCGTGGAGAGGGACCAGCCAGTGCAAAGGCCCTGAGGCGGGAAGAGGCTAGCCAAGGCTGAAACTGGCCTCTGTCGAATTAAGAGTAGGAGGCCTACAGGGTCCGCTTTGCAGTTTCTGAAGCTCTGGGAGATGTTAGCGAGGAGAACGGTGGGGGCGGAATAGGAGGGACCGCGGGCCCCAGTTAGAGGGAAAGTGATGGCGACTTGGACCAGGGTGACCGCTGAAGAGATGCTTTTTTCTTGATAACCTTCCTTCTCTTCTGCGCCTCTCCCCCCTCCGACACCTTCGGAGAGAGTTTCTGGAGAAGCTTGGCAACCCGGCGGGGTGAGGCAAGCCCCAGGCCCCACTGTAGTTTCTCTTCCCTTCGGAGCTCATTCAGATTCGAGACCCCGCCCCCCGGCGCCCTGGTCCCGCCCTGGAGTCCCTGGAACCCGGCCGCGCCAGCCCTAGAGCCAGCTGGGCCTCAGCTGTGGGGCGGAGTCCGCCGCGGACACCCCCCGCGGCGACCGCAGCTCACAACTACGGTCCCCCGCCCCTCCCTCTGACACCCGGCCTGGCTCCCGAGGCCCAGCTGTGCGCCAGCTGTGCGGTCCCGCCCCGGAGTGCGCTCCCGGAGCTCAGCCGTCCTCCAGGGCCTGCCCTGGATCCATCTCGCAGTTTAGGAGACTGAGGCCTGGACGCCAGCGAAGGAAGAGGATTGCCTGCTATTGGGCAGGGGCGGGTACATGACTCTGCGCCCAACGCCTGCCTTGCACAGTCCCATTTAACCCTCACGAACCGACGACAGGATTCTTATCGTTACCGCTTTGCACACGGCAGCACACTGCTGCCCAGCGAAGTGAAGGTACTTGCCCAGGGCCACGTGGCTAGACAAGATTCCAAGCCACACCCGGGAAGTCAAGCCAGGTGCCTAGGGCGCAAAAGTTGGGGAAGCACTCACTCTCGGGGCTGTGTGAGTGCAGGGTGGGCACACGGAGGGAAGGGACTACATGTCCAGAGAGTGAAGATACCCCCCCTCAATTATCTGAATAATATCTGCTCCTTTGGTGTTATTAACAAAGGTGGAGCCTGAGCTCCCTGCCCTGACCCCCACTTTATTCATGCTTCAAGTCTTGCACCAAGTACATCTGTCAACATCGTTTCCTCCTGTGAGCTGAGGGCAGGCTGTGGTTTGATAGATTCTTTTATGCCAGCGCCCAGTACAGCCCCGGCTGGGGAAGCAAGTACCGCATCCCCTAAATGAGCGCTTACTCTGAGCCAGACGCTGTGCCAGGCGCGTAACACGCGCTATTTCACTTAATTCACCCTATGACCTTCAAAGAAAAGATTGTCTTTACTCCCTTTCTTAGACACATCAGTTGTGCTCCACACATGTCAAGTGACCCGTCCAAGGTCACTAAGCAGCTTTCGGGTGAACCCTCAGGAACCTGGACTCTTGACCGGGATACCCAGTTTTCCTCCACGCTGGGGCCGGGCAGGGTCGCGGGGGGGGGAGGTGGTTTCGAAGGAGAAGTTCGGGAGGTGAGGCCTGAGCTGGAAACTTCACGGCGCATTGATTTGGGTGGGGGACGCAAGGAGGCGCACTGCGAATATTTCTGCTCTCTTAAAATGCCTGTCGGCTGATACCTGAGACTCATCCAGGTCAAATCGAACTGCTCAGGGTCCGGGGATGGGGCGGCGGATCCGAGAGGCCCAGTCAGCGGACTCCCTGGCCCAGTAAACGCTACTGGGTTCGTGGATGAGAGCTTGGGGCAGGTGCACCGCCTGCATCCTGGCCTCGATTTCTAGAAGGGGAGCCCTCAGTCTGACTCCATAGGTCCCCTGAGAGCCGGGCTGGAGGAGGCAGGAAAAGGTGGTGAGGACCCTGAGAGGACATTCTTCTTACCCTTCCTTCACCCCGCCCCAATTCTTTTCCCTTTCTCACCTTTAATTTTCAATGTGATTAAGATAGTTTCTTATGTTAAAAGGTGTGAAGTGACCACTAGAGACCCTGGGCCACCCACTCATTTGATGAGTGTTCATTGTGTCAGGCAAGCCGGGAGAGGTGTTGGGGACAATGCTGTGACAAGACAAGGTGCTGGTCCCTGAGCAGCTCGGGATGAGAGTGGAGGCTGCTGGCACTAACAATGACATGAAAACAGATGTTGTCAAGCCAGGTGGTATGATGAGGATGTGACTGGGAGCATGGGATCCCTGATGGGGGATGTAGGGAACATTTTAATAGAATAAAGGACCTCCAGGCCAAGGGACCAGGAAATGCAAAGGTCCCCCATCACTGACGTGGGTAGAATTTTGCGGCTTCGAGCATCCTTTAGCAGTGGAAAGGCAATGGCATGATTTGCCTGGAAAACGGACATCTCTGCTTTTAAACCGAATTCACAAATCTGGTCTCCTTTGATTTTCATCATCTAGCGTGCAGTTGGGACAGGTTCTCACTGTGCCCATTTTACAGATGAGGGAACTGAGGCCCAGTGCCCTGCCATGGCCCCTCAGTGCATGAGAGGGTAAATCTGGGGTGAGAGGGCAAACCTGAGTCATTCCATGACACCCCAGCTGACTCCAGATGGACTGGTTTCAGGTGATTGCTTAGATCTACGTCTGCCTCCCACCAGCACATCCATTTAAGGAAGGACGAGGCATGCAGTTTGGATGGGCCACAAGCAACGTTCCTGAGCTGGCTGAAGGTATCAGAGCATGCATCAGAGCGAGAGTGAGAGCGAGAGCGAGCGAGGACGCGCGCGCGCGCGAGAGAGAGCACTGTCTTGCTGAGTGGCCTCTGGAGAGGCTCAGGAAGTCTTGGTGTCTGAAGATCTACAATTTTACAGATGTTCGTTGATCTTGGGGGTCTTCATTTTCCTGAGTCAAATCTGCTCCTCCTGGGTGGAATTCTAAGTTGCCTGGGGAGTCCTTGTTTCCACCTGGGAGGGTGTGCCTACCACTGGTCTCCATCTGCAGCTGGGTGGGTCCAGCACTGCACTCAGGCCCGCCTCACCAGGATTGAATGGGAGCTCTGAAATTCTCTGATGGAATGAAGCCCACCCCCTACCCCTGCCTGCAGGGGCCATTCTGATTTTGTTCTCATGCTGAGCTGGCTTCATGGGCCTGTGACCAGTGTGGTCACACTGGGACCCACTCTCAGAAGGGTCCCAGGCTGGGAGTTTAATGCTGCAGTCACCATCTCAAAGTCCTTAGTAATTTGACCGTTGAGTTTACATTTTGTAAGTGATGTCTTATGTGCTGGGGGCTTGGACCTGTCTCCAGCTGCCTCCCCGGGACAGTTTTTGGCTGTCTGCTCCCCTCCTTCCTGGTAACTCAGGACCCACCCAGCCTCCTCCTCTGCTCCCTCCCAGTGACTGCTGCTGCTTCTCTCCATCTGGCAGGGGCCAGTGTGCCAGAGTGCGCAGACATGCCAGGGCATCTGGAGGTGGGGCATGGTGGGCGAGCATGTCCCATGGGCAACTTGGGAAGGGTGAGCCTCTTGTCCACCCTGATCCGGGAGCCCAGCACATTCCAGCATAGAGATTGCAACACCCCTGGGGATCACCCGTTTGCCAAGGGTCAGGGCAGGGGGTCTGAGGGAAGAGGAGGTACCTGGCCCATTCAACTTCCCCATCGTTGGTTAGGTCTGGTGGCTGTCGGGATGGGGAGCCAGGCAGCTGGTGGAGTGGGCGCGTGCAGCCAGGTCACACGTGGGGCCCCCCAGACACCTGCCAGTGTCCCTGTGAACGCAAGGGGGTGACACCACATGGGAAACCCCTCTACAGGACAAGAGTGAGGCCACAGGGAGAGGCAAACACTTTCTACGTGAGCCCCTTTAGCACACTTTCACCCCTGCTTTTTGAAAAAGGGGCTGTGCATTTTCGCTTTGACCTGGACCCCACAGACTGTGCAGCCAGTCTTGCCCCCGTGTGCCGGGTGACTCGTGGGTTTTTCTTGCTGGAGGCCCAGTATCGCTCACGCGACCCGCAGAGCTGCTCCTCCAGGGGTCTGGGCAGAGGTAAGAGCAAGCTCTCAGCTAATAAGTCTTCGTAAAATGGGATGCCCGGCTCCCACACGAACCAAAGCTTTACAAGGAGGTGCTCTTGACAGCACACCAGCAGGAACTGCTGCTTCGGTTCAGGGGTGATGTGTCTGCCATGTTCTGGGAGTTCCAGGCTCAGAATCAGAGAGCTAGCTGGACACGGAGACAGCCAGTCATGGGTGCAGTCCTGATGGGCCATAGGAGGAAACTGAGGCCCAGAGAGAGTTGGTGACAGTCTGGGGGTCTCACTGGGCGGAGGAGCAGAGTGAGGTCAGGCACTCAGGTCATCTGGTCCAGCTTAAGTCCAAAGCAAACATCCCTGCTGTCCCCCTGCCTTCAGTGAGCTTTGATATAACGGTTTCTAAGATCCTTTAGCTTGCTGCTTGGTCCATCCTGTCCAGTTCTCCATAGCAGCTGCAGAAGGGACCTTTAAAAACTTGAAATCCGATCATTTCACTCCCCAGCTCTAAACGCCTCAATGGCTTCCCATCTCCTTCACAGTGAAGTGCAGAGTCCTTACCCTACAAGGCCCTACGTGACCTGCCCCACTGCCCCCTATGACTTTTGCGATGGTAACTCCTCTGGCCTTCTGGATGTCTCTCAAGCGCAGCACACATACCCCTGCCCCAGGGCCTTTGCACTTCCTGTTGCCTTTGCCTGCAGTGCTTTTCTCTGGGTATTTGTATGCCTGCATGCTCTTTCTCTCTCTCAGGTTTCTGCTCCAGTGTCTCAGAGAAGTCTTTCCTACTCCCCCTGTCTAAAATTGCATTGTCTTCACTGCACGATCACGATTAAGCTTGCTTTGTTTTTCTTCATATAAATCACTACCTGAGAGCCGAGTGTATGTTTACATGTTTATGTATTTCCTGTCTCTTCCCAACTTGACTCTGAACACCATGAGGCAGTGACTGTGCCCCAGCACGTGGGACAGTGCTCAGTGCATAGTAAGGCTTCAGTATTTACTAATTAAATGAAGACTTCTCGTCTCACACACCGGAGGAGCCCTGAGAGGTTCTGTGGGCAGCTCTAGGCCCTGCAGGTCTGGGGGAGCAGCTGGCTGGCAAACTGGGCCCCTGAACAATGAGGCCAGTTTTTGGTCTCTGTCCACACTGCTGCCCATTTCTCAGAGGAGGCCCTGGGAAACCTGGATACCCAGGAGGCAGGAAGATGGGTGCTGAGAAGTCAGCAGCTTCCCATCTGACAGCCCCGGGAACACAGATTTAGGGGAAAATGGTAAAGGAGGAAAAGGCCATCATTTCCATGCAGGCCTGGCAGCTCTCACATCCTGCTACGTCCCTGTCCAGAGTGAAGGCAGGACACCTTGAGATTCAAAGGAGGGACGGGCTTGGCGTGCACATGGAGTTGATGTTGATGGAGCTGAGAGCCATTCTTGGAGCCAGGAAGCTCGGGTTCAAGTGCTGGCTGCTCGCTAACTGGCCACGTGAACTTGGGCATGTTTCTTTGCTTCTCTAGTTAACAGTTTTTTCATCTGTGTAATGGGTGTCGTAATTCCTGCCTCATGGGACCAGTATGGGGATTAAATGAGTCAATGCATGTGACATATTTGGAATAGTGACAGGGACTTAGTAAGGTCTCAAAATTCCCCACTACTATCAGGTTCCTGGACTCAGAAGCCAGAAAGCCTGAGGCTTGGTTCCTGCTCTCCTGCCCACCCCTGCCGCAACATCAGCCAGTGTGGGAGAGAAAAGAGAGGAGGAGAAATACCGGGGGAAGAGACACACAGATACGTCCCCCAGCTGCACTCTCCTCTTGGAGACTCTCACCCCAAATCAGCGAGGCTGACAAAGCAGGAGTTATAACTCCCTTGTGCCAAACAAGGAGACCAAGGGCCAGAAAGTTTGGGGTATTTGCCTAAGGCTGCACAGGGAGGAATGGACTAGAATTAGCCCGGATGTTTGGATTCCTGGACCCGTGCTCCGTTCCCATCACATTTTCACACTGGCCTGCTTTTCCTAGCATCTGCCTTCTGCGTTACAGCTGGCTGCCTTTTTTATTTTCTAGTTTTTTCAGGACTTGGATGAGCCGGAGCCTGAAGACATAATAGCGAGTTGGACCCTGTTGCACCACTGATCCCAGGCCAGGGCATGGCCACTAAATGCTAAGGCTCTCACAGAAGCTTTTGCCCTCAGTCTGTGATGTGAGATCACTCTTGACAAGGATTTCCCAGAAGTTCTTAAAGTACAGGTGAAGGTAGGAAATTCTGCTAGGATGAAATTAAGATAAGGATATTTAAGTCCTTAGCATTTGGGTACTTTTCTGTATGTCGTTAGGGTAAAGAAAGAATGATTTTTGTTTGCTGAGCACCTACTCGGTTCCTTACTCCTGTTCTTTGGTATAATGGACACATCAATATGTGACACGGCATCTTGTCCCAGTTGTTCAGGGAATACTGGAGCCAAGAGTGGGTAAGTCAGTTGCTCAAGATCATGCAGTTAATGAGCCTGTATCTGGAATTCAAATTAAGCTCTGTGTGACTGGAATGCCCATGTCCATGCAATCCCGCCACGCTTGCTTTAAGTGCCTTTAAACACATTAGCAAGCTCTGAAAGCACTGGATATGGTTTCAAAAATACAAATCGAGTAAAACACTTATAAGAAGAAAGAATGTTGGGGAAAAAAGCAAACTACAAACAAACCAACCCCAAACTCTCTCCTGGTGTTGATGGTTTTCACTGGAGATGATACAGAACCAGAACTCTTAAAATCAGTCTTTGGACTTGTTAGTAACAGCCTGGTAAGAGAATGCTAATGAAATGTTATTAGTTTTTTTTCTTGTTCAAACCGCATTTCAAATAATTCGGTTCGTCATCCCCTTTTTACGAGGAACAAAAACAAATGTTTTCCAAAGCTTCAAACCAAAATCTCTGTGTGGGTTTCTTGTTTTGAGCCAAATATTTTGTGTCTTTTCCCAAGTGGGAATTCCCCCCCCTCCCCTCACTGTCTGTCTGTTGTTCCAAGTCCTCTGTGTCTTGCTGGTCCAACTTTCCCCTCCCCCATCTTAGAGGCTAGCCTTTCTCCCCACAGAGAGTCAGAGTCCTGGGTTCAAATCCCAGATCCTTTTTTGTTGCCCACTAAACAATTAGTTTTTGTTTTAATATAAGCCATACTTTAAAGACATTCCCACTGAAAAATAAACAAGAGTACTCAGAGTATAGAGCATATGTCCACTCTTCTCCCCAGAGATGATAGGCTTTTTAAATTTTTAGAATTAATTTTGACTTTTTATTAAAGAAGTAAGTTTGTATAGTTTTTACAGTCAAATGGTTTAAAAGGCTTATAATGACAAAGAGCAGCCTCCATCCTGCCCACCTCCATTCTTCTGCCCAGATGCAACCATTTTCAACTTTTAGTTATTCCTTTTGGCATTTTCTTCCCTCTTTCTAAGTAATATCTCTCCACTAATAATTCTTTTTTTTTTTTTTGCGGTACGCGGGCCTCTCACTGTTGTGGCCTCTCCCGTTGCGGAGCACAGGCTCCGGATGTGCAGACTCAGCGGCCATGGCTCACGGGCCCAGCTGCTCCGCGGCATGTGGGATCTTCCCGGCCCGGGACACGAACCCGTGTCCCCTGCATCGGCAGGCAGACTCTCAACCACTGCGCCACCAGGGAAACCCACTAATAATTCTTGATTTTTTCTGTATCAAACATTATCAATGGACTTTCTGTTACCAAGATGAAATTTGCTCTTACACTAGTTCCCCCAATTATCCTCCCACCAGTCTAATTTCATTTTTTGTTAAATCAACATTCAGTGTTTATTATTATGACCATGTAAATTGTGTTCACAATCATACCACATAGTATGCTAACTTTAATTACATTTCCTGTCTTGTATAGCTTTTTCTTTTTTCTGGGGTTGATAATTGCCTTTACATTTTATTTAATTTCCTATGTGTCTGTAGTTAATTCATCTTCTCACTTTTTCAGAAATGGAAACTCTTCTGGGCAAATTCACACATACCAGGTAATGTCTCAGATCCATTTTCTCCCCCTTGCAGTCATTTCTCTTGGAGAGAATTACCCTCTTACCACTGGTTGCCATCTAGGCCACTACACAACTGTCAGCCTTGAATGTCTCTTTCCCATCACCCAGGAAGTTCCCTTTGCCCCTCTCCTGGGTTGGATCCCTGATTTCCTGAGTTTCACGCTTTTTTTTTGGCTTGGTTTATTTCCTGTGTTGGTGTAGATCTCTTTCAGTAACTTTCTGAGGCAGGGTGCATGGAAGGTAAATTTTTCAAAATTTTGCATGACTGAGATTGTCTTCATTTCACTCTCACATTCCAAAGATAGTTTGTTTGCCTGTACATCTGCTCCAGCAACCTTGGAACCATTTCTCTATGGTCTTCCCACTTCCAGCTACTGATGGTCTGATGTCATTCTGATTCCTATTTTATCTCTCTGTAGGCATTTGGAATCCTTCCCTTATTCCTGTTGCTTGGGAATTTCATCATCATGTACTTTGGTGTGGTTCTTTTCTATTCTTTGTGTTGGGCCCCAGGTGAGTAATTTCAATCTGGAAACCTATGGCCTTCAGTTGTAAGAAAGCACCTGAATTGTTAATCTGATCATTTCTCTTTCAGACTTCCTATTATGTCCTATCATTTGGTTGTTAACCTGCTTAAATTGATACTTTAACTTTTTTTTTTTTTTTTTAAACAACAGAAATTTATTCTCTCGTAGTTCTGGAGGCTAGAAGTCTGAAGTCAAGATGTTGGCAGGGCCACACTCCCTCTGCAGGTTCGAGGGAAAAATCCTCCCTTGCCTCTTCCAGCTTCCACGGTTGCCAGCAATCCCTGACATCCTCCGGCTTGTAGCTGCGTCACTGCAATCTCTGCTTCTCATGGCCTCCTAACCCACATTTCTTTCTTTCTTTCTTTCTTTCTTTTTTAAAAAAACATCTTTATTGGAGTATAATTGCTTTACAATGGTGTGTTAGTTTCTGCTGTATAACAAAGTGAATCAGCTATATGTATACATATATCCCCATATCTCCTCCCTCTTGCGTCTCCCTGCCACACTCCCTATCCCACCCCTCTAGGTGGTCACAAAGCACTGAGCTGATCTCCCTGTGCTATGTGGCTGCTTCCCACTAGCTATCTAGTTTACATTTGGTAGTATATATCAGTCCACGCCACTTTCTCACTTCGTCCCAGATTACCCTTCCCTCTCCCCGGGTCCTCAAGTCCATTCTCTATGTCTGCGTCTTTATTCCTTTCCTGCCCCTAGGTTCATCAGAACCTCTTTTTTTTTTTTTTTAGATTCCATATGTATGTGTTAGGATACGGTATTTGTTTTTCTCTTTTTGACTGACTTCACTCTGTATGACAGACTCTAGGTCCATCCACCTCACTACAAATAACTCAATTTCATTTCTTTTTATGGCTGAGTAATATTCCATTGTATCTATGTACCACATCTTCTTTATCCATTCATCTGTCAATGGACACTTAGGTTGCTTCCATGTCCTGGCTATTGTAAATAGAGTGGCAATGAACACTGTGGTACATGACTCTTTTTGAATTATGGTTTTTCCGGGTTACATGCCCAGTAGTGGGATTGCTGGGTCGTATGGTAGTTCTATTTTTAGTTTTTTAAGGAACCTCCATACTGTTCTCCATAGTCACTGTATCAATTTACATTCCCACCAAGAGTACAAGAGGGCTCCCTCCCTCTTCTCTATACCCTCTCCAGCATTTACTGTTTGTAGATTTTTTGATGATGGCCATTCTGATTGGTGTGAGGTGATAGCTCACTGTAGTTTTGACTTGCATTTCTCTAATGATTAGTGATGTTGAGCATCCTTTCATGTGTTTGTTGGCAATCTGTGTATCTGCTTTGGAGAAATGTCTGTTTAGGTCTTCTGCCCATTTTTGGATTGGGTTGTTTTTTTTTTGATATTGAGCTGCATGAGCCATTTGTAAATTTTGGAGATTAATCCTTTGTCAGTTGCTTTGTTTGCAAATATTTTCTCCCACTCTGAGGGTTGTCTTTTTGTCTTGTTTATGGTTTCCTTTGCTGTGCAAAAGCTTTTAAGTTTCATTAGGTCCCATTTGTTTATTTTTGTTGTTATTTCCATTTCTCTAGGAGGTGGGTTAAAAAGGATCTTGCTGTGATTTGTGTCATGGAGTGTTCTGCCTATGCTTTCGCCTAAGACTTTTATAGTGTCTGGTCTTACATTTAGGTCTTTAATCCATTTTGAGTTTATTTTTGTGTATGGTGTTGGGGAGTGTTCTAATTTCATTCTTTTACATGTACCCGTCCAGTTTTCCCAGCACCACTTATTGAAGAGACTGTCTTTTCTCCATTGTATATTCTTGCCTCCTTTGTCAAAGATAAGGTGATCATACGTGCCTGGGTTTATCTCTGGGCTTTCTATCCTGTTCCATTGATCTATATTTCTGTTTTTGTGCCAGTACTATACTGTCTTGATAACTGTAGCGATACTTTAACACTTTAAAAATCTTTTTTTAATCTTTCCTCACCTAGGTTCTACAGTGCTTTCCTAGGAGATTTCTTCTGTTTTATCCTTCATTCTTTTCCTTGATGTTTTCATTCCTGTTGTTATGCATGTAGTATTTAAGACCGCTTCTGTGTTCTGTGAATGTCCCCTTTTTATAGCATCTTACTGTGTTCTTATTTCACAGATGCAGTATTTTCTCTCTTTGAGGCTTTGAATTGTATTTTAAAAGTTTTCTTCTGCTTGCTGCACTGTCTCTCTTTTTCTCCAAGTTCTTCTTTCCCATTAAGAGGTGTTTCCCAAAGGGATGGTCATCTTTACACAAAAAAGTTGACCACAGGCTCTGTGGGCATGGGCGTGTCTTGTGGACAGGTGGGCTACCTGGGTGGGCAGTAAGGCAGTGATCCAGCCCAAATGACAGTTTCTGTGGATCTTTCCCCTTAAACTGGTGGGTTTCCCCAGAGAGAATCACTTCAGTTTCTTCCCTGGGAAGGGCCTCAAGGGTAGAGCCTGGCCAATAGGTTTACTGAGGGCTGAGTAGGGGAAGGCACCAAGTGGTCTTATTATTGTAAGTGCAGAATTTCTCCTCATGCTGTTTTCAGGCAGGTGTCAGCCTGCCTCCTTCAGATGTATCTGATATCTTGGAATCCAGAGCCGGTTTGGGTCCATTTCTCTAGAGAAGAAAGCTCTAGTGGTTCACTAGAATGGGAGACGAGTGTACATCTTGATGCACGTGAGGGAGGACTTTCTACCAGCCCTCCTCTGCTTCCACCCGTCTCTCACCCAATCTCTAGAGGCACGTGGGCCTCTAATTCTGAGCTCTTATCCTCTGGTTCTGGGTATGACCAGCTCACGTGTAGACTTTCTCCTCTAAGACTTGGAATTCACTTGAGCCGGCTCTGCTAGGTTGCGTATCACTTGCCCGTTCATTCACCATCTTCCCAAAACTTATGGACATCTCTTGATTCCTGCACCCTTTGTTCTCATAGATGAATGCCTTTAAAAAATCCCTTTATTGTCATTGTAGTGGACTGTTAGAGGAAGTGGAAATAAATGTGTTTCATCTGCAGTGTTTATATGGAAATAGAAACCTTTCTTGAGACATTTACATAATAATAAATCCATTGATGATAATGAAGATAATAATAACTACTGTCCATCACTCAAATTGTTCAAGTGCTTTGTAGGCACTGTCTCATAATGACACAGGAACTAAGCACTATTTTTGTCCCCATACTACCGATGAGGAAAGGGAAGCTCTGCTAGGCAGGTAATTTGCCCAGAACCAGTGTTGATGAGTAGAGAGGAGGAGTTCAGGACCAGGTCTGTCTCTGGAGCCTGGTCCCTAACCTCCCCCTGTGCAGATCCTCCCGGCCCCGTGTGCACAAGAACACACAGGAATGGGTGGAATGTCACACAATCGGGCTGTGACCATTACTCCATAGCTTCCTTTTCTAATCCAACCATCAGTCATGGATAGCTGTTTATACCAGCCCATTAGAGCAACCTCATTCTTTTTAACAGGAGTATAATATTCCACAACAAAACCTACCAAAATGTATTTAACCACTCCCTATGGAGGGACATGTATGTCAGCTTTAATCTCCACAACTTTTAGCCATGTGACTTGGGGTATACCAAGTCTCCTCTTGAGCCTCAGTTTCCCTATCTTAAAAATGGAGGCATCACAGAGGGTCCACTCCAGTACAATTCCATTATATAAAGTATAAAAGCAGTTGAAAACTCAAATATGCCACATACAGCGTTGAATGGAAGCCCTCCAAAAGATACGTCCATTGGGCTTCCCTGGTGGCGCAGTGGTTGAGAGTCCATCTGCCAATGCAGGGGACATGGGTTCGCGCACTGGTCCGGGAAGATCCCACATGCCGCGGAGTGGCTGGGCCCGTGAGCCATGGCCGCTGAGTCTGCGCGTCCGGAGCCTGTGCTCCGCAATGGAAGAGGCCACAGCAGTGAGAGGCCCGTGTACCGCAAACAAAACAAAACTAAACTAAAATGATACGTCCATGTCCTAATCGCTGTAACCTGTGAATGGGGTGTTATTTGGAAAAATAGTCTTCGCAGATATGATCAAGTTAAGGATCTCGAGATGAGGAGATCATTCTGGATGACTCATGTGGACCCTAAATCCAATGACAAGTGTCCTCATAAGAGGCACACAGAGGAGGCAATGTGATCATGGGGGCAGAGATTAGAGTGATGTGGCCATACTCCCAGGAATGCCAGCAGGAGCTGGAATACACGAGAAGGATCCTTTCTTAGGATCTCTGGAAGGAGCTTAGCCATCCTGACACCTTCTTTTTCTTTTTCTTTTTTTAATTGAAGTATATATGTGTTAATTTCTGCTATACAGCAAAATGACTCAGTTATACACATACATACATTCTTTTTTATACTCTTTCCCATTACAGTTTATCCCAGGATATTGGATATAGTTCCCTGTGCTGTACAGTAGGACCTTGTTGTTTATTCATTCTAAGTGTAATAGTTTGCATCTGCTAACCCCAAACTCCCGGTCCATCTCTTTCCCCCTCCCCTTTGGTAATCACAAATGTGTTCTCTATGTCTGTTGAGTCTGCTTCTGTTTCATAGATATGTTCATTTGTGTCATATTTTAGATTCCACATATAAGTGATATCACATGGTATTTGTCTTTCTCTTTCTGACTTACTTCACTTAGTATGATAATCTCTAGTTGCATCCATGTTGCTGCAGATGGCATTATTTCATTCTTTTTTATGGCTGAGTAATATTCCACTGTATATATATACCACATCTTTATCCATTCATCTGTCAATGGACATTTAGGTGGTTTCCATGTCTTGGTTATTGTGAATAGTGCTGCTATGAACATAGGGGTACATGTATCTTTTTGAATTATAGTGTTGTTCAGATATATGCCCAGGAGTGGGATTGCTGGATCATATGGTAATTCTATTTTAATCGTCTGAGGAACCGCCATACTGTTCTCCATAGTGGCTGCGCCAATTTACATTCCTACCAACAGTGTAGGAGGGTTCCCTTTACTCCACACCCTCTCCAGCATTTGTTATTTGAGCCCTACTAACACCTTGATTTCAGACTTCTGGCCTCCAGAACCGTGAGTGAACAAATTTCTGTTATTTAAAGTCACCAAGTTTGTGGGTAATTTGTTATGGTAGCCACAGGAAACTAATATATGCCATTGGAAAAAAAATTTTTTAAGTGAAAGTATCACTTAGAGCGTCTCAGAATTCTCCCATGTATAAAGAAGTGGCTATCTCGTGAAGCAGGGCACGGTTTCCGGAGACCCGCACACCAGTCTCGGGTTGACGTTTCTTTGCACTGCAGGCTTGGCTCATTTCTTGCAGGTTCTGTAGTTTTCACTGTAGGTAGTCACCTGGTCTCCTTCCCAGAGCTACCTCTCTTGACATGGGGCTCAAGCATGAGCATTTTAAACAAGGTTCTATGCAAGACTCAGGTAACACAGTCCCTGAAGAATCACAGCTCTGAAATCAGAGTTGGCACCCCGAATGTCCAAGAGAGATGCAGTAGGGCCCGGAGGAAGTCTTGGTCTGTTCTTGACCTCAGAGAAGGTCAGGGTTGGAAGGGTCCTTAGAGACCCAGCCCTGTTACTGAGACACTGAGCCCAGAAAAGGCAGAGACTTGCTAAAGTCTTGGGGCCAGCAGAAGCCTGAGTAAGGGGGTGCCAGGTAGGCAGCCTCCCCACATAGTGGAGTCGGCCAGCCCCAGCTGTGGCAGGCCTGTACCTCCCCCTGGATCTGCCTGGAAGCAGAGGCCCCCCAGCCCTCCTCCGAGGGAGAGCATCTCAGACCTGGGGAAGGCCCATCTGCCTTCTGGGCTGCCCCGTGTGACCCCCAGCCAACTCCTTAACTTCTCTGAGTCTGTTTCTTCATTGCTAACATGGAAAACCTACTGATTTTAACAGTCATCCCTACCTCGCAAGGTTGTTTAAAAGATTGAAAATGACCCTGGGTGAACATGCGTCATAAAAACATCAAGGCCAAATAAACAGCAGCTTTCCCGGTCCCACGCACTCACAGAGCTCTAGCAGCACCTCTTAGCTCTATTACTGTTAGTTTTAATGTTTGTCTTTATCCTTGGGATAAAAACTCCCTGTCAGCAGTGGCCGGCTGTGACTGTTCTTTTCACTGCTGAATCCTCCATTTCTACATGATTCCTGACACATAGGTGCTTAATAAATACTGCCTAAATGAATATACTAACACTATTGTTAATATTAGATGGCATGATGTAGGATTCAAAAAAAATCTTTTGTCTAACGGATAGAGCCTTAGGTACTAGATTTTGTCTTTATGCGTTAGGATATTTTGCGTATCCATCTCTCTCATTCTTTCCCACCCTCTCTGAATCTCTACCTTTGTCCATCCTTCCGTCTTCAAGTCTGACCTCTCCGGCAGGCCCAGAGCCACCGGCATTTTCTTGGTCTGATCATCTCCAGGCTTGCCCATAACCTCTCCTGGCCACAGTTTTGATGGGAGCAAGCAGGGACCCTCCTCCTTGGTCCTCCAGGCAGCCTCCATTCCTCCCCAGGGGCATGCATTTCTAAGCCCAGGCCTGGGGACGTTGGGAGCCTGAAATCCAGGTTCTAATGTGACCCAGTGCTGGTCCTAGTGACAGAATGAGGCTGGGTGCAAACCTCCTGATGGACATAAAAAAAATGTCAGGAATCTGAAAAAACAATGTTTTGGCTGGAGCCCCACCTTAATCCCTCATGAGCTGTCTCAGTTGAAAGGCTTTTTTTTTTTTTTTCTTCCGTGCAGATTATCTGAGAACTGCTTGGCACTTGGGAATTTTCCATTGGCGCAAGTCAAGCCTACCGGTGCCAAGAAAGGAGAGAAGAAATATCAGACAAAGTGGGCCCTGCTCTCCTGCCAGTCTCAATTTGGGAGACTTTTTCCATCCCTGGGGCCATTTGTGAGAAATCAAGCTCCGAGGCCTTCTAGGGAAAATCTTTTGACTTTTTATTCTCCAGCGTGGAAATTCTCCACATTTGAATACTAAGCGGTGGCATGAGAAGGGTGTGGGGCAGCCAGGCCAAGAAAAGTTGTATATGCTTATTTTTTTTCTTTTCTGATAGGGAGGCAGTGAGGTTTCTGCAGTCTGAAAACATTTATTCAAATTGTGACTCTGTTACCGGTTGTAGCATGGATTGGGCAAATCACATCGTCTTCTGGTCCTCACTTTCTTCTTTCTGGTGTATGTGTGTGTGTGTGTGAGTGTGGTGTGAGCTGGGTCCTCAGCTGGGAAGCTGGACCTTGGAGGGTGAGCCTTGGGAAGATGGGGGAAGAGACTGCCCGTATCTCTTCAGATCATCATTCAGGAAGGGCAGGTGTAGATGGCAGGGTGGTGTTCCAGGCAGTGGCTACCAAGATGGAAGCAGGTCAGAAGCCAGGATGATGTAGCCTGCTGAGAAAATATACTTTTATGTTACTCCCCATATTTATTCCCATTTTGAAATCCTTCAGTGTCTAGGGAAAAAAATCTGGATAGAAATCGGCTACTGGATATTCAAGGGAAGAAATTCTGTGAAGAGGGTGACAATGTGTGGGACCCCTGAGCAGGCTAACAATTTTCCTTTCAAACTGATGTTCTCTAAGTATTTACTTTGTAAATATTTACGGGGAGGGGGTGGCAGGCGTGGAGAAGGAGGCCCCTGGTGGCTGTCTTGACATCACCTCTGCTGTCAGAACAATTCTGCTCTGGCCCAAACTTGCAGGCTTCACGGAGTAAAACAAAACTTCTTCAGATAACTGCGCCCTACTTAGATTAGAGTTTAGCAACCATCTCTCGGTCCTCAGGCCTACCTTTGGTGGGGGGGGTCTTATTCCTCAGCCCATGTGGGGATTCTTTCCAGACCCTCCTCCCTTGAGGGATGTTCTGTAAACACAATTCCCTCCATCTTACTGTCCCAGAGATGATTGGCCCCTCTTGTGGGTGGGCTTCAGGAAAGTGCTCAGCTGTTGGTCCTCAGTCTGGCTCTGTGAGTGTGTCTAAGGGGGACACTGCCCACCCAACCTCTTCCAGACCAGAGAGGTGGACCAGGGTAGGAGCAGTCAGCAGCACAAGGTCTGTGAAGAAGGGAGCACTGGGACTGTGATGGTCCCATCCCATCCCGCAATGGAGATTCTCTCCCCATCGTTGCAATCTTGAGAGTTCAGGGTTTCTTTATATCAACACATATATAGCACAGTGCCTGACACACACTGGGCATTTATTGTGAGGCAATGCAGTGCAATGGCCAAGAGAACGGGCTTTGAATCCAAACTTTCTACTTTCAAATACTACCCCTGCCAACTGCGAGACTTTGGGGAAATTGCTTAAACCCTCCCTGCCCCCGTTTCTCATCCGTAAAATAGGAATTATAATAGTACTTACTTTACTTGGTTGTTGTGAGGACCAAATGAGATGATATTTCGAAATGCTAGCACCGGGTGTATCATATTGTGGTAAGTAGCATCATGGCACCCAGAGATGTCCACGTTCTAATCCCCAGAATCTGTGACTGTGTCAGGTTTCATGGCATTAAGATGAGGAGTTCAGATGGCAGATAGTATTAAGGTCCTTAGTGTCCTGGAGATGAGGAGATGATCCAGGATGATCTGGGTGGTCCAGTGTGATCATAAGGGTCTTTATAGTGGAAGAGGGAAGCAGAAAAGAGAGAAACAGCATAAGATGGAAGCATGAGAGAGTTCTGATCAAAGCTGACGGTCTTGAAGATATAGGGAGGGTCATGAGCCAAGAAACGCGGCAGCCTCTAGAAGCTGGAAAAGACAAGGAAACAGATTCTCCCTTAGAGCCTGCAGAAGGAACCAGTGAGGCGGATTTTGTCCTTCTGACTCCAAAACTGTAAGAGAATAACTTCGCGTTGTTCCCAGCCAGGAACTTTGTTATGCATTAATGGAAAAGTAATATAGCTGGGTGCAGGGGAAGGGCTTCCTTTTCTGCAGGCTGAGATTAACATCTGAAAGGTGGTGTATGTGCCCATTTTCAGAGCGGGAACTAAGACAACGTGAGTTATGTGTAACTGTGTAACAGTATTACCAACTCATTTAAACTGGCAGCTTAAACGAACTCACATGTATTATCTCATAGCTCCTGTGGGTCAGGAGTCTGGCATGGCTTGCCTGGGTCCTCTGCTGCAGATCTCTCAATCCAGGTGTTGTCTGGGGCTGTTTCATCTGAGGCTTGACTGGGGAGGGCACCTGCTCCCAAGCTCCTGTGGCTGTTGGTAGTTCCTTGCAGACTGCTGGGCTGAGGGCCCGTTCTCTTTTTGGCTGGAGGCTGGAGGCTGCCCTCAGTTCATGGCCACGTGGCCCTCTCCATGGGGCAGCTTACAACACACAGCTTGCTTCTTCACACCCAGCAAGACAGATGTCACAGTCTTATGTAATGTAATCACATGGGCCTAACCACACATATCCATCACCTTTTCCACAGTCTTTATGTCTGGAAGCGCATCACAGGTCCTGCCCACACTCGAGGAGAGGGGCTTCCACAAGAGCATGAACATCAGATCATGGGGCACCCTAGAGTTTGTTCTCCACAAAGAACAAACAAGAGATGATATGAGATGACTCCAAGGAGGCAGTGTGATGTGAGAATCAAAAGCATCGGCTCTGGAAACTTTGCTTTGGGTTAGATTCCAACTATAGCATTTCCTGGTCCTGGAAAAGCTGCTTAGCTCTCTAAGCCTATTTATCTCACCCATAAAATGGGGATGATGGAGCCCTAGCCTTGTAGAACTATTCTGAGGTTTCTAGTTGATCCAGAACTCGGATAGCCGTGTCATTGATTTAGCCCAGGAGAACCTAAATCAATGTCATTCGTGTTCACTGGGTCCCCTCTAAATATTGGTTGGTTTTGTGTGGTCAAGGGTCTATAGTAGTCTCTTCCGGAAAGCAGTTTTATCTGTGGCAGAGGATACCTTGTCTCGCAGCATCCATCCTCCCTGACTCCCTTTGCTGCTGGAGTCTCCCAGTATCGGCTGGTGTCTTAGGCGGTTTGTTCTGCTCTAACAAATTACCAGAGAATGGGGGGCTTCCCAGTTCTGGAGCCTGGGAAGTCCCAGATCAACATGCTGGCTGATTCAGTTCCTGGTAAGGGCCCTTTTCCTGGTTTGCAGACAACGGCCTTCTTGCTGTGTCCTCATTTGGTGGAGAGAGAGCCCTTGTCCCTTCCTCTCCTTTTAAGGACACTGTAAGGGCATCCTGGGTACCCCACCCTCATGACCTCATCTTAACCTAATTATCACCTAAAGGCTCCATCTCTGAATACTATCCCATTGGGGGTTAGGGCTTTAACATATGAATTGGTGAGGGGGACACATTCAGTCCATAGCAGTTGAGGACCTATCGGCCAAGCTAAAACCACTTTTTAAAATTGCCCCTTGTAGCAAGAATGACCATGTGACCAAATCTGGTGGAGTGGATGTGACCAGAAGTGATGGGTTGCATGCCGTCATAGGGAGCATGCATACCTCCTGTCCGTCTTCCCTCTTCCTGTCAGCAGGAAGGTGATGGGAGCAAATTTGACCACAGGTTGTTGCGATGGCAGAGAACAGGACAGAAGGGTCCTGGCTCCTGACACCCACCAGCCCTGGACTCTCTACCCAGAGGCTTACGAGAGCAAAAATTAAACTTCTTCTTCTTGAAGTCACTGTACTTGAAGCAGCTTGCTTGTTAAAATGTCTTCATCAGCATTTTATTTAATACTTGGCTATTTACTGGCTTTCGCTGTGAAGAACACTTGCATATGGAGATGAGTTAAATGCAGTCTCTGTTTACAACTATGCGTGAGTCCTGCCTCTGCCTGGATTCCCGGAAAACAGTACCTGAGACAAAAGGCTTCTGTGCGACAACTTTGCTGGGGAGCGTGATCCCAGGGGGCAGCGAGTGAAGCTGGGCGGAAGGATGCACTGACCACACTAAGGGTGACTGGTGACCCGAACTCCAACTATTTTGTGAGAATCATCTGAGAAGGATCTCCCAGGGGAAAGAGAGCAGAGCAATTTTCCATTGGCACCTGACCCCTCCTTGGCCAAAGGTTAACCCGTGCGGTGTTAATTCCTCGCATTGCTGGAATGTGTGGGCACAGGGGGTGCTCCCGTGGCATCAAAAGCCCAGCATCGATAGAGAACCGCTGGGGTCAGAGGCGGTCAGGTCTCTGCATCCTGAGGCTGGGCGGAGCCCATGCAGCCATGGCTGGGATCAGTGGCAGGGGAGTCACGAGCATCTCAAGTGCATGGGAGGGGCTCTGAACATCAGTAGAGGAGATGAGTCAACACAGCCAAGTCTGTCCTCGCTCCACCGTCGTCCTCCCCATCACTAACCGTGATGTCTGGTAGCTGTTTGCACAGCTTTAACCAGACTCCCTGGGCGGGGTGGGGGGAAACAGAGAGAGGACACCAGTTGGGTCCTGTCCTCAGCTGCTTAACGTCCTTCCCTGTTTTTTTGCACAATGTCCACTGTGTTAGTTTCCTGGGGCTGCCGTAACAAGATACCACCACTGGGAGACTTAGAACAACAGAAATTTCTTTCACAGTTATGGAGGCCAGAAGTCCAAATTTAAGGTGTCAGCAGGGCCGTGCTCCCTCGGAAGGCTCCAAGGGAGCATCCTTCCCCGCCACATCTAGCTTCTGGTGGGTCCAGGCAGTCCTTGGCTTGTGGCTGCCTCACTCCTCTGACTTCACGAGGCCTTCCCCACTGTGTTTCTCTCTATGTATCATCTTGTCATTGGATTAAGCGCCCACCCTAATCCAGGATCATCTTATCCCAAGATCCCTATCTTAATTATACCTGCAAAGACGCTTACCCCCAATAAGGTCACATTCTGACATTCTGGGCTGCCATGTCTTCTATGGGACAGCATTCAACCCACTACTCTTTCATTTAAAAATTTCTCTGGACATTTTCTGTTTTAGAGGTCTGAAGTCCAACACCAACTCACTTACATAGGAAAGGAGTTGAATGTAAAATGCTCAACAAGGAGCTGATTAATGTAAAATAATCAACAAGGGAACTCTACTCAACACTCTGTAATAACCTATATGGGAAAAGAATCTGAAAAAGAATAAATATATGAATATGTATACTAAATCACTTTGCTGTGCACCTGAAACTAATGCAACATTTTTTTTTAAACATTGTTATTGGAGTATAATTGCTTTACAATGGTGTGTTAGTTTCTGCTTTATAACAAAGTGAATCGGCTATACATATGCATATATCCCCATATCTCCTCCCTCTTGCATCTCCCTCCCACCCTCCCTATCCCACCCCTCTAGGTGGTCACAAAGCACTGAGCTGATCTCCCTGTGCTATGCGGCTGCTTCCCACTAGCTATCTATTTTACATTTGGTAGTATATATTTGTCCATGCCACTCTCTCACTTTGTCCCAACTTACCCTTCCCCCTTCCCGTGTCCTCAAGTCCATTCTCTACACCTGCGTCTTTATTCCTGTCCTGCCCCTAGGTTCTATTTTTTTTTCTTTTAGATTCCATATATATATGTTAGCGTATGGTATTTGTCTTTCTCTTTCTGACTTACTTCACTCTGTATGACAGACTCTAGGTCTACCCACCTCACTACAAATAATTCAATTTCATTTCTTTTTATGGCTGAGTAATATTCCATTGTATATACGTGCCACATCTTCTTTATCCATTCCTCTGTCGATGGACACTTAGGTTGCTTCCATGTCCTGGCTATTGTAAATAGAGCTGCAACGAACATTTTGGTACATGACTCTTTTTGAATTATAACACAACATTGTGAATCAATTCTATATCATATCAATTATATATCATAATCAATCAATTTTGAATTATAACACAACATTGTGAATATAAAATTAAAAATTAAAAAAAAATTCTCCCCGAAAATCATCGGGGAATTCTGGTTTTTCAGCACAAGCCACTCATTCTCCTTGCTTGGCCCGGCCATAAGCCTTTCTCTGCTGCTGCCGCTGCAAAAAAAAAAAGAGTTGACATAAGACTGGGAAGTCCAGGAACGGAGCAGACCTCAGACATGGTGGGGCAACGCCCTTCTCTCTCTTTCTCTCCTTTGCCTTTCTCTGTGTCTTGGTCCCTTCCTATGCTTCCTCTAAGTAGGAGGGAAAAAGCAGAGTCACAGGCCACTCCTAGCTCCAGCCATGTCAGATAAAAGGGAGAGAGATTTTCTCTGGCAAGCTAGATGAGGTCTCAGGCAAGGACTCTATTGGCCCATCTTGGGTCAAGTGTCTATCCCTGGGCCCACCCCTTAGCCAGGGGTGTGGGATACCAGGATTCAAGCCCCACGAGGACCCCGTGGAGCAGGGGAAGGACAGTCTGCAAGGGAAGAGAGGCTGCTTTTCCTGGAAGGAGGGTTGGGTATGGCGCTGGAGGGCTGCAGATGACAGGACCCCATCACTCACCTGCTGTCTGTCCTACTGCACTCTCCACCACCACACCAATGTGTCCTTCCCCAAAGCCTCCATGCGGTCACATGCTCTTCCCTCTGCCTCCACAGCCCTCTTTGGAAGCCATTCTGCCCGTCCCCACCTAGCCCTCCCTGCCTGCAGCCCCCAGCCCTGGCCAAGCTGGGTCTGCCTTCCGTGCTCCCACCACTTACTCCACTTCCATAAATCGAGGCTTATCCCTTTGTGTCATGAAGGTCTGAACATCTCCTTCACTGGACTGGGAGCTCACTGAGCTGAGGGACTGGATCTGTCTGTCCATCTGTATATTCCCAGGCTTAAAACAGAGCAGGAGTGTAGGGAGTCTGCGCTCGCTGAATGAATGAGTGAATGAAAATAATCTCGGACAAGGTTGGACAAGTCATGGCAGGAGGTATGAGTGGACGAGGAGGGGCAGCTCCTCCCCAGCCGCTCAGTCATGGTGGTGGCTACGGCGGATGTCTAGTCCCATCACTTGCCCTCGGCCTCCTGATTTTGTCCACAGCCCCCAGTTCTCTGCAAGCTCAGATTCACCTCGCTCTGAGGCATCCCTGCTCCGGTCAGCTCTGGGAGTCTTTCTGCATCCATCCAGGGCCTTCTCCAGTGTCCTGGCACCTCCCTTGGCTCTGTTGCAGTGCAAACCAGAGGTGCAGGAAAGTTATCAGCCCCACTCACCCGGGGAGAGTGGGGACTTCTGCAGAGATGCCCTGTCTCCTGTCCCCAGGGCTGGGCAGTTCTGGGAGACTATTTTAGTGTCCTGTGGCTGCTATAAAAAATTACCACAAACTGGGTGACTTAAAACAACAGAAATTTGTTGTCTCACAGTCTGGAGGCCAGAGTTGGGGATCAAGGTTTTGGTGCGGTTGATTCCTTCTGGAGACTCTGAGGGGAGAAGCCATCCCCAGCCTCTCTCCTGGCTCCTGGTGGCTCCCGGCAATCCTTGGTGTTTCTTGGCTTCCAGACACATCACTCTAATCTCTGCCTCTGTCATCACACGCCTTCTGCTCTCTGGGTGCTTTCACGTGGCCTCTTATAAGGACACCAGTCACTGGATTTAGGGTTCATCCTAATCCAGTATGACCTCATCTTAGGTAATTAGATCTCAAAGATGCTAGTTCCAAGTAAGGTCATATTCTGAGGGTCCAGGTGGCATGAATTTTGGGGACACCCTTCAGTCCAGCCTGGAGGCCTCTGTAACCTTCTCGGGAGGTCCTGGAGGAATGGAATTCCTGCTGCTTGCAGCAGACACTCTGGTTATGCTCCTAGCAGCTTCCCCATCTCCCCTGTCCCACTGTCTCCCTCCTCCCGCTGCGTCCTGGGTCACCCCCAGTGAACTACCCTTCTCGGGTTATGCTCTCGGGGGACCCCAAAACCAAGAGAGACCTCTTTTCAGTGCTAGCTATGAACTCCCTTCTCCCCCAACCCCAGCAGTCTCCCTGAGTTACCGCCAGAGACCAGAGTCCTCATAAACTACCCTTAACTGTGACCCAGGAGTCACTGTGTGTCATGAACCGTTCTAAGCAGTTTACAGGCCTTAACTCGTGAGTTCTCACATCAGCAGGCTAGCTCTTAACATTGTCCTCACTTTATAGGCAAGGAAAATACGGTCCAGATAGGTTGTAGAACTGGCCCAAGGTCACACCAGCTAAGGAGCCACAGAGCCAGGTTTGAATCCAAGTGGCTCCCCTCTGGAGCCCCTGCCCCCAAACAACGCCTTTGAGGCCCCTGGTGAGTACCTGACTGGCTGTGTCCTTGGGCCCCACAGGGGCCATGTAACCCCTGGCCCTCCTGCGGGCCCCTGTGCAGTGCTGATCGGCAGTAGTTTCCACAGCCGTGTCCTCGGGGCCCTCTGGAGGGAGTCTGGGTACTGGGGCTGCTCGCTTGGTTTCACGTGAATGTCTTACATGGTCAGCTTCCTGCTCCATCCATCTTAGGGGACAACCATGAATAGGAAGTGTGGGCTGAGCGTGCCGTGGGGGTCTGTGCCTCCTCCTTTGTTCAGTGTACTTGTACCCTCTGGATGTGCTTAAGCCCAGTCTCAGCTGTGCCATGTCCATCTCATGAAGGGCTGCCTATGAAGGCCAGCTGGGCACACCTGACCATATGGCTTGGAGAGTCTGAGGGCACACAGCATGCAATGGGCACTTCTGCTGGGTGGTCACTTAATATTCTTCTTTTTTTTTTTTTGCGGTACGCGGGCCTCTCCCTGTTGTGGCCTCTCCCGTTGCGGAGCACAGGCTCCGGACGCGCAGACTCAGCGGCCATGGCTCACAGGCCCAGCCGCTCCGCGGCATGTGGGATCTTCCCAGACCGGGGCACGAACCCGTGTCCCCTGCATCGGCAGGCGGACTCTCAACCACTGCGCCACCAGGGAAGCCCGATTATGACTTTTTATAAGTCATAACGGCTGACATGAGCTTTCTACTCATCTTTCTGCTTAATCTCTTTTGATTATATATTAATTTAATAATTGATGCCTTTTTGGGGGGCTTCCCAGCCTTCTTGTTTTAGGAATACCATGTTCTCTTAGATATATTTATAGATATTTGTGGGTTAGGGGTCCCTGATTGCTTATTTAGGGTAACTATTCCCACCTTCTTTTTGACAGTAAAATTCTGCCGCCGCTTCTCTACTATTTGGGAACCCCATCATCCCCCTTGCTACTTTATAACTGCATCTCCTACCATCAGTCCCAGATTACAGAGGATGACCACTAAAGAGCCTCTCATTGATGCTTCTGTCTCTCTTCCAGGGCGTTTCGTATGGCCTTGGTAGATGCAGGGTCCTTCAAGCCTTTCTGAAGAACATAGCCAATGGGTCTTCTGGTCTGATATATAGATCCATTATAGCATATCCTCTTCTCTCAGTTTTTTGCTCCCTTCTTCTAGAAACTTCCATCACAGTCTGACATCTCTACTTCATATAATGTGGCCCATCACTTTTTCAGAGCTTCTAAGAACAGCATGTTACAACCATTTCCTGGGTCCCTTGTCAAGATATTAAAGGCTGATAAGAACATGCAGTATAAACAAACAAACAAACAAAAACAACTAATACTAAACTTTCTTTGGGTTATTTGTATGGAAATATGTTAATATAAATGTTTCAGACATTACATGAAATTTCTAAAAATCATATGTTCTGGTCTAATGTTATAAGTCATAATTCTAGTTATTACTTTAAAATGTATACCTCAGAAATAACTAAATTTCCTCGTCAATTGCATTATTATGAACTTTCATCAAATCTTTAACCGTGGTCATTTTTAAGTCTTTTGTCATTTACAGACAGTTCTGGGTGTACTCTGAGGCTTCTGCAAAAATGTTCCTGTAAAAGGGTTTCATCTTCAAGGAATTCATGGAAAAGACTGACAAGTACAGGTTTCTGGTAACTGACTCTACTGCTGAACTGAATGAATAAGCATTTTCAGAACTCTAATGGAAAACTGATGAATTCATAAAAGTGCTAACAAAAGATCAAGATGAAAAACAAAATTAATTACGTGGGACTGAGTGAACTGATGAGGATCAGTATAATTTTTGTGACTTTTTGTTTGAGTAAAAAAAAAAATCCCACAAGGACTCAGAGGCAAAAAATATACAAGTCAATTTTCACTGCAAAGTAAAGGAGCTGTTACAGTGGCGGATTCCTGGACTGAATGTCCATATTATGACATAGTATGAGTGTGTTTCGTGTTTCGTAATTGCGATCATTGTTGCTTTTGTTGAGGTCATCCATTTACAATGCTTGGTGTCAGTTCACTTATCTCTTGTAAAAGTAAAATACAGTGTGTGTGTGTCAAAAAAAAAGATTGAGTGAGAATGTACAGATTAAAGACATGTAAGAGACATACAATAAACTGTAAAACAAAAAAGTTTTAAAAGAATATATTAAAGTCTGTATATGAGGAGCTTGCTCCCCCCGCCCCCCCTCCCCATGTCAACAAAATCCCCCTCGCTCAGTTTTATATTCCATTTCCTTGACCCAGTACCTTCAGGTCCACTGCAGAGGAGACTGTCAGCTTCCTGCTAGAGCACATTAGCCAGTCCTGAAACTCTTTTTGGACTTATTAGCCTTCTCCTCCCTTAGAACACTTACCACTTCCCCAGTTGAGGGTCATGCTGAGACTGACCCTAACTATTGCTCTGATGGCTGGAAGGGGACTTGGGGAAGATTCTGAGGTGAGGGAATTTTGTTTTATAAGGCATCCCTTTCTTGAGGCTTCAAGCAGGTGATCACCATGACCTTTTAATGAGGGGGATGGGCCCCTCTCCAGGGTCAGGGGGTTCAAGGGAATTTCTAAGTTCTCAGCTGTACTTACAGAGGTGTCTCCAATCCAAGTCACAAGAGTCTCGGACTTTCCTTATCGTTGCCCTGACGCTGGCAGAGGAGACTCGCCCAGCTGAGAATTCCACCTTCCCTGAAGTTCTGCTGCCTGACAATTAAGCTTTGTCTTGGCCTTCAGCTCCGTGTGCCCTCCAGCTGCAGAGATAAAAGTCTCTGAAACGTGGCCATGGGGATCCTCTGACTCCCACATTTGACTTTTAACCAGCGATTAATCAATCTGAACTTATCACTCTTCTCTCTTTAATTCATTACTGGTGTTTAGCAACCATCACTCGACTGCACAGATCTTACAGTTACTGTTTCTCCGCTACCTCCCAAACTTCAGTGACCACACACAGGCTAATGCAACTCCCTGTTGCTTGTACAGTACCATAATTAACACGGGTGAAATTCTCAGCAACTGTGCCGCTATAGCACGCCGGGGACTCCCCCCCTAACTACCAGTGATGGGGTCTTCATCACCATCTGGATAGGGAGAGACCCAAATCTAGGTTCTGTCCTAAGAAACTGTTTCTTAGAAACTGGTACCAAATGTGTCTGGTTGGATTCCCCAGGACCAGAGCCTGTGATAGGGACTCTTGTGCAACTGATACATTGAGAGAATACTTTAAGATGACGTCTATGAGAGGGACAGAGCCAGGGACACAACTTGGCAAAGATGTAGGCTCAGCTAAATTCTAGCCACGGCTTGATCTCATGGGGAGCTCTTGAGTGTCTCATGTTGACACAAGGTGGATGAGACTTTGTATATACATATTAGTCAGAAATTGGCTGCACACGGACGCTGGCCAGGAAGGGGACAGGGTGTAACTCCTCAAATATATTCCAAAAAGCAAAGAGCAGTGCTCCAGGGAACGGGCAACTCAGAGTCACCAGAGGTCACCATCACAGCAGCAAGAGGGATGGGTGCCCACCCAGTGAATGGGGTCTGGCTGACCGGTATCAGCATCTACTCCAGTTTATCTCTGAGTATTATTTAGTTCTCTTGCTTTTTAAAGTCAGCCTCTTCACCAGCATTTTTGATTTTCATCCCAGAACTACTAAAATGAGTTCAAACCAATCAAAGGATGACCAGGAAAATAGGACAGAAGCTACAAGAGGGATTGAGCTGGACCAATGAAAATGTTTTGAATCAGACGTTGAGTCCAGCTGTTAATTAAAAATTGATTTTATTCCTTATTCCTTTGTAAACTTTACAAAGCACTCTCAAAGCTTCTTGACTCAAATGGTCCACACAGCAAGTATTGAGTGGGAGAGTCTCCTTGTCATCAGAGGAGTGAAGTGATTATTCTAAGGCCTCGAAGCTGGTAAGTGGTAGAGCCAGAGAGAGAAGCCAGGTTCTGGCACCTTCCATCAGAGTTACCTGACCCTGTCGACTTCTATATGTTCATTTGGGGCCATCACTTGATCTTAAGCACACACTTTTTCCTTCACTCAGAGGAAAACACAAGCCAGCATGGAGTATGATTTCCTTGAACCATGATGGAATGTTTCAGAGTTACAGATGTGAATGTATGCAAGTTTTAAAGGTAACCACAGAAGTTTATTTCTCTACTTGTATACAGACGATGGCCAGGGAATCAAATAGTCTGCTTCTCTGGTCTCCTATTGTCCATCCCTTTCTGGGTCGAAATCAAGATCTGCTTTTCCCTCCACTGGGGAAGAGAGTTGGGTGTTTTAACTCGTGGAAACATATGGTTCTCTTACCAGCCGACAGCCATCTGGCAGAGCCAGGGCAGGGGATGGGCAGCGTGCACAGTAGGCAGGTTTCTCAGAGAACTCGGTCTGGAGGCAGGCTGGGTGGTGCGTCCAGGGAACTGTCTCACGGCTGCTGTGTTATGTGCAGCTGCAAATCACTACAGTATCTCCCTGACGTGTTCCACCCTTCAAACTGGGCCAGTGACTCTTTTCCCCCTCTCCAGATGATAGAAAACTGTAGACTTTAACTTCCCAGCCAACGGTCCTTCCTCCCACCCTGGCTGTGTAATTCCTCCACTCCAGTGACCTCTGTTTCACAATCTGGACCACATCTTGAAGCTCCTCTCCAGTCATCCTTCTGGAACGGCCTCCTCTTTGCTGGCAACTCTGACATTTGAGCATCCTCCCAGTCACTATCTCAACAACCCATTTTAATTCTCTGTCTTGCCCTCATAACCATCATTTTCTAGGTTCTGTATTGATTTTTCTGCTTCCTCTTCCCTCCCCACCCCCCCTTAGAGTGTAAGCTCCGTGAGGGCAGGACCTGGACCTGCCTCGTTCACTGCTGATCCCCTAGTGCATATAGTAGTGCACATAGTAGTGTTCAATAACTATCTACTGCAGAGCATCTCTTATATCCATGATCCTTCTAAGCTACCCAGCCCCTCCCCACAGGGAGGTAGGCAATGTGACAGGAGAGGGGACAGACTGAGGGGGTGGGGTTGGAAGGTTCTCCCCGGGCTGCACAGCTGACTCCTCACACCCTCCCCACAAATCCACAGAGGTGGGGTTTCCCAGCCCCCATCAGGCCTGGCCTCAGCTGCCTACAACCCCTCCTCTGCCCCCCCCCCCCCCGGGTGGCCCCCTCGCCACCGCTCTTTTCAGAGAGTAAAATCAGACACGGAGCAGATGGTCAGCCATGTGGAGCTCCGTGACGGACAAAATGTCACTTAAGAGAAGTGAGGCACGGAGGGGACCGTGCCCGAGCTACCATGATGTCCAGGTGACACCAGGTGAAAGCAGGGAACCCCAGGTTGATGGCCATGAGCAGGACATGCCTACAGGCATGCCAGATCCTTGCTCTGTGGAAGGAAAGCCATCTCTGGCCCTCCTCTACCCATGTCAGTGTGGCTTACATCACGAAGGAGAAGGAGACGGGGAGCAATGTTTGCTGAGCACGTTAGGTACCGCCCACTGTGTGGCATGTTCCATTTTGAGTCCTCTATCTCCCTGTCTAGTTATCATCTAATGATCCATCTCCAGCTTTCCCTCAGAAGATCTAGGGCTTACAAATACTCGAAATCCAACTTGGTTAAAAAGAAAACAAATGCCAGGTCCAAGAGGAAACAAAGGCAGGAAAAACCCAACGCAGGCGGGGTGAAATTGGTCCACAGCCTGGACAGTGAGGTTCAGGAGAGTTGGAAGAGGTGGGTCACAGGTTTGGGTCTGACCTCTCCAGCGGCCAGTGCCGAGGGACACGTGACCAGGCACGTGATGTTGGGTGCCCACAAGGCGAAACTAAACCGGCTGCTGAGAAGCTGGTACGAGACAGAGAGTAACACAACTCTTTTTGGTCCTGAAGTGGACAGAAACATCTCCCTCTGGGCTTCAGAAGGATGACTCACTGGGGAGCAGGGAGCCCTGTCCTCAGCCCTGTCTTCAAGGTAAACGCAGTGGCCGTTCTTACAGCGTCCCCGAACGCAGGCGTGTGGCATCACACCAGAGTGAAAATGCAGCAACACCTTTGTGCGGTGGGGATTAAGGGGGATAAAATTTAGAGTATTAAGGAGAATGGACAGGTGCTAAGTCTCCAGGAACTCTTCCATCCACGCTTTGCTCTTCTCTCAACAGGGCTTCTGATACCATTGTGTGGTGGCCCTAGAGTTCTAGTATATGGTGATAATGATGTACGGGCAACCTGTCCATTTGTACAGCCATCCAAGTTGATCTTTGTTAATCCTCCCACCAACTCTGTGAGACAAGTATTACTGTCTCCGTTTCCAGTGGGAGCCAAGAAGACTAGGTAACTTGCCCAAATTACCCAACTAGTAGGCAACCAACTAGTAGGGTTCCGAACCCAGTGTGGTCTGATCCCAAAGCTCTGGTCTTTCCCCTGCACGGTCCCGCTCAGATTCTGCTCCTCTGGGGGAGCAGGCCTAGTTTTACAAAATGGCGGCCATGTGACTTCCATCGGCTGTCAGGTCCTACTTTCTCTCTCCTCTGTGGTTCCCGGGAACCCAGGGAACAGCCTGTTCTTTTGGCTGGAAAGAAACCAGGATGAATTTCAACATTTTCTAACCAGGCCTCGCCCTTCTCACTCTTGCCTTTGTTTGCGGATCTCCAGTTTTCCAAACCCAAACCCCCTGATTGACGGTGAGCGACTGCCAAACACATCTGGCGCAGAGGAAGTCCAGAATCACAGTCATCCAGGTGTTGGGGCGGCCCAGCCAATGGGTCATCCGTGGTCAGCCGGGCAGCCTCCTGGTTGGTCGAGGTCTGGCCCTCCCCCTTATCTTTGGGGCCTTCCTCCTGAGGACAGGCAGTCAGGGGGAGGGGCAAGCAAGGGGACTGGGCCAAACATTTGGAAACGCTTCCCTTGCAAAGAGTCAGCCAAGAAAGGAGATTTAAACATTTCTTCTACCCACACGATTCAAGAAAGCTTAGCTTGGAATTCCTAATTTTTATGCTTAATTATGACACAGTGTCTTCGAGGGTGTGTGGAAGAACTTTCATTGGGCTTGTAGAGGTAGGAATCCCCATAGACCCCTGACGGGGGGAAGCTGGTAGAAACCACAGAAGCTCAAGGACAAACCCTCTTATGTAAATGTGCAAACAGGCCAGAGACAGAAAGGCACTCGCCCTTGATCCTACAGAGAGCGGGCGGCCAAGCTGGGGTCCGACCCTTGGCCTCAGGAAAACCAGTCCCTTTCTCCCCCCCACCTTTCAAGCCTGCCCATCAAGTGGGAGGGCTGGCCCAGGGTGCAAGGGTGGAAGGTGCCGGTGGAGCTGGAGGGGGACACAGAGTGCCAAGGGCTTGCTCAGAAATGACAGTCACTGTCTGCAGATTACTGGCCATTCGCTTCCAGAAATCGGCATCACTGAGCAGATACGACCTTGCTTAAATTCAGGCTCAGAGCGAGCCTCGTTGCCCAGCCACCTTGGCTGGAGGCTTTTGACAGTACCACGAGTCATCATTGGTCCGTTAGCCCTCTGAGGTGACAAATGAGGCAACTGAGGCATGGAAAGATTATGTGACAAGCAGTTAGGGAAGAGCGTGGATTTGCATCCAGCTTTTTTCCTCCTTCCTCTGGGAACCTGCAAGATGTTTTAATAAATGAATATAACGTTATGTATAGCCAGGTTTCTGCAGGAAGCAGAATTCCACTGAAAAAAAGCCCGTTCAGTTGTTTTAATGAAGGGCCATGTACAGAGCTGTGGGCAGGGTTAAGGACACTGGCAGCCTTATACAGGCTCCTGGCAATACTAATTCAGGCAATCAGTGTCTCCTTCCGGTCTGAGGAGACAAGGGGAGGATGCAGGAACATTGGAGCCTGGTAAAAGCTGTAGCCGTGGACCAGGGGCCGCCCTGGTGTCAGTCACTGCTGGAACCTGCCCAGTCCCTGGAGCTGTTTGAATTGCAACCTGGTCATCGGAAAACAACTGCCGTCTCCCTTTCTTCCTCTCCCCACCAACCGCTACCAGAGCCCCGCACTGGCTGACACCACCCAGAAGCTGGGATGCACAGGCCCTTGAATGATACAGGCTATGGATCAACTCCCAAAGATATGTCTAGTTTGGACCAAATGGTGTATTCTACAAACAAACAAAAAAACTGACTTAGTTGCCTATACTTAAAATTTTGAGCCATCACATAAAAATCTGAATTTCAGGCTTCTTTTGAAAAAGCGTTGGTACCGTTGGTCCTACACTTCTGCTTGGCTGGGAGAGGCTGGACCAGAGCTACCTGCCCCTTTAGGTAATGGTGGTATGCTTACCAGCCCTACACCCTCGTCTTATACCCCAGGCTCCCTTTGTCATTGATGTTCCTGTCTGGGCCTTGGAGTCTGTCACGTGGCCGCAGGAAAGGTGGGGGAACCAGAGCCAGTGAGGAGAAGTGACTTCCCCAAAGTCAGCAGAGCCGGGACCACCATGCAGGTCCTGCCTCAGTTGGGCATTCTTTCAAGGCACACGCTGCTGTCCCGACTGGGTCTGGGACTCTGTGGACCTTGTAGGACCCACCCTTCTCTGAGTCCACACCAAGGAATCACGTTTCACGTCAGGTCAGCATTTCCCAGGCATCCAGCTGGAGGAGAAGCCAGCCCCCCAAGTCTCCAGAGAGATCTTCAGGCATCTGGGCTCTGTTTCTGTGTGTTTAACAAGGAAGATCCCTCCCTTCACTTCCAGTGTCCCTCAGCAAGCGCCCCCTGTGAGCTCCAGGACAGCCCTGCCAAGGCCCTCATGATCACCCTGTTTCTATAAGAAACGAGGGGCTCAGAAATGATTTGCCAACAGATGTGCAGTGGGGTCTGAGGCTGCACTGGGATTGAGCCCCACTTATCTTATTGGGGTTTTACTGCCAGTGTCTCCCCAGTGACGGGGTCCACTGGGTGTGGGGAAGGGTTGCCAATTTCAGGTTTCTGGTTTCCCCAAGTTGGCAGCGTGTCTGCCCCATGTCCGTTCACTGAGTGACACGGGCCACAGGGAGCTGCCCCCAGACCCACAGAGAAGCTAGGACAACGCCTCTGTGTTCTCAGATGCCGCCACCCTCGCCTGTCCCTGCGGTGTGAAGCTGTGCACTGCCCATCCACGCCAGGCATACTCAACCCAGGCATCCAGAGGCTTCCATCAATGATCTCCAGTCTGGAATCTGCTGGCTGCCGAGGCACGGTCAGGGCTGCCCTTTTAGCCACCCCATTCCAAGATCTCCTTGACCTCTTGGATAGCTCTTGTCCTGTCTTGTCCAAGACTGAGATACCCTTACCCAGCTCCAGAAACTTGTCTCTTCCCCATTTCCAGTTCAAGGTGGAACAGTAGCTAGCACCTTCCATGCATGCTCACCGGGGCAGGGCAGAGAAAAGGTGTGCTTTTGCCCATCACTCGTTCTGGGTCCCTGGAGAGCCAGGACTCCAGCCATTTCTGCTGTGTGATTCCTGCTCGATGCATTACCGTCAGCAGAGGGATGAGGGCAGTGTTGAGCTGGATGCCGCCTGATAGAGCGGGGGCTCCCTCTGCTCCTGCGTGGTGGGGCTGCCTCTGCTCCTGCGTGGTGGGACCCCATCAGGCTCCTGGTGATTGGTCAGCAGGGGGACTGGAGCGCCCCTCGGCACCTGCTCACCCACAGATCTGCCACCTCTCCCGCCTCTGTGAGCCTGGACCCCTGACCTGCGTCTGTAAAGACCTGAGATTTGCATTTTGAAGTCAGGTGAGCTTGGGTTTGAATCCTGCCTCCCTCCACGCAAGCTGTGGAACCCTGGGCTCTTCTCAGAAGCCCCTGGTCCTCAGCTCCTTCATCTGTCCCGTGGGGACAGGACGTCCTACCTGGCAAAGTTGGGGTAAGGCTGGAGGCACACCTCCCTTCTCTCTTCAGTCATATCTTTGCTCCGAGGTCCACCCTGACCGCCCCCTGCCCCCCCACAATCTAAAATCCTCCTGCTTCACAGACTTATCTTCAAAACCCTTGTCACCATTAGCCACAGGATGGGTTTATTTGCTTATTTTTTCATTGTTTGCCTCCTCGTCATAACGTAAACTGTATGAGGGCAGGATGACCCCTGTCACTCAACACTGTATCCTCCATGCCCAAAACAGTCCCTGCATATACTAGGCCCTCAAAAGTATTTGTTAAATAAATGAATAGACGTGTATTTGCCCGTCCTCAGTGTCCTGCCCTCACCTGTCCCCACAGGTCCTGCTCTGTGCTGTCAGTCCTGTCCTACCCTCTGGTCTTACACCTACTCAGAACTGAACCAGATGCTGCCAGCCCCCTGATTTTGGTCATTGCCACCTTCTGGAATCCCTGAAGCCATGTTCCCTACTGGGTTGGGCAACATGGGCCACCCAGATTAATTAATAAATGCAACAAAACATTCCCCCTCCAAAGGGTTGGGCTCTGCCCTCTAAGCTTACCATCTTGGGTTTGCGGGGCGGGGCAGAGAAAGACCAGCAGGTAGGCGGACTACCATGTATGAGGTCCCTGCTGGGCTGGGGTTCAGTCCCAGTCCTGAAGGTGCCTCGGGGGAGACCAACAAGGTCACATCGTTTCAGGAACTGGATCCTGGCTGGTTGTTGTGTGTGAGACTGTGTTTTGGTTGCAGGTGCCAGAAACCAAACTCAACCAGTTTAATTAAGTCCAAGAGGAACATTGTTGGCTCAAGGCATCAGTTACAGGAAGAGCAGAGTAGGGACTGGGGAAGGGATAGCCACAACCAGAAACCCCACGTCCCTCTTTCTTAACCTTGTGTATCTATTTCTCTCCGGGGTCTATTTCCAGGTCTCTCGTATGTCTATTTTCTTCCACTGCGGTCACTGGGGGAGACACGGCCCTGGGACCCTGAGATCTGAGAGAAAAAAGAATCTGTTCTCTCACTCCCACCTGATAAATCCTAGGGAAGGACTGTGGTTGGCTCAGCTGGGTTGAGAGCTCTGCCTTGGACATGTCACTTCGGTCCAGAAGGTCAGGCACTAGACAGGACATCCCACGCCCCTCCCGTGACCTGGGCTTTGACCAGAGAGGGAAGAAGCAGGACTGGGCCAGCATGAAGGGTGGCTACCGTGGCTACCGTGGATCTGGGTCTGCAACCACATCATGCCTGTCCTGGAGTCTAGATGCCCTCTGCTCCCACCTCTGCCACAGAAGCTTCCTGCTTCCTGCTTCCGGCTCCTCCTGCCGCAGCTCCACCTGCTTCTTGGCATGCCCTTCCCTGGGCCCCCTTCCCTAGGGAGCAAACTGCTAAGAGTTAGTTTCTCCATTCTCAGGTGTTCTGGGCTGTGGCTGCCCCTGCCCCCATGTGCTTCCCTGGGCCTCTGAGCTGGGGCCCCCCTGAGGGACTGAGGCAGGATCACGTGATATCCGTGCTCTGGAGCACATCTGCTCCCTGTGCTTAGGGGAACCCAGGTAAACGATGTGCAAACGTCATGGGGCTAGAATGTGGAGCTGAAGGGAAGGATCTGGGTGAGGGCTCAGAGGTACACCCTTCATCTGATTACCTCAGAGGCTCTGGGGAGCCCGTCTTGCTAAAGAGGATGGTCTCGTTCTCCAGGCCCTGGTGTCCCAGAGTTCCCGGGACAGGGATGTCCTTGAGAATCCAACTCCCCGAGCAGCTTCACCTGGATTTACCTCATTCAAAGGAACGTTGAGTTCTTGCACCAAGTCTTGCCTGCCAATTGCTGCTCTGAGCTGTCCAGAGAGGACTCAAGGTGAACAGCCAGGATGGGAAGCTCTCAGAGGGCAGAAAGAACCAGTGCTGAAAGTGAGGCAGGGGGTGGGGGCTGTGGATGGTGAGTGCCTTTCATAAGGCACTGAAAGCGTGGCAGAAATGGCAGCCACCCAGCCTGTCTGGGCACCCACTGTGGGCCAGGCATCCAGAAAGCTCCCTCCTTGCCTACAGGGAGCTCACGGTCAGATGGGTTGCTTGGGTGCTGAGGCCCTGACTCACTCGCCCCGTCCAGCCCATCTGAATCATGGCGCCTCTGGTTGCCCGGGCCAGGTCCCTGGCCAAGCCCTCTGCACAGCTGAGTAACATTAAGAACTTGGCATCCCTCACAGCATGCATCAGATCCTCTGGGCCTTTTTCTTATTGTTGTTGTCAGAGGCTGATGGGAGTTTGGGAAGCAAATGAGGAATGTGTTCATTTAGGGCCAGGTTAAAACTGGGCTGCAGGGCGGGTTCAGTCTGAGGGGAGAGCCTGCAGGGCGTCAGGTCCATGTCCAGTTGGTGGGCTCTGGGTGGCCAGCTCCAAGCTCTGGGTGCATGGATAGACTTGTTCCTCTAAGCCCCATCTCCCCATCTACAAAAGAGGGGAGAACAGCAGAACCCACCTCCCAGGCCCGTGAGAAGATTGAGTGAGAGCAGGCAGGGACAGTGCCTAGATCAGCACAGAGGGGGTGCCCTGTAACATAACACTGGTGCTCCATGGTGCCTCAGTCTCTCCATCCATGCTGTCCATCTGCCCTCCTCCTCTGTCACCCCATTCCCACTGGCCACAGTGTGAGGACATCTAAGTTCCTCAGAAGACCCCACCTGGTCCCTAGCACCCTCTCCAGCCCCTCTCTCACCATACTTTCCCCAACATTCTAGGCCCTAGAACTCCAGAACATTCCAGGCCCTAGAACATTCTAGGCTCTAGAACTCTAAGAACATCCCAAGCCCTGGAATTCTAGAACATTCTAGGCTCTAGAACTCTAAGAACATCCCAAGCCCTGGAATTCTAGAACATTCTAGGCTCTGGAATAGGCATGGCACTTCCCATCAAGCACACCTTTGTGCTTTTGTTGACCTTGTTCCCTTCAAATGTGTCCCCACGTTCTTCAGCTGGCTAACTCCTCATCTTCCTCTTGTGGCAGGAGGTGACACGATGAGATTTTGGCCTCCCATCAACCCAGGCAAGTGACATTCCTCAGCTCAGATCACCTCCTCTGAGAAGCCTTCCATGACCTCACCTGCCCCCCAGATGTTCTTAGCTGAACTTCCTCTGTGCCCCAGTGAGCTGAGGATCCCCCACCAGGGCCCCCATGTCCCTGCTCTGGTTTCTCTCTGGCTGTGAGCCCCGGCACCTCAGAGAATTCCTGCATCACTGGGGTGGACCTGTAGGGGGTGTCCTCTGACACTTTTTGAGAGACTAAATGAAGGACTCGTGGAGATGGGGCAACAATGGCCTCCCAGTTAGGAGAACAGAGCTGCTACCCTCAATCGTTTGCCCAGACCCTATCAGGCCTCACTTTCCAACCAAGGACCACTGGCTCTGAGAAGACCCAAGTCCAGCCCTGCTCAGCCACCAGCTGAAAACCTTGGACCATCAAAGAACACTGAACACAGCTTCCTGCTACAATTTATTACGCAGATTGTCATGGTGAGAGAGAAGAGAGAGGTGTAATTGGAAAGAGGCCTGAGAAAGTCACTGTGATATTTCAGCTGATGAAATCTTTTGCCAGCTTTTCTCTTTGAGTCCTTGTTGTGTGTGCGTTTGTAGGGAGGCGTGAGAGTGAGGTCGGCAGGGGATATGGGAGCAGGTGGTGGGACTTGCTGACGAACGTCTTCTAAGATTCTTCAGGGTTAATTTTTTTAAGTTACTCAAAGATACACCAAAGGTTAGAGTTCTGGAAATGGGAACCAGGTTGGTTCCCTGGAAACCGAAAACTAAAGTGGCTGATTTGTCCAAGTCAGACTCTTCTCCCTAAAAGATTGCCAGGCTCGTAGGACCCTGTGAGTTAGACTTCTGGGACCGCCAGCCCAGGTCAGCATAGATTAGGGACCCATGCCTGATCAGTCTCCACTTCTTTCTCTTCTTTGTCTGCCCACCATCCCAGCATCCTTTGTTGCCATGAGGGTCCTAATGGTCCCTGGGTGATCTCCACAGTGACTCTGGACTTCAGTTTCCCCTCTTAGGAAATAGAGAGATAGTCCCTTCTCTGCCATCCTCATAGGAAGGCGGTGAAGATCAAATAGCTCAAGCATGAGAAATAACTATTTTCCTCTTAAATGAGAAATGAGTAGTAGAGAAGAGGCAGCGGGCTAGGAGCCAGGACGTGTGAATCTGAGCCCTGGCTTTCTCTGATCCATGGAGAGATGGGCCCTTGGGTTACTCACCCTCTCTGGGCCCCCATTTTCCTTATCTAAGAATAAGAGTCTTGACCCTTGGCCTTGGCTGATTTCAAGGGCCCTGCCAGCTCCAACCTTCCAGAAGCCTGCACATCCCATTTCTTCTTGACTAAACTGTACTTTTTTTGTGGGGATGGGGTGGGGCATGGTCCCATGAGATCTGGTGCAAAGTTCTTCCCAAAGGATGCAGCCATGGAATGCTCGCTCAGGACCCACCATGAGGCTGAGACTCCCTCCATATCACTGGCCATGCCAGCTGAGACTGTGGCCTTCCAATTTTCCAAGCATGTTATGGAATCTGACCTGGCCTGGCTTCCCTGGCAGCTGGGCTACTCCTTCTGACTTGGCAGGTTGAAGGAGGCTGCCTTCCCTGAAACTGACTCAAGGTTTTGAAAGTCATTCATCACTGTTAAGTCTTCATGGGTGGGGTTCTCTATTCCTGCTAGAATTTCCTCCGGGATTGGTCTCTCATTGTGACGGGCTTTCACACCAGTGCCACTTAGAGGGCCCATCATGATGAAGATGGGGACTTGCGTTCCAGTCCCAGCTCTGCCACCTCCTAGCTGTGTAGCCTTGCAGAAGTCACTTGACATCCCAAGGTCTCTATGTCCCCAGGGGCAGGACAGTAGGAAAGAAATACCCCTGCCCATCTCATAGGGTGGTGTGAGGCCCAAAGGAGATGATGGGTGGGCAGGGGCTTCCTGGTCGATGAGAGACTGTGGACTCGTGCAGGGGATGCTATATCTCTGCCGTGGTTACTTAGCAATGGCAGCACTAAGCTGTGACAAGTCCCCGAGTCAATTCATCGTGCTGAAAAGGGGAGTGGTTAAGGTGGGCAAACTTTCCCAGTGTGACGCAGTGGAGAGAGCATAGGAATGAAACGCCACCATACTTGTCACCTCTGCAATCGAGATGGATCCCCAAATCTGGTGGCCCCCAAACATTAAATAGGGGCAGTAGTGAATTTGCCCAGTAATTACGTTGGGATCCCCCAGAGCAGACCCTCAACACATAGATTAGATTCAAGTAATTTGGTGATAACCCAGGAAGGATGGGGAAGCGGGTAAAGGAGGGAGGATCCCCCAGAACCTCTGAGAGAGGGTGCAGAACACACCCAGAGTCACTCCACAAGGGGGCCAGGAACCTAGCTTGTGTTTGTCTACCAACTGTGAGTTGCTCTCAGGGTGTTAATGCCCCAGAGCTTCCTGCCTGTCTACGTGTGGGCCACCGATGCCCTACGTGACCAGAGAACACGCTTACGCAGAGATGCAGGAAGCCAGGGGACTCCAGGGCCAGCTGACGGGGTGCAGGCCGGATGCTGACAGTGACTGCTATGCCACCTCGTAGGCTGTGTGAGGGTGACAGGAGGTAATGGAGGAGAAAACCATGCCTGGCCTTGGCGAGCACCAGAGAGCTGTTTGCTGTCATTGCTATCTATCCACCAACTTCCTCTGTCCCCAGTAGAACCTTCTCCAGACATCATGGGCTTCAAGGGAGGCTGCCGCCAGCCCAGCCTCAGGGCTGGGGTCTTGGTTGATCTAAATCAATCATGGTGCTCCAGGCCCCTTGCCTGTGATTGGTTTAGGCATGGACCTGGGATGACTTTCTGGTCCATGAGACACAAGGAAGAGGAGGCTGGCTCCTGGTGGTCTCCTGAAAGCCCCTGCATGTTCTGTGTCTGTAATCACTCCTGGAGCAGGGGCTGCCACCTTGTCATGGTTCAGGTGGCCCCAGGTGGCTGGAGCACCTTCCAGTAACTTCTAGAAAGAAGATGGCTTGAGTCTGATAGCTCCGTACCTAAAACTTCCTTCAGCAGGGGAACCCGAGCACAGGTTTAGCTCCAAGATAAGCTTCCCACAGAATCAATATGCATGTTTTTCCTTCTTTAAGAAGGAAAAAAAGAATGCTCTGGCATTTTTCCTTTAGAGCCACCCTCTCTGTCTCCACAAGCTGATCTAATTTGCAATCAACGTTGCATATTTCCCATTCTAAAGGTCTGGGGAGCTGGGCCTGGAAGGCAGGAAGGTAGTCATTTGTGATGGAACTGAGAAGGCTGGAGAAGCTTCCACATTCCTGCATATTCGCACCTCTCTGGGACAGGACTTGGGCACTGCAGTCAGCTGTGTCCTAACGACTTCCAGCTCCTTCTGGGAGCCTGGGAGACCAGATGAAATCATTGGGTTGTGAAGCAATTTTACTTGGAATGAATGGTGAATTTTGTTTTCTTTTGATAAAGAAACACCAGCCTGTATCTGGCCTTTTTTTTTTTTTTGGTAGTTAATTTTAGGAAGGACTTTTGAATGCAGTTAAGATGAGGTTGGACAAGGTCACACTTGGGGTTGTCTTGGAGCTGCAGAGCCCATCCATGGCTGTAACAATGGCGAGAGGGAAGGCTTATGACCTGAGGCCTCAGCCCTGCCGGAGGGACAGGAGGGCTCAGGTCCAGGATTTGGGGGACCCCAGGAGCTGCAAGCCTTCCCTGACCCCTCCCTGGAGAAACAATGCCTCAGGGAGAAAGCCTGCTTTCAAATGGGCTGACAGAGCTGTGTGAACCCTCCTGGGAAACTTAGGGCCTTGGTCATGAGAAAATAGGCGCCCATGAGGGGAGAAATGAATACTCTGTTTTTTTCCCCGAGGGCAAATATGTTTATTTACAAAACGCACAAACCCTCCCTCCCAGAGTGCAATGCCTGTGGGAGAGAGGGAGGTCGGGGCCTCACACACCTGAGACCCCAAGAGTACCAGGAGGGGCGTGGCCTAGGCAGGGCCGGAAGGACACACTGGCGCTGCCTCAACACCAAATCCAGTAGTGGGTAGGGCTGGAGTGGTGAACACTCTTAATAGTAATGATGATGGTTACTTTGCCCAAGGCACCCTTTGTGTTCTCTCCAGCTCCCCTGTAAGGCAGACACCATCATTCCCACTTTTATACGCAAGGAAATCGAGGCTCAGAGGGGTTGTGTCCCTTACCCAGGGCCACCTGTCTGGTAGGAAGGTGACCAACTCCCCCGATTGGCCCGGGATGGTCCTGGTTTTAGCACGAAGATTGCCACATCCCTGGAAACCTTCAATTCTGGGCAAACCAGGACAGTTGGTCACCCCAGAGGAGTCAGAGCCAGGATTAAAGCTGAGTCCAATGGGTCCCCAAGCCCGTTGCTCTCACATCTACACCACGCCAGCTGCTAGCTTCCAGCCCTCGTGAGATCTTCCCACTCAGGGTGAAGCCCATAAGCAAGGCCATGCAGTGGGAAGATGGGGAGGAAGAACTTGAACCCAAGACTGCCTTTCCCCAGAGTCTCTTTTCCTTATAAGATCACAATGGTGGAAGGTTCCAGAATGCCTTTAGCCCTGTGGCGTTGCTGTGAATGGGTAGGTATGCCTAGTGGTTATACCTCTCCAGGGGCTGTGCACACATCTGGAGGGAGAAAGCTGAGTCTCTGCAACAGCTGCCTCCTTGCCTGGCCTGGAGCCCTGCCTGGGAGAGAGCGGGACACACGAAGGCTTCACGGCGTGAATGAGAGGCGAGATCACACATGGGTTTGCTTTCATTTAAGCAGCAACACAAACGTTCAACGACTCAATAATTGGCAGACATAAATACAGACATAAAATAAGGACCAGTTTTAAAAGAACTCCAAACAAGTACAATGTGGTAACTTTTCTCATTAGCATCAACCGTTGTCCTTCATTATGTGACATAATCTAACTCTGGTGTTCTTCCAGGCCTGGGCTAAGCTGCTCGCTCTCTCGCTCGCTCGCTGTCTCTCTGTCTCTCTCTGCGTGCGTGTGTGTGTGGTGTACAAATCTTCTGTGAATATACTTATATTCACAGAAGTTTTTCAAGCCGTTTCTCCTTCATGGAAGCTGTTTTGAATTTATGAGCAACTGCAGTGGAAAACTTGCTCTTTCATTGTGGCTGGCATGGAACATCACATTCAGCTGCTTGTCCTAATTAGCCTAAGACTTGTTGCTGTGTTTTGCTACTCCCCAGCATCTCTGTCTTCCCAGCCACCCTGGTTCCAAGGCCCCTGTATCCTCATTCTTTGTAGCTAGAACAGAGCCCAAGCGGAAGGACATGCCAGCTGAGTCTGTTTTGAGTGGCTTCTGAGTCCTGGCTCTTGGCAAACCACTAGTGTATTCCAATATCCATCCTCCTCTCTTTCTATGGTAAGAGGAGCGTGACTTTGGGCTGAGCCATGGCCACCCTCAAAAGGAAGACTACATTTCTCAGATTTGCTGCTCGCTGTGGCTATTTGGCTAAGTTTTTTCGCTCAAAAAGTATGAGTGTGATTCGTACAAGCTCTGAGTTGTGCCCTTCAGGGGAGGGCTGTACCCTCCTCAGCATCCTTTCTTCCCTTCCCACTGATTCAAACGTAAGCGTGGTGCTGGTGGACTCAGCAGAAACATTTGTTCATTCATCTCATTAACATAACCAAACAAGACTCCACAAGGGATAACCCACAGAGATAAAAGACAATAGAAATAGACCTACAGATTTGTCAGATGTTGGAAAGATCGGAGGCAGATGATAAAGCAACATCATGGAGATGATCCAACAACAAGCTAGGAGAAACTTGGTTCCCTGCAGCCTCGTGGCTGCCTGGCTAGCCTGCATATGTGAGAGAGAAAGAAATGCTTATCCTGAGCCTCTGCTCAAGTAACTGAGCGGTAACTAACCCCACATCTGATAATATATGGTCCTTCTGTAGCAGCTGGGTTTTTTCACATGCAAACAATTTTGGTTTAATCATGAACAACAATAAAGTAGTTCACACCCTTCTTTTTTTTTTTTTTCCTGGTACGCGGGCCTCTCACTGCTGTGGCCTCTCCCGTTGTGGAGCACAGGCTCCGGACACGCAGGCTCAGTGGCCATGGCTCACGGGCCCAGCCGCTCGGTGGCATGTGGGATCCGCGGCATGTGGGATCTTCCCAGACCGGGGCATGAACCCGTGTCCCCTGCATCGGCAGGAGGACTCTCAACCACTGTGCCACCAGGGAAGCCCCACTCCTTTCTTAAATGGAGGCAGTTAGGGGGAAATTGCAAGGGACTACTGATAGGATTTAGAATTGGTTGGATGCAGTCGAAAAGGACAGGGAGAAAATGATGGTGGAGAGGAAGAAGAGGAGGAATAGGAGGAGGTAGCTTGGTGGCACCTAAACTTTATTGAGCGCCATATGTATACTTGGAACATACTGACGCTAAACATTATTTGTTGTTTATGTGAAATTCAAATTTAATGGGGTGTTCTGTATTTTATCTGGAAGCCCGATTTCCACCTCAACCTCCTACTTCACCTGGATATTTCCTACTTATCCTACCAGACTCAGCTCGTGTGCAGATTCCTTAGGGAAAGCATTCCTGCCTCCTAGCCCAGACTGGACCCTTGTTACAGCTTTTCCCAGGACTGTGCTTCTGCCCCCAGAACCTTATCTCTGTTTGACTATTTGATTAGCCTCTTTCTCAAAGTAGGCTGTGAGTATCTGATGGCAGGTCCACCCCTGCTTTTGCTCATCACTGTTTCTTCTCCTACCCCTGTAGTGTATCTGGCACCTAGTAGGTACACAATAGATAGATGTACAATTAAGTAAAGGCTGGCTGAGGAATTTGTCCAAGACCAGCCACTTAGCAGGTAGGAGAATTAGGATTCAAATCTAAGGAACAAAGACAAGAGCTGTTTTAAAGGAAAACTGACCCCATAACTTGGCCTCTAGTGTCCCCTGGCTGCTTCTGCAGCCTCCTTGTGGAAGGCAGCTCAGCGGGTCAGGCAGGGCTTTGCCTGAGACTGAATCCAGGCTCAATGACTGCTTATCTGGGTGGCCGTGGGCTAGCCACCTAACTTCTCTGCATCTCAGCTTCTCTATCTGCAAAATGATGATAAAAAATAATAATAGCTCTCTCATGGAATCGTTGTGAGGATTAAATGAGCTGGTACATCTGGAGCCCTTAGAAGAGGGCTAAGTGCTCAGTAAATGTGAGCTTCTGTTATGCCATCTCTGCCTTGCTTGCTATAGTCCAGCCACACCCACAGAACTGTTTCCTACCTGAGGGCCTTTGCATGTGCTGTTTCCTCCGCCATGGAAGCCCTTCTCATGCTCTTTTGCCTGGCCAGATCCTTCTAATTCTATCTCTAATTAAATCTCGACTCCTTTCTCAGGAGGACTTTCTCTGCTCCCACCTGTTGATGTTTTGTACTCACCCCCTTCTCCATCCTGTCTCCTCGGACCGCTGACCACGATATGTAGTGAAATGTGTATTTGGTATGTGTTTGTTTAGGGTCTGTCTTCTTCCATCAGACTGTAAGAGGGCAGGGACCTCTTCCTTGTTCTCCAAAGACCTACAGTGGCCAGCACAGTGCCAGGCATACAGTAGGTGCTCAGTCAGTGTTTGGTGAATGAATACATGAAAACAAAACCACCAGGACATGGTAGCTGAGGGCACAGAGTGGGGCAATGGGAGGGCAGTGAAGGGGCCTGGGAAGTGGGGAGCAACATTGCTTTTAATGGAAACAGGGAGTGGGGGGGGACCCGGACTCCATTAATTTCAGTGAATGCTTGTCCAGCGTTGTGTCCTTTGTTGTACTTCTCTCCTGTCAGTCACTCACGCTAGTCTATGAAAACATCTCAAGGGGCCAAGTAGCACAGATGAAAGCTCTTATGACCTTGAAAGCTATTTCTTCCCGTTGCGGCTGCCTTAAGATTTCTGTGTACATCTAGGGGATGGATGAAAATAAGGATAACCATCACTGCCAGGAGATGCCAATTTAAAAATGTACATTATATGAAATACTTCTTTAGAATCCCACAAGGTATCTTCTCCCAATTTTACAGATGTGCTAAAGAGTCTTAGAAGGAATAAGTGATTTGCCCAGAGTCACAGGAAGTAGAGGACTGCTGGGATTGGAACCCAATCTGACTGCCTCTGAAGCCCATGCTCTTGCCTGTCCATCCAACAGCCTGTGAAAAGCTAGAGTTTGACATGATTGGTCTGGCTACCCATCCTAGATCAGCATGAGGCAGCAAGGGCCCAGAGGGTCTCAGGGGCCATGCTTCAATACCAGCAAATTGCATGCCCACCAGGCCCTGCTACAGGGGGAGCAAACTCTAGCTTGGTAGTAGCTTGAGTTACTCCAGCTTGATACTTTCCTGATTCTTTCATCCTTTGATTCATTGATCAACCTATTCATTCATTCAATAAAATGAATTGTACAAGGCAATCACATATACAGGAAATTGTAGGGAAATATGACGTCCCTGGAGTCACAGGCTTTGGGGAAGTGTTGACCTTTGTGTTGCCAAGGTCCTGGGATTCAGCAACCAGATGAGCCCTTGAATGAGCCCTTGAATCTCTAGGACGGGGTCCAATAATGGAGACTCACAGAAGACATCGGCTCCTGTGAGACCACTGGGAGTCCTAGGCACATCTCACCTCTGGTTAATCTTTGTGTCCTCACAGTCTTAACAAAAAGCAATTGGTTTGCTTTGTGTGTGTGTGTGTGTGTGTGTGTGTGTGTGTGTGTGCGCACACACATGCACTGTAAAAAGAGTGGCCAAGAGGGATTTAATTCAAAACAAACATCACTAAAAATATGCATCTCCATTGGATGAGGGTCAATTAATGATGTGAACAAAGAAGATACAATGTCAACAGTCATCTGTTTATTCAAGAGACATTCACTGAGGAACCCTGGGTGCCAGGGCCTGGGTCTCATGGGCCCCACAATTTAGAGGATGGAAGGACAATAAACAATGACCATGAAGTGACCCATGGGCTGAGAAGGGGGTGGACACGGAGCTGTGAGCCCCAGGTCTGTGTTGTCACGTCTGTCTCACATCTGTCCTCTCTCTGGGTCCTCAACTTCCTGAGGGCAGGAGATGCCTCCTGGTCTTGTCTGTCTCCCTGCGCAGGGCCAGTTGGATGCAAAACACAAGCGAGAGGCCCCTTGTTCAAAAAAAGGAAAAAATGCCAACAAAGTTACAAAAATACAGAGTTTTTCTTCTTTTGTGGCCTCTTTCTTAAATTCTCATGGTGTTTTAAAATATTTACTATTTAATAGCCATCTAAGTAAATAAAAATTATTAACATGACTTTCATCATTTATCTTTAAATTGTGTGATGCCGTTTTCAATACAAATCTAAGAGCATTTAACTCTTATGCAGAATCTCAGGAATTCCATGCTCATAGCTCGTATGTGAACACGTGGTTCATTCTTACCAGAACAGGGGAACCTGCCCAAAAGTAACTCACCTGTTCTCATTTTGCTTCTTGATGTGCACACTTTGCTCTCAGTCTTCAGCTCACTGATGAGTGAGGAAGGATGGAAAGGTAAAGGAATTGTGGGTCAGTCAGTCCTTCCTTTCCTTGTATGTCATCATTCTCAGCGTGAGATTGGCTAATACAGGGAAGTGACAAGAGATGGAAGGGATGTGATAGGATTTCTTGGTCGTTAGTGTTTCTTAGAATATCATTGCCTTATTTCTGCATTCGACATAAGTTCCAGTTGAAAAAAGAAGGTGGAGGCTGTCAGAGCCCCCTGCTACTCAGTCACAGATGTAACATGCTTACCTTGAACTTGCATTGAGTCTCGCTGAACTCCCGCATAGTGGGTCCACAGGACCCACAGGGCTTCATGAATGCTGGATGTGGATGGCGTGGCAAGGAATGGCAGGCATACATGCTATATGTACCTCCTCTGCTCTATGGTCCCACTGGACTTCACTTATGAAACACAAGTTGAAAGACAAAATTATTAAGAATTTCAAGATGGTGATAGCAGAGCATTCAACCAAGCATGGGGTCCTTCCAGGTGTGAGGGTCTGAGAAACTGCCCAGGTTCCATGTCCATGAAGCTGGCCCTGTCCCCAGGGCCTTGGCCAATTTTGCTGATGAGTGAAAATCTTCCCCAAGGTGATCATATTTGATTTACGGTTGATTGGCCAAATGGAAGTCTCCCAGGCAGAGAAAGGGAGACCTAACAGAGGCAGGAGAAGTCATTGCAGGATGGGGGTTGTGGTCAAGTTGGCATGGCTCAAGTATCTTGTGCCAAGGAGGGAGGGGCAACAATGAGGTTGAATAGGAGAGCTGGAGCCAGGTTGGAAATGTCTTTGTATTCTAAACTAAGGAACTTGGACCTCTACCATTGGCAATGGGAAACCACTGAAGACGCCATTAGATCTTGGGCTCAGAAAGAGGGATCTGTTGTAGAGCAGGCAGGATGGTAGGGGAGTGGCAAAGAGGCTGGTGCAGAGAGTCAAGGCCAGAGACAATGGGGTCTGGATGTGGGTGAGGCTGCAGGGAAGGGAGGGGGGGCTCACTTGAGGGAGAATACCCAGGTACAGCCCATAGGGCAGGGTGAACTTCCCGACAGAGGCGGGGCAGCCAGGTGGAGGCCCAGGGCGAGCCTTGGGTTTCTCATTTGGGCAGCTGGGTTTTCTAACTTCTAAACCCAGAGGGTTTAGACATATCACAGGGTCTAGAGACCTCTGATCCACGGCCTGAAAATTCTTCCATTTACTGTTCTCTCCTGCTGAGGACGAGAGCGTTAAAGCACAGAAAGGAAAACACAGCAGAGGGCATGCTATTTTTAAGAAAGCCTGTGGCACAAATAAAAACACAATATTTTAAGTCTTTGTTTATTTGCAGGGGAGAGACCATGTCAGCCTGAAGGTTCTGGACAGTGAGCCAACCCCCGCCAGCCCCTGTAAACACTCCCAGACGATAAATAACAGTAGCACCAGTGTTAAAGCCCCTCATTAGGGTCTTGGCATGAGCACACCTTGATCTCAGAGGTCCCCCTGAGTTGTGCGTGCTTCTCTTGAATTCCAAGAGATGAATCTTTCTTCTTGTAGTTCCCAAGCAGAGCAATGGCTAGAGGAAGGTGGAAAGACTTGTTTGTGCCAACAGAAACTTGTTGTTGTTGTTATTGTTATTTATTTATTAGGCCTTAAGAAGCATCCACACCTTACCCTCGCAACAGAAAGTCCCTTATAGTGTTTGACTCTCCACACACTCCTGTACCGGAGCCTAGGCCCATTTAATAAATGAGAAAAAAGAGGCTCCTGGAGGCTAGTGCCTTGCCTAACGCCATATGCTGGAAAACACTGGAACTTTCTCCTCGTGCTTCTTGGTCCGAGGTCCAAGCATTAGATCAGTGCTTCATTTTCTTGCAAAAGTACTCCTATCAGAGAGAGGTTGTCTTGGGGGTTCTAGAAGGAAGTTTATAGTGGTCCCCTCAAATAAGGAAACTGTCATTTAAGTCTAATGTCTTATCTTAATTCATACAAACATTGCATCTTGTGGTATATTATAACCAAATATGTTTTTTAAACATAGATATAATTCATTGAATGGCTTATCCAGTAAGATAGATGCTCTAAGAAGACCTGCTGTATTTATCCTGTGTCTTAGCCACTGGGTAGGTCTTTGGCGTACTTAACCATACATTGAAGGGAACTGCATCACACTATAGCTGCCACTGTGATCTAAAAACAGGATGAGATGATGTACAAGCTACCCACAATAATGCTGGGTAACAAGCAAGCCCAGGGTTTCAGTTGCATACAACAGGAAGCATTTATTTAGCTCAAGGATCAGCTGGTGGTTGGCTGATACTGGTTGGGCTTGGTCACATGTCTGCTGGCCCGTTGGTCTCAGCAAGAATCATCTGGGCAGCTAGGCTCTGCTCCACATGCCCGTCATCCTCCTCCAGGGTCCAGTGCACCAACCCAGGCCTGCTCTCCTCATGGCCATGGCACGGGGCGCGATCATGCCATTGCTCATGTCACACCTGCTAACTTTCCATTGACCAAAGCAAGTCACGTGGCTGAACCCAAAGTCAAAGCGTAGAAAGTATTCTTTCTTTGGGAGGAAAGAATTGAGAAATCACTCAATGAAGGGTGTGGATACAGGGAGGGGTAAGGAATGGGTGCTGTTAATGAAAACTCCCACAGTGACGGGAGTATGGGTCTAGTTATTTTGTGTCACTCTTATTAACTTGCATCAGGGAACCTGGATCCTTTTCTTTTTTAAATTGAGGTATAGTTGATGTACAATATTACATAAATTTCAGGTACACAAAATAGGGATCCACGATTTTTAAAGGGTAGACTGCATATATATTTATTATAAAATATTGGCTATATTTCAGGGAATCTGGATTTTAATGGTAGCTCAGCCATGTGACCTCAGATAAGACCTGTGTTCTATCTGAGCCTCACTTTTCTCATCTGTATAATAGGAACAATCATTCCTTTTTCCCAGGGGTGTTACTAGGATAAAATAGGTGATTCTATGGAACAGCACTTTATGAGAAAGCAGGATGAAGATATTCTTACTATTACTCCATCTAATGTTTCCTGAGTGGCTATACTTAGCTCCAAATAACTTTTGACCTTCAAAATAGTCAAACCAGGCTACTGAATGCTTTGGAACAGGAATCATTATAAAAACAATGAAAGCAACCACCACCACAGCAACTATGATAAAATCACAACAGGAACGCTTTGATATTCACAATTGCCTTTCCTAGTATCTCCAAGGCTGAGACATAGCGCTTACTCTAACGAGGCTTTGCTGAATGAATAATCAAACCACTAACAGTGATCATGTATTTTAAAAACGTCTCTCTGGTTCTAAAATTAGTTTCCAAAGAGGAACTCTAGAAAAATCTTTGTGTGAGGGATCCCCCTGGAAGCCAAGCTTCACCTGCTTTGAAGAGTAGCTACTCATCTCCCCAGATACATCATGGAAGTTTTCTTCCACCATCCCCAGCACACACAGAGAGCCACTCTGAGTGTTTGTCTTTGCAGCCAAGTTGAACCATTCTGTGAGCCCAAATCCTTATCTTTATTCTCCATGGCATAGTCAAGCCCTAAATCTTGATTATCTTAGGAAAGAGAAATCTGCATTTTATTGAGGACCATCGCTGTGTCAGGCAATTCCACATGTCAATTTCTCCAGTTCTCGCTGCCTCTGAGGGAGGCATTAGTATTCACCCACTATTTACAGCTGGGACTCTGAGCTCAGAGAGATTGTGGGATCTGAACTCGAAGATGAGCTTAGGCTGGCTCTAACTTTTTCCACCGGCCTGTGGCCTGCACTGGCATTAAATAGTTGTTACTTGATTGCTCTATCAATGAACAGGTTGGAAGAAGCTACTATTAAGGTAACAGTCATTTGGCCGGAGGCAAAATGTGGAACAAGTGGATGTAATGTCTGTCCACACTCCTGCCCTCAGGACAATATCCTGTCCTCAGTAAGGCTCAGGGACGGTTCATGGTGATGTTCACGCTCTCTGGAAGAGAACTCTGGAACGGAATTCTTTTTATTGAGCTCAGGATTTTAAATTAGGCCAAGCACATCCAGAAATTTCTAAGATTCCTCTGGGTTTGAAAACACTGGATGTAGTCTAACCCCCTCATTTTCCAGATGAGAAAACTGAGTTCCAAAAATGTGAGTGACTTTTAGAGTCACCCAGCTAGTTATTGGTAGAGCTTGAGTTTTGCTGGAAAGTTCTCTCTGTCTTTCTCTATGTCTCTCTGTCTCTGCCTCTCTCACACACACTCAGCTAAGCCGGGGCAGGGGTGGGTGCAGGCAGCCTCTTCTAGCGAGTAAGAATGCCCATAATCACCCTCTGCCTTTCTGAGTGACGCTGAGAAGTTGAAGGCTGAAGGTCTCAGCGCCCTGGAGCCCCAGGGAGTCTGTGAACACTTAGCACATTTAAACGTCAGCCCTTCAAACCATCCATCTGTGGAGCTTTCCGTGGGATCGATTCCCCCATACCGCCAACGGGCTCCTGATTAGAAGCACAGCAGAGCTCCAGAAGCAGCAAGGCTAGCAGGGGAGGGACTCACTTCAGAGCCGTGACACGGTGGACAGCTGAGCTGTCAAAACAGGAAACAGATTCGCGGTGCTTGATTCAGGCTGGTTGACTGCGTGTGTGAGGGAATCAGCCCATGTGCGACAGGCTGTTTTGACAGGCTCTGGGCCGCTGGGGCGGGATTGCACTCTGTCACACATGCTTTGGGCCTGCAAATGGTCCAAACAGCTGGCCCCTTTTGCATCTTGGAGTGAACAGCTAGGATGAGCTGATTCTGCCTAAGGACAAGTTCTGCTCCCTAAGAGAGAGGGCCCTGGGCCAGAGCCCCCGTGGTGTGCACCCAACTTCCCCACTCACTGCTGTGGAATCTTGGGCAAGTCACTGAGCCTCTCTGAGCCTCCGCTTCCTCCTCTTGAAAATGGGGACAATACTAGAGACCGAATTTAACTCACAGGTAAGCAACCCATTGCTGTATCTTAGCGGACCTTAAGGCACAGTATTTAATTCACAGTTAAATAACTCATCCACTGACATTAGTGGAGGTTGAATTATGAAATTTAGAACTTGGAGCATTGCAAACGGAAGGCACTCAGCAGAGGTTGGTCGATGCTCTCACCAACATCTGACCCTGTACCTTCTGCCCTTAAGTCCAATAGGAGGGAGCTCCAGCTGCTTCAGCTTTGTCCAGGGACATCAACCCCGAGTTTTGAACCTGAGCCTCCTTACTTTCTTCCTAAAATTAACATCTGTCACTGATTGGACACCTGCCATATGCCCAGCATTGTGGTGGGCACTTACTCACAGTACCTCGTTCTACTGCAACAACAAATCTATAAAGTAATGACATCCAAATTAAAAATGGCCAATGAGTGTTATTTAAACATTCAAGGTGCACCGTGAACACTTAATATGTATTAACTTGGTTAATTAAGTTTTAGGTCTTATTTCCCCCATTTTGCAGATGGAGAAACCCGACGCTCAGAGAAGTGAGCTGCACAGACCAAGCTGCGGAATCCCAGACACGGAAGACCTTGGAAAGGCCCAATTTACTCTGGACAGAAGCAATCTCTCTCTCTCTCTCTCTCTCTCTCTCTCTCACACACACACACACACACACACACACACACACACTCACCTGTGTGCAACTGTGCACAGAAACTCCATCACCAGTGGTAGGGAAGGGGTTCCATGGGCTTATAACAGCGATCCTTACATATCTGAAGCCTTGGTCTGTGTCTCACTTTCCTGGAGCCCAGCAGGGGCTATGGAGATGGGCAAAAGGTGGCAAGGGCAGCAGAGACCAGGGCGGGGCGACCACAGGGTGAAGTAGGGGCTGGAAGTACAGTTTTAAAAGCTGGACAGTGGGCTGGGTGCACCGTGTCAGTGGTCCTGCATCACAACGATCCAGAGGCAGAATCCTGGTTCTCTGGAGGACCCACTGGGCTCCTCTCCATTTACTTCACTCGCTGGGTTCCCCCTACTCAGAACACCCCCATTGCCCACCCCCCCACACCCCCGCAAGCCCATCTTTCCCTAGGGAACAACTAGTCATTATTCCAGATCCAGTTAGGGGGTACCTCCTCTGGGAAGCTCTGTGCCTTCCAAACAATGGTTCCCCAGATTCCCATCAGGTCCGGAACTTTCTACCACTGGAGCATCTGCTTGTAGTCTGAGTTCCCCTCTTGCCTGAAGGAGCCCTCTGGGGCATTTCATTTCTGCCCAGCCTAGCACAGGGCCCGGGACAGAGTAGGAGATGAATAAAAGTTGGTCGACTGATGAAAATGATGAAGTCCGGGTGAGTTTTCAACCAAACAAATGGAGGGAGGAATTCATATAACAATCTCATTGGACAGATCAAGAGGCTGGGGCTTGGGAAGTGCTATGGGCTGAATTGTGTCCCCCCAAATTCCTAGGTTGAAGTCCTAACCCCTGATACCTCAGGATGTGACATTATTTGGAGCTAGGGTCTTTACAGAGGTAATCAAGTTAAGATGAAGTTATCAGGGTAGCCCGTAATCCAATATGACTGGTGTCCTTATAGAAAAGGAGACGTTTGGACACAGATTTGTATAGAGGGGAGAAGGAACGTGGGAAGGGGACAGGCAAGGAGGGAGGCCTGGAACAGAGTGTCCCTCACAGCCCCCGGCAGGAACTAGCCTTGCCGACACCTTGATCTCGGACTTTTGGCCTCCAGAACCCATTCTGAGCTACTCTGTCACGGTGGCCTTAGATAGCTAGTACAGCACAATGAAGTAACTTGCTTATTGTCACAGGCCTGTCTGTGACAGAGCCAGGATTTGAACCTGGATCAGCTAACTCCAAGATCCATTTTGGGTGAAGACTTGCTGATTTCCCCACTCTGTACCTCTGTCTTACCAGTTCTCCCATTTTCCTTTTAGAATAAGAGTTGTTCTTGGGCTTCCCTGGTGGCGCAGTGGTTGAGAGTCCGCCTGCCGATGCAGGGGACATGGGTTCGTGACCCGCTCCGGGAAGATCCCACATGCCGCGGAGAGGCTGGGCCCGTGAGCCATGGCCGCTGAGCCTGCGCGTCCGGAGCCTGTGCTCTGCAACAGGAGAGGCCACAGCAGTGAGAGGCCCGCGTACCGCAAAAAAAAAAAAAAAAGAGTTGTTCTTCTGTCTACTCAATTTCTATCTACTGCTTCTCTAAGCAGGGTCAGTTAGATCTGGGGAGAAGGGTGAAACTGAAGAAGGTTGGTGACTGGAGGCATTAAATCAAATGAAAATCACATCCGCTTATCATTTTATGTGGATTAAACTTTCTATTGTAGAAACCATAAACCTACACTGACACTTTCTGTCAGTAATGAAACTTATCTCTGTAATGAAAGCCTGACTGCTGCATTGGACACACGAGGGGCTAATCAGCAGTACCTCCAGGCCTGAGGTCCAGGACCCAGACCCTGATGGTTCAGAATGCAGAGGACAGAACCAGACTGGCTGGGCTCAAATCCCACCTTCACTGGCGGACACTCAGACAAGGTGTTTCATCTCTCTATGCCTTAATCTCTCATCTTAAACACAGGGTCAAAAATATTATCTGTTTCTTATATTTTCTTTGTTTTCCCTGTGTGGATTAAGGGAGGTGGGTAGTACATGCCCTATGCTTTGAAGGGTGTCTGTCGTACACTAAGCGCTCCATCAGTGGGGGTTATTGATAGAAGATTAATAACATTATAATAGGAATTATAATAACATTATGTATAATCATATATTAGAATGCTAATTATAATGATAGTGTAATATTAATAATGCAATTGTTAATATTAATAATTAAAATAATATATTAAAATATAATATTAATAATACTATTGATACAACGGTAAAATTGTTGCTCCTACTATTACTGGTAAGCCCTCCATTGATGTGGGTTATTGTTTTGTTGTTCTTATTATTGATATTATCAGAAGTTCCTGAAGGTCTCAACAGGTCAAAAGGGGCTACAAAGAATATTAAAATAATTTTAAAATCACTTCTTAACTGTTTATTCCATCAAACAGCCACACTTCAAATATTTGACTTTGTATTTTGCTTCCAATCATTGTTTATATGGGAATGCAGACATTTCCATGGTTATACCAGTCTCCCTATGATCACAAGCTGTGGACCATTTCTGAACCGCCTGTGTGCCTGGAGTTTTACTTGGTACCTCTTGTGTGTGATAACTTCCTTCTCAGTTTCACAATGGTTCTGTAAGTCAGACAGTCCCGAGGTCCACGTCACAGTGCAGGAAAAGGCTCCGAGACTTGCCTACTGTCCAGCCTTGTTGTGAGGCAGAGCCCAGGGTATGACTCAGCTCTCACTGGCTCCAAAGCCCTTCTTAGGGATTATCCCTGTAGGACCAGTTCCAGGAGTAGACAACTTCTCAACCTCACCTTCCAACCTCTGTGGTTCCTCTTGGTGCACTGAGGACATAGTAATTCCTCAAAAACCCAATATCTGGAATGAATTAATGAGCAAAACAAAGCCATGGGGCCCACTGTGGCTTGGAATGTTGAAAATTTGTCATCTTCATGCTTTTAATCACTTAAATCAAGTGAAGTTGCGGTAGGGTCCGCGTTCAGCTTGAACAAGCTGATTCTGCATCTCTGGCTGCAGGTGGGTGCCCTGGGTGGACCCCACTGTGGAAAGCTGGGCCAGGGATTTGGCTGGGCGAAAGAGTCACAGTTTTGCCTCCATCAGGCCCTCGTCGTGAAGGAGAACAAGGTGCCCACCTGTTTCTCTTTCCCCAAGAGATTTTCTGTCTGTGATTGTCATTCGTTCCTGGGACTAATTGCTCTGTTTTTCCAGAAATAGCTTGGAGATCTGACCACCTCCAGAAGCTGGGAGGACAGAGATACCTTGGATCCCTCAAGGGCAGCTACAAGGCAGTGTGGGGAAGAGATATATTTTCCATCAATTCCCCAGAGAAACCAGGAACTGAAATGTGTCTCAGGGAAACGATGTGAGGATCTAAATAAGTACGGCTGTAAAGCCACCCCGGAAACCATGAAGTGCTTATAAATGATGAGAATTTCTAGTAATAGGAAATGATGGTATGGGCTAAGAGATATAGAGGAAGATATAATGAGTAAATTTAAGGGGTTTAATGATAACGGTAAAAATAACGACAACTAGGGAGATCAGCTTGGCCTGGGTTTCCTGCAACTGCCCTGGTTTTAAAACTGAAAGGCCAGTGTCCCAGGAAGCCCCTCAGTGTTGGTCACCCCAGTAGTGAGATCTCAGACAACATGAATTCATTCAAAGAAATTAAAAAGGATCCATTTGCAACACTTTTTGAACAATGGCTAGAACACGCATTCTGAGTCGTTTCGCGGAGGGACTCTTTGCCGTCCTTGGTTGGTAGCACCGCTGCGACACCTGAAAAACCTCAGTTCCTTTCAGGCTTGGCAATACGTCAGAGCCAGACTCCTCAGGGACCCATCCCCTGAGATCTCGGGACTCACCAGAAACCCTGGCATTCCCATCACAGCCCCTTGCAATCTGCAAAGTGATTTCACCTATTATTTCATTTCAGTCTTCCAGCAGCCCAGGGGAGTGGAAACAGTAGGCACAATTAATTTCATTTTTCAGATTAGCAAACAGATTCAGAGAGGTTAAGCCACTCTCCCCAGGTCACACAGCTGGTGGGTGATCCAGACAAGGGCCAGGTCTGTCTGACTCTAAAGCCCGTGGTTTTTTTACAAATACTGTATGATATCACTTATAGGTGGAATCTAAAAAATACAACAAACTAGTGAATATAACAAAAAAGAAGCAAACTCACAAATACGAGAACAAACTAGTGATTACCAGTTAGGGGAGGGGGGCAATTTGCGCGTGGAGGTGTGGGAGGTACAGACTATTGGGTGTAAGATTGGCTCAAGGATTCACTGTACAACACGGGGAATAGAGCCAATATTTTACAATAACTGCAAATGGAAAGTAGCCTTTTAAAATTGTATACAATTTTTAAAAATTATATTCCATTAAAAAAATAAAGTCTGTGGTCTTTTCCCTGTAATATCTACCACTTCTCTGAGTTATTCCCTCACGTGAAAAACCAAGATCTCAGCATCAAATAAGCCAATGCCAAGACTCCACTCCAGGGAGCCCCAAAGCACGTGGCTGAGCTGAACCCCACACACCGGTGCCAAGCCAGGGGGACAATGACATGGCTTCCAGAACCTCAGTCCTCCTGGTCTGTCATATATGCTTCATGACAGTGGCAGTGTGCAGGGGTGTGGGGTTGGGTACTAAGGAGGAGGAGTGGCTTTCGGAGTGAGACAGAGAAACCTTTAAAAGAACTAATGTAAAGCAAGATGACTGTAGTTAATAATACCGGCTCCAATGCGGGAAATTTACTGAGAGTAGACTTCAGGGGCTCCCATCACACACACAAAAAGGAGAAGATAAGTTAATGAGCTTAATCAACTTAATATATTAAGTAGCTGGACTGTGGTAATCGCTTCACTATGTATATGGCTGGCAAATCATCCTGTTGCACACCTTTAACCATTTTTATTAAAAAATTAAAAATAAACCCACCTCCATCTAAGACTACGAGTCTTGACTTCCTCACCTGTAAAATGGAATTATGGTCACCTTGCAAGGTGATGGTGAGCGTGAAAAGTGATAGTGTTGGTACAACATGGTACAGCCAGGGGACTGAGAGCTACCGTTCATTGAGCCAGACGTGGTTTTAAGCACTTTGATGGATAAAATAATTTAATCTCGAGCATCTCTGTGAGGGAACGGTAGGCTAGTCCATGGGTCAGATGCAGGTCAGCACACAGGGGGCTGGGGTAGGGTCGGGCACGAGCAGGGGCTGAGTAGGTTTGCCAGATCAAATTTTCTAGTCTGAGTGTGTCCCATGCAATACTTGGGACATACTTAGGCTACGTAATTATTTGTTGTTTATCTGAAGTTCAAATCTAACTGGTCGTCTCGTATTTTTATTTGCCAAATCTGGTACCCATAGGTCTGAGCCACTGCCTCCAATAAAACCAGTGTTCATGGCTCACGTGGAACATTTCTCAGGCACTGGGGGGTGGGGGGTGGGTTGGAAGCTTACATGTACCAAGTCTGGACAGCCCTGTAACGGGAGGTGTGCATCCCCTGGGCTTCAGAGTCATCTTTGGGTCTCCTGTGAGGTTGGTTCCTTTGCATCTATCTCAAAGGGATCATCAGCAGCAAAAGAGACAGGGATTCAGATGATGTAATTACTCTTTCTTTTGCTTTCTGATGCCCATCAAATGATTTGTCTAGCCCCCTCATTTTTTCTGCTAGTCTTTGCCTATATCCCACAATTATTTTGAGTGTGAATAAGGGAAGGAAATGTTCTCTTTCATTATCTTATAAGAAATGTTTTAGGGTAGTGGTTCTCAGATTGGAGTCCTAGGACCACCAACATCAGCGTCATCAACGAACTTGTTAGAAATGCAAATGAATCGGAAACTCTGGGGTAGAGCCCCAAACTCGGTTTCCACAAGGCTCTAGGGCGTGTTGATGCCTACGCAAGTTTGAGAACCTCTGTTTCAAGCCATCCGCTTTGAATTAGGAAGCAGGAGAGCTTAGAGCCCAGCTCCACGCCTCCCTGGCTGGGTGACCTTATGCACATCACTTATTCTCTTAGACTGTTTCCTTCTGTTGAGGGTAATGGGGGAACCAAGGCCCCCAGAGCCCCATCTAGCTGTGTGTCATGTTTCCTCCCAGTCCGTCGATAAAGGCAGCCTGCTGGGGGGTCCCTGGGCACCGTGCCACAGGAGTGGGAGCAGTCTGCTAGGTCCCTGCTCCCTGCCACCCAGCCTGCAGGTCCCCAGCCAAGAACAAAACGACATGTGCTGCCACTTGGCCTGGCAAGGGAGGTGGCCCAGCGCCAGCCCCTGCTAATTGCTGATTTGCACTGAAACAGCAAACAAAGCTCTTCATGTGAATGCCCTGGTTATTTGGCCGGTTCTCCCCCAACCTCCTTTAGTCACCACCCAGAGGACTGGCCCCATACTCTGGAGCTATTCCCCCCGGGGGTTCCAGGAGGCCACATGGCCAGGGGCACTCACGCAGCCCCCGGAGAAGCCAGCCTCGCTCTCAGCAGCTAATGGGAAGGAGGAGGGTTTGCTGTTGCTCTGTACTTTTTCTCTCCCATGTTTATGCTTCACCATGAAGAAAAGAATACAATGATTTCTCTCTCAGTGGCACAGAGCTTTCGAGAGAAAGCAGCAGAGGCGAGAAAAGAGCAAGAGCCCCGACTTGCAGCCTTGGGACCCTGCCAAGACTTTCAGTCCTGCTGGGACTCACTCCCATGCCTGTAACTCAGGGAGCCCTTGGTGCCTCCCCAGCGCTTGAGACCCAGGTAGGATTGCCTTGAACCTTCGTTCCGCTGCCCGAGGGCACCCCAAGTCTCCCCAGGGAGTCTGTTAAGCCCTGGTTTTACATTCTCAGGGCCCAGCTCCTGCATCCTCATCCTTTCTCATTCTCCCACGACACCCCGACACCCACAGCTCAGCTCCATCACCAAGTACCATAAGCAAAGAGAAAACCACAGGTCCAAACATTCCACCGTGGTGTGGCCTTGACAGAGACTTGGCGGAGGGTGGAGAGGGTTATGGGGTGAAGTTAAGTGGCACATCCCACCCTCTGGCTACCCACCACATACCCTCACCTCATCACATGCAGCTTCCCTAGATCTCAGAAGCCCTGGTACCTGCTCTCACCTGGGCTTCGCAGAGCCTCCTTCACCCCGAGCAGGCTCATCATGCCAGTCTCCCAGCAAGGAACTCAGTTCCAAGAGAAGGAACTTTCCCTCATCATGTTACAAGTCATTGGTGAAAATGAACTAAGTCTCTGACCTCTGGGAGCTTACATTCCAGTGGGAGGAAAAGGGGAAAAGCACAGAAACAAATAATCATAGAATGGGTCAGGTGACGATGAGTCAATATATTTGGATTTGGAGCGATTCCCTCGCGCACAGGTGAAGCTCCCTGAGACAAGATTTTTTGTAAACATCTTCATGGAGTATAATTTACACACCATAAACTGCACATAAAGTGTACAATTTGAGAAGTTTTGACAGATGTACACACTCGTGAAACCACCACCACCAACCAGATAGTGATCCAGCTCCCCCAAATGTCCTTGTGCCCCTTTGCGACTCCTCTGTTCCTTCTGTTTGCCCCATCCCCACTGATGGTTGGCAACCACGGATCTCCTCTCTGTTACTACAGATTACTTTGCATTTTCCGAAGTTTTATAGAAATGAAATCACACTGAAATCATACTTCGGCTTCTTTCACTCACCAAAATTATTTCGAGATTCATCACTGTGGTCGTGTTAATTAAGAGTTCATTCCTTTTTTTTTTTTTTTTTTTTGCGGTACGCGGGCCTCTCACTGTTGTGGCCTCTCCCGTTGCGGAGCACAGGCTCCGGACACGCAGGCTCAGCGGCCATGGCTCACAGGGCCCAGCCGCTCCACGGCATGTGGGATCTTCCCGGACCGGGGCACGAACCCACGGCCCCTGCATCAGCAGGCAGGCTCCCAACGACTGCGCCACCAGGGAAGCCCCAGTTCATCCCTTTTTATCGCCGAGTATATCTCACTACACGGACAGACCACAATTTGGTTGTGCTTTTACCTGCCGATGGACTTTTGGATTGTTCCAATTTTTTGACTATTAAAAATAAAGCTGCTCTAAACATTTATATCTAAGTCTTCACACAGATGCATGTTTTCATTTGTGCTGTGCTGGGTAAATATCTAAGTGTGGAATGATTGGATCATATGGCAGGTTTATGTTTAACTTTTTTGAGAAACTGCTAAACTGATTTCCAAAGTAATTGCACCATTTTACTTTCTCACTAGTAGTGTACAAATGTTCTAGCTCCTAGCCAAAAATTGCTATTACCAACCCTGAAAATTTTAGACACTTTGATAGGTATGTCTTGGTACTGTTACCGAAAGTGAGGTCCAGCTGCTTGCCGCCCTAAAGCCAATACTACAGAGGCAATGTTGGTGGAAAAGAAAGTTTGCTTTATTGCAGAGGCCAGCATCCGGGGGAGGGCGGACTCGTGTCCAAAGGCCAACTCCCCCACTGACAACCAGTGGGCAAGAGCTTTTAAAGGGGAGTGTCAGGGGTGTATAGGTGGAGGGAGGGGGCTACGTGCAGAAGCAGCACAGTCAGCTCTGACAGTCATCTGGAAACTGGTCACGTTGTGGTCTGATCAGCGTCATCTAGATTGTTTTGAGTACAGTTAGTCTTCAGTTCCAGGGTCAGTTTGTTCCCATTTCTTTGAGTCCAGCTCTCGGAATTGTGGCAGCTTATGTCATGGCTACGGTCTGGTCATCTTGTAGTTAACTTCTTCCACCTGGTAGGGGTTTCAGTATCTACAGAACAGCTCACAGGATATGGCTCAGAATATCATCTATAGCCCTTGAAGAGGAACTGAAGGTCCTTGACTTTGTTTAATGACTAGATTATTATGATTTGGTCTTGTTTGACCATTATCCTTTGCTTCTGCATTTTCTCACTTCTCTGATTAAACTTATTCTTTGACTAAAGTTTTTCCACAGACAAAAGGCAGGTGGAGGACATGAAGGGGCAAAGGACTATAGGATCCTGCTTCATTTCAATATCTCATTGTGGTTTAATTTGCAGTTCATAGTGACTATGAGAGTGTTGAGCATCTTTTCATGTGTTTATTTGCCGTCCAGATATCTTCCTGAGTGAAGTGTATGTTCAACATTTGACCGTTTAAAAAATTGGGTTGTTTGTTTTCTCATCATTGAGTCTTTAGAGTTCTTTATACGTCCGGGATGAAAGTCCTTTATTAGAGACATACTTGCTAAGATATTTTTTCCTGTCTGTGGTTTGTCTTTTTATTCTCAACAGTGTCATTTGAAGAGCCTAAGTTTTAAATTTTGACGAAGCCCAGTGTATCATTTATTTTCTCTTATGGATTGTGCTTTTGGTGTCATATCTAAAACATAGCCTTACCCATGGTCACAAAAATTTTAAGTGTTTTTCTTTTAGATGATTTATGGCTTTAGGTATTAAACTCAGGTCTGTGATTTATTTTGGTTAACTATTGTATGTGGTACAAGATAGAGATCAAAGTTCATTTTGTTGCATAAGGGTATCCAATTGTTCCAGCACTCATTGTTGAAAAGACTATCTTTGTTTCACTTAAATGGCTTTGTACCTTTGTTGAAAATCAACTGACCATTATATGAATGTCTCTGTATATGGACTCTCTATTCTGTTCCATTGGTTTATTTGCCCATCTTTACACCAGTAATGAATGTCATGATTAGTGTAGATTTATAATGTTTTGTGGTCAAGTAGTGTTAAGCCCTCCAACTTTACTCTTTCAAATTTATATTGGCTATTTTAGGTCTTTTGTACATGAATTTTAGAATTGGTTGGTCAGTTTCTACAGAAGAAACCGCTGGGAATAAATTTGGAAAGGGTTGAATCTATAGATCAATTTGAGGAGAACTGACATCTAATGATATAGAGTTTTCCGATCCATGAACACAGTCTATTGATCAATGAACACAGTCTATCTATTTGTTTAGATTTTGTTTAATTTCTCTCAGCAATGTTTGTAGTTTTCAATATATATAGTCTTGAACACTTTTGACAGTCCATTCTGCATTACTATTTATACTTTTAATGCTATTCTAAATGGTATTTTAATTTCAATTTCTGATTGTTAAAAACTAATATTTAGAGACACAATGGAATTTTGTATATTGATCTTATATCCTGCAAATTTGATAAACTCACTTATTAGTTCCACTAGCTTAAAAAAAAATTTTTTTCCATTCCATCAGATATTCTGCAGGAAGGATCATATGATCTATGAATCAAGACAGTTTTACTTCTTCCTTTGCCATCTGGATATCTTTTATTTCCTTTACTTGCCTTATTGTTACTGATTTACATCTTTAGTAAAATGTTGAATAGAAAAGGGAAAACCAAACATCCTTGTCTTGTTCTTGATCTCAGGAGAAAACCACTGGCTCTTTCCCCATTAATTACGATATTAGTTGTAGATTTTCCTAGATGTCCATTATCAGATTGAGGAAGTTCTCATATTTTGAGTTTAATAAGATTTTTAAAAATCAGAAATGGATATTGGATTTATAAAATGTGGTTTTTTGCATTTATGATAATGTCATGTGTTTTTTTCTTAGTCTGTTAATGTGAATTACATTGCTCTTTTGAAAATGTTAAACCAACCTTGTATTCCTGAGATAAATCTTACCAGTCATGATGTATTATCATTTTTATATACTATTGGAGCCTAAAATTTGATAAGTTTTCTTTGCAATTATGTTTATGAGGGATATGAGTCTTTGGTTTTCCTTTCTTGCAATGTCTGTTTAGTTTTGGTATCTGGCTGCAGAGAATGGGCTGGGCAATGTTCCCTCCTATTCAATTTTCTGGAAGTTTGTATAAAATTAGTGTTATTTATTTCTTATACATTTGGTAGAATTCACCAGTGAAGACCCTGGGCATGGAGTTTCTTTATGGGAAGATTTTTCACTACAAATTCAATTTCTCTAATAGATAGAGGACTATTTAGGCTATCTATTTATTCTTTTTTTTTTTTTTTTTTATATGGTAGGCAGGCCTCTCACTGTTGCGGCCTCTCCCGTTGCGGAGCACAGGCTTGGGACGCGCAGGCTCAGCGGCCATGGCTCACGGGCCCAGCCGCCCCGTGGCATGTGGGATCCTCCCGGACCGGGGCACAAACCTGTGTCCCCTGCATCGGCAGGCGGACTCTCAACCACTGCGCCACCAGGGAAGCCCACCTCCCTGGACTCTTATCCCAATCAACCCAAGGTGACCACTGGACTCCATCTGGGTTACCCTTTACTGTGCCACTTCATGGAAATTCTCTCCAAGCTAGATTGAATAATGGCCCTCTAAAGATTTTCCTTTCCTAAGTGCAAGAACCTGTGAATATGTTATGTTACCTGGCAAAGGCGAATTAAAGTTGCAGATGGAAGTAAGGTTGTTAATCAGCTGCCCTAACAATTGGAGATTACCTTGGATTATCTGGGTGGGTTCAATGTAATCACAAGGATTCTTAAAAGTGGAAAAGGAAGACGGATGTAGTAGAATCAGAGAGATGGCAGCTCGAGAAAGACAACACCCAATGTTACTGACTTTGAAGATGGAAGCATGGGGCCCTGAGACAAGAAATGTGGGCAGTCTCTAGAAGCTGGAAAAGGCCAGGCAAGGATTTTCTCCCAGAACCTGCAGAAGGGAATGCACTCCAGACAACATCTTGATTTTAGCCCAGTGAGTTCCATTTTGAACTTCCGACCTCCAGAACTATAAGATAATAGATTTGTGTAGTTTAAGTCACTAAGAATGTCTTTGGCTATAGTAGCAATAGGATACTAATACAGATTTGGTACCACAAGTGGTGTGCTGCTACAAATACTTTGAAATGTGGAAGTGGCTTTGAAATTGAACAATGGGCAGAGTTTAAAAGATTTTGAGGAGTATCATAGAAAATGTCTAACTTGCCTTGAACATATTTTTAGTAGAAATGGCTGTTAATGACTTAGCTGGTGAAGGCTCAAAAAGAAGTGAGGCGCATGGCAGAGAACAACCCTTAGAGAATATCTAAATCTTCATAAATAGGCCAGTAGTGGAAATATGGATGCGAAAGGTCCTGTTAGTGAAGGCTCAGGAGGAAATGAGGAACATGTTACTGGAAACTGGAATAAAGGGATCCTTATAGTAGCAGAAGACTTAGTGGATTTGGGACCTACAGTTATGTGGAAAAGCAGAACTTGTGAACTATGAAATTGGACATATAGCTGAGGAGATTTCTAATCAAAGAGCTAATGCTCTGACCCAATAAAGATGTTAAAAAAAAAAATGTGGCACTATATACAATGGAATATTACTCAGCCATAAAAAGAAACGAAATTGAGCTATGTGTAATGAGGTGGATGGACCTAGAGTCTGTCATACAGAGTGAAGTAAGTCAGAAAGAGAAAGTCTAGTACTGTATGCTAAAACATATATATGGAATTTAAGAAAAAAAAATGTCATGAAGAACCTAGGGGTAAGACAGGAATAAAGACACAGACCTACTAGAGAATGGACTTGAGGATATGGGGCGGGGGAAGTGTGAGCTGTGACAAAGGGAGAGAGTGGCATGGACATATGTACACTACCAAATGTAAAAAAATAAAATAAAATAAAATAAAACATATATATGGAATTTAAGAAAAAAAAATGTCATGAAGAACCTAAGGGTAAGACAGGAATAAAGACACAGACTTACTAGAGAATGGACTTGAGGATATGGGGCGGGGGAAGTGTGAGCTGTGACAAAGGGAGAGAGTGGCATGGACATATGTACTCTACCAAACGTAAAAAAAAAAGAGCTAATGCTCTGACCCAGTTTCTTCTTGTGACTTAGAGTACAATGTGAGAGGAAAGAGATAAATTAAGGGAAGAATGTTAAACTAAAGGGAAACAGGACTTCATAACTCAGAAAATTCTCAGCCTATCCAGATTGTAGAAGACACTATAATTAAGATATTCACTGTCAGGAAAGTATGCTTTAACAACCTTTTGTTAATACCTCAGAAAGATGAAAAGGTCCGAATATTCAGTTACACAAAAGGCTCTTTGAAGAGATTCAAAGTGTGACTATTAGATTCCCTCAGCCATTTCAAAAGAGCCAAAACTAGATATGAGATTATCTAGGAAGAATCTGTGGAGAATCTTCTTGTCTAATGGAGTGAATCCCTAAGACATACATGGGAGACCTACAAGGTCTTTTAGAATTTTACAGCAGTAGAAATGCTACCAGCATTTCCAGTTTTAGCTATTATGAATAAAGCTGTTATAAACATTCATGAATGTATGTTTTTATTTTTATTATTTTATATTAAATTTATGGCATTAATTGGGGAAAAGTGGGGCCTCAAGAATTGGATTATGGACATATAGGCAGATTCCAATGACAGCCTTGAACTCCTAAACTTTGCCATGCCTCTTTTGACAGTAGTAGAAGCAGCCTTTCCTTCTCTATCTAAGGAGATTAGCCTCCTATTGCCTGAAACTCCAGTGAGATTTCCTGTGGAAAATTTCCTAGCTGCCAATCCAGGACTGCTGATCCTTCTGAAGACCTCCTGCAACTGCCCCTTGTTGTTTCTAAGTCAATAACCACACTCAAATCCTGGCATTACCCAGTGGGCTAGGTGCAAAGTGTTCCCAGGAAAGAGTACCATACATAACAAACAAATTGCAGGATTCTGCTCATTTATTATTTTTTTTATTTTAATTTTTTTTTGCGGTACGCGGGCCTCTCACTGTTGTGGCCTCTCCCGTTGTGGAGCACAGGCTCCAGACATGCAGGCTCAGCGGCCATGGCTCACGGGCCCAGCCGCCCTGCGGCATGTGGGATCCTCCCGGACCGGGGCACGAACCCGTGTCCCCTGCATCAGCAGGTGGACTCTCAACCACTGCGCCACCAGGGAAGCCCTGTCAATTTATTTTAAAAAATCAAAACCCATCAAAAAATTTTTTCATATTAAGGAGTCTATGTAAATTTGGTATTAAGAGAATTTAGTGTTTTAGAGGGATGGTTTTTTTGCTCCACTGAAATGTGCAGTATTTGACTTATACTTGTGATTTTAAGTGGAAATCTTATAAGGTGCGTGTGTCTGTATGTATATAAAATTATTAAACCACTGTTTTTATAAGTTTATTTGATTTATAAGAATTATTTCAGTATTGGGAGAGTTTGCCAGACCACTGAACTACTTAAAAGCAAATCAGGTATAAGCAATTTACAAACGTAATTCAAATTTTTGAAGAAGTTTAATTATTTAATGTGGTTAATAGGACCAAGTATTATTTTTGGATCTCTTGTGAGCGATTGTTTGCTGGTCATAAAAACGCCTTGTAAACTCTGGTAGAAAGTTCTGGTGGCTTAACAAGATCTGCTTCTCGTCTTCCTTGGTGGATGTTACTTTTTCCCAGTCCTTTACAGTTAGTTGTGGCCAAATGACTGAGTTCTAGCCCAATGGAATCGACCAGAAGCGATGTGGGCCATTTCCAGTCCTGGCCCATGAAAACCTCTCATGGGCCTTCATTTCTTCCCATCTTCATCCATGGCTGGAATGGAGATGACCAAGGAAAATTTGCAAGCCACTGGTTGGAAAGTCAAAGCCTTGATCAGCCCGGGTCCCTGCATGACCTCATGGGCTATGGGGCATTCCTCACTTGTGCTGTCCCAACACTGCCATGGCATGTTACATAGGCAAAAATTACATTTCTTTTGTGTTGGGCTGCTCCATATTGGGACTAATTGTTACCTAGCCTTCTCTAACTAATATGGTTTACAGAATATTAAAGAAAAGATTAGGTGTTAGGATATTTAACTTCAATAAGTTGAAAATAAACTTTGTGAAAAGCAAAACAAACTTCTGAATAGACTTTGCCTGGCCCAGGAATCTTTCTTTGCAAAGCTTCACAGTGGTAACAATTTTCAATTGAGGGTTTATAGGTAACAGATCTGTTGAAGAATGTCAAATTTTTCCTTCTTTTCCATTCTCTGCTCTCCATTTCCTCCTCATGATGGATCTAAACCCTGCTACAAGGGAGTCCTTGGAAAATCAATAATGTTGAGTAAAAATTTAAAATAAACCTTGTTTTTTTTAAATTCTTAAAAGTAATATACACTCAAAAATTTTGGAAAATATAAAAAAGTGAGAAAATGTCAGAGAAAGACAATCACTGCTAATATTCCAGTACTTGTTTTTTCAAGCTTATGTTTAATTTTACATAGTTGATATTATATTATATACATATGTATTTAATAGATATTAAATATATATATAATAGGGGTTTCCCTGGTGGTGCAGTGGTTGAGAATCTGCCAGCCAATGCAGGGGACACGGGTTCGAGCCCTGGTCTGGGAGGATCCCACATGCCGTGGAGCAACTGGGCCCGAGAGCCACAGCTACTGAGCCTGCGCGTCTGGAGCCTGTGCTCTACAATGAGAGGCCGCGACAGTGAGAGGCCCACGCACCGCCATGAAGAGTGGCCCCAGCTCACCAAAACTAGGGAAAGCCCTCGCACAGAAACAAAGACCCAGCACAGCCAAGAATTAAAAAAAAAAAAAAAAAAAATATATATATATATATATATAATTACCATAGTGTGTGTGTATATATATATATATATATATATATTTTAAACATCTTTATCGGAGTATAATTGCTTTACAATGGTGTGTTAGTTTCTGCTTTATAACAAAGTGAATCAGCTATACGTATACATATATCCCCATATCCCCTCCCTCTTGAGTCTCCCTCCCACCCTCCCTATCCCACCCCTCTAGGTGGTCACAAAGCACCGAGCTGACCTCCCTATGCTATGCGGCTGCTTCCCACTAGCTATCTATTTTACGTTTGGTAGTGTATATATGCCCATGCCACTGTCTCACTTCGTCCCAGCTTACCCTTCCCTCTCCCCATATCCTCAAGTCAGCTGCCATTTCCTAGGTGCTTACCATCAGCCAGGTATTGAGGTTATAATGAACATACACCCTCTCAGTTAATTCTCCCAGAACTCCCACTATACAGTGCTGCTATCATTTATTTTAAAAACAAGCAAACCAAAGCATAGAGTTGAAACAACTTGCTTGAAGTCAGAAAATAAGGAATTGTTTGAACCCAGAACTCTCTGACTCCAAATCCTTGAGCCGGTCTCCTCCACCATGATGCCAAACGCCAGGTCTTTCCATTAACTTGTTGTATGACCTTGACTGAGGCACTGAAAACCTCTGAAATTACCAGATCGAAGTAGATGATCTCAAAACCTTTTTCCAGCTTTGCAGGCTACAGCCCAGTGATCCCGGGGTGCAAACGTCCTCCCAAGCCTCCCTTCCACAGTGGGCTTGCTTGGAGCCTAGGAGGTGGTTCCGCTTACGCTTCCACAGCCCTTGCAGCCCACCTTCACCTTGGCTGCCTGCCCCACAAAGGCTGGAGCCTGAGCCTGGAAATCCACAATCCAAGCAGAGAGATGGAACGAGCTTGGGAAGAGGGCATGAGCTCCCTTAGTGGGGCCCAGTGGCACCAGGAGTCTCCTAACGTTCCAGCTCCCGCTCGGGATGGCTTTTATATTTTTGCAGAGGGGCGGATGCACAACATGCATACATTCGGCACAGTTCGGTACTTACTGCCATGCCAAGGCTGGGGGGTGCTATTTTATATGTCTCTGTTTGCACGGCTCTAGCATCATATAGGCTAAAATGAATTCCACGAGATGGGCTGCTCACAGGCAGAAACAAGAATTTCCTGGGAAGGGTTTCCGTCTGACTTTGGCAGCCGCTCTGTGCAGCGATAAAGACCTTTCAGACCATCTCACACAGCCACGGGCATCCAAGGGTATTGTATTCTTTGGCCCCCGAAGGCTATTTCTCCCTTTTCCAGAAAACGGAGTGTGGAGGGTGGGCTTGGAGTCAAGGCTGATCACAGATGGGAAATGAACCCGGGCATCCTCCCTCGTCCCACTGGATGATTTGATGGACGAGGTTAGTGAGGTCCAAACGGGTCAGCTAGCACCCCTGCCCCGGGGCACTGGAGCCCATGGACCTGACCCCTTGTCCTGTTCCCCCAGCCAGACAGCAGAATACTTACTGCTCATGAGGTGGGTTTGGTTGGTCCTTTGATTTCTGAAGAACTTCCTTAGGCATCATCTTACCCGATCCTCCTCAGAGCCCTGGGAGGTAGGCTCCGTGATATTATCACACCTCGTCTTCAACACAATCACAGTGGTGATGACAGAACTACTGAGCATTGACTCTGTAGCAGTTCCTGTTGGAAGTACTTGACACCCATGAACCATGGCTTTGCAGATAGGTCCGGAGAGAATGAAATGACTTAAGGTAGAGACATTCCCTGATCCTCCAGTTCACCCCAGCCATCATCCTCCCCGGAAATTTCACAATCCGGCAATATTGCAAAGGATGCTGCTTGCCACACACATTGTGCTCATCTCCATGGCTTTCTGCAGCCTCTTCAATTTTTCTAGTGCTCCCTGGAAAATGCCTATTCATCCCTCAAAACCCAGCTCAGGAGAAGCTTCCTCCAGTGCAATCCCTCAGACCTCATCAGACTGATTACATCGACCCAGTCACGCCCACGAGCTCAGTTAAGTGGCCACTGAGTATGGTCCACTTCTTCCACAGAGCTGCACGGTTCCCTGCTCTGGGGCCAGGAGGCTGACTGTGTCGACTGGCCCCCCTCTGCCCTCCTGCTGGATTTGGTCAGTAGGCGACATCAGCAGGTGATGCCAGGTCAGGAGGAGAGTGAGGGGTGGGCATCCGTCCCCTGCTCCTTCTCTGTGCTGTGCATTAACCATGTCTTTTATTTCTCTACTCTGATGCTTTGCTCACCCTGGAGGACTGGGCTAGCCATTTCCTAGAGATAATAATCAGTTCACTCACAAGTGCACTTCCCAATGCAAACCAAGCAACCCAGAGCCCACACCCTCCAACCACCTCCTTTATGGGGTTCACACACTCTGGGCCGCTATCCACCTGTCCTAATCCTCAGGTACCAGACAACTGGGAAGAGCCACTCTGCCAGAGCCTGATGTAATCATTCAAAGCAGCCCAAGTCATCTCTCCCTGCTTCACCTGTTCCTTCCGTTGGAAACCACAAGAAAGGCTGCTTCCCAGTTTCCCCACTCCCTCTACCTCCCGAGCAACCCTGGTGCTTCCCCGTGTGGCCTGCCATACTGTGGCATGTCCCCTTGTTTTGGAATCTCTGAGTATAGCAAAAATCTTTTCTCTCTTGATCTGTTGGCTTTACTGTACCTACATAATAATAAAATGTAAATTAAAACATAGCTGCAGGGCTTCCCTGGTGGTGCAGTGGTTAAGAGTCCTCCTGTCAATGCAGGGGACACAGGTTCAATCCCTGGTCCGGGGAGATCCCACATGTGGCAGAGCAACTAAGCCCTTGTGCCACTACTACTGAGCCTGCACTCTAGAGCCCGTGAGCCACAACTATTGAAGCCCATGCGCCTAGAGCCCGTGCTCTGCAAGAAGAGAAGCCACCGCAATGAGAAGCCCGCGCACTGCAATGAAGAGTAGCCCCCGCTTGCCACAACTAGAGAAAGCCCGCACGTAGCAATGAAGTCCCAACACAGCCAAAAATAAAATAAATTAAAAACAAAACAAAACAAAACAAAACACAGCTCCTGTGGGCTAGCTGCTTCCCTCTGCTGGAGCACTGCCCCCCCCCCACCCCCCACAGCCCATGCTTCTGCCTCAAATCCAGTCCAGTGTTCACACCTCCCCTGCACTTCAGGGCAAGGAGCCTTAGCAGCTCCCCCTACTAGCCCCCAGGTTCTGCACTGTCCACACCTTTATGAGTAGTGTTTGTATGAACATCTTCTCAGTTACACAGTTTGAGAGTGTCTGTTTCCTGCCAGGACCCTGTCTGGTACCTGGGGGTAAAACCTGGGAGCAGACAAGGTGAATGCTGTCCTTATGGCCCATCCAACCATCTTGAGAGGCATCTTAGGGTCCTTCCCGCCGCACGGTGCCTGGACTCACCTGCCTCCAAACTGTGAGATTCCTGGGCCAGGCCCCTGCTCCCCGAATCTCGGCATCCCCCACCTGCACAACACGCGCCATCCTGTGGGAAGCCGGGACAAGAATATGAAGGACAGGAGGGTGAGCACTTGTGGCTGGTTGAAGGAGAAGTCACAGATGACACCCAAGTTTCTAATGTCACCAATGGTGTTGCCAGGCAGAGCAGTGGGCTTGGGGGAGGGCGAGGTTATTACTGGACGTATATTGAGTTGGAGGGGCCTATGGTGTCCCGTGGCCAGTGGATCAGGGAACAGTGAAGCTATGGTGTGGAGAGACCCTCCAGGGACTGTGTGGAGAGAGACCAAAGTGGACCCAGGGAAGTCGGGCTACATTTGGAAGCAGGGGTGGGAGGCCATCACTGGGGGGCATGGGAGGAGGGTCTGCACAAAGGTGCAGAGCCAGAGGGGTGGGCTCCAAAGGGGACGCGGCAGGGACGTGGGCCGAGAGGCGCCTTTGGATTTGCCAGCTGCAGGGTCCCCTTGGGCTGAGGCTTTGTGGTGAGGGGGCAGAGGGGAGTCTGCAGGGGTTAGGATGGCAGGGGGTGGTGGTGAGCCCAACCTCACTGCACTCAGAGGACAGGAGGGTGTGAGGGAGACATTCTGGGAAGGGTGAGGCCCCCCACCCCCCCAAGGTGGGGTCAGGCAAGGATGGGACGCAGGAGCAGAGAGCTGAAGAGTGAGGCCAAGAGGAGGGGCTGAAGCGGTGGGAACAGCATTCCAGGCAGAGGGAACAGCGTGGCCAGAGTGGGACATGGAAGACATGTGGCTCATTTATGTGGCTGAAGAAGGCAGTTTAGAGTCAGATGTGCTTTATGTATGAGAGTGTGTGTGTGAGTGTGTGTGTGTGTGTGTGTAGGTGTGTGTGAGTAAGTGAGTGTTTAGAGTTCTTTTCCTTTCTTGTTGGCCCTCAGGTGCAGATGTCGAGGTGGTCAGATCTTCAATACCTGACACCTCACTTCATCTGGCTGGGAAAGTCTTTTCATCAAGTTTTTCCCTTTTAGCCTCATACCCCACTTCCAACTCCTGTATGTACATGTGTGCACGTGTGTATGTAGTCTTATTTGCATGTTCTTATAAAATATGCATTGTAATTTGCATGGATATAGTTTTAATTTTTTGTAAGACGTACTGGGTCATGGGTCACCATTTCTTGCTCCTTCCTTTCTTTTTCTTTCTCCCTCCATCCTTCCTCCCTCCCCTCTCTTGCTCTCTTTCCTTCACAGCCCTGGATTTTACTGCGTAGTCAGTACACAGTAGTGGATTCATCCCTTCTGGCTGCTACATTATGCTCCAGAGGTGCCCACCTTGCATTTCCCCCTCTCTTCCCCCAGGGGTGGACCCCCAGGGTGCCTTCATTTCCCTGTCCTGGGAGCTGATTTGTAAAGAGTCTGATGAAGAAGCGAGGGAGACGGGAGGCCAGGAGCCCAGGGGCCACAGAATGGGAGAAGAAGGAGGTACAGAGGTTCTATGTCTGCTGACTCTCTTGGGGGAGAGCATGAGGGGGCGTTGGAAACGGCCAGGCCCCAAAGGGTGATCAGGAAGGAGCAGGTGCCGGAGTTTCAGAGTCTTTTTTTTTTTTTTTTTGCGGTACGCGGGCCTCTCACTGTCGTGGCCTCTCCTGTTGCGGAGCACAGGCTCCGGACGCGCAGGCTCAGCGGCCATGGTTCACGGGCCCAGCCGTTCCGCGGCATGTGGGATCCTCCCAGACCGGGGCACGAACCCGTGTCCCGTGCATCGGCAGGCGGACTCCCAACCACTGCGCCACCAGGGAAGCCCCTCTGAGTCTTGCAGACACCTTTCCATTACCCCCCGAAGAGCCTGTGAGCAGGAGGGGCTGAGCTGAGTCTGGCCTGCTGACCAGGCATTGGCTGGATGCTTATTTGGTGGGGGGAGGAGAGAAACATTCTCTATTAATAAAAATTGCATGCCTCTCTCTGTTCAAAATAAGAGATTTATTATGTGCATTTATTATAGGTGATTTTCTGAACCAGACGGCATCTTGGGAGGCATATTAAAAAGTTTAAAATGTAGATAATAAAAGAAAGCCCTTGCTTGGGGGTAAGCAGGGCTACATAATACCTCATTCTGTTTCTGGATCTCGGTTGGCTGGGATTTGCAGCCTCACAGTCCCTCCCGTTGGCTGGAGCCTGGTGCAGAAGTACTCAGCAGGGGATGGTCATCCACCGGCAGAGACATGGGTTTCTTTCCACTCCAGGCAGCATCCAATTTAGCAGGGCCAGGGCTTCAGTTCCCATTCTGCCACCTCTGTACGGACTCCTGCACAGAGACCTTTGCTAACTGGCCCTGGTTTCTGGTTTATGACAGTGATGTTTTCATGCCCTTATTGGTCAGTGCCCGAGGCAGATGCCCGGCTGGTCCCACTTAATATGCCACTAGAGGCAGCTACTGCAATCCTCATTGTACAGCCAAGGGGTGCTAAGTCACTGGCTAAAAGTCATATAACTAGTAAGAGACGGGGCTGGGGTTTAAACTCAGCTGCTTCCAGAGCTCTATTTTGCCCTGGGCCTCAGGCTGTGTTAACCATATCTTCTATTTTCTGTATTCTGATGCGTTCACCTCTGGGGTCTTGTTGACTCTGGAGGGACTGCCCCTCCCAGGACTAGCCAATTACTATAGATAATAAACAATTCACTCACAAGTGCACTTTCTAAATTCAAATCCACAAACGCACAGCTCACACGCACACCCCCTCCTCTATCTGTTTCTCACATTCAGGGCCATTATCCCTCGCTGTCTTCCTCATCACCCCAGGCCGGGTACCAGACAGCCGGGGACAGTCCTGCCCCCAAGCCTGCTGAAATGATTCCAACCAGCCACTCCCAAGCCTGCTCACTCCGCCTCCCTGTTCCTTCTCATGAGAACCTCAGTAAAGGCTCTTGGCGCCCCCATTCTCCCTGCCTCCTGACCCACGCTGGCGCTCCTTCAAGTGGCCCTGCATGGCATGGCGTGTCTCACGTCTCCAGAAAAAAAACTTCTTCCCTCAGGAGAGCTATTTCTGCATCTGCATGTCTCACCGCACCCATTAAAACAAATACTGGTGCCCTTAAAACACACGGGTTTCCCAACATTCAATAGCCAGGAGTTCAGATTTCGGCTTTCACTTTACCTTTCTTTTTTTAAGTATAAATACATTAAGTAAAAAGCCACACATGTGTTATCCCCATCAGTTCCTGCCACTTCTTCATCCTGCCCATCTTACCCACGAGGGGATTGGATACTCTCTGCCTTGAGGTCTGCTGGTTGGTTACATTTTCTCAGGGAGATCTGGAAAGAGATCCCAAGGTGTGCCGGTACTGAGTTTAGTCCTCACTCAGCCAGGGGAAGGGAGTGTTGTTAACAACTTCACTTAACCGGCAAGGAAACCCAGACTTCACCTTGACCACATACAGTGGGTGGCCGAGAGGGGTTCATGGCCACGGCATCCTGGCTTTGCTCCACACGGGAGGTGGCAATGGGTTCTGATTTCTTGGAAGTTGAGGCCCGTCTGGGCTCCCTGCCATTCTGCCTGCAGTTAAAGGGCTCTTGCAAACAAGGACACGCACCTTAGTTACAAGGCTGTCCAACTCTGTGTTGTAAACCATTGCAAAACTTTAAAAACAACCTAAGCGTCCAACTGAAAGGGAATGGTTAGAAAATGTCTTGCTGTAGCCATACAGTGCAGCACCCTACTGCCATTAGATATGCTGCCCAGAATATTAACTTGTGGGGAGTTGTCCATCATAGTTATTGACCAAAAAAAACTTACAAAGTATAATATACATGATGATCCATTTGATATAAATATCTAGAAACGTATGCAGCTATGTCTTTGGGTTAGGATTCAGGTGATTTTAATTTTCCTTGAGTTCATCTGTGGTATTCTCTACTTCTATAAGAAGAGGTGTTACCTAAAATAATACTTTTATTTGAAACAGTCTCTTTAATATCCACAGAGTCTCTCTTCTCTGGCACAGAGATGGGCCTGGAAGAAGAGAGATCCTAGGAATAAACGGAACTTTCCCAGGAGCTGGGGATCTGATTGCCCACCCTGTTCCCTAGGCTGGGCTAGGAACCCTGACACGGCCTCCTCCGGGGTGTGGGAGGTGCCCACACACAGCCCCTGCAGTAGAGGTTTATCTCTAAAATAGACACCATAGTCTCCACTGTCCCGGGGTGAGAACTGAATGGCTATAAAAGTGTGAAGCGCCCAGCCTGGCGCAGAGTAAGGCCCAGGTCTTGTTTACTCTAACTGGGCTTCTTCTCCACATCGCCCTGTGCCTCTCCGTTTGTCTTTCTCATTTTCCATCACCCTGCTTCTTCTCACCTCTCCTGTCTCCTCCTTCCTCCCATAACCCCTCCTCCATTTCGCTCTCGGGCAGGAAGGGACCCCATCTGTCCGGGCTTCAGCCCAGCCATCTTCTCAGAGCTGCTTTTCACCAGCGAATGCTCACTGAAGCTTCAGAACTTCCCAGGGAAACAGAGTCATCATGCCTGTTTTACAGAATGACGCTGGGGCGCAAGGTAATGAGCTGGACCGGAGAGGATCAGTGCAACGATTGTGGGAAAGAGTGTTGCCCCACTGTAGACAGGGTGGTTGGACCTCAGCACCAACGACTAGGTTCAGATAGGGCTCCCCACCTCCAAGCCAGCTTTTCCCCTCTGTAAACTGGGGATAACAATAGTCCCACGCACCATGGGCTGTTGTGATGATTAAATGAGAAAACCCACAAAAGTGGTTTCACGGGGTAGCCTGCCCGGCAGGAGCAGGGCTCCGGACTTGGAGACAGGGGCCCAGGGCGGGGCTCTGGGTTGGGCAGCATGAGGATTGGGTGGGCGCCTCACCCGGGGCAGTGACCCTCCCCCTAGCCTTTCCAGCCTTACGTTCTAGGGGAGAGAAATGCGTGGGGTTGAGGGCTTCGCAGCAAGTTCAGTTCCAGTCCGTCTCTCAGACCATCCGCTGACCCCTTTCTCACCAGGACCCATGAAAATCCAGCCACATTTTTTCTTTGCTCCTGATGAACCAATAACCTTGAAAATTTGAAAATAAAATGTCTACGGCCGCACAGCTGACTAAGGCTGTGTGGCTTTGCAGACATTATAAAACATCAAATTAGACGGAAAATTGCCTAGGGTCCCTGTAAATGAAATTTACTCTTTTTATAGGGGGAAAATCACCCTTATAATAGCAACAAACAATTTTGGGCTCTTCCTTTTATTAGCCGGCTCACAGGGAGAACAGGCTTTGTTCATTATTCCACTGCCCTGGCCCCAGTCGACACTTTCACAAAGTTTTTACAACACTTTGCTTTGCACATTTTCACAGCATTATAACAGGAAAATGAGGTTCTACCTGTGTCTCTCCTGTTGGGATAGAACTTTTTGCCCCCCCTCCCCAAAGTTTATGCCTCCTGACTGGTGCTGGCTGGATCCAGGCTTGCTGTGGGGCAGTGGAAAGAGTCCTGGGTGGGGAATGAGACAAGGAAGTCCGCTGTGTGACTTCAGGCTGGTCGCTTACCCTCTCTGGGCCACATTTCCTTCCTCCATGAAAGGAAAGGGTTGGACTGGATCAGGGACACTCAATGCCTCTAGGAGCTGGCACAGTGATGGCCTTGTGTGATGGCCAGGCGGAGAAGTGCTACCCCAGAGTCACGCCAGGGCCTGTGTCACCCATTAATGTGCATGTTCTAACATTAAACTTAACAATATGTTTTTTTCTGCTCCAGGACCTCACAAGAATATTTTGGGGGCAAGGCAAAGAGGGAAGATGCCACTGGCCCTAGCTTAGTGGTTCTCAACCGGAGGGTGATTTTTGCCTCCACCATAAGACACGCGAGAGTGTCTGAGACGTTTTGATTATCACGAGTGGGTGATCACCTGGTGATGCTCCTGGCGTTAGTGGGTGGAGGCCAGGGATGCTGCCAAACCTCCTAGAATGCACAGGAGGCTCAGCCATGACGAAGGATTAACCAGCCCCAGGTGTCCACGTGCCCAGGCCGAGGCCAGCACCCTGTACAGAGGATTTGAATGGAGCGTTGAGACTGGCTGGCCACAGACTGGTCCCCACCACTGGCCCTACTCCCCACGATGCAAAGCAGTGCCCGTGGGACCCTGCAGCGCTGGCTGTCAACCCAGGAGTCACCACACCCTACTACATGCCTGTGGCCTGACCTTTGTCGGGGGCGAGAGAGCTGCCGTCTGCCGCCAAGCCGGAAGCAAGGCCTGGAGAACTGGGTGGGGGGTCAGTGTTGAGGGTCCAGGGACGAAGCCCCAGAGGTGAAGGTGGCACCTGGAGACCGCAAGCTGATTTTGATGAGTTCTAGCTCTCTCTCCTCCCAGATTCTCATAGGGGGAGAAAAAATCCTCAGTGGAAACAGCCACCCCATTCACCCTGTCACATTGGCTTCCTTTCTGCAGGTAAGAGGAAATACACTGACCTTTTAAAACCTCAAAAGCGGAGCCTAAGGAGGCCAAGCGAGCAGGGCCCTGGGCGTCAGGGACCTTGGGCTCGAGCTCACGTGGACGTGTCTGTGGACGTCCGCCATGCTCTCTGACCCACTGTTTTCCCGTCTGTAAAGTGAGCAAGTGGACACAGGCTCCTTGAGTCCTGTAAATGGAAGGATTTAGACGTTTCCTGATGCAGAGTGGGAATCCAGTCTGGGGACTGGCATACTTGGTGTTTCCCAGGTACCGCTCTGGTCTGCCTACCTTGGGTCATCTGAGTCATGAATTATGGATCTGTGATTTGGGCAGTAAGGATTGCCTTGTCCTACAGCAAGGCTCTACTGTACAGCAGAGGGAACTATATTCAATACCTTATAATAACCTATAATGGAAAAGAACCTGAAAAAGAATGTATATATATATATATATATATATATATATATATATATATAAATCACTGCTGTACACTTGAAACTAACACAACATTGTAAGTTAACTACACTTCAATTAAAAAAAAAAAGGACATGCAGATGGTGACGTGCTGAACGAGGAAACACAAACCACCTACACAGGGTCCACAGGGAGCTCCCCCTGCATACAGTCTCCCACTCTCGGGAAGTGAAAACCCTGGGTTGTTTTGATCAAAGGCGGAGTTTCAATACATCCACACAAAGGAAGTCAAGACACAAGATTTATCACTTATACATCCCAGAAACGGGGGTGGGGAACACAGTGAGCTGGAGGAAGGGCCGTCCTCCGTCCCAGGTCAAGGGCAGGCAGAGCATGGATAGAGAACAGAGTGGCAAGCACCTCTTACAAGATGTTTGGGGTGGAGGTCACCAACTTCTCAGGCTCAACTCTAAGTGGTTCTTTTAATTTTAAAAATGTATTGTTTATTTTTAATTGAGGTAACATTAATTTACAACATTGTATGTTTTATGTATACAGCACTGTATTCCCTCTCCTGCGCGCCCTACAACGTGCCCACCACCAAAAACTTAGTGTTCATCCGTGACCATATAGTCGACCCCCTTTACCCATTTAACCCTCTCCCCCAGCGCCCTCCCTCCTGGTCACCACTATTCTGTTCTCTGTATCTACCTGTTTTATTTTTTAGTTTGGTTTGTTCACTTATTTTGGTTTTGTTCATTTCTTTGTTTTGTTTGTCAGTTTTTTATATTCCGCCTACTGTGTTTGTATTTCTCCATCTGGCTGATTTCACTTAGCATAATGCCCTCAAGGTATGTCCATGTTGTCACAAATGTCAAGATTTCATCTTTTTTGTGGTTGAGTAGTATTTCAGTGTGTGTGTGTGTGTGTGTGTGTGTGTGTGTGTAGTAGCTTCTTTAGCCATTCATCTGTTGATGGACACCTAGGTTGCCTCCATATCTTGGTTATTGTAAATAATGTCATGATGAACACGGGAGTGCAGGTATCTTTTTGGATTAGCGTTTTCACGTTCTTTGGATAAATACCCAGAGTGGGATAGCTGGAGCATATGGGCGCTGTTCTTCATTTTTTGTCGAATAGCCATACTGTTTTCCACAGTGGCCGCACTGATTTACATTCCCCCCAACAGTGCACAAGGGTTTCCTTTTCTCCAAATCCTCAACAACACTTATTTCTTGCCTTTTTGATGTTAGCCATTCTGACAGGTGTGAAGTGATATCTCATTGTGGTTTTGATTTGCATGTCCCTAATAATTAGTGATGTTGAACATCTTTTCATGCGCTTTTTGGTAATCTGCATGTCTTTGGAAAAGTGTCTTTTCAGCTCCACTGACCATTGTATAATCTGTTCTTTTTTGTTTTTGAGTTGTATGAGTTCTTTATATAATTTGGGTATTAACCCCTTATCTGATATATCACTTGCAAATATCTTCTCCCATTGGTAGGTGGCCTTTTTGTTTTATTGATGGTTTCCTTTGCTGTGCAGAAGTTTTTAGTTTGACGTAATCCCATTTGTTTACTTTTGCTTTTGTTTCCCTTGCCTGAGGAGACATATCGAGAAAGATATTGTAAAGACTGATGTCAAAGAATGTACTGCCCATGTTTTCTTCTAGGAGTTTTATGATTTCAGGTCTTATATTCAAGTCTTTAATCCATTTCAACTTACGTTTGTGTATGGTGTGTGACAGCAGTCTAGTTTCATTTTTAAGACCTGAATATTATAAGATATGGTTGATAGCAATTGAAGAAGACACAAATAATTGGAAAGATATTCTGTATTCATGGATTGGATGAATGAACATTGTCAAAATGTCCTTATTACCTAAAGAAATCTAGAGATTCAATGCAATCCCTATCAAAATCCCAAGGACATTTTTCAAAGAAATAGAACAAAAAATTATACAGAACCATGAAAAACTCTGAATAGCCAATGCAATCCTGAGAATAAAGAACAAAGCTAGAGGTATCATATCCCCTGATTTCAAACTATACTACAAAGCCACAGTAATCAAAACTGCATGGTACTGGCCCCAAAACAGATACACATATGGAACAGAACTGAGAGCCCAGAAATAAAGCCACACATATATGAACAATTGATTTACAACAAAGGAACAAAGAACACACAATGGGGAAAGGGTAGTCTCTTCAATAATTGGTGCTGGGAAAACTGGACAGCCACATGCAAAAATAGAAAAAGAAAACTAAGTGGTTATTTTAAAAGGTGTCCCAGGAAAAGCAAAGTGGGAGTTTGTGGCAGGAGTCTTAAGCTCAGGTCCTTATTTAAATATCCAGGCTCTGGGTGTGAGCTGGTGTTATACTGTAAAATGCCCAACTCATTCTCAGGGAGAAATGCTGGTGGCCTGGTCCCATGTGAGAGCTGTGGGTATGGTGATAAGAGGCTGAATTGGGGACATAAGTAGGTAGTTATGATGGCTAGCTGCAGCTAGGAAGACATTTGATTTTTAGCCCAATTTTCATGATGAAATGGAGACCAAAAAAAGGTTAAGAAATGTGCCCAAGCTCACAGAGCTAAAGGCTATGTATGAATCCATAGAGTCCACGAATCTGTGCCCTTGAGGGATGAACTTGCTGGAGTGGGGCATGTCTGACCCATCGCTGAGTCCTGGTACACAACAGAGACTCAGTGCCATCAAATGTGAATTTCGCTGCATCCTGCAGGGAGCCCTCTGGGCGCAGCCATAGTTCATTCTGGCCAGTGGCCACTAGAGGGCAGCAGTGCTTTTTCCTGTGCGCAAAGTTTCAGGACATCAGCTTCAGCTGAGTCAACCCCATCTGGTCCCAGGTCACCTGGAACTGAGAAACTTTGGGACGGAAGGGCCCCACTGATGACCATCCCTCCACCAACCCCAGCCTCCTACCCAAGCCAGAGGAAAAGAACACGCTTGAGGACCCTGGCGGGAGACTGGACAGGACCATCAAGACCTGCGTCGCTACCCCTCTCCCTGGCCCCCACCTCACATCTGAGAAAGGGAGGCCAAGAAGGGGGAGGGACTTGCCCAGGTCACACAGAGACTGGGTGCCATGTGATCACCCTGTTCTCTGAGACCCGCTCCAGCCCTTCTCTCCTGTGACCCCAGGGTCCTCCGTCAGTCCAGCTGACACTGGAAGGCCTTTGGCGGGGGGTGGGGGTGGGGAGCGGTGTGCGTGTGCACACGATCAGATTAGTATCCCGAGGAGGCAGCAAGGGCTGGAGGGCCAGTCAGGGAGGAGACCTGCTCCAGCAGCCTGCTGACCCCTTCCTGGTCTACATTTTCAGTCCACAGACCGGAGAGCAGTAATTGTGAGAGGCAAATGATGCTTTGTTTCTCAGCCTCAGGTATCCTGGCATCAGCTGAGTGTGGATTGATGTTTAAGCATCTACACACCACTGCAGCTTGACCTATGAGAATCCTCTCTTGCTTCAGACATGCACATAGAAAGGTCACATTGATTGTTTCCCAAATCCCCGCATAAATATTTGCTTGGCTGGCTGAGAACCTCGTTCGCCTGTGTAAATTAATATAATTTATAATTAATTGCATTTATTATTTATTTATTTATTTATTTATTTATAATTAATTGCATTGGCAGGGCTTCCCGTCCACAGCCCGATGCCAGCTTCGGAGGCTCTGGCTTTTCCTGTTGATGGTCAGCACGTCCAGGCAAAGCTTTCGGGCTTCTCCAAGCAGTGCCCCCTTTCCCTGACTCATGTCCACAGGTGAGGCCTGTGAAGGCCCCGCCCTGCCCTCCAGTCCCAGCTCCCCGCTCCCTTGATGTGTCCTGGTCTTGGCGGTTGCTCACACCTATCGAGCACCATTGATGGCTGACGTGACACTTGCTGTGAGCCAGCCTCTTTCCCAAGTGTTTTCCACACCGTCACTCATCCACACAACTCTTGGCAGAGCCCTACTCAGTAGTTGGTATCATTAACCCCATTTTACAGGTGTAAAGACTGAGGCCAAGAGATGCTTGTAAGGGACAGAAATGAGATTGGAACGAGGCATCTGGCTGGAGAGTGTATCTCCTTTACCTGTACGTGGTAAGCTGTTGGGCACTGAGCCACCTGACAGTGTCCTGGAGGCTTTGGTGTGGGTCCTGCCACCACACCCCTGCTGGAGCTGTTCTCTCCTCCTGACACCTCCTTGCCCTTCCTCTCTTCATCTGGCAACTCCAATTCCTCTTCCACGTTTCTTCTTAGACCCTCTATTCCAGAAGTCTTCCTAGGATCGGGCCCCTCGCTGGTAACTGTGGGAAATTCTCAGTTTGCACCCAGGGTTCGTCCACCGTTGGAGGAAGATTGCTTCTCATCACTGCTTTTGGCCAAGCATCCGCATCCCTTTGCTTTTGTCCACGGAAGACCTTCCCTCTGTCTTCCCCAGGCCCTACCCCTGCCCTCTGGTTGGCCACCCCAGCTCCCTGCGTGAGACTGGAGCATAGTCCATGGGTTTATCCTGTTTGCTTATTTTAGCAGGAGAGTAATCAGAGGTGGGGTGACTTCAAGATCAAAACAAATCCCACTTTGTGAGCAGCCAGGACGTTTCCTCTGGGGCCCTGCCAATTACCTCCACCCCACCTCTGCTCCCATTTCCAGCCTACGACTGGTAGTATCTGACCATTTCATTCCCCAAACAAGAGCCATGAGAGAACTTTGCCAAACGATATTTAAAAAACATGCAACCACAAGGAAGGAGGATTATTCTACAGCGGAGAGTCCCGGGTGCTGCTGAGAGACCGGTCATGTGACCCCAGGTGCAGGAGCTGGTCCAAGGCTGTTTCTGCCCGACTACCTGCATTTTCAGGTAATTCACCTAATCTTTGAAGACTCCCCTTTGTCATCTTTTTTTTTTTTTTTTTTTTTTGCGGTACGCGGGCCTCTCACTGTTGTGGCCTCTCCCATTGCGGAGCACAGGCTCCGGACGCGCAGGCTCAGCGGCCATGGCTCACGGGCCCAGCCGCTCCGCGGCATGTGGGATCCTCCTGGACCGGGCCATGAACCCGTGTCCCTTGCATCGGCAAGCGGACTCTCAACCACTGCGCCACCAGGGAAGACCCCCTTTGTCATCTTAAAGATGGAAGAAATCATTTTGTTCTGAATGCATCTCAGGGTTGTTTTGAAACACAACGTGTATCGTGGGTCCGTGTGTCCCCTGGGCTCTGTCAACCGCAGAGCATCACAGAAAATACGGGGACCGTGAGAATGGGGGCGACCCCAGGTCTGAGGTGGGACGGAGAGAGTTGGACTCCCTCTTCAGATGGATCCTTCGGCTGTGTCCACGCTCTGAAGGGGACACATTCCAGGGCCCAGGATCCTCGGAGGAAGCACAACCTGTGGCCGGAGATAAGCAAGAGCTATAAATCCATTTTATGAGGCCTGGAATCGCTGTCTGCACAGGCGGCATCCTGGCTGCCGCGAGGGAGGCTTATCAGCGATTTCAGGAGGCCTGTGACACCGATAAGACGGAAACCAGGGCTGTGAGCTGCCTGTGACAGCAGCGGGGCCTGCGCTGGGCGCCTGGGAGCCATAGCTCCGCGGTGCCAACGACAGTCAAGAGCATCCTTTCCCGGGGCCGTGATCCTCCGCCGGGATGCCCCTCGGAACCGGGTTTTCAGTGTGTCAGCGTGGTACTGTGGTTCGGCATAAATTTTCCAGCCTTGAAAACGGTGCATCCGAATTTATTATTATTTTGCTTATATGTGTCATGACCATGGACCTTCCAGAAAACGAGCAGGATCTAATTTTACAGTAATGATTCCTTCATTATCTCTTCACTTTAAATCAAAACCACACCATTCTTCCTCTTATAAATATGTTGCTCCAGGGGGTGAACTTGCTGAATCACTCCAGAACTTTCCATTTGAAACTGGAGGGAAGAGGAAGAGGTTTGGGAGGGACGAGGTGTGAGGAGTTGGCAGTTTGGGGAGTCTAAGAGGCAGGAAACCTCGAGGTACCCAGTGGGAGACCCAGAGGAGCTGGTCTAGAAATGTGAATTCGGGGATGGGGGCCAGGGCAGGAAGAGAGGAAGGAGGGATGGAGGCTGATCTGCCTGGTGGGGACTTTCTATGGAGTCTGTGGCCTGGAGCAGAGAATTTTCTGAAGATGCCAACAAGAAAGGAACACAAGGAATAAAGACTATGTGGAACAGAAAGCACAAATCACCAGATAGACATTTAAAGGGATGTCAAAACAAGAAAAGATGCCAGGGACATCACTCCTGGGCCTGAGACCCTTCTACCTTTAGTTTTTCCTTTTCTCAGAGAGCAGATAGGATTGCCAGGTGAGGAGTCGTGAGGATATCAGATAATGTTCTTCCATCAGGTCACCAGGAGATGGGCTTCCCACACAGATGTCTTCTTCTGATACTTGGAGTAGATCAGCATAGAGTTCCTGCTGGGGTACAGTGGGTAGTGGGGGACCCGGACCTCCTCCAGGCCCTGGCCAGCAGCTGGGGTGTGGGGTGTGGGACTGTGCTGCTGTGGACTAGCCCAGAGCACTCTGCTGGGAGTGGGGAGTGCAGACCAGGGAGGGGAGTATTCAGGCTTTGGAGGTTCTGCAATGAAGCAGTTGTGTGGCCCCGGCCAGTCTCTTTCCCTCTCTGAGCCTTTTGAGCAAATGTCTAAGCTCCCGTCTCACCCCTTGAGCTCCCACATACACAATGCAAGCCCTGAAATGTCCTCCAAGGGAGTCTTGTCAGGTAATTCCTCCATCAATGGAAAGAGCAGTGGGCTCAGTGTTTGGAACCCTTGGTGTGAGCACCAATCCTGCCACTTCTTGGCTGGGTTACCTCTGGCAAGTTACTAAACCTCTCTGAATATAGTTTTCTCCCAAAAGTTCTCTCTGGCTCTGCGTTAAACAGCAATGCTCAGCTCTACTCTTCACAGGAGGAAATGGTACCTTATGCTAGAAAAGCGGGGGGGAAAGTACTAATTGAATCATTGAATCATTTATTGGAAGGGGATTTCAGTTGTTCCAATGAATAGAATGGTTATATTCACATTTTAAATTCTGGAATATTGGAAACATACAGAAAATAAGACAGAAAATTATAAATAAACAGCACAACTCTGATTCAGTAAGTGTTAACCTTTTGTCCTGCACGCCTAAGCTTTTAAAAAATCCAATATTACTGATAAAGGTGAAGTTCTCTTTCCCTCCCTGTGCTGCTTCCTCTTCCCCATTCCCAGAAGCAACTAGTCACACGAATGCGATGTGTTTCCAGTCCATTCTCCTATGCTTCTAAGGAGTTTTTGATAGTCTTAAGTACATACAGCTATCTTGGGGGACATACACTCCTGAAACTTTTTTTCTTATTAGACAATAAGGTTTTTTTTTTTTTTTGCGGTACGCAGGCCTCTCACTGTTGTGGCCTCTGCCGTTGCGGAGCACAGGCTCCGGACACACAGGCTCAGTGGCCATGGCTCACGGGCCCAGCCGCTCCGCGGTATGTGGGATCTTCCCGGACCGGGCCACGAACCCGTGTCCCCTGCATCGGCAGGTGGACTCCCAACCACCACGCCACCAGGGAAGCCCAAGACAATAGGTTTTGAGATCAGGGCTTGTTGAATCATGGGCAGCTGATTCACTCACATTAACTGCTGTGTAATATTTCATGGAATGAATATATCAGAGTTTACTCATTTTTCTGAGGGACTTTTAGGATCTTTCTTTTTTCCATTATAGCCAATAATGAAGTGGTAGTGAACATCCTCATTTATATCTCCTTGTGAGATATATTCCTGAGATATATTCCCAAGAAAGAAATAGCTTGACCAAATATCATGAAATTGCTCTTTAAATAATTTGTATCAATTTACACTTCTGAAAGCAGCCCATGAGAGGTCCTGTGTCTCCTTGTCCACACTAACCATTGGTATCATGAGACTTCATGTTTCTTCGTATTTGATGGGTATAACACTGTATCATATTGCTGTTTTAACATGCCTCTCTCTGGTCGCTAGAAAGGTTCGACATCTTTTCATAAACTTAAAAGGCCATTATGGTTTCCTGTTCCAGATTATTCAGTCCACATCCTGCCCATCTTTCTATATCGTTCTTACTGATTTGTAGGCAATTTGGATAAGATTAGTTAACATACTATTTTTCCAATCGACAGGGCTTTTCTTTAGCTTTGTTTATTGTGTCTCTTAAAATCTTATGTTATATTTTTAAATGTTTTCTTTATTGAATATATTCTTTTGATCTTGTTTAAGAATTATTTCCTTATCCTAATAACAACGATAGTCTGCCATGTGTTGTTCTAAATATTTTAAAATATTGCTTTACTTATTAAGTCTGTCATCCCTCTCAAATTTATTTTTGTGTATGAGATAAAATTTCCATTTTTTCTAAGTGGATATCCTATTATCCCAGCAGCATTTATTGTATTGCTTATTATATTCCCACTGATTTGTCATGTATTCTCAGCAATACACCAAATTTCATTTGTTCTGTTCCACTGGTTATTTTTTTCCCCTGCATCAATAGGCCAGCATACTAATTTCTACAATATTATTACAAGTCTTGATACCTGGTAGGGAAATTTCCCTCCTTCCCTTTTTCTTTTTCAAAATTTAGTTAATCTTTTACATTTTTCTGTAAATTTTAGGCTCAGCATATCAAGATTTGTCCTGTTGGGATGTTCACTGAATACATGGAATTTAAGTTGAGATTCATAATCATGGCTTATCTCTTTATCTATATAGGACATTCTTTTATGTCCTTCAATAAAGTTTTAGAATTTTCTCCATAAAGCCTGTACACATGTTTACTTATACTTATTCCCAGTTGCCTTATGGTTTTTGCTGCTATTGTAAATGGGATTGATTTTTAAACTACATTTTCCAATTAGTTTTTGATGTCACTGCTATGCATTTTTATTTATTAAATATTGACTAAATAATAATATTTTTTCTAAAAAGGCCTATCTTCTGTCCTGAATTTTATCTTAAGCACTTTCGTGAACTAAAAAGCTTTATCCCATATGTTTCTATCCCCCAAAATATATTTTATGCTTTTCCTGCTTTTGTCCATTACATAAACGAAATCATTCTGCATGTTTTCCGCTACTTATGTTTCCTCCTCACTGTAGGTACCTGAGATTCAGCCATGTTATTATGTGCCATTGTAATATATTCTGTATCATTATCATTATATGACTCTACAACAATTTATTTTTCCATTGATGGACTTTTGGGTTGTTTCCAGATTTGCTATTGTAAACATTCTGTCATAAACTTAGATATATTTGTGGCACACTTGTGCAAGAATTCCTCTAGGGTATATTCTAGGGTTAAAATTGCTGGGTCATAGGGTATACACATCTTCAAATTTACTAGGTAACATCAAGTTGTTTTTCCAAATATCTGTCCCACCAGCAGTATGTCAGTTGCCTCGTGTCCTCACCTACACTTGATATTGTCATATTTTAAATTTTTAGGCATGTTTGTAGATACAACAGGTATTTAATCAAAGACTTGCTTTTAAATCTATAAACGGAGATCACTTGTCCTAATCCACCCATCCTTCAATGTTGGCATAAGAACTAAAGTTAACAGAGGGGAAAATAGATTTGAAAATATTTAGTAAATTACAAAGTTTTCCACATACTTAAGAAGTTATCATCACCAGTAAACTGAGAGTATCCTAGAGAATCAATAGACAATGTTACAGCACAACTCCAGACCCTTCCCCTCTCGAGCTAAATGATTTACAAGCTCAGAATGTCTGTAGACCTGTAGGCCAGAGGAAGGATGCCCATTGTGGTGACAGTGACAGTGATCTGAGCCCATCTTCTGAGTAAGGAACACCTTCCAATTTTATAGCATCTTCAGCTGGGTTGATTCTAGAACCTTGGGATCAAGATGAAGTGAATTAAGAAGCCATAACTTGAGCATGTTTTCTTGTTTTTGGGTGGCAGCCAGAAAATTCTTGAAAAATAAGTGGTGCTTGCATTTTAGGAACTTGATTACAAACGTTTTGGAAATGTATATCCGATGCTTAAATAATTCCTGGGATTCTTTCACTGTGAAGGAATGTAAACCTAAGTTATGACTGCTGACCTGGCCATTTTCTGCACATTGTGCTCTATTTTTCTGTTCTTTCTTCTCCTCCAACTCTTAATTGATTTCAAGGGCAGTTCATGACGCTACCTTGTAAGTTCTTTTTTTTTTAAATTTATTTTATCCAAGTATAATTGACTCACAATGTTGTGTTAATTTCTGCTGTACAGAAAAGTGATTCAGTGTTATATATATATATACATACACATTCTTTTTCATGTTCTTTTCTACTACGGTTTATTACAGGATATTAAATATAGTTCCCTGTGCTATACAGTAAGAAATTGTTGTTTATCCATCCTATATATAATAGTTTGCATCTGCTAATTCCAAACTCCCACTCCATCCCTTCCCCACCCCCATCCCCCTGGCAACCACAGGTCTATGAGTCTGTTTTGTAGATAAGTTCATTTGTGTCACATTTTAGATTCCACATATAAGTAATATCATATTATCCTGTGAGTTCTTGATCTATGTCTAGACCTGAATATCCTGCAAAGGCAGAAGGTGATTTCACATTATTGGCACTTTTGCAAATCAACGAGGCTTAAACTATGAGGATTTTTGCCTAATAATTCTCAGTTGGTTGACATCGCCAACCAACTGGTGTGAAGGTGCAGTGCTGATGTCAGCAAATTGCTCCAAGACAGCACTTCCCTGGTGGTCCAGTAGTAAAGAATCTGCCTTCCAATGCAGGGGACATGGATTCGATCCCTGGTTGGGGAAATAAGATCCCACATGCCGCGGGGCAACTAAGCCCTCGTGCCACAACTAGAGAGAAGCCTGCACGCGGCAAGGAAAAATCCTACATGCCCCAACGAAGATCCCGTATGCTGCAACTAAGACCCAACACAGCTGATCAATCAGTCAATCAATAAAGAAATAAATTGCTCTGAGACAGCCGAGACTGATGACTAAGCTTTTTATTTTTTAAATTTTTATTAGCGTATAGTTGATTTACAACGTGTGTTAGTTTCAGATGCACAGCAAAGTGAATCAGTCATACATAACATATATCCACTCTTTTTTTTTTTTTTAGGTTCTTTTCCATATAGGCCATTAAAAGAAAGATAAGGTTCTGTTCACGTCTCTGCTGCTGGCTGCAGTCCAGACAGTCATGTTTTATGGAAGACCTTGGTCAGAGCCCTGTGAGAATGAGTGTCAGCAAGAGGCGGGTCTCTGTGTGTGTGTGTGTGTGTGTGTGTGACAGAGATAGAGACAGAGACAGAGAGTTACAGAGGTTTTGAAGTTGACCAAACAGTGAGAATCACAAAAGCATAGGAACCAGGCCTCCAAGGCTGTGAATATATCAGTGTTGTAAGTAGCATATACTTTATGAAGAAAGAATGGGCTTGGACCACTTGGAATTGCCAAATCTTAACTTCTGACTTTTCTTGGTCTTCCCAATAACCAGTATCCAGTCTCCATAAATATCCAAAACATAGTTACTGAGTATCTACTAAGTGTCAGGAATGGTGCTAGGTGGGGGGGATAAAGTGATGAAACAAAATGACGTGGTCCCTGCCTTCCTGGAGCTTACAGTCTAGTGGGAAAGACAAAGAATATGAAAATAAATGAACATATGATCAAGTACTGTAATGTCATAGGATGCTTTGCAGAGACTGATGGTGGTGATGGTCAATAAGGGGTTTGTAGACCAAGGTGAGAACTTCAAATTTCATTCAAAGTGGGAAGCTGTAGAAAGCTTTTCAACAAGGGAAGGACATGATCTAATTGATGTTTTAAAGTAGATGATTCTGGCTGCTGAGTGGAAATAGGATGGGAGGGGGCCAGAGTGAAAGCTGGGAGGCAATTGCAGTCCAGGTAAGAGGTCATGATGACCTTGACCAGGATATGGATAACAGGTATGGAGAAAAGAGCACAGGTTCCAGGTATTAATCAGGGTTCTCCAGAACCCTGGATATAGTTATACATTTACAGATATAACATATCATATTTATTTGAAAAAGGATTTGTTATAAGGAATTAGCTGACACAGTTATGGAGGCTTAGAAGTCCCATGATGTGTCACTTATAGGCTGGAGACCTGAGAAAGTTGATGGTATGTTTCCAGTCTGCGTCCAGAGGTCTGAGAAATGGAAAGTCAATGGTATAATTTCTGGTTTGAATCTGAAGGCCTGAGGACTAACAGTGACGTTGGCCTGAGGACTAACAGTGACGTTGGTGTAAGCTTCTGTCCCAGGGCAGGACAACACCAACGTCTCAGCTCAGCAGTCAGGCAGAGAGAACAAATTCTCTCTTACTCAGTCTTTGCTCTATTCAGGCATCCATTGGATTGGCTGAGGCCCACCCACATTGGGGAGGGCAATCTCTTTACTCAGTCCATTAACTCACATGTTAACGTCTTCCGGAAACATCCTCACAGACACAACTAGGATAATGTTTAATCCAGTATTCTGCACACTCTCTGGCCCAGTGAAGTTGACACATAAAGTGCTTTGGAGGCAGAAAGTACAGGACTTGCTTCTTAGTTGCAAAGGTGAGAGAAAGGTGAGGAAAAAAAAATCAGGGGACACAAGCCCACGTTTTTCATGGAAGCAAATTGTGAATGATGGGGCAATTTTACTGAGACAGGAAAGGCCAATGGGCAAGAAAAGCAAGAGTTACCTTTAGAGAAGTCAATTCTGAGGTACTTGTGGGGACTCTAAGAGAAAATGTAATAACAAGGTAGTTGGAAAATTAACCTAAGCCTCCTCGGAAAGTCTGAGTAGGAGGTGTGAATTTGGAGGTCCTTTCACTAGGTGGGTTAAATCAGTTGAAGAAAGAACATGGGCTCTAACAATTAACAAGCACATGAGAAAAAAAAAAAAAAAAAAACAACCTTCTGTTGTGGAAGCCTCAGGGGAGAAGGATCAGTGATTGTCAGAATCTCACTTGGGACAAAAAGAGCTAATGGTGAGTGAGGATAAGGGGACAGAGTTCTCACCTTGGTCTACAAAGCCCTTATTTAGCATCACCAGCATCAGTCTCTGCAAAGCATCCTATTACAATACCTCACCATTAGCTCCATCCTCCATCAGAGAAAGGAGTCCTGGGCAAAGGTTGGATGTCATGTTCTGAGAAGGTTCTGAACTAATGTTGAGGTGGTGAAGAGCAAATGGTGAAGTCAAGAGATGCAAAGAAGGTGGGGTTGACCAGTTGGCTATAGAGAAAGAAGGAGAAGGAGCCCAGGCTGGTACCCAAATGTCTGGTTTGGCAATGGGCTGGTTCACAGGGGAGGAGCCGTGTCCTCATTTTGTTATTTTTGAAATCCAAAGCAGAGGAACCCCTTCAGGAATTGACAACTTCCAACCACTGGGTCCCAGTCTTTCTGCCTAGAAAAGGATTCTCCTTTATGTGACCCTGGTTATTACACAACTGGGGTCAGGACAGACACCCTCTGCCTGCGTGTCCCTGCCAGGCCTCACCATGGTCCACACTGATTACATTCTTTTTTTTTTTTTTGAATAAATTTATTTATTTATTTATTTATTTATGGCTGCGTTGGGTCTTTGTTGCTGTGAGTGGGCTTTCTCTAGTTGCAGCCAGCGGGGGCTACTCTTCGTTGTGGCGTGCAGGCTTCTCATTGCAGTGGCTTCTCTTGTGGAGCACACATCTAGGTGTGCAGACTTCAGTAGTTGCTGTGTGTGGGCTCAGTAGTTGTGGCACATGGGCTTAATTGCTCCGCGGCATGTGGAATCTTCCCAAACTAGAGATCGAATCCCGGTCCCCTGCACTGGTAGGCGGATTCTTAACCACTGCGCCACCAGGGAAGTCCTGGTAGTTCTATTTTTAATTTTTTGAAGACCCTCCATACTGTTTTCCATAATGGCTGTACCAATTTACACTTCCACCAACAGTGTACGAGGATTCCCTTTTCTCCGCAAAACTTACCTGTTGTCTTTTTTATAAAACCCATCCTAACAGGTATGAGGTGGTTTGTCATGGTGTTTTTTTTTTTTTTTTTCGGTACGCGGCCTCTCACTGTTGTGGTCTCTCCCGTTGCCCAGCACAGGCTCCGGACGCGCAGGCTCAGCGGCCATGGCTCACGGGCCTAGCGCTCCGCGGCACGTGGGATCTTCCCGGACCAGGGCACGAACCCGTGTCCCCTGCATCAGCAGGCAGACTCTCAACCACTGCGCCACCAGGAAAGCCCTTCATGGTGGTTTTGATTTGCATTTCCCTGATGGTTAGTGATATTGAGCACATTTTCATGTACCTGTTGTCCATTTGTATGTCCTCTTTGGCAAAACATCTATTCAGATCCGTTGCCCGTCTTAAAATCAGATTTGGGATTTTTTGCTATGAGTTTTAAAAATTTCTTATGTACTTTGGATATTAACCCCTTATCAGATACATGGTGCAAATATTTTCTCACATTCCGTAAGTTGCCTTTTTTTTCATGGTTTCCTTTGCTGTGCAGAAACTTTTAAGTTTGACGTAGTCCCACTTGTTTACTTTTGCTTTTGTTGCCTGTGCTTTAAGTGTCATATCCAAAAAATCATTGCTGGGACTTCCCTGGCAGTCCGGTGGTTGGGACTCCGTGTTTCCACTGCAGGGGCACAGGTTCAATCCCTGGGGAACTAAGATACCACATGACACAGGGCACAGCCAAAAAAATAAAAATAAATACATTTAACCATTCGAAAAATATTTAAAATAAACAAACAAAATCATTGCTAAGATCAATGTTAGGGAGATTTTTCCCTATGTTTTCTTCTAGTAGCTGTATGATTTCAAGTCTTACATTTAAGTCTAATCCAGTTTTGTGAGTGGTGTAAGACAGAGGTCCAGTTTCTTTTGCGTGTGAATACCAATTTTCCCAGCACCACTGATTGAAGAGACTATCCTTTCCCTATTGTGTGTTCTTGGGGTCCATGTCAAAGTTATGCATGAGTATATATCTGGGTTCTCCTTTTATATCTGGGCTCTCCATTCTCTTCCACTGTTCTATGTGTTCTGATCCATGTGCCAGTACCATCTCGTTTTGACTATAGCTTTTAGTATAATTTGAAATGATGTGATACTTTGAGCTTTGTTCTTTGTCAAGATTGCTTTGGCTATTTGGGGTCTTTTGTGGTTCCGTATGAATTTTAGGATGGCTTTTTTCTGTTTCTGTGAAAAATGCCAGGGGAATTTTGATAGGGATTAAGTTGAATCTGCAGATCACTTTGGCCAGTATGGACAATACTTTTATTTTAATGGTATTAATTCTTCTAATCCATGCAAAGGGGATAGCTTTCCATTTATTTGTGTCTTCCTCATTTTCTTTCATCAATCTCTTATAGTTTTCAGTGTGCAGGTATTTTATCTCCTTGGTTAAATTAATTCCTATGTATTTTATACTTTCTGATACTATTGTAAATGGGCTTTTTTCTTAATTTCTCTTTCTGAACGTTTGCTGTTAGTGTATAGAAATGCAACTGATTTTTGTATATTGATTTTCTCTCCTGCAACTTTACTTAATTCTAACAGGTTTTCTTTGGTGGAGTGTTTAACATTTTCTATATATAAATCATGTCATCTGCAAACAGAGATAATTTACTTCAAGAAGAGGGAATTTGGACACAGGGATACAGACACCAGGTAAATACCGTGTGTTGATGGGGACAGAGATTGAATCGATGTGTCTATAGCCAAGGAATGACAAGGATTACCAGTAGCCACCAGAAGCTGGGAAGATGCAGGGAAGGATCCTCTACCCTAAAGCCTTCAGGGAGAGGATGACCCTGACAACACTTAGATTGCAGAACTTCTAACCTCTAGAACTATGAGGCAATAAATTTCTCTTACTTTAAGCCCAGTTTATGGTACCCTGTTATGGCGCCCTAGGAGACCAGTACTGTGATGCTCTGGTCTTGTGCTTCTAGATATAAAATCATAAGCTACTAAATCATTCTCATAAATCATCTAAGTCAAAGACACCTAAGAACAAGGAGGGAAAGTATGGCCCACGTGTACAGAAGGGAGTAAAGGAAACAAAAAGACCACAGTGTAGCATGTGAACTTTTAAAAAATCAATATTTGAAATCTTTTTTCAACAATCCAGTTACTTAACTGAGATGTTACTATTGTGTTCATGAATTAATTAAACAAGCATGCTTCACCTGCAGACAGCCAGTGTGGGACACAGGGGAGAGTGCGGGCTTTGGAGCTCTTTGAGTTCAATCCAGCCTCCCCACTTAGCAGCTGGTGACCTTGGTCAAGTTACCTAATCTACATGAGCCTCAGCCTCCTACGATGCCCATCTCTAGGTTTGTTATGGTGACTCAGTGAACTGATGTTTATGATGTGTCAGGTACTGCACTGCCATGGGTACGATGCAGGATAGAGTCTGTCCCCAAACATAAATTAGAGCATCTTCCGACGCTTTAAAGACAGACATTCACACAGGTGGTTTGAAGCAGACCCAGAAACACCTGTGCTCGATGGAAAGAGGAAGAAAGACATATCTTGCTAAAAGCAGCAACTTGCAGAAAGAGCATGAAATAAACACACTGACACCCACCTTGGACAAATACAGCAGGACACGTGTTTCTCACTGTAATGATAGTCTTTATTTGATTTTCATCACCTTTCAATGAAAGAGTGGTTCCCATCAGCACTATGTAATTATGAACCTCGCAAATACATCTTATAGATAATGAAATTTCCTTAAAAATGACAGATAAGTGTAAGGAAAATTTGTAGAGCGAGAAGGTATAAAATAGAAGCTTGGTTAAATGTAAAGCAGTTTTTTATCAAGAAAGAAAAATGGTACCACTACTCCGTTAAAGTGGTACTGCAAACATACTATTTTGCTTGTTCTCAAGCTAGTTGCTCATAAAAAAGAAGCTGGTTTGCCCTTTTCTTCTTAGTGATCAAATCAACATGCTTGTGTACCTCACCATCCTGGTAAGACAAAACCAAGGGGAAGGAGAAGCAAGGCTTCTAACTATGTTAAAAATCGTTTCTAGGGTAGCAGCACAAGCCTTGCTTTCCAGAAGGTGGAGAGACACATGACAGTTTCAGGGAGACCTGTGGGGGCCATGGCTTTAGCCCATTGTGTCTGGGCAGCTGACATAACTTCAGTCCCCCTGGGGTCTCTCTCTGGTCTGAGCTGCCTTAGCTCTGATGATCTGGCAGGACCGTGGTCACTAGGATTGGGTATTCCAAGGCACTGCAGTCATCCAACAGGAACACCAAATCCTGGAAAAGATGTGCAATGAGCAGGAATGTCACTGAAGGTGGCCACAGAGCCCATGCACAGCTATAGGACTCCTGGTTATCCTCAAAGACTGTTCAATTGTTCCCCTTTGTGTGAAAATTTCCCAACCTTCATTCCCCCAAGGAGAGCTGGTTACGTCTTTCTTCACCATCCCATTGAATCTCATATAGTCTTTGACTATTGAATTCAGTTGTACGTTGGTTGACCAGAAGGATGGATGGATAGATGGGCAAGGGAGTGAATAAATGAATAAATCTTAATTATTGAGCAAAGACTCTGGGCCAGACATCGGGGATACCATGAGTAACAGCACCAGGTCTCACCTTCAAACACTTTAGAGCCAACAGCAGCACTTTTCAGACTGTATTATGTCGTCTTCTTGTCTCCCCCCTCCATGACCAAGGGGAGAGGGGAATGAGGAGGGGAATGGGTGTGGGACAAAATGCTTGTCTCATCTTTGATGCAGAGTAACAAACAAATCTTAATAAAACTTAAAGCTAAAAACCTAATAGCTAATTATTAGTTTCCTGGGCAGGCCTGGTGTTCAGTATTCTATGTTTAGTCACCTTGATAGAGATCTTAGGACCGAGGGAGTTACTACAGTGTCCAGCACACACTGGTTGTAAGTAGTATTATCCTCCCAATGCTCTCCTGACATGGGTATCATTCACGAATGAGGAAACTGTGGCTCAGAGAGAGGAGGGGACACTGGCATTTAGGAAGCAGGGAGGTGAAGACAGGGGCTCAGGTCTGCCTGATGCTGAAGCCTGTGCCCCTAGGACCACACAACGCTGCTTTCTACATCTTAACCAGTGCTGATTCTGTGTTTTTCCCGTCTCCCTCCCCTCTGCTGCCAGATTCCTCCCAACACAGAGCACACCAGAAGCCCCTCCCCCAGGAAGTCTCTCCTGATCCCAGGGCTCTGGGAATTCTCGGAATTCCAGAGTCCTCTACCCGCAATCCCAGCCCCATTTGCCTCGCAGCCTGTGGTCTTGGGTGTTGGAGATGGAGCTGGAGGACAGGAGGAGCCTTGTCCTCAGCAAGAGCTATAGGGTTGAGGAAGGGATTTGTGACCTGGAAGCACCCCACAAGCTTTTGTTTTCCTCCTCCTCATCTCCCTCTTCTCCTAACCCTTCTCTTAAGTTCTTGGCTGATGACAAGTAGAAAAAGAATGTTCAATGGCGTCACTTACCCTCCTGCAGAACGAGTTCATGATGGTGTACAGTTTCCGCACTTTGTCCTTCAAGGCATCTACCCGGGCCACCTTCCAACACTGGGGCGATGCCACAAAGTCCCGCAGCTTGGCCAGCACACAGTAATTCTGTGAGTGGACAACAGGGACGGGTCTCGTGGTGGAAGTCAGTAGCCAGAGACGCGGGAGCTGGGGACTCCTGGCCCTTCTGCACAGTCTCTCCCCACTCCCACTCCAAGCCCTCCCGCAGGCAGGCAGACCCCTCTTACGTGTATATCCAGGTACAGCCTGGGCAGGTATCTCACACACGGCTCCTGCAGAAAGGGAAACGGGTTTCTGTGTTGCTCACAGGGACACACCCTCAGCCTGGCCACAGAAGGCTCTCTGCCAGCCTCCCCAAAACCAGAGCAGCCCCAGATCCCTGGGGCCTTCCTTGATGCTGCCGTGTACAATACTTTCTTGTACCATATGCCACATTCCCCCAAAGTAAACTGCTCTTCTAGAATTCGACTTTTAGAATGCAACTATTTTATCATTGACTATGAGCTAGGGAACAGTTTTATATATATATATATATACACACACACATATACATACATATATATATATAGAGAGAGAGATACATACATATAAATATGTGTGTCTATATATGTATATATATTAAAACAGTTCTATAACTGTAATCTAGACATAGTAATATATACAGTATATACTTTAGTAATATAAAACTGTATATATATGTACACTTATATATTACTATATTTCACTTTTGCTTCTGTGCTGGCCTGAAGGTCAGAAGACCCAGATTCTGGTCCCTCCCGACCAGTTATCCCCTGTGTGACGTAGGGTAGGTCTCCTTCTTCTTTGTGACTCGGTTTCCCAGTTGTGAGATTAGAGAGTTAGAACACATCACCTCCACTTCCTTCCAGCTCTGAGCCTATGCATTATTTTAAGCTTTAAAATCATATAGTTTTAAAATATGCTCTACATATTTAATAGCAAGGAATTTGCGGATACATTGGGGCGCAAAAATACAACCAAATGTTGTTACAAAGAAATATTAATTTATTTGACAGAGTCGCTAAAAAGTAAATTGCAGAACTGCTGTGTTGCTTGATCCAATTTGTCCGCACACTTGGATAACTATGTACAGACCCAGAGCTGAAATCCTATCCTCTGAATGTGATGGCAGCAGGTCACCTCTAGGTGGTAGAATTGCAGTAATATTTATTTTCTTCTTTGTCTTTTGTGCCTTTTCCAACCATTTTCAAAGTATATGACTTTCATAAGTTGAAAAAAATACTCATCATTTAAGTTTCAAAAAGAAAATACAAAGGAGGTGCTAGGGTATCGTAAGCCCCACATCTGAGAACGGTGCATTTTATTTGAAGGGTTCACAAGCGGTAAAGGGATACTTTTAAATTTTACCAGAGCTTTAAAGTTTAATTTGTTTTGTTTCTACACTGGACGAGCAGTCAGGAGGCCGGATTCTAGTTCTGGGTGGCCCCTGTGGGACTGATGGCTCCGAGCCCCTGGGTCTTCCTCTTAACACAGTGTTGAGAACAGTGCAGACATCCTGGGTTGTCCTCTGTGCAGGCTGTGTCTGCATTCAAGTCTTCAACCCTCCAGCTGCCCGAAGCCGGTGAGGGGCTCGGCCACCCCCTCTCACAGCTGAGGATGCTGAGACTCAGGGCTGAGTAATTTGCTCAGGGTCCTACAGCAGGTTAGGGGTGGGGCTGATTCTGGGAGTTGCCCCCTTAGCTCCTGCTGGCTAGTGGAGAGAAGAAATAAGCAGGACTCTTTGGTCCTCCTTAAGTTGGAGCTCTAAACTCTATGGGAGCTTCTCTTCTCCTGTTCCCTTCTCTTCCCTTCTCTTCCCTTCTCTTCTCTTCTCTTCTTTCTCTCTTTCTCTCTCTCTTTTTACATTTTAAAACAGATCCTCTGATATTTGCTAGCTAGTTATAAACAAAAATTGTGATGTCTTTGATTATATTTTCTTTGTATTTAAAAGGAAGTGCAAACCATCGGTATTTAATAGGATGGGAATAAAACACAAATACCCTTGAAATTAACATTGACCAGAAAAGAAAAATAGCGTTTTTTCCCTGGTCCAAAGGCAAATTTTTGAGAACTGGGTCTCCCAGTCCTCAGGGGGGCCGAGGGCACTCACCGAAGGCTCCGTGGCCTGCAGGCTCCGGGAGTCAGCGGTGATCTCCCGGCTCAGGGCCAGCATCCTGGAGTAGCAGGTCGGGGGAGCCGGCTGAGCGGCGGGGGGGCCGGCCAGAAGCAGCATCAGCAGGGGAAGCAGCTGGGGGGTCATGGTGCAAAGGCGGCCTGACTGCAGCCCGAGGCCAGCCGCCCCTTTAAGCAGAGGCTTGGGGGTGGTCCTCCACGCCTCCGTTTCCTGTGGTGCCCAGCCAAGGCCAAGAGCACGCCCACCTGGCCTGTGGACACTGGAGCCTTTCAGACCTAAAGGTCCCCCTTGTTGAGAGGAGGTGCTTCCTGGCAGGGGCGGGGAGGGGGAGATGCCAGGCACCTGGAAGGGAACAGGGTCTTCCTCTCACACAACTTGCCATAGAACTTTCTCTCCTGGCAGGGGCTCTTCCTGAAGTGGCAGGATTGGCAGATGAGGGGGGCAGAGGACAAGAGGGAGACAGGAGGGGATGGTGGTTCAGCCAGAGGGGCGGGAGTGAGCATTCAGCTCCTTCAGTCAGAATGGGGACCGTTTGGTAAAACTGGATGATCTCTTGGAGCAGAGCTGGGGGAGGGAAAGGGACCAGAAGTGATGGATTGAGGACCAGTGATCCGGGGGTTTGGGCTCAGGCAGCCTGGGTATCACTATCCACCCACCACTGACTGGCCAGGGGAACCTTGGGAAATCCCTTGCCTTCTGAGCAGCTGCGCCTCTGCCTCTGGAAGATGGGCTTGTGCTAGGGCCTGTGATGGGGGATGTGGGAGCATTCCCCTGGCTGGTCCACTTCAAGCTCCCAGCACAAGTCCTGGTACAGAGCAGACCCACTGGAAGGGTTGGTTCTCCATATGTGGGTCTCTTAGCAATGATGCTCTGCGGGCTGCTCTCCTGTAAATACAGGAGCATGGGTACCAGTTAGGAGAGTAAGCTCTGCCCTTAGGTGCTCCGTGCATCGCATGGTCACCCGCTTCTGTGATGACCTTGGGCAAGCTTCTTAACTCTTTCTTCCCTCTCCTTGTCTGTGAAACGGGGATGATAAGAGCATAGCGAGGAAGAGAAGATGCTGAGCTATTATCACAGTCAGAGCTAATGTCACTGTCTCCTTTCCTACAAGCATCCCTGCGAGGCAGGTCCTGCAGAAAACAGTCCAGTTTTCCATGTGGGAAAATTGAGACTCACAGAGTTCCAGCAACTTGTACAAGGTCATAAAGCTGGAGGCAAATGGGTCCAGTAAGGCTTTCTGCCTTGTCTTCATTCCATCCTCCCATTCTGCAGTGTGGAACTGGGGAAGAGCAGGACTCTTGCAGCCAGAGATGAGTTTGAGCTCTTGGGCTGCCCAAGACCAAGGAACAAGCAACGCGAAGGAGCTGTCGAAAGAGAGGAAGGTTCTTACTTAACACCAAGTATCACATATGCTCCAGCAGTGATGCGTGAAGCTCATTTATACAACTACACAGCTGTTGTCACAAATGCCATGAGCTTCACAGAAAGCCAGTGAAGTGGGTGGGGTTATTCCCATTTCCCAGACGAGGAAACTGAGGCTCTCAGGGGCTATGAAACTGTCTGGGGTCACAAGGCTTATAAGGGGAGGCAGAGCTGTGCACCTGGGTCTGCCTGTCTCCCAAGCCTGTCTCACTGCAGGGGAGGGCAGAAGAGCGGCCCAGGCTGGCACACATTCCCAGAACAAAACAACCAAAGTGGAGGACCAGAAGGTTAAGGGAAAGGAGTGTGGTGTCCTGCATATGGGGCAGCATCGAGGATCAACAGCAGGGATGAAAGTTCAGCTCCAGCCTCTCCCTGTCTCTGTTTGCCCACAAAAATCCCTTCCTGACAGGTGCCGTTCCCTGTCCATAAACAGAGCAGCATCACCCCAGGCAGCGGGAGGTCTCTTCCCGCCCTGATGTTCTATTTTGCTACTTTTCTGTGTTCAAGCCCTGGGCAGGGATCACAGCCTTGCCTTCCTGTTTTGCAGGTGAGAGCATGTTCTCTAAACACCTTTAGCAAGATGGCCTGGGGACAGCCTTTTGGGTGCCCTCTCAGGCAGGGCAGAACTGTGTGTGTTTGGAGGTGCAAGCAGCAAACACAGATGTGTTTTTCTTCTGGATCAAGGGGTCTCCCCACTTTCTGTGGCAGTGCCTGGGGCGTGGGCCTCCCTGGCAGACAAACCGGCCCCAGTCAGGGACTCCGGACTCCTTTGAAATGCTCCAGTGTTTCTGGATGTGCTCATCGAAGGAGCTTCAAATTCAGGACAGGGAGGAAAAACCAGCCCAAGCAGCAAAACTAGTCCTTGGACCATCCGATCGAGGAGGCATTGCTGTGCTGAAAAAGCGGGCTTTTCTGTGCACTTGATGGTGAGATACATGTGTCGCTGGGAGGTCTGGCCTTGTTCCACCCTGGACACGTGTGTGGTTTTTGATAGGACTCCTTGGGCGAATCAGAAGCCTCCTCTGCACCCTACGCACCAGACATCCCGCTAACCGGATCCCATCTGCCTTCCCACTCACAGTGCTTGCCTTCTGCATCTGGGCTTGTCAGCACCCAGCACCCAGCCGGGCAGAGCAGATGCTCAGGAAAGCTTTGCTGAATTAACCTGATGGCTGTTAATCTTGTTACTCAGAGCGAGGCACAAACCCATTAAGAAACCCACAGAGCACAGCCGGAGTCATGCCAGAGAGACCCTGCCCTCGATGAAGGAGGTATCAGGGGACCCACGGGTGTATTTGCTCACAAAGTTCTCCTTTGGCACTGCCGTCCCCCTGCGCCCCCAATAGCTCCCTTCCCTGGCCCCTTCCCTGGCTCCTTCAGCATCAGGCTACTCAGTATGGAACATGAATGCTAAAAATCCAGGCTGGAATTTCCGCACAGACTGAAGCCTCTGTCTTCCTCCAAAGGTCTCTCCCAACCCCCTTAGTGCGTGAGAAGAGCAGGGGTCCCATCAAGCCATGGTACCTCATTATGTCAGGAGAGCCGAGCAGCCAGAGCTAATGAGTGAGTGAATGCTTCTCAGCTGGAATGGCCTCTACCAGCCATTTTCTTTGAATGGATTCTTCATTCATTCTCCAGACACTTTATTTATTGAGAATCTATTGTGTGCAGGCCTGAGATGGACAATAAGGATAAAACAGTGAATGAGAGATGCTGTCCTCTGAGGAGACTAAAGAGGGCAATTAACTCATCGAACACACAGGGTAAGTGGCATGACAGTGGGAACCCTGGTGCCTCAGAAGCCTCTCCCTGGCGATGGCTCCGTCAGCAAGTTGAGGAACGTTGTGGGGATGTGGGATGGGCATGGGGATGTGGGCGGGGGCGGTGTATGAAGGAGAGAGAGAATTTGGAAGCTGCTATGCTGCTACCTTTGAATGTGGAGGAAGAGGCCACAAGCCAAGAGCTGCAGGAAGCCTCTAGAAGCTGAAAAAGGCAAAAAAAAAAAAAAAAAAGATTCTCCCCTAGAGCATTCAGAAAGGAACACAGCCCCGCCAAGCCTTTGATTTTAGTCCAGTGAGACTCATGGTGGACTTCTGACCTCTAGAACTGTGAGAGAATAAATGTGTGTTGTTTTAAGCCATTCTGTTGGTGGTTATGTGTTACAGCAGCAACAGGAAACTAATACACCATCTCTCCAGGGTTCAGTAGGATAACAGAGATTGTGGTTGTGAGGAACTTGGAAATGATCTGCATCAACTTGCCTGGTGCTTGTGCTTCTTTTACAGCTTCCCTGTCAAGCATTCATCCAGAGTCTGTTTGCATGCCTCCCTGGATGGGGAGCTCATTGCCCTTTAAGACTGCCCTCCAGTCTCTGGGCAGCTGTGAACAATACAAATTCTTCCCAAGGTGAAGGTGAGATGTGCTGACTCCCTGGAGCTACCGCCTGTGACCTAAATCTCTGTTACCTTCCTCCACAGAACAGCCCTGGGTGATTCTCAGCCGTCAACCTGTCTACCACTACTCATCCCTGCCCCCCAGACAGAGCCGGCTCTCTTTCTGAGCAAACACCCCAATTTCTTGAAACTTTTTCCATGGGAAGTGGCTTCAACATCCTTTTCCACAATTACATTACGATTACCATCTCTCTGCCCAGAATTCTTTCTCCTCCCAGTAGACATTTCTAAAGCAGAAATCCACGCTTGCCTGTTTCACATTCTTCCCTGGTTCCCTGAGGCCTGGAAGATAGTCTGAGGTCTGTGGCCTGGTCCCAGACTACCTCTCCAGCTATCTCTGCCTGTCCTTTCCTGCACTTTTATCAAGGAATGACAATGATGATGGTGATGATGATGACGATGGTGATGATAGCTAACCCTGAAATGCGGCCTTGCTCCAAGCCCTGTACAAGGCTTAATGCATTCATTCTAGTATCATCATCTGAGGGCACTGAGGCACAGAGAGGTGAAGTGACTCGCTCCAAATCACACAGCATTAGCAATCCCTAGTGTTTGTAGTTATAACACCCAAGTGGCCTTTGGCCTTCATACATGCCGTTCCTGCTTCTTGGAATGTCTTTTCCTCACCTTGTTTGTTCCTGGTTCATTCCTTCTCACCCTTCCAGACTGAGCTGAAATGTCACTTTCTCCAGGAAGCCTGCCTTGCTGGATTGGGTCCCCTCCACCTGCCTGCGCAGGCTCCCATGGCCCCTGCACTTTCCTCTGCTTTGACATGGCATTGTCCACTCCGGCCTTAGTCTGTTTGCTTGTCTGCCCCCTACAGGCAGAGCGAGTGTCCTCTTTGTCTTTGTGTCCACAGCATGGAGGCCAGGTCCAACACAGAGTAGGTGTTCAGTAAACATCTCCCTGCTGAATGGAAGTGACTGCCCCTTTATCCCTGTTGTGTGTCAATGTGTCTCCCACTAGCTGGAACCCAGATTGAAACACAGCCCTCCTTGAGAGGTCTAGTCAGAACTGTTAACCTCCTTGGTTTGGGCCCCCGTTGTGTCAGTTAGGACTAAAGTTGTGAGTTACAGAAAACACGGTTTGAGATACCCATGGCCAGATTTTCTGGAAAGTTCAACTGGAACACGTAGTGGTAGGTGGAGCTCAGGAATGGTTTGATCTAGGAGCTCGATGAAGTCACCAAGAAATCACCTTATTCTGTCTCCCTCTTCCATACTGTGATGGTCTTTTGATGTGTCAACTCTGCCAGGCTATAGTCCCTGGTTATTCAATCAAATGCTACTCCAGGTGCTACTGTGAAGGTATTTGTAGATGTGATTAAAGTCCATAACCAGTTGACTCGAAGGACAGGAGATTATTCTAGATATTCTGGGTGGGCCTGATTCAGTCAGTTGAAAAATGTTCAGAGCAGAGCTGATGAAGAAGAAATTCCGTGAGGAAGAAGAAACTCTGCCTGTACAGTAGCTTTGACCCATCACCCTGAGTTCTAGCTTGCCCTTCCTGACAGCCTGCCTTGCTGTTTTGGACTTTCTTGGCCATGCCGGCCTCCATGACCGTGTCAGCCAATTCCTTACAATAAAATAATCTCTTACTATGTCTCTGCTTCTGGTTCTGCATCTTTGGTTGAACCTGAACTGACACATATGTCACTGACTTCATCCTAAAGCCAGGTCTCCTTGTGGTCGCAATGTGGCTGCTGGTAGAGTCCAGCACACATGCTATCCCATCCCTGTCTGGAGAGGACACAAGCCATCTCATCCCCTGACCATTGAAGGAAGTCCTGAGCTTTGCGCTGCCAGCAGATCCTGCCATGTCTGTCTCGTGACCTCGTATTTTCATAGTCTGGGACTCCTTTTTAGCATTTTTAGATAAAGATCACTTAAACTTTTCCTTCTGGCTATTCAGACTGGCACATTCCTGTAAGTGATGCAGGTAACCAGGGAAACACTTTTTTGTTCCCAGCCCTATGGGGTTATGGGAAATTCCTGAGCAGACCATAAGAAATAAGAACTCTTTCATTACATGGCTCAAACTCAGAATCACACCTTTCCCCCGAATATTCCCTGTGTTCCTGTCCTGTGCCTGTTTGCAATGACAGCCAAGGTTGAAAGGGCCATGGCCAGTCTCAGATCTCCTCGGCTACCCAAAGTCCAGGCAGTAGCTGTTTTCGCCAGAGATCGGAAGAGCCCTGCGGCAGTTTCCATCCTTGGAAAACATCACACTGGACACACAAGGAGTCTGAGATGCTGACATCAGGGGCTGGTGGTAGAGGCCAGTTCTCTAGCAAAGAGACTACCTCTGAGTCCCCCTTCCTGCCTGCATTTGAGGTCAGAATCCAGGGCCAGTGATGCCTGTGCTGTCCTGACAGAGCAGTAACAGCCAGGAGGTATTTGAGCAAGGGGTGTAGGTTGAACAACTAGCCGGAATGTTGCCTCCAGGATGTCCTGTCAACAGCAGTGTTCCTTTGGTTAAAAGCCACACATCTCCCCCTGTTTATGTGCTGTGTTTTGAGCTTGTTACTTGCGCTCTTGGCAAACCCAAGTGGAAAGTTGGCCCACATATTCCAGAGTAAAGGAATGAAGACAAACAACAAGGCCAGGTTTTGCTTTGGGGCAGTGATTCTGAAAATAATCCCACGTCTTAGAATAGAGACCCCTCTATAATCCTTGAAACATGGATTCAAATTTTAATAGGAAACAGTGTGCAGGACAAATTCTCCCAAACATTTTCCTTGGGCCTGTTTATGCAGAAAGGACTCAGAAAAAGTCTTTCAGAAGAGTCCCAGCTTGGCTTCTCAGAAAGAACACAGGCTTTGGAGTGATAGAGGCTTCAGTTTAAATCTCACTTCTGTTATGATGTGACTGTGCAAATCTTGTCACCCCTTGTCTTCCTCTGATGTATGGGATTTATAACGTTTATTGCCCAGAGTTCTTGTGAAGATGAAATAAACATGAAATAGCCAGTGTGACTGTGGTTTTCATTTTCTTTATCTTTTCTTTCTTTTCATTTTTTTTTCCTGGTTGTGGACCTTGTTCATTCACTCCATCTTAGGCCAGTTCTAACCTTCCCACAATGGTTATGGCGAAGGGCACGTGGCCCAGGATGGACCAATCAGCTTCCTTCCCTGGGATGAACTGATGGGTACAGGAAGAAAGTCGCTCTCTCATTCCACCAATGTCCCTACATGGTTGCCAACAGTTATGTCTCCTGACCTGGAGTGGGCTTCTCTGCTGGAGGAGCAGGCAAGGCCAGAAGCAGAGCTGGGAGATGGATGGAGAAGAGAGTCTGGATGGAGCGCCATCCCTGATTCTGTTCCCAGAGGCCCAGTGCTGGAATTCCTCCTTGGACTCTGTAAGCTGTCCTGGGGTCATTTCTAGCTATAGACTTAGTATTTCCTTTTGGCTAGAGCTGGTTTCAGTGAGTTGTTTTTCTATCTCTTAAAAATAAGAGAGCTCTGAACAAGACAGGACCCAGCACGGCGCCCAGCACAGAGCTGGTGCTCGCAGCCATTGCCTTCTCTTTGATGATTCACTATTTGTGGCAATCATTGGTGCTGATCATCAAATACATCCAGTCTCCTCTCTCCTGGTTCCAAGCCAGCACTGAGCTTCCCTGCTCCCTTGACATTTTGCATGGCCACGTGAGTCATTTCGTGCAATGACGTAAGAGGACATGATGGGTTTTGCTTCTGGGCAGAAGCTTTAAGAGCCTGTGCATGCGTTGCCACTTTCCCCTTCTCTCTGCTATGGGACCACTGAGTCAAAAAATAGTGGCGGCTCTGCTGGCCTCACCCTGAGGTGGAGACCTAGAGCTATACCCCAGCCCACCTCTGGCTTGTTTGTTATGACAGTAGAACCTAGCCCAGCCTGACTGTGGTAGGCAGAATTCTACCACGACCTCCAGGCCCCTGTAGAACCCCGTCCCCTTGAGTGTGGGTGGAGCCCATGTAGGAGATATCATTCCTGTGGTTTAGTTAGTTATATGGCAAAAAGGATCTTGTAGATGTCCTGGAGGTTACTGATCACTTGACTTTGAGTTACTCAAAAGGGAGATTACCCAGGGATCTACCAAGTGTGGAAAGGATTTGACCTACACTGCTGGTCTGAAGGTGGAGGGAGAAACATAGGAAGGAATGGGGCAGCCTCTAGGAGCAGAGAGTGGCCCCTCTGGCCTCCAGCACAGAAATGGGAACCTCAGACATACAGCCACGAGGAACTGGGTCGGTCAGTAACCTGAATGAGCTTGGGAGCAGATCCTTCCCCAGAGCCCCCAGATATGAGACATGGCCAGTGAGACGCACAGCAGAGAACCCAGCTGGTTTCACCCCGACTGCCCTCCACAGCCAGTAGCTGCTGATAATGGATGTTGTTGTTTTCCTTTAGTGATGTTAATTTTTTTTATTTTAAAAAATTTTTTATTTAAGTAGAGTTGATTTACAATGTTGTGTTAATTTCTGCTGTACAGCAAAGTGATTCAGTTATACATTTACACATTTTTTCAATTCTTTTCCATCCTGGTTATCACAGGATATTGAATATGGTTCCCTGTGCTATAGAGTAGGACCTTGTTTTTTATCCATGCTATAGATAATAGTTTGTATCTGCTCATCCCAAACTCCCAATCCACTCCTCCCCCACTCTTCCTCCCCCTTGGCAACCACAAGTCTGTTCTCCGTGTCTGTGAGTCTGTTTCTGTTTCATAAATAAGTTCATTTGTCTCATATTTTAGATTCCACATATAAGTGATATCATATGGTATTTGTCTTTCTCTTTCTGACTTACTTCTCTTAGTATGATAATCTCTAGTGGCATCCATGTTGCTGCAGATGGCATTATTTTGTTCTTTTTTATGGCTGAGTAGTATTCCGTCGTGTGTATATATGTGTGTGTGTGTGTGTGTGTGTGTGTGTGTGTGTGTGTACCACATCTTCTTTATCCATTCATCTGCTGATGGACATTTAGGATGGTTCCATGTCTTGGTTATTGTGAATAGTGCTGCTATGAACATAGGGGTGCATGTATCTTTTTGAATTATAGTTTGTCAGGATATATGTCCAGGAGCGGAATTGCTGGATCATACGGTAGCTCTATTTTTAGTTTTTTGAGGAACCCTTATACTGTTTTCCATAGTGGCTGCACCAATTTACTTTCCCACCAACAGTATAGGAGGGTTCAAATGGGTGTTGTTTTAAGCCTTCATGTTTGTGGTACAGTAATTTATTACACAACAATAGACAACAAACACACCGAACAATACATTATTACTTGAGGTTATTCCTTGAGGATTATAATTTTTCAATTTAATAACACGTGTGACACCCCCCAGGCTGCCTTCCAGTGGTTTGTTTGCCAATGTCTGTGTCAGACTCAGGATCTTCTGGTGGAGGAGCTGAGCTGGTCATCTCTGTGTCCCCGGGCTGAGCAAAGGCCCCGGAGAGACACTCTAAGATGAGGTAGAGGTGACACTTGGCAAAATTGTGACGTTGATGGAATGTTTTGCACCAAATGTCCACATCCCATCATGCCTGGTTTGGGGACCTTGAAACTAATAACAGCTAATGTGGATACAGAGCTGGCCGAGGGTCCGGTGCTTTTCTTAGGGTGTTGTGCACGTGAACCAGGGCGATCCTCGTAAGAACCCTACCAGGTTGGTGCTGGTACCATCACATCCCCCCTTCAAAGATGAGGCAAGAAGTTACATAACTTGCTCAAGGTCACACAATTCATTAAAGTGAAGCCCAGGTTCAAACCAGACAGGTTGGCTCAAATCGGAGTTCCTAACACCCCACTACCCTGCCAACTAAGAGAAAGGACTCAATAAAAATTTGTTGAGGGATGGAGAGAAGGCAAGAAGGACAAAAATAATTTCTTTATACGCTAACAAGCTGTGTGATACTGGGCAGCTCACTACCCTATCTCTGAACTTTAATTTCCTCAGAAAATGAAGGGAGACTCTATTTAAGGTGCTGTTTTGCATTTCTCTCCATTATAAATGTGGTGGCTTGTTGCTTTTAAGAGGTCCATCACGAGCATGGCGAGTCCTCTCTGCCCTGGGCAGGACCAGCCTACCGGCTGCAGCGGCCTGAGTGTGGGCTCACGGGCACATCAGGCTCTGGACCACCATTCTGCAATGTGCTTGATCCCCATGTTCTCAGTGTCCTGAGGTCCCTCATGGGGACGTGGTCGTGAGGATTGAAGTGGGGTACTTGTTTCAGGCAGAACGGGCGATGCTCACTTATGAGTAATCTCCCTTCCCAGACCCTGTCTCCAGGGAACCTGGAAAATTCCCTGGTTGTTAGCAGATAGCATGTTGTATTAGAGATCGTATTTGGAGGCCCAGATTTTTTTCCCTTTTGTTGTGTTTGTTTTGTTTATAGGATGCTAAATGATTCATTTAACTGATTCTTTTCAATAAATTAACAGAATCGACTTAGCTGAACAAATATGCTTGTTGCTTTGGTGTCACGCATATACAACCAGAATTCTTTTAAATTTAGAACCTCAGACCAGTCTCTGGTTTTGGCTACTGACCTATGAAAAATCTATACAACCGTTTCCATCTTTAATGATTTCTTTTATAATGAAAGATGATCCATTTCTCCTGCAATGTGATGAGTATTTCTAGAGCTATTCTGTATTCCCCTGAACCTATGAAAAAAAATTTATTGTCATAAAATATACACAAGATAATTTTTTGAAATATTTAAACCTTTTTTTTTTTTTTTTTTTTTTTTTTGCGGTACGCGGGCCTCTCGCTGCTGTGGCCTCTCCCGCTGCGGAGCACAGGCTCCGGATGTGCAGGCTCAGCGGCCGTGGCTCACGGGCCCAGCCGCTCCGCGGCATGTGGGATCTTCCTGGACCGGGGCACGAACCCGTGTCCCCTGCATCGGCAGGCGGACTCCAACCACTGCGCCACCAGGGAAGTCCCATTTTAAACCATTTTTAAATGTCCAGTTCAGTGGCATTAAGTACATTCACATTGTTGTACAACCGTCACCACAATCCATCTCCAGAACCTTTTCATCCTCCCCAGCTGAAACTCTGTACCCCCTAAACACTGCCCTCCACTTCCTCTCCCCCAGCTCCTGGCACCTACCATTCTATTTTCTTTTCGAGGGCCAGCTTGATTTAGAGGTTTCAACTCAAACCACAGATCTAAGCTCTGTCATTTTCTTGCCGTGTGACTTTCTCTACTGCCTTACCTGTAAAATGGAGACAATGGTGGTGGTCACCCTTATGCTCGGGGCCAGAGGGGATGAAATGGTTAAGATATGCAAAGCCTTTAGACCACCAGTGCCAGGGGTAGACAGAGCATTGTGGGTTTGGTATTATTATTATTTATGTGATTTCCAGCCCTCAAAATACGGTTCCCACCCCCAACTCCCCAACACATTGGGCGATGAGGGGCTCGGGAGCTAGGACACACCATCTCCACCCCCAGGCGGTGGCCCAGGGCTTGAGCCCGGTACAAGGACAGAGAACGTGGGTGGAATGAACGAATCAGTGATGTTCCAGTCACTTCCTCCCATAGCATGAAGCCCTGGGAAGCCAGCGCCCCAGCACAGCCACCATAAACAAGGGCCCCCTGAGACCCCCATTCATCTTCCCAGTCCCGTGGATTCCAGCTTCTGAGGTGAAGGCTTCCTCCCTCGGGAAGCGCTTTGAGTGTTTTGGCCTCCATCCTTTCAGGAAGCCTCGTAGCCAACACATACCCAGGGCAGGAAGTTGGTGAGAAGGACTTAAACCTTGGGTGGAAAGCATCTCACCTCTTCAGAAACCATTTCAGAAGCTGGCTGCACATCCATGTTCCTGGCACGTTCCAGTGTGACCTCCCAAGTTTTTTTCTTTTTTCTTTGAATAGTTCCTTTTTTCCTTCATGAAGAGGCCATAGTTGCTGAGTGAGGCTCACTTATGGCACAGAATGAGGAAGGCAAAGGGGGTACAAACAGGTCCTGAGCACTTACGGCTGTAGCTCTCAATACTTTCTGAGCAAACAACCACTCTGAGAGATGGGTATAAATCCTCATTTTACACTTGAAGCTCTTAGGTTCAAAGGGGCCATGTGTCTTGCCAAAAATACGCCGCTGGTACTTGATGGGCTTGTAATAAAACCTAGATGATCTGGGTCCCAGAGCTGATGCTCCGCATGGGATGGGATGTCTCTAAACCATCTTCATTGGCTGGGGGTAGCCAGATACGCCAAATACACTCACATGGGCTGTGTTTACTTATCACAGACTTTCAGGGTGTTTTTAAAATTGAGCTGCATTCACTGATGCACAGCAGATGTAGGGCCCTAAACATAGTATAAAATTATATCCTTGAAACATTTCAAAACAAAGGAGAAAAGGCAAAAAAGCAGGTGGAGGAATATCACATATGTTTCCAGACAGGTCATGCTGATTTCACACTGTTATGTATGTAGTTCTCCCTAATTCTATTTCAAATATAGGAGCTTTGGATTCTTGTTATTTGCTTATCCATCTGTTCAGCAGAGACGTGAGCAGCAATTGGGCTTCTTACAGCTACAGAATTAGTCTTTTGAAAAATGAACCAGAAGACGTATGGAAATTAATCTGGCCTTTCTCAACGAATACACTGTAATAGTAACCTCTTATACACGGGCATCACATGTTTATAAAACATGTGCGCCTTACAAATGAACTTATATACTAAACAGAAATAGACCCACAGACGTAGAAAACAAGCTTAGAGTTACCAAAGAGGGAAGGAGGGGAGAGGGATAAATTAGGAGTTTGGGATTAACAGATACAAAACTACTATATACAAAATAGATAACTAACAAGGACCTACTGTATAGCACAGGGAACTATATTCAATATTTTGTAATAACATATAAGGGAAAAGAATCTGAAAAGGAACATATACATATGTATGTATGCATAGGGGTGTGTGCATATCTATATCTATCTATCTATCTATCTATCTATCTATCTATCTATCTGAATCACTTTGCTATACACCTGAAACCAACACAATATTGTAAGTCAACTATACTTCAATTTTTTAAAAATGTGCCTCAAATGTGTCATTTTCCCTCCGATGCCTGGGCTTCTGACCACGCTGTTCCCCTGCCTGGAACACTATTCCTTCTCCCAGCCCTACTGCAATCAGGCTCAGACTACTGAGTGTCTGGACTGTCCTTTCCCTGACAAGGCAATTTCTCACCCCAGGCAAGATGAGCTGTCTGCTCTGTTCTCTCTCCTAGATTCTCATGCTTCCCTGTCCAGACATTAGCCACAGATCATTGCTTGTTTACTGTTCTTCTTTCCTGTACACCTTCTATGTTGCTCACAGCTGGATCGTGAGCAACCAGCACAGTGACTGACTCCAGAAATATTCTACATGCTCTCCTCCTCCCCCGTATTTCATGAATGAATGGCAGATTGAGCAAACTTTATCGATAGCTGTTGTAAGTGCCACACTCCTACAGGGCACCCTGTGACAGCTCTGTCATCATCGTTATTCACGTCATGACAGTTTTGCCTGATGCTTTGCAAATTGATCCGTGTGCTTAAAAAACAACTTTATCTGTTGTGTACGTGTCACGTGTTTTCCAGAAAAATCTTCCCATTTTCCTGCTTGAACTACTGTTCAAAAATAAGCAAAATAAAACTATCCTCACATCCTTCCACTCATTCAGCTGATTCTTAAGCTGGTCTCAGCACTTGAGTAAATTTGTCAGGTAGCTTGAGGGGCATCTTGGGTTTTCTCAGGCTCCATCATCAGACATGGGCTCTAGATGCATTTTCATGGCAGCCTTGCCACACAAGTCCTGCAAGAGTCAGTAGCAAGAGTCTTAATGGACTTTTCCATTAATGGCTGATGTCTGCTTTCCCCCCACTGGCCATCAGTGACTTCCTTTGAATGATGGTAAAAATGCATTTTCGTGGTTAGATGTAAATTTCATTCCAGAGTTCCACAGATGTCTGGAAAACTCTGCTCCCATTTGCAGACTCTACTGGGGTTGGGGTGGATTTTAGCGCATGGCTGAACGCTTGGAGTTTGCAGCCTGACAGCCTCTGCTGGATGTGCTTGGCTCAATCTCTCACCAGCGATGGCATTTCAGAACCACGCGCCTTCATATTGCCATTAAATTGTATGCACTACACTTCCTTCCTTCTTTATTTTACTTGTAGCACCCAGCAGTGACCATTTCATAGGAGGTCTTGATACATTTTCATCAAAGAAATGAATAGATAAATCTGTCTCTGAGCCTTACTGTTCAGGTATTAAAAATGAAAAAATAATCTTTATAGGAGACTTAATTAAATGAATGTTTGTAACATGCTTATTATACTAAATGGCACATAGTAATTGCTCAATAAATGGGTAAATGGTGACTTACGTTTTTAGTCCTTGTGGGGACTGAAGGGGTTGGCATATCATGCAGACAAGAAGAGGGAGTTCTGTAAAGGGGAACAATGCATTCAACAATGTTTCCTTCCCCAATATTTCAGGCGACCCCTTCCCATGTACATAGTGCCTGACCATGGGATGTCCTAAGGGCTGCAGGAAGGTAGAGGAGAAACTCTTCACTTTATCAGGGTTGAGCAGTAAGCAGGGGCATTTCCAGATGAGGAGATGGCTCAGCTGGACCCTAGAGGCTTGTCAGGGGGCCCCCATGTAGGGAGGAGGGGCTGGGCATTCTCAGCAAAAACTTGGACTCATACTCAGAGGGCTAAAAGATCTTTGAGAACATTTACATTCCAAGTTAACAAACTTAGAATTGTTACCTACAAATTGGCACCTGCCATCTACCTCTACAAGGATCAAATCATGAGCCGCTGCAGCCGCTGACCTTCAACACCCCCTGAAAGGAGTTCAGGGTGGAGATCAGGAATGAGGCCCTCTGTGCTCTGGGAAGGACTGGCAGAGCAGGTCTTCAGATGGTTAGATATTTTCAGGAGAAGATTTTATGAGCCCAATTCTTGCATCTCCTCGTATCTAGAAAAGCACTAAAATCTTTCATGATGACTTCTGCTCCTCATGACTAGTAACCTTCATGAGACCAGCAGAAACCTTCTGCAAAAAGTATGTGCTTGACCACATGTACTCCCCCTTCACCAGAATCACATATGTACTGACCTCCCCGCTACCTCTCTGGAGCAGTTTCTCAGAGCTATCTGAAATGCTGTCTCCTGGGCTATAGCCCTCATTTTGCCCCAAATAAAATGTAACTCACAACTCTCACGTTGTACATTTTTTTAGTTGACAGAATGTATTTGCATCAGAAACACAAATTAATTGTAAAAATGTTTTTAAAATTATTCTTCATGCATGTTTTCAAAAACATTTTTCTTCTATCATATTCAAAATTATTAAACTAAAAGAATATAAATTAGAATATAAATTGATATAATTAATAATTATACATTATAATAGAAGAAAATTTTAAATAAAAATACTTTAAACCAATCAAAAATGATTTATTACTTTGAAAATATGATGAAATATGATGAAAATATGATGAAATATGATGAAAATATGATGAAATCCATTGACTACTTTTGAAAATATGATGAAATCTCATTGACTACTTTTACAAAATAAAACGATTGTGATTTCAGTGTTCAACATCCACCTAGTTGCTAATATAAAGAATCTGTATCACGCTTCAGACAAGTTCTATCTAGACTTACACACATCGAAATAAGCGCAAAATGAATATTTAGTAATGCAAAATGTTCCTCAGCCACACCATGCAATTCTTGCCAATACCCGGTGGTTCATGAGTGCCTCTGGATCTACCTATTGGAGCCAAAAGGAAGCTAGAAATGGCTACTCAGCCCTGCCGGGAAACGATACCCTGTTATACAGGAATCTGACGGTTCATGCGCTCTAGAGCAGGGATGCCACGTGTTAACTCCTTTGTCTTTTCTGGTACCCAAACCCTCTGGCTGCTCAAATCCTCCTTACTCTTGGAAGCAGTATCTGTCTCTAACATCAGCAGTGAATCAACTTACAAATCTTGGAAGCACTGGCATGCAGTCACATTTTGTTTTTAGGAGATAATGCCAGAGACGCAGAGAAGTGTTCCCGGGTTTCTGACCCATCTTTAGGGTTATGGGACATTCTGTGCCAGCTCCCCTGAGAAGGAAGCCCCAGAAGTTCTAACAAATTGCAGTGTGTTTATGATTTGCCAGACCTTCTAATAGTGGGGGACCCAGTGCAGGAGCCCCTCATGTCTTGATCTAAGAGGGATACACTCTTTTGTATTAGAGTCTGATTGAGGGTAGTTTCTGTATCCTAGATCAGTTTATTTCAGTTTAAGGGCAGTTTCAATTCTTTAGAGTACTGATCACTTCCTGAAATATTTTGTTTTTTTTAAAAAAAGCATGCTTTCTTGCCTATTTTCCTTCTTAGAATGTAAACTCTGCAAAGGGAGATTTTTTTCTGTTTCTTCCCTGCCTTGAGCAGCATGTTGTAAGATCCTGAAGAATAAGCAGTGAATGACTGCAAAACTAAACAAAGGTACCTTGATGGCCCACCACATGCCAAGGTGTCGGGGCCACTTAGGAGCCCACACATAGCCTGGCATAGCGGAGGACAGCTGATCTACAATAGACTCAGACTTGCTTTGCCTCCCCTTCACTCACTCACTCACTGCATTTGCCAGTGTAATACGAAGAGTGGTACACAAAACTGACCCTGAGGGCTGTTAGGCTGCTTGGGCAAGGAGATAGCAACGGGTAGGGGGTCCCCTATCCTGGATGGAGGCTGTACTTTCTCTCCACTTCCTATGACCCAGAGGGACTTTTTTTTTTTTTTTTTTTACTGTGTATTCCATCCTCACAATGTATTTCATATCTTTCTGTAAATTTTTATTTTTTTATTGAAGTGTAGTTAGTTTACAACGTTGTGTTAGTTTCTGGTGTACAGCAAAGTGATTCAGGTAAATATATATATCTATATATATATATATAGATATATATATTTAAATTCTTTTTCATACTCTTTTCCATTATAGTTTATTACAGGATATTGAATATAGTTCCCTGTGCTATACAGTAGGACCCTCTTGTTTACCTATTTTATATATAGTAGTTTGTATCTGCTAATCCAAAACTCCTAATCTATCCCTCTCCCACAGTTTCCCCTTCTGTAACCCTAAGTTTGTTTTCTAAGCCTGTGAGTCTGTTTCTGTTTTGTAAATAAGTTCATTTGTACTATTTTTTAGATTCTACATATAAGTGATATCATATATTTGTCCAACTTACTTCAGACTTACTTATTTCTCTGACTTACTTTGCTTATTATCATAATCTTTAGGTCCATCCATGTTGCTGCAAATGGCATTATTTCATTCTTTTTTATGGCTGAGTAATATTCCACTGTATACATGTACCGCATCTTCTTTATGCATTCATCTGTTGATGGACATTTAGGTTACTTCCATGTCTTGACTATTGTAAATAGTGCAGCTATGAACATTGGGGTGCACGTATCTTTCTGAATTAGAGTTTCCTCCAGATATATGCCCAGGAGTGGGATTGCTGGGTCATATGATAGTTCAGTTTTTAGTTTTTTAAGGAACCTCCATACTGTTCTCCATAGTGGCTGCACCAATTTACACTCCCACCAACAGCATAGGAGGGTTCCCTTTTCTCCACCAGAGGGACTTCTACCTCTAATGGACGACTCCAAGGTGCCCAGATGCCAGGCAGATGGCTTTCCCAGACAGCTGTAAGAGCTGGCGCCAAAAGGCTCAAATTGTTCCTGCATTTGAAAAGTTTCCATTCTGATTGTCCTGCACAAAAGGAGAGCAATAGGGGTGGGGTCCCTCTGCTGGATGGTAGACCTAGTCTGGATGCCCAGCAGAGTACCCTGGCCCAGCACACCTCTCCAGGGGAGGGTGGCAGGATGCCACCCCGCCGACCTTGGCCTTATAAGATTTGCTTTCTCCAATAAAGCCTATTCCTTCACCTAAATCACATGGCTTTGTAGAGTTTAGTTAGAAACCAGATGCATGGCATTCAAGATCTCCTTGGTATAATAGTCTGTCCATCATTAACCCCACTATCTTCTCTACTGTCTTGAGAATTGAAAAAGAAAATGCTCTTCAAGAATTTAGGCTAATGGGGAGGCACTCCATAAAGCTACACATTCTAGACACAATGATAAATTCTATAATATGGGAAAGAACACATCTCGGGGGAAGCACTGAACTTGAGATGAGGATTAACTCTGCCTTGGTCCATCAGAGAAGGTTTCACCAAGGAGGTGATACTTGAGTGTATCAACCTGGCCACTTCTCTTCCCCAGTTCACTTCCTTATTCCCCTGTGACTGTTTTCTGGGGTCACCTCTCCAATAAGCTGCTGCATTCACATCCTTTTTGGGGGGTTGCTCCTGCGGGACCCAGCCTAAGACTTATGGTTTCTTAAACACCAAATTTATGTCACGAATTACCTATTACCACCCTCCAGAACTGTGCTCCAGGAATTCCAGTTTGGGGAACACTAGGGTGGGTTGATCTCTGAAATCTTCCTGCTCCAACACCCCAGACTAACTCTTCACCGTGCAAGGCAAGTGGGACAAGGTTATGCTAAGGGCATGGGCTTTTAAGGAAAGCAGATATTGTTACTGAGTCCAAGCTTGTACTGCTCACCGAATGACAGGCCAATGAATCAAGAGATTGCGGCAACGAGTAGAGACTTTATTCAGAAAGCCAGCAGACCAAGATGATGGTGGACTAGTGTCCCAAAGAACCATCTTCCCCAAGTTAGAATTCAGGCTTCTTTTACCCGGGGGTAGCAGTGTTTGGTTGTTGCAATCCTCTTGGTGTCAGAATCCTTTGTTCTTGCAGTTGTCCACTAGGTCAGGTCATGATGTTCCTATAAACCTCCAACAAGACAAATGTTTTTCTCTGTTCTGCAGCTCTTTATCCCTATGTGAATGGAAAAGTGTTGTACCTTTAAAGGTTAGAGCCTTGAGAATGGGCTATCCTGTATAATTCAGGCTGTAGGCAACTTTCTTAACTTGTAGCAAAAGGAATAGAACACAAAGGTTAAAGCAAAAGAAACTGATCCAATATGGAGTCAGATTTGTTCTTCCCTATTACAATATGCATTTCAGTTTAGTCTACCCATCCTACTAGTTAGTGTGACCTTGGGCAATATATTCATCTCCTCTGGTAGCCATAAAAGTATCACAAACTAGGTGGCTTAAAACAGAGTCTTATTTTCTCACAGTTCTGGAGGCCAGAAGTAAGTCTAAATCAAGGTGTCAGCAGGATTGGTCCATGTTGGAGGTTTCTGAGGGAGAATCTGTTCCATGCATCCCTCAGCTTCAGGCAGTTCTTGGTAATCCTTGGTGTTCCTGCTTTGTAGATGCATCCCTCCAATCTCTGCCTCTGTCGTCATGTAGCCTTCTCCCTGTGTGTCTTTTTCTCTGCATTTCCCTCTATTATAAGAACAGGCATTGGATTAGGCCCATTCTAATCCAGTATGACCTCAGTTTAACTTGATTACAACTGCAAAGAACTTATTTCCAAATAAGGTCACATTTACAGATTACAGGTGTTAAGACTTGAACACTACCTTTTTGGAGGACAAAGTTCTACCTATCAAGGTGAGTTGCCTAACCTCTCTGGATACACTGTCCTGTTTGGTTAAACAGGGATGAAAATAAGGTCAAGAGGATTAAATGCTACAATATGTGTCAGATGCTTAGCCGAGGCCCTGGCACATATTATACACTTAGTAAGTGGTGGCTGGGATTATTGGTGAGTCAAGGTGATCAGCCAGAGAGGCCAGAGCCCTGGGTCTACCAGATGGCCTCGGATATTTCTAAGGCTTTGCAATAAATGAGCTGTCATTTACAGAGATGGAGCTCAGGTGTTGTCACATGCACATGGGGCTCAGAGAAGTGTCACCAACAACAAAGGAAAAGCTTGAGGTTTCCCCAATTTTAATTGGGAAATGGGGCCCAGAAGGGAAGACCTGGAGCTCATTCCCATGTATTCCCAGAGGAATAACCAAGGTTCTCATGGAGAGAAAAAGGCACGGAATATGGATCAAAGAGTTCAGGGTTTGACTCTCCAACCCCCCATTTACTGGCTACATGCACTTGGGCTTGTAGCACCTCTGAGCCCTGTTTTCTTCCATTTCCTAGTCCCTCCCTCCCATACCTGTGATATTCTTGTCACTAATCTCATTATCTCTATGCTATTATTACCCAATATATTGTTACTCTTATTACTTTAAACAAATGGTTCTTTTCCAGGTCAATTAAGAATAAGAAAAGTAAAAGATTTTATTTATCTTCATTTGTTCCTTCTCTAATCCCCTCCCTTCCCTTAGGTAGATCCAAGTTTCTGACCTATAACATTTTCCTTCTCCCTGAAGATCTTCTTTCAAGATATTTTGTAGGGCAGGTCTGAATTTCCTCAGTTTTGGTTTGAGAAAGTCTTATGTCTCCTTCATTTTGAAGGATAAGTTCACTAGATATAGAATTCCAGCTTGGTGGGGGTGGCAATGCAGAAAGGCAAACACAGATTGGAGGCCATTACTGCAATAATCTACCTACTTAATCCACTAATGGTCCATGCTTTGCTCTTCATAGGATTTGGGCCTCTGCATTGTGGTGCCCAGCAATTGGACATATGTCATCGTGGTGTCTGCCCATTATCTTTTGAATGGATTTTTTATTTTAGGGAAGGAAATTTCCACTTCGTGAATCCTGCTTACCTCTGCAATGGAGAATCAGAATTCGATTTGTCTAGCTTCCCTTGCAGCTAGGACAAAGGACATGACCTAGATAGCACCAATCAGATGCAACTAAAGGAGATTTGGCTCCAGAAGAGAGAAATTGTCTGCCGTGTTGCAACTTCTGTTCAGCATCTCCAATGTTAGTGCCTAGAAGCAGTGGGATTATGCCTGCAGCCTGTCCAATGGGGAGTTATGATCTTGGCTACTGCCTGCATCATGCCCTGTTCAATTCTCTGGCCATCCCAGGGATTGTGTAAGCTAATAAATATCCTTTAATACTTTCCTTTTATGTGTATATGACCTAGGGCTCATTTTGCTATTTGCAGCTAAGAATCCTAATTACGCACTTGTGTGTAACTTTCTCACCTCTAACAACTACCATTCCTGCTTATTTCAAAGATTTGTGTAAATATAATAATATATGCTAAAGCCATCTGAAAGCAGCTAGGTGCAGTTAGCATGGGGGCTGCGTTTGTTTTATTTCCCACCGAATGCCCAGCACTTAGCAGTTAGTGCCTGGAATGTAGTAGGTCCTCAACGAATATTGGTTGGAAAAATATGCTAAGATCATCACAGCTTACACTGGTAATCACCATCATCAACATCCCACTCCTTCTCCATACAGCAGGCCCCTTATGGTTCTGATTATGAGGATTGCATCCAGGTGTCTCTGAAGTCAGAAAATAGACTCCACAATTGCAGACCAGACTAGAAGATGGTGCTGTTTCCTGATGAGTAATCAAGTGGACCTGAGCAAGTCGGATCAGGTTCTGCCAGCAACAATTCATACATGGATAGAAGGAACTAAAACTTGTGCTGCTGCTATTTTGAGGAAAAGCTTCCAAAATTCCAGTTGACAGTCACAGAAATACTGTTTTATGATTATTTATTAAACACCAAGGCAAGGGTAGCATTTTAAATTGCATACTATAGATCTCTAGCAAGAGTTTGAATGTATCATGTGGAAGTTGGTATTTTGATGGACTAGAGCACAGTCTCCCACCACTGGCACTATTGACGTTTGGGAGGGATATTTCTTTGTTCTTGGGAGCTGTCCTGTGCATTATAGAATGTTTAGCAGCATCCCTGGTTTCTATCCACTAGATGCCAGCAGCACTGCTTTCCCCCAGGGCCAGTCATGACAATCAAAAATGTCTCCAGACATTGCCAAATTTCCTCTGGGTGGGGATCACCCTGATTGAGAACTTCTGGGCTAGAGCAATATTTCTCATGCTACCAAATCAGCATCTATTCACATGTATTGAGCCCTTGGTAGGCAGTGGGCACTTTGTTGGGTACTTTGATTCGAAGTTCACAGTAATGCTATGAGATAGGACAAATTATCTTCATTTTACAAATGAGGAAATTGAAAGGAAACTTGTTTGAGCAGAATGACTGAATAATGAATGAGTGGTCCAACAGCCATGGTGGGTTCAGATCACAACCAGCTCTTCTCACTCCCAGGCTGGAAGTTTGACCCCTCCAGAGCCCCAGGCTCATTGCTAATCAATCTCAATTACTCCGCAGACAAAGGAAGTGGACCTAGAGTGAGGATGCCTTGAGGATTCTGAGACCTGGCTCTGTCAGATGAACTTCCCCAAAGCAAATCAGGAACTCCTGATCGTGTTGAAGCTGGTGGAGATAAAGATAGTTCTTTTCTGGAGACCAGCTCTGGGAGACTCTGAAGACTCAAAGATTAAGACGTCACCATGTTTCAGCCTGTTTTCAGCTTCCACCGCACTGCTTTTATTTACCATTGCTCCCCTTTCTTCATTGGCTTGTGAAGGTTAGCATGCGGATGTGTTCATTTCTGTACCCACTGGTGCCTGGCATGTAACAAGCACATGTTTGTTGAGTGAATAACTGAAAGAGGGCAGGAGACAGGATGAAGGGGGTGTGTGTTACATCTCTTTGATCCCTCTTAGAACCTCGCCTTCCCATCCTTTGTTTGGAAGACACTTGGCTAAGACAATACCAGTCACCTTGGTGTTCCCAGGTGACCCTCAGTTCTGAGAAACAACAGGACAGAATTTTAGTATTGGAAGAATACTTAGACATGATATCATCCATAGCCAGTCTGGTTCATCCCTATAATATTCCTTACATGCCCATTAAACCCATTCATTTATTCATTCATTCTTTCACTTTGCTGGCCATCTGTTATGTGTGTATTTGTTCTGGATGTAAGGGAAGATGAAGATCTTGGCATTCATCCAATCTGTAGTAATTAAATAATGGGCTTAACTGCTGAACCAAAGAAACGATGATAACTCTGATCGTTAACTATGATAGTATGTTTTCCTCTCTTAACAGTCCAGAGGTGGGCAGGCAGTCCAAGGCCAGCAGGGCATTCTGCTGTGTGAGGTTATCCAGGGACCTGGGCTCCTTCTATCTGATTTTCCTGGTCCTCCCTAGGCTGTGGTCCTCTCCTGCAGGGTGGAAGCTGGCTCACAATATCATGTCCCTATTACAGCCTACAGAGGAAGGTACAGTCATTATATACATCGTTTCTCACATCCTATTGGCTGGAACTTAGTCACATGGTCACTCCTCTCTATAAAGGAAGCTGGGAAATGTAGTCTCTAGCTAGGTAGCCATGTGCTCAGCTAAAACTGGGTGTGTGCATGTTCTGTTTTTAAAAAGAAAGAAGGGACAAATCAATACCAAAGATCAAGTCGTAGTCTGCCATACAGCCCAACTTCTTCATTCTTCTGGTTTACAGATAAGGAAACTAGGCCCAGAGAGGGGAAGTAGCTTGTCTGAGGTTGCAAAACAAGGCAGTGACAGTAGAACTTTTAAGACCTGTCTCCCGCCTCCTAGGTCATACACTTTCCATCTCAATACATGGTGCCTTTTATTTATTTATTTTTTAAAATTTATTTATTTAATTTAATTATTTTTGGCTACGTTGGGTCTTCATTGCTGCACGTGGGCTTTCTCTAGTTGCAGTGAGCAGGGGGTACTCTTCGTTGTGGTGCGTGGGCTTCCCATTGCGGTGACTTCTCTTGCTGTGGAGCATGGGCTCTAGGTGCACGGGCTTCAGTAGTTGTGGCACGCAGGCTCAGTAGTTGTGGCTCACAGGCTTAGTTGCTCCGCGGCATGTGGGATCTTCCCGGACCAGGGCTTGAACCCGTGTCCCCTGCATTGGCAGGCGGATTCTTAACCACTGTGCCACCAGGGAAGCCCCATGGTGCCTTTTAGTAAATTGTTATTATTACTCCTACTCCACTTGGCTTCTGCTTTCTAAGAGAAGGATTTATTCTCTCTGATACAGATTTGTATACTGAAAAAAAAAAAGCACAACCTAAAAGTTGAGAGTTATGTTTTATTCGGTGGAAAAAACTGAGCACTTAAGCCTGGGACACAGCATCTCAGATAGCTCTGAAGGACTGCTCCGAAGAGGCAAGGGGGAAGCCAGGATATACAGGGGTTTCTGCAACAAAGACCAGGTAGTCAGAACATCACAAGATGACTGTTCATTAAAGAAAGCCAGACATCTCAAGTTAAGGAATTTAGTGCTTTTCTATGCATTATGGGAAGATGCAAGAGTCTGGGCTTATTGAAATCATTCCTTTGATATGCACCTCAGCTATCTGGGGCCAGTATCCTGTGTTTTCTCATCCTGAGTTTCCTCAGGGTGTACGGTTGGGAGAAGGGGAGTGCAGGGGGGAGTGGGTGGCTGCATTTTGCGGATTCCATGGTGGGTATTATGTTTTCCATCCTGAGTTCCCTCAGGGCTCACCGGCACCATCCAGGGTGGCTGGAGCGGCTGTAGTGGCTGATGGCTGCTACAGCCTTTGTTCACTGATATGGCAGGCAGCATTTTTAGTTCACAACGGTTCTACAGATCAGTGGTTCTTAGTGCCTTTTTTTAGGGGAAGAGGTAGACTCGTGCAACTTTTCAGGGAACTATGAAAGACTTTCACTCTCCCCCCATAAAAATACTCAAACATACACGCACGGGCAGGCACACACACACATAAGTACACACACACAAGTTCAGGTGCAGTCTGGAGTATTCCCTCCAGTATGACCCTAAGAATCCCTGTCAACGCAGGTGGGAATACAATGTAACACACTCCATGGATGCTGTACTTGGCAGCTACAGAGCCTTCTTCCTGACCCAGCTGGGTTCACGTTACAGCTAGAATTCCCCGCAAACACTTAATTTGAGATCAGCGCGGAGCTACTATGCAAATTGTTTTAATATAAGAATGAGGAGCTCAGAATTGCTCGGCTACCAAGTTCCAAACGAGGGAAGTTTTATCAGGCCAGGAACGGAAGAAAGGCCATAATAGTAGCAACTGATGGACCCTTCTTTTGGGTAAGCATGCACACCCACGCACTTACCCACAAAGACTCAACAATAAAAGGTAACTCTTGAAATCATCATTTTTTAAATCATTAGGGATAATTTGCTATCTGAGTGAGGTGATTTTCAACAATGAACTGGCTCTGCAAACCGTTCCTTATCTTGGTGTGCCACAGAACAGCCTTTCTCATTTTTTTCTTTATAATATACAACACTGCCAAACAGAACATATTGAAAGAAAGTGCAAGCAGACAGTATTTACTCTAAGTGAACCAGAATCAAGTTTTAAATAAAATAGGCTTAACAGAAACGATAACAAAATCTGATCTAGCAGACTCAAAAAAATCGCTTGGCACAGAAGACAGCCTGCCCGGAGAATTACATGAGCCTCTCCTGTGCGATTGTGTTACATAAAATTAAAGGTTACAGCCGCTGGAGTTTATAGTTCTAAATGCGAGTCTGGTGAATGCCTAATCATGTTCTCTGTGATAGGTCCAGCAGCCCCAAGAATCTACTCATGAAAATTGAAGTCAGAAAAAGCATCCCAGTTCTTATTTTCTGTGCCTCTATTTGGGATTTGAGATGTAACACGGAATCGTATACTCAATTTTGTGTCACATTCATAGGAGAAGCCTTAGACCGCAACTTCCATGGCCTTTCCACAGTCAACCTCCTGGGAAAGGCAGATACACTCAGGGCAGAGAAGCAGATGGCTTTTATTTAATTTATTTATTTTGCAGCTAGTCAGGAAGACCACACAAAGCCTTATCAATATGTGAGCCAGGCAAGAGGGCAAGACCTGTAGCTGGCTTTGCCTTGACCATGGCCGATACCAAGTTCAGCCATTCTCGTTCAGGGGACTAGGTGACACTCCACGTTGTGTAGGAGATAGAGGAGGAAGGTACTTACGTCAAAATAATTCAGCCAGATTGTGCCAGGAGGACGTGACCAATTCCTGCAGCCATGAAGAGTCATGACGAGGGTTTCTGGAGGCTTCCAGTCTCAGCTGTCTGCTAGGGAGAGCAGAGTGGGAGATGGAGGGTACCATCTTGTCATCCATCCCCCCTTTCCATACCTGGAGACCTGCCTGGTTGAAAATGAGTCTTGGTTGAGGGGGGGCGGGTCAGATTAGATGTGTGACTCTGTCTCCTTGACAAAAGAAGCCCTCACCCAGACACCAGTAGGAGAATGGAATTCTCATCTGTCTCCTTTTGGCAGTGGGCTTCTGACTACAAATGTCCATTGGAGTCTCCTCTATCTCAGTCTTTCCCAACAGCACCTGCAAAATCTTTTTCTGTAAAGAGTATTTTATGGAGCTGTAAGTAGAAAGAGTTAAGAACTGAGTGCTCTATGAGGAATGAAAACATAAACTTGTACTTAGCTTTTAAGCATATATTCCATGTATTCGTCTTAATTATGCACATGGAGTCACTTACATCTCTCATAAATCTAGAGCTATATGTGTCACATAATCCTTGGAACAAATGATGACTTTATAGATGACGAGCCACAGAGAACAGTCATAAATCCTCTGCTCTGCCCCCAGGATACCTTGGGCAGCATCTTCTCATATGAGGCGGTGGGATGCAATTTTACTTACTGGTCTCCTTAGTGCTCCTAGCCCAGCGTCTGACACAAAATACAAGCTCAGGGCATGTTAACTAAAGCACTAAATGATAGTAGGAAGCCATTTGCCAGAAGCAGTTTGGACATTATTTCTAACCAGACTTTTATCGGGTTCACTTCTTGTGTTGGCCACTAATAAACACAGCTTGATTGTTACCAATATACCAGGGGCTGTGCTACACACTTTCTCTACATGGACAAGTTTAATCCTCACACCTGCCCCTGATGCAGGTACTCTATTTGCCGCTGTAGATCATCTCTGCGCCTCAAGCCCTTCCCCCACGTAGCTCCCAGAGCATCCCAGACTTGGGGTTTCCTCTTATATGCTCGTTACTGCCTCTACATCTCCCCAGCCTGTTTTTATTAGAGGCCCTGGGGTTTGACATCTGGCATCTCCTTCTTCCTTGGCGTCTCCAAGATGATCTCCAATCTCAGGGCCTGAAATGTCATTTAGAAGCTCAGGATTCCCAAATTTACATTTCCAGTCTCACTTTCTCTGCTAATCCCCAGACATACCCGTCTAGAGGCCGGTAAGCAGCCACAGGAGACATGTCCCAAACAGGACTCCAGATCTCCCCACTTCCCCTCCCATCTCCTGCTGCCACTCACCTCCCCGCCCCACAAATGCACAGATCCTATCCCGCCCACAGTTTTCCCCAACTTGGTCAATGTCAACTTTTTCCTTCCGGTTGTTCAAGCCACACCCTCCTAGTCATCCTTGTTGCACCGGCTGCCCCCTCCGCCTGTAACGTTTTCACCCCCGGTGTCCATGTGGCCAGCTCCCTCCCTGCCTTCCGGATTTCCCTCTGGTATCTGCCCAGTGAGGCTTCCCTGACCATCCCGCTTACAAGTCCAGACGCCTGATTGGCGGCGACGGAGTTGGGGTTCCTTTCATGTTTCCCAGCAAAACCTGGATTTCTACACACCTGAAACCATCCTCATTCATCATTTTGTCAGTGAATATTTGTGAACATCATTTCTGTATCAGGTACTGAACAAGACCTCGGGGGCACAAAGATCCCTGTATACAGACCTGGCTGCCCTTGAGGCTCACGGATAATAGGAGAGAGGGTAGAATGTGGAAGCAATGCCATGTGGTGTGGGTCCACGCATGCCTGTAGGGAGACAGCCTTGCTGCTGAGTAACTGTGGTGGTTCTGTGGCGGCCGCCAATGAGATACATCCAAGTTCTAACCCCCGCCGGGAACTGTGAATGTGATCTTATTTGGAAAAAGAGTCTTTGCCGGTGTTTTGGGATCTTGAGATGAAAGCATCCTGGATTATCTAGGTGGGTCCTAAATCCAATTTATAAGAGACAGAGGAGGAGGTGACACGGAGAACAGAAGGCCACGTGAAGATAGCAGCAGGGATGGGGTTCTGCAGCCCTAAGGCAGGGAATGCCTGGAACCACCAGAAGCTGGAAGAGGCCTGTAACTGACCCTCCCTCAGAGCTTCTAGAGGGAACCCCCCTGCAGACACCTTCATTTTGGACTTCTGCCCTCCAGAACAGTGAGAAAATATATTTCTGCTGCTTTAAACCAAGTTTGTGATAACTTGCTACAGAAGCCATAGGAAACGATAATACAATAACTGTGGCATTAAGGACAAGCCATTTGACCCTCTGAGCCTCTTTTTCTCCATCTGCAAAATGGGGATCTTCCTAGCACCCCCTCATGTCACACAGTAACGTAGTGATGAACACTGCCTTACAAAATCAGGTGTGTTGGTGTCCACAGATTTTTTTCAAAATGAAAATATTGCTCATTGTTTTTACTGGTTATTAAAATATACAAAATTTTAAAAAGATAATAAAAATGATCTGAATTTCATAACTCCAGAAACAGCCACTGTTCCCTACTTCCTTTCTTTCAGATCTGATATATGTGTTTAATTTGTGGATCTAAATCTCCACCACTTTGCAACCATTCGGCCTTGCCTTAACCTCCCTGTGCTTTTTTCTCTATTAGTACAGGGGTGATAGTCACGTCCACCTGCCAGGTTTGTTGTGAGTATTAAAAGGGGGTGATCCATGAAAAGTACAGGCCTGACACAATATCTATAAATGGGTAGGGGGTCAGGGAAGGGGTTGCCTGGAGAGCCACGCTTCCTGCAAAGTGCTGGCATGGAGCTGACACACAGAGAGTTCCCCCTACAGCACGCTGCAGCTGCTATCCTGATCACCCCTGCACTCAGTCACCGCACTCCAGCGACCTGGAACAGCTGAGGCCCTTCTCGCTTGGCCTCCGGACTTTGCCTGGTTGCCCCTCTCTTCTCCCACCTGGCTGATTCTTCCTTGCCCTTCTGGTCTCAGCTAATGTGCCATCGCCCTCCTGTCAGCTTCTTTGAGTGTGGTTCTGTAACAGGGAAGAACAAATCTGACTCCATATTGGATCTGTTTCTTTCACTTTTATATTCTATTGCTTTTGTAGCCTCTGGGCTGGAATATACAGGAGAGCCCATTCTCAAGGCCCTGAACTTTAGAGGTATAACACTTTTCCATTCATACAGAGATAAAAAGTTGCAGAACAGAGAATAACATTTGCCTTGTTGAAGGTTATAGGAACATCGTGACCTGACCTAGTGGACAACTGCAAGAACAACGAATTCTGACATCAAGAGGTTTCCAACAACCAAATACAGTCTCTCCCCTTTTAGTATAAAAGAAGCCTGAATTCTAACTTGGGAAAGATGGTTTTTCAGGACACTAGTCCACCATCATCTCAGTCCTTACCCAACAGCTGTCTCTCTACTGGCCTGTCCTGGGGTGCGTGGTATGAACTTGGACTCGGTAACCGTTCAGGGGCCTCCCGTCTGCCTTCACAGCCTGTGCTTATCCCCCTCCCCCTAATCAAAGTATGACCCGCTCTGTGAGTGTTGCCCTTGTCCTTCACCAGCCTTTTAAACTTCAGCTTCATGGAAGCAGACCCTGTCTTACTCATTGCTGGGTCTGCCTCCAGCACCCAGCCCAGGGCCTGGCCCACAGCAAGTGTTCAGAAAATGCTTGTTCAACAAAGGAGGAAGTGAAGGAACAAACACTCGTGACTCCTTTCTGGGGGACCCTGCGCCTGCCCTGACTCTCAGGGCTGGGACAGGTCCCTCCTGTGTTCCCGTAGCCTCCTGGGATTCCTTCCACACAGTACAAATCACAGTTAGAGACTTTGCATGCATGACTATTCATTGAATATATGTATTTGTCAGTTCTTTCTGTGATAATGCTGTGGAACAACCACCCCCTCAGCAACCCCTCCCCCCCCCCCAAATCTCACTGGCTTACAAGAACATATTTTTCTTGCTTGTGAGCTTGTAGTTCTGCTTCAGGGTACACGTGGGGTTCAGGTGTACACCTTGGGTCTCTCATTCTGGGAACAGAGGCTACCCAGGGCCAGATCTTCTTGTGGTGGATGGCAAAAGGACAAGAGAGCTGAAACATGCAACATCTTAAGGCTGTCACTCTGAACTGGCACACTGTCACTTCCTCCCATAGACCACTGGCCGAAGTAAGTCCTACGGCACGCTCCACCTCAGTGGTGGGAAAGTAGGAAATGCCCGCTCATTCCAGTGAGCAGTATCAAGGACAGGGAGAGAAGGAAAAATTGTGAGCCAACAGTACAATTTACACCATAGCTAATTACTGAGGATAATAACTAACACCTGTGTTGTGCTTATTATGTTCCAGACATCAACATCAATTCATTTATTCTGCATAACAACCCAAGGAGGGGGAAAAAATACTATTATCACCCCCATTTTGCAGATGAACAAACTGAGGCCAGTAGAGGTTAAGTAATTTACCCAAGTTAGCTTGCTAGAGAGTGGCAAAGTGGAATGAAATCTGGGAAGAACAGGGCCCAGCACTCATGCCTGTCACCATCCCTCCTCCTGCCTCTTGGTCTAGGGGCTGTACCTCCTTTATCTTGGTTAAGTACATTGCCTGGTGTAGACTGGCCACTCAGTCAATGCTTGTGGGCAGAATGAAAAGCAAGAAATAGTTATTGATCATTTGTTACATGCCAGGCCCTGTTACCTGCTTTTATAAATATTATCTGATATAATTCTCATAGCAACGCTGGGGAGTTAGTATCAACCTCCCCGTTTCACAGATGAGAACTGGAAGTGGGGGGCACATACAGCCTGTAAGTGGTAGAACCAGTCCTGTAAATGATGCTTGTCTGACCCCTGAGGCCTAGCAGTTTAGGCCAATCCTGAAACTTGAGCTGGATGGGGCTGGCTCGTCTGCTCGACCTCTTCCCGTTGTCTCTCGGAGTTTTCTTGCTGTGTTAGACAGAGAGACACTCCCTCCGTTCCCTCCTCCCCCACAGAAAGAGACAGACAAAGAGACAGAGACAGCTTGGGGGTGGGGGAGACAGGATAGGGAGATAAAAAGAACCACTGCTTTCCACCAAAGCACAGACGGTAACTTAAGGCGCCCAGCAGATGGCAGGATGTGGCCAAAGATTCCTGGCTACCAGGTGCCTGGGCGGGCAGGACTGCACCGCGCGGGTAACCTGCGCGCCCCTCAGGAAGCGCCCTCTGAGAGTCTGTGCTCGACCCACGAGAGCTTTGGGGCACACCCATCGCATCCCTGTCATTAGTATCCGCGTGTCCAGTCTGGGCTCCCCAGCTCCCGCCGCCAGGACCCCACCGACCCAGATGCGAACCGCCCTTAGTTCAATTTCAGGGGACTCCGGAGGCCCACGCAGAGCCACTCCTAGGGAGAATGATTTGGGGCAAACCACGCCCCTTTGCGGACTCAGTTTCCCCGGGAGAATGAAGGGGTTAGACTGAGTCCAAAAGGGTAACTCTACTTTCACTCATTAAACATTTAGAAAAACATTAAGAAGAAAGAGCGTGTGTTGCAGAACTGGCAGACACACCACTGCCCGGGTCTCAGTCCGAGTGGACAAATAAGGCCAATAGGGCGTCCGGGGGTCCCCCTTCGTAGCCAGGACTGACTAACTACTGACCGAAGAGTTCCTTTACCCCTGAACTCTACCTGACTCTAAAATGGGCAACAACGCTTTTTCTAACCGTTGGGTTGTTGAGAGGTGACACGGGATTGTGTTTATAAAGCCCTTGACTGAGGCCCGGCACACAGTAGATGTTCACGACTCGCTTACTGCCTGGAGGGAGCGCCCCGACTCCTCCGGGCTGACGCTGCGCTCAGCTCCGGTGGGTGCAGCGGGGAGGCGGCGGCCCGCGCCCTCTCCTACAGGCAGCCCGTAGGGCTGCGTTCGCCCTCAGTGCCCGCCGCGCCCTCTCCTCCAGGCCGCCCCCGGGGCTGCGCTCGCCCGCTCTCCCCCTCTGCGCAGCCCCCGCCCATTCCCTCCTTCCCCTCCTGCTCCTCCTACTTTTCCCGCGCCGCCTCCAGTCTCCCGCGTGGAGCGCGCCTCGGTGGCCCCTGCGCCGCGAGCTCCAGTGTTCCAGGGCGGGCGCAGGCGAGGGGCGCGGCAGAAGAGTTAGCGTGGCCAGGGAGCGGCGGGCGAGGCGGGAGAGCGCCGCCAGGGGGACGCCCGGGAGGAGGGGGCGCGGTTCCCGCCGCTGCGCGGCGCTCGGCCCCCTCCGGCTCGGCGCGCGGCTGCAGCCTGGGCTGGGCGCTCGCGGCACATTCCGCACCCGCACCCCGGCGGCCGGGCATGTAGTAGCGGCAGCTGCGGCAGTCGCCGCGGCGGAATATGGGCGGGAACCACTCTCATAAGCCCCCGGTGTTTGACGAGAATGAGGAAGGTAAGAGGGCGAGGGGCGCCTGCCCCGCGCTGCCCCTTCGGGCAGAGGCCGGGTATCCCTCCTTCCAGCACCCTTGGCCGAGCGTCGGCTGTGTGCCCGGCCCGTGCCGGGCTAGGGGCTTCTACAGAGGCAACAACTCCTCGCGTCAGTGCCCCTTAGGGGCCGGGACGGTGCCGAGCGCGAGCCCGGGCGGGCCATTCCGAGAGGAGAGTGAACCCGAAGGCTTCACTTGGGGGAGCAGGAGGGATGAGTTGACTTCGGAGGCGAGTCTGGATGTTGTTGCTTGGGCTCCGGGGAAGCCGAGGTCTCCTTTAGAGCCCGAGGCTGAAGGAGGCGTTGTGTGTGTGTGTGTGTGTGTACTACGCATTTGGCCTTGTGCACGGGCAGGTTCCATGCTGTCCTCCTCATTCGCCCAGGACAGCTTAGGGAAACTTTTCTTGATTAAACTCTGTGTCTGGGCGGAAGGCGTCCCGCTGTTGGCAGCCTCCCAGGTGGAGGAGTGGTGTAGGCGGTCCAACCTCATCTAAACTCCAGAACTGGGTTCTTATGGCTCATATCGGTAGAGCTTCGTATTTGCAATAGCAGAACCCCTTTTCCAGCGCTGTGTGTCTGTGGGCAACTTCCTTAACCTCTCTGAAACCTTTGTTTCTTCACCTAGGAGAAGAGACTTACGATTACCGCTTACTACCTTAGGGGGTCGTTTGAAGCTTAACCACTGGTAATTCCTGTGAGAAGTGCCTTGATAATATAATCAGTTACAGAGCTCTGCACGGTGTTATGTGTTAACTTTGCCTCTAAAAGCTCGGTTTGCTATTGCACTGGTTTCTCCAGTCTCCACTGTGCCCCCAAATGAGAGCCAGGTCTACTGAGCATAGTCCATGTGCCAGCCAGTGTTCTAGGGCTTTACATGTGCTCACTCAGGCCTCATGGCAACCGTATGAGGTGGGTACTTCTGTTGTTCCATTTTACAGTTGAAGAAAGAGATGTGTCCTAGTCAGAGCTGGCTTTGAGGCTGGACAGTCTGCCCTGGAGGCAGTGCTTCTTGTGCCCAGGAATAGGCTTGTGGGCATCAGTCATGATCTCTAAATCTACCAAGGCTGTGGGTGGTAGTCAAACGCTCACCCTGGCAGTCCCTCTGAATAGAATACCTGAATACAGCCAATGTAATTGAGTCACTCCCATTTGGTCCTTTCTTAAAGGAGTTCCTAGTCTAGTGGCACTGAGGACCATCCATGGTGATAAGGGCAGTGAGTGGGACCAGTGCAGGGCCTTGGAGACCCAAGGAAGGCTAAGCCCTTCCTGGTTGTTTAGTCTGGAGCACAGGTAGATAGGGAGCCAGGAGTGGACAGACAAGAGGTAGCCAGGTGGGTGGGGGAGGCCCTTGTGTATCCCAGGAAGCATTTGGACACCATGTAGCTGAACTCTTCCCCAGTCAAGTTCATAATGACCCTGAATTGCTCTATGAAAGTCAAAGCGATCTTGACACTTAAATCAGTATTTAAATATGTGTTCTGCTAGGGACACATCCTGCTTGGGGTGGATGTGGGGCAGGCCTGTTCCTTTGGGAGAACTTCTGTCCTGTGAGGTTACATTCAGGGGTGCTCAGACCCTATGAGAAGATACACTCATTGACAGATGGAGAGGATGACTTGGGCCAAAAACTTCCTGTTCACAATCAGTCAAAGGTTTCCTGTCTGTTTTGGGGAACGGACCTATATTAGTCTGCTCAGGCTGCTCTAACAAGATACCCCAGATGTGGAACTCCCTGGTGGTCCAGTGGTTAGGACTCTCCACCCTCACTGCCGAGGGCCTGGGTTCGATCCCTGGTCAGGGAACTAAACTCCCATAAGCTGTGTGACATGGCCACAAAAAAAAAAAAAGAAAAAAAAAGGAAAGCATTCACAAGATACCCCAGATGCTTAAACAAAAGAATTTGTTGTTGGTGGTGGCTTAAACAACAGAAATTTATTTTCTCACTTTTATGGAGGCTGGAAGTCCAAGATCAAGGTGCCTTCAGGGTTGGTTTCTGGTGAGGGCTCTCTCCCTGGCTTGCAGACAGCCTCCTTCTCCTTGGATCCTCACATGACCTGTGTGCTCGAGGAGATAGAGATCTCTGGTGGCTCTTCCTCTTCTTATAAGAACGCCTGTCCCACAGGGTTAGGGCCTCACCCTTATGACCTCACTGAATGCTAATTATCTCCTTAAAAGCCCTCTCTCCAAACATAGTCATGTTGGAGGCTAGAGCTTCCGCATCTCAAGTTTGGGGGGGACACATTTCGGCCCATAACAGGATCCTTTGATGAAAGCCATGGACTCCTTTCCCAGAAGAAAGCACAAACTTAGGCATCACTCCCAATTTTAGAGGTTCGTGGTAGTAGCCTGGGTCAAAGGTCATGCTTTAGGTAATTTTTTTAGTGTCTTTCTCTTTTATTTTCAGAGTAAATTTGCTTCCCTGTCTCTATCCTTTATCCCAGAAAATATGCTTTAAATATCTGTTGGCAAAATAGTTATATCTGGCATAGCCAAGCTTTTGATTTTCCTGCTGTTGTTCCTCATTCCAAAAGTGGTCGGGCTCAAGGTCAACTGCCTGGTTGAAATACAAGGTTAGGACTCTCCTCATTTTGCTGGCTTTCAGCTCAGTGAAACATTAACTTGTTTGATTTTGCCAGCATATGTCTCAATACTTGTTCAAGTAACACACTGTTATTTGCCGCCAATTGATTCGCTTATTTCATAGGCATGTACTGGTCATCTTTTCTGCACCCACCCCTGTGCTGGGCAGCAGGAATATGGAGAAGATGAAGGCAAAGTTCTAACCCTCAGGGAGCTCGCAGAGCAGATAAACAGCCAGGACAGTGTAAGAGAGCTCAGGGGACTGTGGTATCCTACGGGAGGTGCCCTAACCCCGGGGCAGAGAGGAGGGGTCAGAGAAGACTTCCTCTTAGACTGAGTCTTGCAGAAATGGTAGAAGTTCCCAGGAAGGAGAGGTTGGTAGGTAGGGGAAGGGTGTTTCAGAGGGAGGGAACAGAATGTGCAAAGACAGATGGTAAAGAATAAACATGGCTCTTTGGGGAGATTGTGGGGACTTTAGTACCCCTGCAATGTGGTGTGTGAGGCTGGAAGCTACAGATGAACCCTGAGTGCTGGGGTGGCCTTAAAGGGCCCAGTGGCCATGGCCATGTATTTGGAATTGACCTTATGGACATCTGTAGTCAACAGAAGGATTTTAAGCAGGGCAGTGACATGGTCTGGTGACCGAACACGCTCTCCCAAACCAGAGTTGCTGAGTGGTTGAAGATGCAGATACAACGCAACCAGAACGAATCTGATTTGTAAGTAATTTAAAGCTAAACTGTAGCTGAAAATTTGCCATTGTGTAATTGTACCATAACTGTCTACATTCTGATGGCAAACATTTAACTTGCATCCAGATAATATTAAAAACTGTAACTTAGTGATGCATTGTGTGGACTCCTTTTCATACCTAATTGGGAATCATTATCACGACTCAGCCAGGGAGGTCTCAGAATGTGCATTTTACTAGAGAGTTTACAGAGGACCTCTGGAAAACTGCCCAGGGTCCCATGGTCTGTGTATGGATGAGCTGGGACTCATGAGTTAAACCCCCAGGGCTGTTTAACTCCAGAGTCTGGTACCTAACACTGTTTCCTGTGCCACCCCTTAGGACCTACAGGAAAATGAAGCCGTCAAAGATATGTAGGACCAACGCAGAATGAGACTAGCGCAGAGATCAGGCTCTGATAGGGGTCTCCTTATGCAAACGTCTATAGGAAGAAAGTAACAGTGCATCCTGACAGCACTTGATCATTTACAATAATCAGCTACCATCTTCAGAAAACATTTTGTTGAGCTGTCATACCATAATGCAAGTTCTGGGAATGAAAGCAAAATCATCTCCCTTTCCAAATTCGTGTCAAAATTGTTTTTAAGGTTTTTTCCCTTTACTGTCCTAATCTATGTCTAGACATTTTTACGTAAGGGTACACTTGCCACACAAAATGATTTCTGCATTTTCTCTTAGTGTCCTGTTTTAAGTAGTTTATGTTGCTATAATGTCTTCAAAATTACTATTTTAATGGGCTGTAATATTCCATCTGATGGAACTATTGTAACTTAAATGTTTTCTTGTTGTTAGACATGCAGGCTGTTTTCAGTGTTTCATCTTTATAAGTAAGTTGCCTGAAAATTTTATACGTAAAGCATTTTTCTTCTTTTAAGTGAATTCCTTAAAATGAGGTGCAGTGAGTGAGATTATTGGATCGAAAGGATTGAATAACTTCTAGGACTCCAGAAACATGTTCTTAAATTATGTTTCCAAAAGGTTTTTTTTTTTAATATCAATGTTGTATCAGTTTATGGCCTGTACCCACATTTGAGGGTATCAGTTTCACAACCTTGTAAACAGCTCTGGGTATTCTCATTTTAGATTGTTAGGAGTTAAAGGGACATTTAAAAAGAAATGTACCTTCTGTATTATTGTTGGGCCAGGTAACTTCACATGCAGCGTAGAACATGAAAGCATCTTCTTGGTTAACATAAATATACAACAAAAGTTGTTTAACTCTGGGCACAGTCAGATAACAAAGGCAATTTAAAAAATCACTCCCTGAAGTTGCAATCATGCTTCACTTGGAGACAGTCTTTTGAACCTGGGGTGTCCCTGTCATTGTGATTCACAAAGTGCCTGAAATCTCTTAATGGGGCAGGATTCACTTCCAACTTTGTCTCAACTTTTTTTTTTTGCGGTACGCGGGCCTCTCACTGTTGTGGCCTCTCCCGTTGCGGAGCACAGGCTCCGGACGTGCAGGCTCAGCGGCCATGGCTCACGGACCCAGCCGCTCCACGGCATGTGGGATCTTCCCGGACCGGGACACGAAGCCGTGTCCCCTGCATCGGCAGGCGGACTCCCAACCACTGCGCCACCAGGGAAGCCCTGTCTCAACTTTTTTAGAACTTGGGGGAAGCTCACTTACGTTATACATTGCTTTTCATCCTTGTACCAGTTGTGGCTTGTGCAAAAGGTGGAAACCAAACATATTCTGAGAAAGTTTGGAGTTGCTTTGAATGCACTTTGTTCTTTATATATAGAGTACGTACAGAAGTAGAGGCTGGAGAGAGGCCATGTAAGGGATGTGGGCTTATGGGCTTGGTGTCCATATGTGTATCAGGCATGTGTGTGTTTAATGCAGGAGTCTAGAATGTAAAGCTTAGATTTTAAGATCTGCACCTCATTTGAAAGTTCATTTTGATTTGTCTTGTACATGGGGGATTAAGAAAATTACCATAAATCGATCTGAGATGGTTAAGTAGAAATGAATTGTAGGATGCATTTTTACCTTTCAACCCTCCTAGAAAATAAATATGGACTTCATGAGGATAAACCATGTACTAATCATCTTTAGAAAGTCAGACATAAGTATACACGCTAATGGATTTCACTGATTATGACGCACACACTTTCCCATGTTTTAACATTTCTGAAATTGGGATGTGCTTTATGATCACTGCTGGTCATGGTGGTACTTGTGATGTAATGTTATTGTTTGTACGTGGTCACAGTTGTTCGTACTAACATGATATATGAAAGGTCTAAAGGAACTCTTTTAAGGGATGCGAAAGAATCACATTGTAGATTAATTGGCAGCATTTCTTCCTTCTTCGTGGCACATGAAGTAAGAGTGCATTTAATGTGGATGGCACCTGAAAGCAGACGGAATAGAGCATGCCAGCCTCCTGCAGCTGCAAGTGACAGAAAAGCAACATGAGTTCCTTTAAAGGGAATTAATTGGCTCCGGCCACTTCTCATCACTTCCATTCTGGTCCAAGCCAGCGTCACCCCTCTTGCTTAGGTTATTACAATAACTTCCTTAACTGGTCTGCTTGCTTTTACCCTTCCCCTCTTCAGTGGCACCTCCATGCAGCAGCCAGAGTGATCCTGTTAACATGGGCATCATTTTTCGTGCATTGGTCTCCTCCTAAGGAGTTACAAGCTCCTTAAAGTAGGGATGTGGTGTGATTGATTCACTGCTGTGTCCCCAAGCCCTAAAACACCTGGAACATAATAGATGCTCAATAAATTTTTGATGGACAAATCAATAAATGAATGAATGGAGGTGTGAGTCTCATCAGCTGTGGCTGGAACCAAGTTCCTGAATACTATCATGAGAAATCTTCCTCCTTGGATTCTCTCCTCTGTGTGGCTCCAAGCAGGCTCTCTCCTCATGAGGCCCTTACCACCCCCAGGCTCACAACCTCACAACTCCAAGTGTGGAAAAGGGAGTATCTTTTTCACCATCGTTGCAGAGAACATCCCAGGGTTAGTTCCGATGGTTTCTCATGAGGTCTTGGGCCATTCTTGCACCAATGGCTGTGACCAGGGAGACTGAGGCTGTAACTGGCCGGGCTGTATCTCATGCCCACCCTTGGATTCAGGGGGTGGCGTTGGTTCCCCGTGAGGCATTGGGACAAAGAAGATAAGTGAAGAATCTTCTCAAGGAATATTGCAGTATCAACAGAAGAAGAGAAGTGGACCCTGGGTCAGGCAGGTAAACACAAACAGAAGCATCTACTCCAGTGATGATTATTTTTGTGTTCCTTGAAACATGGAACATTCCTTGTTTATCTTGTTGCATATCCACTTCTGCACTAGACTGTGACTTCTGAACAGCAGCAGTTCTTTCCTTTTCACCTTGGTGTCTGCAAGGCCTAGAATGGGGCCAATGAAGGCCTATGGCAGCTCTCTGTTGAATGAGAGATGAAAGTAATAACTTATTGGGGGCCAATTTCTTCTATTCTTCTGAGTTCAGAAGCTGTTGAGAAACAAACGAAGACATTTCGGGTGTATTATTAATAAAGTTGGTTTGGAGAACTGACTTGGATTTGAGTCCAGAATGGCCTTTCTATTCTTGTCCCTTAATTTCAAGCTTGAGACCTGCTTGGGCAGAGAATTGAGTCTGTAAGGTGGGCTCTGGGACCGTGGTTCCCAGTCACAGAGAAACCCAAGAAATTTCCAAAAAAATGGTAACCTGTAATGATCAATGGATATCGGACTCTTGTATGTCATGATTTGGGCTATCACTTCTCTCCCAATGGAGAGAGAAGGCAGATCTTTCCCCTGGTGCTTTCTGGGTAAGACAAAAATCCCTCTTTTATGGGACAGCAAAAGGGTGGAGAGGGGAGATGGCTCTCACGATATGAGCTGGAGTGGATAGGCTGTTAGGATGGCGACAGGATTTATGATGTCTTGAGGGAAGGGTTTAAATGCCTGGAGAGAAGAAGGATCGATATTTTAGAAGGATCAATCAGCATAAGCTAGCACTGAGCTTGGGCATTCTCCTGAGAGAATTGGTAGGAACAAAATATTCTTAGCAATACTCAGTTATCTAAAATCTGGGCTCTGAGCTATTACAGACAGAGATGGAAAAACTGTTCTACAAAGAGCAGTGAGAGTCCTGACACCCTAAAGGGATATTCTCCTGCAGACAACAATGGGGACAAACAGTTTAGGATACCAGGGGAGAATTGTGCACCAGAACCACCAAGAAGAGAAAATCAGGCTTATTAGCCAGAGACAACCAAGGAAGAAGTGAAGACCGATATTGTTACTGATCCTGCAGTCTAACTCCTTTCAGCCCTTGGTTTTTCTGACCATCTTGGAGTGTCCTTATTCATTGAGGAGTCTGGCCTCTGGTTCCTCTTTCCATCTGTGAAGTCAGTAATACAAATAGGCCCCATTCTCTCAATGTGGGGCTTTACCACTGTTCACCCATATCCCGTCCCTGTTTATTTCCATGCAAAGAATTGTCCTTCCTTGTCCCGTTGCAGTTCTGTGGGGACATGTGACTCGCTTTGGTCATTGTGAGTGGAGGCAATGTATGGCACATCTTGGAAAAAGTATTTACGAACTAGGTGTCACTTTGTATGTCTCTAGCTCTGGGCAACCACAATGTTCTGGATGGTGGAACTTACTTCAGCCTGCCTCCCAGAGTGAGTGCAACGTGGAACGGAGGCCACACCGACTACCAGCCCACCTGACCTGGGACATGGCATCAGTGAGACAGACACTTCTGCTTTTTGAAGGCACTGAGATTTGGGGCTGCTTGTTACTGTAGCATAACACAGCCTGTCCTGATTGGCACATTTACCAAAACCAGCTCTCCCTCAGGCAGAGAGCATTCACTATTTTACAGTTAATTATTATGTTAGCTGTATTGTTATTGTAGATACGCTTTATCATGTTATTTTCCTTCTATCCTGAGTTGCTGGGAGGTTTTATTATCAATGAGGGTTGAATTTAAGTAAATGCTTTTTCTCCATCTGTTGAGATAATATGTGGTTTTTCTCCTTTTTCTTTGTCTGACTAGGTGAAGATCAAATTTTTAGAGTATTCTTAAATAATAAATTAACCTTTCATTCTTGGCATAAAACCCAGTTTTCATGATGTGATATATTATTAGATTTGATTTGGTAATATTTTGTTTATAAATTTTTCATAAGAGGATATTATGAACAGTATGCCAATACATTTGAAATTTGGATAAAATAACTACTTTGGAAAACACAACTTAGCAAAAATAATACAAGGAGAATTTAAATATTAGAATAATTCTATATCTATTAAGGAATTGAACCTGTAGTAAAAATTTTCTTGTAAAGGGAAGTCTAGGCCCAGATGTCTTCATAGGTGAATGCTTCCAAATGGTAGAAATAATAATAATGATACAAAGCGAGTGAGAGGCATGGACATATATACACTATCAAACGTAAGGTAGATAGCTAGTAGGAAGCAGCCGCATAGCACAGGGAGATCAGCTCGGTGCTTTGTGACCGCCTGGAGGGGTGGGATAGGGAGGGTGGGAGGGAGGGAGACACAAGAGGGAAGAGATATGGGAACATATGTATATGTATAACTGATTCACTTTGGTATAAAGCAGAAAACTAACACACTGTTGTAAAGCAATTATGCTCCAATAACGATGTTAAAAAAAATAATAATGATAATCTTCTGCAAACTCTTCCAGAGAAGAGCAAGAAAGGGCACACTTTTAATGTCTTTAAAAAAAATTTTTATTGAAGTATAGTTGATTTATAATGTGTTAATTTCTGCTGTACAGCAAAGTGACTCAGTTATATATATTTATTCTTGTTCATATTCTTTTACATTATGGTTTATCACAGGATATTGAATATAGTTCCCTGTGCTCTACAGTAGGACCTTGTTATTTATCCATTCTATATATAATAGTTTGCATCTGCTAATCCCAAACTCCCAGTACTTCCCTCCCCCACCCCCTTAATGTCTTTATTAGTTTTTTTAAAAATAAATTTATTTATTTTATTTATTTTTGGCTGTGTTGTGTCTGTTGCTGCACGCGGGCTTTCTTTAGTTGTGGAGAGCAGGGGCTACTCTTTGTTGCGGTGCACGGGCGTCTCATCGTGGTGGCTTCTCTTGTTGCGGAGCATGGGCTCTAGGCATGTGGGCTCAGTAGTTGTGGCTCACGGGCTCTAGAGTGCAGGCTCAGTAGTTGTGGCGCACGGGCTTAGTTGCTCCACGGCATGTGGGATCTTCCCAGACCAGGGCTTGAACCCGTGTCCCATGCATTGGCAGGTGGATTCTTAACCACTGCGCCACCAGGGAAGCCCATCTTTATTAATTTTTTGTATCAAGGTTATATTGGCCTCATTAAAAGAATTTGGAACTATACCATTTCTTGCAATTCCCTGTAAGAGTTTGTTTAGGATTGTTATTATTTCTAAGTTTCACATGTATGGGCCAAATGTTCATAATATCTTCTTAATCTTTTCAGTGTTTGTAGGATCTGTAATGATATCTTCTTTTTTAATTCTGATTTTGGTAATTTGTGTTTTCTCCCTCCTTAATTTATTTTTTGATTGGTCTTGCTTGGGTTTATCAGTTTTTTAGATTTAAAAATACCCTTGGCTTTCTTAATTATTATTTGTTTGCTAATGATTTACTGGTTTATGTTCTCATTTTAATTTTCTCCTGCGTACATTTTGGTTTAACTTACTGTTCTTCTTCTAGATTTTTGAGACAGAATCTTCTTTGATCATTGATTATATTTACTCACATAGTCTGCTCATTATTTCTTCCTTCACTTGGAAGTTTCCATTGGAATTATCTTCATTTTGCCTGAAATATTTTCTTTAGCATTCCCTTTAGAGTATGACTTCTGGTGACAAGTCTCACTTTTTATTTGTCTGAAAATGTCTTCATTTAAACTTTGTTTATGAATTATTATTTTTCTGGATATCAAATCTGTATCGGCATCTTTTTCCTTCAGCATTTTGAAGATACGATTCTATTGTCTTGTGGTTTTTATTGTTTCTGATGAAAAGACGACCGTCAGTACTATGTTTTGCTCCTTTTCAGCTGACGTTTTGTCTTGCTGCTTTTAAGAATTTTATACTTTGCTATAAAATTTAAATCAGAAATTAAATCAGAAATTTCATTACGGTTTGCATAGGTCTGGCATTCTGGCCATTACCTCCTGTGGCCCTTGCTTCTTGTATCTGTGCTTGCAGGGCATTGTTATTTTTGCGGGATTCTTATTTTGTCTTCTAATATCACTCCTGACATTTTCTTTCTTCTCACATTATCAAACTCAAATTGCACAGATATTAGGCCTTATCACTATGCCTTGTATGGCTCTGACAATATTTCCGTATTTTAAAAAAACTCTTTTCTTTCTCTTTGTTTTTAGTCCGAATATTTTCTTCTACCCTATTTCTTTTGTAATCACTTCAGGTCTCTCTGTCTGCTATGAAGTATAACTTTCAAGTTCTTAATATTCATTGTTGCTCTTTTCAGTTCTAGAATCACCATTTGGTTCTCTTTTATGGCTTTCACCTCTGCTGAAATTCTCAAAACTTGCTTTTTAATTATTTAAACCTAACAATCACGTTTACTTAGAAGACATGTTTGATAACTCCATTATTTGGTAACCTTTTATTTATTTATTTATTTTTTTGCGGTATGCGGGCCTCTCACTGTTGTGGCCTCTCCCGTTGCGGAGCACAGGCTCCGGACGCGCAGGCTCAGCGGCCATGGCTCACGGGCCCAGCCGCTCCGCGGCACGTGGGATCTTCCCGGACCGGGGCACGAACCCGCGTCCCCTGTATTGGCAGGCAGACTCTCAACCACTGCGCGACCAGGGAAGCCCATAACCTTCTAGTTTTATTGTCAATTGTTTCCTTTTAGACATCTTTTGTTTTCTCATCCATTTCATACTCATTGCTGGAACAAAGCCCTTTGGCATTCTTACGGGAAGCGCAGAGTTTACCAAGCCTCTTCCTTTTTGGTAGACTCTGATTTTTAGTGTGTGTCCTGTCCCTAAAGCCTGTGAGGTCTTGCAAACCCTGTGTGACTTCTTAGCCTCCTGAAAGCTGTTTTCAGATTTGGCAGATAACCTCTTGAGGAAGAGTGATCTCAGTGCTGGACCCATCTCTTTGGGCTTTTCTTTTTCATTGATATTCAACCTGCAGCTCCTTACTCCTTTGAGAGCTCTGTGAGTCCTTCAAATAGGTTTTAAAATATATATTTTGTACAGTTATCATAGTTCTTATTAGCAGGAAGGTTGACCAGAAACACTCTAGTCGACCGGAAGCAGAAGTCCTCTCCTCAGTGTTTATCTGTGCGTAATGCCTTCTAGTTTAATAATAAGCTCTCCCTGGTACCCGTGTCACCTTAGTTCTACCACCCAACACACCTCACTTTCACAACATACTTCCCCCCAAAACAGTCTTCTCTTGGTGTCCTCACTTTCTCATGATAACTTGGTCCTTAACTCACTACATTGGCTTCATCATTTCAGTGAAATAGCTCTGAGTAGAGTCACCATGATCATTTGGTTCTTAAAACTAGCATATGATTGTGAGTCTTTTCTTTCTTGGAAATTAAAAAATGAGCTCATGCATAAACTCATGATCCAACTGAAGAGTAGAGCCTGTCCTGTACTTTTGAAGCTCCCTGGGCTTCTCCCTGACTCCATCCCCTTTCCCACACTTTCTCATTCCTAACCATACAGTGTTTAATTGTTATTGCTTTATGAAATTTATAAAAATGGTACCACGTTTTATGTATTCTTCTGTACTTTGCAGTTTTTGCTCAAGATTGAGTTTCTAAGATTCACCCATGCTGTGTATAGCTGTACTCTCTTCATTTTCACCAATGTATAATGTTCCATCATGTGACTGCACCGTGAATTTTATCCTTCCTACTGACAGTGGACATTTGTACTCTTTCTAGTTTTTGACTATTATGAACAATGCTGCTATGAACAATTTTGTATATATCTCCTGGTACACATACGCAAGAGTTTCTCTAGAACGTATACCGTTAGGAAAATGGCTGGGTCATAGAATAGGTGTATGTTCAACTTTGTTAGATAATGGCAAATTGTTTTACAAAGTAGTTGTACCAGTTTACACTCTGATTAGCCATGTATAGACGCTTCCATTGCTCTACATCAGCACTGTTGTAAAGAAATATGATGAGGTCACCAAATGCAAGCCATATTTGTAATTAAAAAATTTCTACTAGTGACATAAACGTAAAAAGGATTAGGTGAACTTAATAATATACTTTATTTACCCTAACATAACTAAACTATTTTAATTTCAATGTCAAAATTATTGAGATATTTTACATCCTTTTATTCATACTAAATCTTTGAAATTGGGTATGTATTTTACAGTAACAACATGTCTCAAGTTGGATTAACTACATTTAAAGTGTTCAAAAGCCACATGTGGCTCGTGGCTACCCTGTAGGACCACACACCTTTCCTTCCTTGCCAATATTTAGTTATGGGCTTTTTCATGTTTGCCAATCGAATGAGCATGAAGTGGTATCTTATTGTTTTAAATTGCATTTCCTCACTAACAGGTTGAGGTTTCTTTATATATTTCGTTCCCACTTTTGTGAAGTGCCTGTTCATAGCTTTGTTAGTTTTTCTTCTAGAAGAGTCTGCCTTTTTTGGATTGATTTGTTCCTTACATATTCTAGATAACTCCTCTTTGTCAGTTATATGTGTTGCAAATATTGTCTCCTATTTTTTGATTTCCCTTTTTAAGTCCTTTATGATGTTCATTGGCTGTTCCTTCTCCATCTTCTTTGCAAGTTCAGCCTCCTCCCCCTTGCAGTAAATCTTGGAGTTCCTCAATACTGAGCCCTGGTACCTCTTCCTTAGCTCTCTGTACTGTCTCTCCAGGTGAGATTGCCAACCCCTACGTGTTCAGTCACTCTGTACCAGTCTGAGTGCAGTCAGGAGACCAAAGCAAAGTCAAAAAGGGAAAATGTAGTACAAAGGACTGTCATCTAGTCAAAAGGTTAACTTCGAAAAGGAGTCAGGACTCTAGGAGATCCAGAAGTAGCAATTTCAGGAAAACAGCTGCTCCCGCTAGGGCTGAGGGTGAGTTAACAAGGAAAGAACTCAGAAACCTAGAAGAGGGCTTCCCTCTCCATCTAGGCTGTTTCAGATCTCATTGGGAGGGCCTGGTTGTCAGAGGAACAGGCATCCTACTGGGTGGCACAGAAGCTTGCGGGAGGATGCTGGCTGCAGCTTGCGCAGGAGGGCCGCTGAGATAAGGGCTACCAGGTCCCCTGCACCCCAGCCTGCTGCAGCACGTGGAAAGCAGCACACTGGAAGAAAAAGGAACGCCCCTTCCTCCCACTCTGGACTGGCAGTGTCTCTGTTGTGCCCTCTATTGGCCATGCCGAACATGAAGCCAGCTGGAAATAAACGTCCACAGGGTCCCGTCCAGTGTCACAAAGCAGTGGATTTGGAGCTCAGAGACAGCACTTGCATAACTGGTGCCTATTACTCTAAAACAATGACTCAGTAATTTATTTCCTTAATTCACATTTCTCCTCCGGGCTCCCAGTCTGTGTGCCTGTATTTCCACTTGGATGTCTGAGAAGATTTAATACCTCAAATTCAAAATGACCTCAATCAAACTCATGTGTTTTTCAGAGTTTCCGAGCTTAGTGCACAGTACCATCATCTACCCAGTTGCAGGAGCCAACATCTCTGAGGTTTTCCTTGATCCTTCCATCTCCCTCACCCCCGTGAATCCAATTAGGCACCTGGCTGTGTTGATTTTACCTCCCAAATATCTCCCAAATCTGCCCTTTCTTTCCAGCCACACCACTACCATCTCCATTCAACATCGCCCCTCATGGGACCCCTGTGCTGCCTCCTGACTGGTCTCCGTGCTCCCTCTTGCCCTTTCAGTACATCCTCCATCCAACCACCAGAATCACAGTTTTAAATCATGAATATGACCAGGCTGGTCCTGCTCAGCGGTCCTTAGTGGCTTCATTGCTCTCAGGACGAAGATTAGGAATGTAATATGGCCTCCAAGGTTGTATGGTCCGGAACCTGCCCAACTCTCCCATCCTGTCTCATCTCGCGCGAGTTCAGTTCACTGCGTGAGTTAAATTGCTCAGTGCAAAGTTGCTAGAGTACCTGGCACGTGGGCACTGTCCCATCGAGTTAGCAACTCCTCTCATTCTTCCTGTAATCAATGCTGTTATTTATACTCTTCGACCCTGGGAGCATTCTTTCAGTTTCATGTAAGTTCCATGCCCACTACTGCCCCAGGGCCTTATCACTTGTTCTCTCTGCCTGAAATGCTCTCCCACCCACCTCCACCCCACTTCCTTTAGTTATCTCCCACTCATCTTTCTTCAAGGTGCCTTATCTTATTCCCAGACTGCGTCATGACCCCCAGGGAACCCCCCTCAAATTACCATGTGCCCTTTCATTACATTTATCACATTTGCAGTTCTTTGCTTATTTGTGTGAATCCTTCATTAACGTCCGTCTCCCCCCGAGACCGAAGTCTCTATGAGGACAGGGCCTGTGACTCTTGTAGTGTCTAGTGTGGGTCCCACTGCTTTTACAAAGTGTCATTGTAACTGCTGGTCCTTGACCGTCTGCCAGGAAAGACAAAGAAACATCACTGTGTAACCTATGACAGGTAACAGCTTCCCTCCTTGTATCTGAAGGAGGCAGTCTAGGGAAAGGGAAAACCGAATTATATTTAAGAAGCACCTTGTATGGGCCAAACATTGTTCACACACGATTTCACATGGTCTTTAGAATAACACTGCAGAGTAAGAGCGGTAACTTTGGCTTCATTTTATACCCAAGGATATTGGGGTTTGGAGAAGTTGACTAAGTTGTCTTAGGTGATAAAATTGTGGTGCTTGGTCTCACTTCTTTCTGTATACCTGGAGCGCTCTTTCCCGCATGACAGTCTTTCCCAAGATTCAGCTGTTTGTGTCCCACCTGCAGAATTATTTTTTACCACAGTCATGTATTACCTGTACTGTTATTTACTTAATACTTTTTTCTATCTTGACTGATTTTACTTTACTAGAACTTTTTAAAAAGGCACTTAAATGGATTAAGACTTCTATAACTGGAAAGAAAGATAAAGTCAAGATAAAGTTCGGTAGATAAAAAACAATGATATTCAGTGTAGCAAGGTATTATTAACCTTTTTGTTTTGTTTTGTTTTTTTTTTGTTTGTTTTTTTGTGGTACGCGGGCCTCTCACTGCTGTGGCCCCTCCCGCTGCAGAGCACAGGCTCCGGACACACAGGCTCAGCGGCCATGGCTCACGGGCCCAGCCGCTCCATGGCACGTGAGATCTTCCCGGACCGGGGCACGAACCCGTGTCCCCTGCATTGGCAGGCGGACTCTCAACCACTGCGCCACCCGGGAAGCCCTTATTAACCTTTTGTACACCCTTCCTTTGTGACTTGCTCAGTGGATATTTTTGGAGTGGATTTGTAATCACTGAACTCCCAGCAGACCTGGGTGGCAGCTGGGTAGATGCAGGGTTGGGCCCTGGGGGGGTCTGCAGGGTAGGCATTTGCATGTTAGCTCGAAGGCAGGGGTAGGTCCCTGAAGGGAAGTGAGTCCCACACTTTGTTCCCAACATCAGAGCTGCGGCTTGATGCTCTTTCAATCACACTGCAGCTTCCAGCCCTGCTTAGAGATAGTATATTGGCCTCTGGGCTTATGTGTCTCTGGGACACGGCAGGCACTCTGCCAGGTACACCCTGGAATCTTCCAGCAGGGAAGCCCCGTCCACAACACAGTGGTTAAGAGCACAGACCGTGGAGTCAGACTGCCTGGAGTTTCATGCTGGCTCTGCTGCTTACTAGCTGAGCAACCTCAAGTAAGTTTCTTCTCCTCCCTGATTCTCAGTTTCCTCATCTGTAAAATGGGGATTCAGTGGTACTTACTTCATAAACTCTTTTGAGGAGTAAATGAGTTACTACATGTAAAAAGCTTACTAAATAGTCTGGCACATAATATGTGCTATGTAAGTTTTATTAAATTAGATTAAGTTTTGTGACTGAAGAAGGTCATGCACAGAGGTTAATAGGACAGGTTTTGGGGGTTACACAGGTTTAAATCCTGATTCTTCTACATATTGTCTAACTGTGGAGCAGTGCCTTAACCTTCCCAAGCCTCAGTTTCCTCCTCTGGACAATGGGATGCGATCTGATACAGTTGCCATGGGAATGGAGTGAGGTGATGCTTCTTACAGTGAACAGTGCTTAGGAGGGCACCTGGCCCAACACCTGGCAGCATGATATATGTACAAAGAGAGAGGTCAGGTGAGGCCTGCTGTTCCTTTCAGCCTGAAGAAAGAAGTTGTTCTGACTCCCTGCTGCCTTCAACCCCTATCGTCAGGAGGGATTCCTCATTTCCATTCTCCTAGGAAACAGCCTGTTCAGACAAGCTTCCTTGTCCGAGTCCTCATCCCATCTGTCAGGAAGGCCAAGGCCTATTTTCAAGAAGCCCGACTGGCAAGTTGTGTGGAACAGGCGATCAGGGATAGCCGTCCTCTTGTTGGTGGTCGATGCCACTGACATGGATCAAGCTGACTTTTGAGTCTTTTCGCTAAATCTCTTTGGCGGCCCCTATGGAGGGTTTGGGAGTGGAGTGGGATTTTAGGGAGGATTAGATATCGGGCCCCCGTCTTTTAGAAAATGTCCATCATCTTAGGTGCTTAAAGGAAAAAAAGAAAAAGACTTCTGGATGCCTGGTATTGTGGATTGAGTTGAGTCCCCTAAGATGAGTATGTTGAACCCTAACCCCCAATACCTCAGGATATGACCTTATTTGGGGACGCAGATGTAGTTAAGTTAAAAAGAAGTCATTAGCGTGGGCCCGAATCTCATAAAAACAGGAAATTGGAACACAAAGACAGACACACACACAGGGAGAGTGCCATGCACGCATGGAGGCACAGGTGGGGTGATATGACCACAAGCCAAGGCACACCAAAAACTGGGCAATCCACCAGACGCTGGGAGAGAGGCACGGAACAGATTCTCCCTCACTGCCTCAGAAGAAACCATCCCTGCTGATACCTCAATGTTGGACTTCCAGCCTCCAGAGCTGTGAGAAAATAAATTTCTATTGTTTTAAGCCACCCAGTTTGTGGTACTTTGTTATGGTGTCCCTAGGACACGATTTCACCTTGTTTTACCATTATGTAGTAACTTCAATGTGACGTTCTAGAGGAAGCCACAAATCAGCTCTGGGAAGTGTTTCCAGAAAAGGCAATTTCTTTCTTTTTTTTTTTTTTAAGATTTTTCTTTTATGTAGACCATTTTTTTAAAGCCTTTATTGAATTTGTTACAATATTGCTTCTGTTTTATGTTTTGGTTTTTTGGCCTCGAGGCATGTGGGATCTTAGCAGCTCCCAGACCAAGGATTGAACCCACACCCCCTGCATTGGAAGGCAAAGTCTTAACCACTGGACTGCCAGGGAAGTCCCCAGAAAAGGCAATTTCTGAGTCAATCCTGAGGTAGGGACAGGAAGCATTGAGGGGGAGGTAATGTGGGGAGGAAGGAAAGAGCTGAGAAGGTGGGGCTGGGGAGGCCCTTTAAGGCTAGGAGAGCAGCATGTGCAGAGGTGAATGGGTGGAAGGAACAGGGAGGTGTTTAGAGTTAATGGGGAGTGGGTATGGTGGGGGAGGGGGCATGGGGGAGGGAAGCCATAGAGATGGGGCTGGAGACTTAGGCCAGAGCCATGCCTTAAAGGGCCTGGAGTGTCATGCTATGTGTCTTGGTTGGCTTGGGTTGCCACAACAAATACCACAGACTGGGTGGCTTGAACAACAGACATTTATTTCTTACAGTTCTGGACCCTGGGAAGTCCAAGATCAAGGTGCTGATGAGACCTTTCTTCTGGTTTGCAGACAGCTGTCTTCTCTTTGTACCTTCACCTGGTGGAGAGGGAGAGAGCGCTAGTCTCTCTCTCTGTAAGGACAGTAATTACTCTCTCTCTAAGGGCACTAATCCCATCATGGGGCCCCACCCTCATGACCTCATCTAAACTCATTATCTCACAAAGGCCCCATCTCCAAATATCATCATCTCATTGGGGGTTAGGGTTTCAGCATAACAATTTTGGGGGGACACAAATATGCACATCTCCATATGCTAAGGAATTTGATTTTTATTCTTAGTTGGCAGAACTGACTCTGTTATCTGTGAGACTCAGTGCAAAATAAAAAGGTGGGGTCCCTCATTCCAAAACTGGAAACATGCTGTTAAAGGTACTAAGATATAAAGCTTTTTCCTTTCTTTCATGGTCTCCCTCTTTCTCTTGGTTTGTCCTGGTGTTTTTTATCTGCTATTTAATAGCAATCTCGCTAAATAACATTTAAAATTTTGAATTATCAGTGAGCATTTTACCATTCATCTCTGAATTGTGCAATGCCAGTTTTAAATGCAAATACAAAAGCATTGAACTCTTGTGCGGAATCACAGAAATTACCCAATTCATACATCGAGGTACATATATGAACATATATTTCGTTCTGACCAGAACAGTGGAAACACTGCAGAAAATTAACTCTTTTTATTTCCCTCCTTGATAACGTGTGCTTTCTACCAACGCTGCCTACCTTCAGCTGACTGATGAGTGAGGAGAGATGGAAGGGAAGAGGAACTATGGTTGTCTCATATTTTCCTTTCTATCTGTGTCATCACTTCAGCCTTAGTGATTCGCTAACACAGGGAAGTAACACAGGAAGGAAAGGATATGACCAAGGTTCTTTGGTCCTTGCAGTCTCTTAGGACACCTATGCTTCGTTTCGCATTTGGAGTAAGTTAGTTCTAGTTGGACAGAATACTTGGTCTCTGCGGGCCGTCAGTGCCCCTGCTTACTCAGGTATAGACAAAACACACTTACCTGGGTCTTGCTGAGCCTCCACACTTCATGGATCCACCAGAATTCTGTGCTCACGGAGCATTACAAATGCCATATGGGAATGAGGGACATGCACATTGAGTGTAAAGCCTCTGCTCATGCGCACGCCCCACTGGAATGCCTTACAAAGCTACATTTCCAAGGTGAAAGACAGCAACTCCATAGTGTTCAACCAAGTGTAGGGCCCTGAGCTCGGAGCTCTGTATTATTGCATGCCCACAAAGCTGGCCCTCTTAGTAGAAGATGAGGCGACACTAATAGTTTTAACCTGGGGAGTGATGTGACCAGTTTCCGTTTTAGAATGATCACGATACCTGCAGACTGAAGGATGGGTTGGCAGGGGGAGAAATTGGTGGCCAGGAAGACAGTATAAAAAAATCCATAAGTAAGGGAGGAGGGTTGTAAATCCCCATAATTGGATATGTTGGCATATGTGTAGACAGTTACCTGTATCACTATATATTGATGTACAGGAAAACACAAGTACTCCTACAGGTGTTTTTTTTACGAATCTAGCCCCCTCACCCTGTGGATAGTGCCAGTGAGCTCCCACTTACAGGCAATATAGCTTATCAAATTCAGCAAAATCATGGCACAGCAGAATTTTCTACAGTTCACTTAGGTGGTATAATATGTTTATAAATTCCATTTAAAATGTAATTAATTTTAAGCACACTTTTTTAAAAAAATTGAAAAGTCACTGCATGTCATATTTAATAAGTTCCAACATAGTTTCTTAACCCTCCTCTCCAGAGTATAATTACTCCATCAGTCTTCCTGGAGAATCAGAGGGAGCTTAGTAGAACACACCTTTCATGCATTAACCAGAATTGTGCTTGCTTTGGAGTTGCATTGGAAGGTTATTTGTATTGACATTTTACTTCTTCCAGAACGTAACCAATGTTTCTGATCTTCCTGAGGTATCTTGGTCTTAAACTGAGGTTATAAATCTTTCAGAGCTTCTGTTTACCAATTCCTTTAATTTCTGTGATGTGACAGGTAGGGAGAGAAACAAAGCTATAATTTATGACTCTTCTTCTTTCTTAGCCAGCAAATAAGACACAAGATCAGGCCCTGGTATGCAGGTTGGCAATTTGGTTTGTGTTTTGGCTTATGCTTCTGAGTTGCCCCTGGGGGAGGTGTACCTACTCCCCATCTTTCTGGAAGTGTTTATCTGTTTGTAAATAATGGGAACACTGTGTTAGATTTGGATATAGATTTCTGGCTGAGGCTATAGGGCAGAGGGTCTTAAATATGATATTGGTTTGAGATGAAATAGCTGTTTAAAAAACCACTAGTGGGCTTCCCTGGTGGTGCAGTGGTTAAGAATCCGCCTGCCAATGCAGGGGACATGGGTTTGACCCCTGGTCCGGGCAGATCCCACATGCTGCGGAGCAACTAAGACTGTGCGCCACAACTACTGAGCCTGTGCTCTAGAGCCTGTGAGCCACAACTACTAAGCCCGCATGCCACAACTACTGAAGCCTGTGTGCCTAGAGCCCATGCTCCACAACAAGAGAAGCCACCGCAATGAGAAGCCTGCACACCGCAACAAAAGAGTAGCCCCCGGGCTTCCCTGGTGGCGCAGTGGTTGAGAGTCTGCCTGCCAATGCAGGGGACACGGGTTTGTGCCCCGGTCCGGGAAGATCCCACATGCCACGGAGTGGCTGGGCCCATGAGCCATGGCCACTGAGCCTGCGCGTCCGGAGCCTGTGCTTCGCAATGGGAGAGGCCACAAGAGTGAGAGGCCCACGTACTGCAAAAAAAAAAAGAGTAGCCCCTACTCGCTGCAACTAGAGAAAGCCCGCGCACAGCAACGAAGACCCAATGCAGCCAAAAATAAATAAATAAATTTATAAAAAGCAAACAAACCACTAGAACATTATTTGCTGACAACCTCATCATTTGTTTTTGTAGGCACAACTTATGCCCTGTAGGCTTAAAATTTTAGTTGCCAACCCAAAGGTTTTACATGGGTATCTGGTAGGAATCTCACTCTTAGTGCCCCTCAATTGAACTCTTGCTTCTCTGCCCCATCCCTAAATCTGATCCTTCCCATCTTCCCTATTTTAACAAATAGCAGTTCCATTCTTCCAGTGATGAAGGCCAAAACTTTGGAGTCATCCTTGACTTTTCGTATGGCACCTACCCTCTTTCCTGTAGTCCTCCCATTCCTGTCCTGTACTCCTGCCTTTCACACCCACCATTTCAATACCAAGACACTGAGAAATTTGGAGCAGGAGTTGAAAAAGACTCATCTCTCTCAATTGTCTCCCACTCCCACTCCCAGTTCTGTTTATTTTCAGTCTTTTGGAGGTTATTGAGACTTATGTCTTGGCATTTGGTCTTTGAATTTAAGCATCACTTTAAACAGCATGTAGTTGGATCTTCCTCTTTTTGTTTTGTCTGAAAACCTCTGCCTTTTAGTTGGAGTAATTAGTTCATTTATGTTTAACATATTTTTGATGTGGTTGGGTTTAATTCTGCCTCTGTCTGACTTTGCTCTTTGTTTATTTGTTCCCTGTGCTCTTTGCTCCTTTTTTATTCCCTTTTTGAATTTTTATAAATCTAATATGTTTTAATATTCCATTTTATTTTGACTATTGGATTTTTAGCTAAGCCTCTTTATATTTTTTAAAAGTTGCTGTAGGGATTATAATATGTGTTCTTAGTTTATCACAGTCTACCTTGAATTAGTATTATACCACTTCATGTATAATGGTAGACTCTTATAATACTGTAGTGTAATTTCATTCTCCAATTTTTGTCCTTTTTTGTCAAATATATCTATTTCTATGTAGGATATAAAACCCATGGTACTTCGTTATTATTTTTTCTTTATCAGTTGTCTTTAAGAAAAAAGTTTTATATTTACCTACATGCATACAATTTCCAATGTGCTTAATTACTTACTATAGATTCAAAATTTTATCTCATATCATTTCCTTTTTGCATGAAAAATTGCCTTTACCCCTTTGGTAATACAGTTTTGCTGATAACAAATCACTTAAGGTTTTTTTTAACTAAATATCTGTATTTCACCTTCATTTTTGAAATGTGTTTTCATTGGACACAAATTCTAATTTGACATTTGTTTTTTAGCACTTTCCATTATCTTCTTGACTCTGTTATTTCTGATGAGAAGTCAGCCATCATCCAAATCATTGTCCTCCTGTAAGTAATGTGTCTTTTTATCTCCAGTTGCTTTGAGGATTTTTCTTTATCTTTGACTCTTATAGCTTGCATCTTATGCATCAAGATGTAATTTTCTTTGTATTTATTCTGCTTAGGGTACACAGAGCTTCTTGGATTGTGGATTGATGTTTTAAATAAAATTTGGGAAACTTTGGACCAATATTTTTTCTTTTTCCTTCTCTCTGTCTCCCTCTCTCCTTATGGAACTCTAATAACATGTATGTCAGACCACTTGATAACATTCCATAGAATATTGGAGTGTCTGTTCCATTTTTTTCTATTTGTATGTTAAATATATTTTCTCACTTTGCTTCAGTTTGAGTATCTTTCTGTTGATCTGTGTCTTCAAGACTCTTCTGTATTGTTCAGTCTGCTCTTTCTATTAAATGAATTTAAAAATTTAAGACATATTTTTCAGTTCTTCGGTCTTCATTTGCTTTTTCAGATTTTCCATGTCTCCCCTGAAATTCTTCATGTGCTTATTTGTCCAATATATTCATTTTTTTCCCTATAACTTCTTTAACTGTTCTTCTAATTTCAGCATCTTAATGTGTGTCGCTTTCTATGGATGTTGTTTTCTAGACCATGGGACACGTTCTCTTGTTGCTTCACATATCTAGTAATTTTCTTTATATGCTAGACATTGTAGATGGTACAGTGTAGAGGATGGCACTAAACTTATCCTTGGCACAATAAATATTAGCTAGAATTATCGCTTTAGAATGTTTTATGAATACTACACCATTTTATCCAATAAACTTTTTATTTCAGATATTGTATTTTTCAGTTATAGGTTTTCCACTTGGTTGCTTTCTTCCTCTGAAGAGTGTGAGTTCTGTTCCACTAAGAAAATAAATTACTGTCTGTTTACTTTGATCTTTAGAGTCTTGACTTTAGGCTTTGCTTCTGGGACTTGGTACTTACTCTTGCTGGGTTTAACTTGAACTCCAAACTCTGTTGTTGACTACACTGCAAAGTTGCTGAAATTTCCGCTCCTCTCTTTGAATTTTTCACTCGTTTCACTGGACTCCTTGGAGTCTCACCCAACTCATGCCCATTTCAGGAGTCAACTAAGGACTCCAAGGGGAATTTGTATGCACATTTTGGGGCATTAAAATCAATTGTGTCCTGCTGAGTTATTTCTTTAGTATAAATTTCAATGGTGTGATTATTGAAATAAAGAATCTATATGTCTCTATAACTTTATAACTTGTAAAACACTGGCATTCCAAAACATTTTTCTTAAGTTTTGTTGCCACCAGTACAGCTTAAGTATAACAATTCTTCAAGAACTTCTCTCCAAAAAGTGTTAGCATTGTTAAATCTGTTTTCTTGATTAACTAGGTTTGATGTGGAACTTGAGGGTTTTATTAATGTTCATGATAGCAGTTCCTGAGAAGGATGAACCCTTTTTTCAGGTCTTTATTCATTATTATGCGTCCTCTCTGAAAATTGCCTTTTTATATGTTTGCCTATTTTTTTTCTGTGTGTTTTTGATTAAAAAATATAGGGCTTCCCTGGTGGCGCAGTGGTTGGGAGTCCGCCTGCCGATGCAGGGGACACGGGTTCGTGCCCCGGTCCGGGAGGATCCCACATGCCGCGGAGCGGCTGGGCCCGTGAGCCATGGCCGCTGAGCCTGCGCGTCCGGAGCCTGTGCTCCGCAACGGGAGAGGCCACAGCAGTGAGAGGCCCGCGTACCGCAAAAAACAAAAACAAAAACAAAAATATATCTAACTAGGCTCTTAATTCATTTTGGCGATTAACCCTTGTGTCCAATTTTATCTTCTCCTCTTTTTAAGATTATCATTGGATAAACTGAATGATAACCAAATTCAGTTCTAGTGAACTAGTTTAATTATTTTTTTATAGTTAATAATGCTCATTTATTACTTAGAAGACCTGGAAATCACAGAGCACACGTGGGGCCATACAGCAAGGTCGCAGGTAGAGGGACGTTCACCTGGGGTTCTGCTTTTACTGAGGGTGGGGGCCTAGAGATTTGTTGGTTCGCTCTTTATTGGTGAATTTTGAACATAAAAGCAGGAATTTAAAGTGCGGGAAGAGAAAAAAATGAAGCATGCGGCCCAAATAGTCAGTTATCAGAGTCAACTAAGATTTCTAAAACAAAGGAACCTCAGTCAAGTGAGGGAGCCTGGCTCTTTATCTTGCCATGTGGCTGGCAATGTGTTTGTTGAGATAGCCGTCTTTGAAGTGGATGCCTCTCTGAAATGGATACCTCAGCAGACAAAGTTTAAGTCAGGCACTTGCATTACAAAAAAAAAAAACAAACCCAAAACAACTGTCAGGGTTGACACTACACTAGTAAATACTGCATATTCACAAGGCTGATCTGTACTGACATAATCTGCATTTTGTATCTTATCGGCTAACGCCGTGGAAAAATGTGCTAAAAAGATGTTGAATTTTAAGTTGGTGAACTGTGTACATGGTAATTACAGGTTGCAAGATGGTAATGATGATAAACTCTGCATGTGTAAATCTTTACCATGGTTACAGTGGCCACAATTATGGGAAGAGATATCGATATCATAGGGTACTTGGACCTTTTTTATAACTAGGTGTGGGTCAGAAGGGAAATCCTTATTCCTTCATTGTAAAATTTTCCTGGGCAGTGGTTTTTCTTTCTTTGAATTGTTGTGGAAGGGCTAGGTCACTGGGGGAAGAAGGGCAAGGAGAAGAGACACGGGTGCTTCCTTGCTCACATCTCGCCATCTGCACTGATGCCCTCAGGATGAGATGCTCTGTCTTGCTGAAGGACTCCTGGGTTTCCAAGCTGCATCCCTGGGCTGTCGACTCCACTTGTGTGGACTTTGTGGGCCATGTTTCTCTCTATACACTCAGCAACTAGAACACTGCATGACGCAATATGCAGAAGTCCCCGTCGTGTATTTGTTGAAAGAATAAATGAGCCTCTTAGTGTTTGTTACGTTGAGTATGGTTTCCCCCATGTCAAGTTACCAACAACATGAAAATGTCATGACAATGAGAATAAGCAGAATCTAACAAAAATATTATGTCTCACTACCCTGTCCACCTCCCTGCTGCACACAGTCACATCCTTTTACAGTCTAGACCTCTTGTTAATCCCTCCTTATCCCCCAATCTCACCCCAGCCACTAAGATGTCATTGCTATATGCCGGTTTCTCCAGTCAGCTGTGAGGCCAGACACTACTAACTAAATCATGGTACCACACCCACTGAGCTCAGATCAGCTTCAGAATCCCCCCTAGGCACGCCCAGCAGCTTTTCTCCAATGACCAGGGCAGGCATTGGAGGTAAAGCCTCTCCCCGGTTGACCCGTTGTTCAGCCTTCCTCTGGGTGCACCTCCCATCCTTCTTTCCAAGACCTCTTCTCCCTTTCCCCCGAGGTTAAATGATCAAAATACCTCTTGCCTATTGCCAAGCCTAAGACACATCGCGTAGTTTTGTACAACAACGCAAGTTCTGTGTAATCCTTAGCAAAGATGCTGCTAGGAAGGTAGGAAATAGGGTTCCCTAACGTCAGGATCCCTGGAGGACCCACACCATTGTAACAGTTTCAAGCCTACACTAAGACAGACTCTGTGTCAGGAGGTTGTGTGGTTAAAGAAAACAATTATTCAATGACACTTGCTAAAGTGTGGGAAGGAAGACTCTATTCAAGGTGGGGGTTGCATCTTGAAAGGTGTAGGGACCACTGCAATGGAGTCTTGTGGTGAGGGAGAGAGCTTGGACTCAACTCTGATATAGCATGGGCAAGTGGGAATTTATAGCCATGGAGAATGGTGGGGGTCGGGGGATGGAAAATGTCTTGGAGGAACATTAGGATTAAGGGAGGATATTCTGAATAAACTGAGCTAACAGAATTCTTGCTGAAGGCAGGCCAGGGTGATCACACATCACCTGGAGGATGGTGGAGGATGAGGAACCCAATTAGATATTGAGGGTAATCAGATATGGAGAATGGGGGATTTTAGCTAAACTAACTTCCAGGATTCCTGCTAAAATTGGACAATGCAGAGATAAGCAAACATGGAGGCTCAAAAGTCAGGCCTAGTTGAAAAGTTCAGAGGAGGCTGAGTACAGTTTGGCTAAGGAGAGGATCTTTTTGTTGTTGTTTGTTTGTTTTTGCTCCGGACGCACAGGCTCAGCGGCCATGGCTCACAGGCCCAGCCGCTCCACGGCATGTGGGATCTTCCCGGACCGGGGCACGAACCCGTGTCCCCTGCATTGGCAGGTGGACTCTCAACCACTGCGCCACCAGGGAAGCCCAGGAGAGGATCTTTTTGAATATTCAGTAGGATGCTTTTGGCTTCAGGTAATGGAAAACTCAAGAAATAGTAACTTGAACCGTAAGGACATTGCTGTGTAATTAACCAGAAGTACAGAAGGGTGTGGACCAGGAATGGCCGGGAAGCAATGATGGCATTGAAGACCCTGGCTGTTTTTGTTCCGCCGCTCCACCCTTCTCCCCTTACTGGCTTTTCCACTCAGGCTCATCTCTCAAGGTCTCAGGATGGCTGCCACAGCTTCAGCATCTCCCCTCGTGAGAGTGTCTGAAGATGGGGTGGGGGGGGAGTGAAGGAGGAGAGAGGGCTTTTTCTTCTCTTGCCTCTCTTACAGGGAGGGCAATACAGTTGGCCCTTGAACAATGAGGGGTTAGGGGCACTGACCCCTGTGCAGTTAAAAATCCCTGTATAACGTTGCAGTCGGCCCTCCATATCCTTGTTTCTGCGTCCTGGATTCAAGCAACTGGGGATCCTGTCGTATTGTAGTATGTATTTATTGAAAAAAATCCGTGTATAAGTGGACACATGCAGTTCAAACCCATGTTGTTCAGGGGTCAGCTGTACTTCCTGGAAGTTATTTGCAGAATTCCCTTTGCCACTCATTAGTCATAACTAGGTCACACATCCTCATCCTCCACCAATCACTGGCCAAAAATAACTGGAATGCCATATTTGTCCTGGATCAACAAGGATTCACTCGCCAGGACTGGCCAAAGAAAACGGGAACTTTCAGCCAGGGAGAAGATAGAATGGCTTTAGGGTAGACAAACTGTAGTATCTGCTACAGCCTAAAAAACCAAAAAACAAAACACCCAACAAAATACCTGCCATGGTGTGAAAAGTGGAGGCTAAATTTAAACCATGGAAAATGCAAGACCACATTACTATGAAGTTAATGATATTTGTAGGGTAAGCCTTTCCCACTAGCCATCTAGTGGGAGGTTCTGGGGGTCTGGAATTCTGGAGGTCCTACCCCTAGGTCTGAATATATCCAAGCTCCAGATTCCATTTGGCACCTCCTGGTAGCTTTTGTCCACTCTGACTTAAATATCACCTGGGAAACCTCCTGATGTCAGATCCATGGGGACTACCAGGGATTTGGGGAACGATCCTCCACCTCCCATCTTCTCATGTCAAGGTGGCCAGCATTGCGCTGCCTAGCCTCAGTCCCCTTTAACTATCCCCACCACCCACTTATCCCAGATGATCCAACTCTCTCTGTCTTTGAGAGGAGGGGCCAGCACAAAGCAGGGAGCATTATAATGGGCTTGGTGTTAGCACAGGTTTAAGTGTATTTCATTTTATATCACTACCTGTGAGAGTAGAATAACCATCTCCATTAAAAATAAGATTGTTGGGGCTTCCCCAGTGCAGGGGACACGGGTTTGAGCCCTGATCCGGGAAGATCCCACGTGCCACGGAGCAACTAAGCCTGTGCGCCACAACTACTGAGCCTGTGCTCTAGAGCCCGTGAGCCACAACTACTGAGCCCACGTGCTACAACTACTGAAGCCCGTGTACCTAGAGCCCGTGCTCTGCAACAAGAGAAGCCACTGCACCACAACCAAGAGTAGCCCCCACTCACCGTAACTAGAGAAAGCCTGCACACAGCAACGGAGACCCAATGCAGCCAAAATAAATAAATATTTTTAAAAAAGATTGTTTTTCCTCATAATATTAAAATTATAATGTTGAAAAACCTTCAGTTAGAAGAAAAAAAGTATTCTTAGCATCCAGAGACAACTGTGATGCTTTAGTGATTCCTTGCCAGACGTTTTGTTACTATTCATTGTTTTTTTTTACACCATATTACACTGTATTACATTTTGTATTGCCATTTCCTTTAGAAGCTATGTTTTAACAATTCATAAAAAATTTTAATGGCTGCACAATATTCTATTATGTGGGTGGGTACACAATAGTATTTTAACTGTATCTCTACTGTTGAGTGTTGGGCTCTTGCCAATTTTTTATTTTTAGAAATAAGAATGTAACTGCATACATAAATCTTTGTACATTTTTCTATTTTCCTAGAACAGATTACTTGAAGGGAAATTAACAAGGTGAAATTTATGAGCATGGCAAAGAGTCTTGATTTTTATCCCCAAATTATTTCTCAGAAAATGTATGCCAGTGCATCCTAGCCAACAAAGAAAGTTCTAATATTTTACATCTTTGCTAATTAAAAAAGCAAATACTTAACCTTATTATTTACATTGGAATTGTTATTGCTTAGTGAGGTGGAATATTTTTTACACGTGGTTGTTAGCTATGTGTCTAAAATTGAAATCTTGACTTTCCCCTCTGAACAGCTCCTGGCAGCGACTCATGGATAATCTGTTCTTCTAGATGCTCAGGTCAAAATTTTGGTGTTATCCCTGACTTTTCTGTTTCTCTCCCACCTCTTATCCCTCACCCTGTTTGCAGCAAACCCTCCTGCACCACCCCCACTGCTCCTCCCAGGTGTCTTCTCTGAATCACTGCAGCATCTCCTGATTGTTTGCCCTACAGCCAGGTCTTAGCACAACAGCAAGGGTCATCCCGTTAAACCGTAGCTCAACGTTACTCTAGTGCACAGAGCCCTCTGTGGTTCCCTATTGCAGTCAGCAAAAAAGCCAGAAGTTCAAACTCTACAGGGCCGTTCATGATCAGATCTCCTGTTACCTCTCAGACACTATCTTCTTCTGCTTTCCCATCCATCTCCAGTGACACTTGAATATCCCAAGGCCATGCCTGCCTCAGCACCATTGCTCTTACTGTCTGCTCCTGCCACACTTTGCTGTCTTGCTCTTCCATGAACACTCCAGCATGGCCTCAGGACCTTTATACTTGCTGTTCCAGCTCTCTGAAATGCTCTTTCCCCAGATACCTGCATGGCCAGCTTCCTTTCTTCCTTTAGGTCTTTTCTGAAATACTTTTTGTCAGTGAGGTCTTCTCTGGTCTTTTTAAACCTTCCATCCCTCTCTACATTTCACCTTGCCCTATGACTATCTAGCTACTATATGGGTTACTATTTAAATCCTTTTTTAAAAAATTTTTATTGGAATATAATTGCTTTACAATGTTGTGTTAGTTTCTACTGTACAGCAAAGTGAATCAGCTACATGTATACATATATCCCCTCTTTTGGGGATTTCCTTCCCATTTAGGTTACCACAGAGCATTGAGTAGAGTTCCCTGGGCTATACAGTAGGCTCTCATTAGTTATCTATTTTATACATAGTGTCCATAGTGTATATATGTCAATCCCAATCTCCCAATTCATCCCACTCACCTTTCCCCCTTGATATCCATACGTTTGTTCTGTACGTCTGTGTCTCTATTTCTGCTTTGTAAATAAGATCATCCATACCAGTTTTTTCAGATTCCACATATATGTGTTAACATACGGTATTTGTTTATCTCTTTCTGACTTACTTCACACTGTATGACAGACTGTAGGTCCATCCACGTCTTTACAAATGACCCAATTCCGTTCCTTTTTATGGCTGGGTAATATTCCATTGTACATATGTGCCACATCTTCTTTATCCATTCATCTGTTGATAGACATTTAGGTTGCTTCCATGTCCTGGCTATTGCAAATAGTGCTGCAGTGAACACTGTGGTACATATATCTTTTTGAATTATGGTTTTCTCTGGGTATATGCCCAGTAATGGGATTGCTGGATCACAGTAGTTCTATTTTTAGTTTTTTAAAGAAGCTTCATACTGTTCTCCTTAGTGGCTGTATCAATTTACATTCCCACCAACAGTGCAAGAGGGTTTCCTTTACTCCACACCCTCTCCAGCATTTACTGTTTGTAGATTTTATGATGATGGCCATCCTGACCAGTGTGAGGTGATACCTCATTGTAGTTTTGATTTGCATTTCTCTAATAATTAGTGATGTTGAGCATCTTTTCATGTGTTTGTTGGCCATCTGTATGCCTTCTTTGGAGAAATGTCTATTTAGGTCTTCTGCCCATTTTTTGATTGGGTTGTTTGCTTTTTTCTTGATATTGAGCTGCATGAGCTGTTTGTATATTTTGGAGATCAGTCCTTTGTCAGTTGCTTCACTAGCAAATATTTTCTCCCATTCTGAGGGTTGTCTTTTCATCTTATATATGGTTTCCTTTGATGTGCAAAAGCTTTTAAGTTTAATTAGGTCCCATTTGTTTATTTTTGTTTTTATTTCCATTTCTCTAGGAGGTGAGTCAAAAAAAGTCTTGCTGCGATACATGTCAAAGAGTGTTCTGCCTATGTTTTCCTCTAAGAGTCTTACAGTGTCTGGCCTTAAATTTAGGTCTTTAATCCATTTTGAGTTTATTTTTGTGTATGGTGTTAGGGAGTGTTCTAATTTCATTCTTTTACATGAAACTGTCAAATTTTCCCAGCACCACTTATTGAAGAGGCTGTCTTCGCTCCATTGTATATTCTAGCCTCCTTTGTCATAGATTAGGTGACCATAGGTGTATGGGTTTATCTCTGGGCTTTCTATCCTATACCATTGATCAATATTTCTGTTTTTGTGCCAGTACCATACTGTCTTGATTACTGTAGCTTTGTCGTATAGTCTGAAGTCAGAGAACCTGATTCCTCCAGCTCCATTTTTTTTTTTCCTCCAGATTGCTTTGGCTATTTGGGGTCTTTTGTGTTTCCATACAAATTTTAAGATTTTTTGTTCTAGTTCTGTGAAAAATGCCATTGGTAATTTGATAGGAATTGCATTGAATATGTGGATTGCTTTGGGTAGTATAATCATATTCACAATATTGATTCTTCCAATCCAAGAGCATGGTATATCTCTCCATCTGTTTGTGTCATCTTTGATTTCATTCATCAGTATCTTCTAGTTTTCTGCATATAGGTCTTTTGCCTCCTTAGGTAGGTTTATTCCTAGGTACTTTATTCTTTTTGTTGCAATCGTAAATGGGAGTGTTTCCTTGATTTCTCTTTCTGATTTTTTGTTGTTAGTGTATAGGAATGAAAGAGATTTCTGTGCATTAATTTTGTATCTTGCACCTTAACTAAATTCATTAATTGGCTCTAGTAGTTTTCTGGTGGCACCTTTAGGATTTTCTATGTATAGTATCATGTCATCTGCAAACAGTGACAGCTTTACTCCTTTTCCAATTTGGATTCCTTTTATTTCTTTTTCTTCTCTGATTGCTGTGGCTAGGACTTCCAAAACTCTGTTGAATAATAGTGGTGAGAATGGGCACCCTTGTCTTGTTTCTGATTTTAGAGGAAATGCTTTCAGTTTTTCACCATTGAGAATATTTGTTGTGGGTTTGTCATATATGGCCTTTATTATGTTGAGGTAGGTTCCCTCTATTCCCACTTTCTGGAGAGTTTTTAATCATAAATCAGTGTTGAATTTGGCAAAAGCTTTTTATGAATCTATTGAGATGATCATATGGTTTTTATTTTTCAATTTGTTAATACGGTGTATCACATTGATTGATTTGCATATATTGAAGAATCCTTGCAGCCCTGGAATAAATCCCACTTGATCGTGGTGTATGATCCTTTTTTTTTTTTTTTTGTAGTTTTTTTATTTTTTATTTTTTAAATTTTTTTAACATCTTTATTGGGGTATAATTGCTTTACAATGGTGTGTTAGTTTCTGCTTTATAACAAAGTGAATCAGTCATACATAAACATATGTTCCCATATGTCTTCCCTCTTGCGTCTCCCTCCCTCCCACCCTCCCTATCCCACCCCTCCAGGCTGTCACAAAGCACCGAGCCAATATCCCTGTGCCATGCGGCTGCTTCCCACTAGCCATCTACCTTACTACGTTTGTTAGTGTATATATGTCCATGACTCTCTCTCGCCCTGTCACAGCTCACCCTTCCCCCTCCCCATAATGTGTTGTTGGATTCAGTTTGCTAGTATTTTGTTGAGGATTTTTGCGTCTATGTTCATCAGTGATATTGGCCTGTAATTTTCTTTTTTTATGATATCTTTGTCTGGTTTTGGTGTCAGAGTGATGGTGGCCTCATAGAATGAGTTTGGGAGTGTTCCTCCCTCTGCAATTTTTTGGAAGACTTTGATATGGATAGGTGTTAACTCTCCTCTAAATGTTTGATAGAATTCACCTGTGAAGCCATCTGGTCCTGGACTTTTGTTTGTTGGAGGATTTTTAATCAGAGTTTTAATTTCATTACTTGTGATTGGTCTGTTCATATTTTCTGTTTCTTCCTGGTTCAGTCTTGGAAGGGTTTTACCTTTCTTGGAATTTGTCCATTTCTTCCAGGTTGTCCATAGTTTATTGGCATATAGTTGCTTGTAGTAGTCTCTTATGATCCTTTGTATTTCTGTGGTGTCCATTGTAACTTCTTCTTTTTCATTTCTAATTTTATTGATTTGAGTCCTCTCCCTTTTTTTCTTGATGAGTCTGGCTAAAGATTTATCAATTTTGTTTATCTTCTCAAAGAACCAGCTTTTAATTTTATTGATCTTTGCTATTGTTTTTTTCATTTATTTCTGCTCTGATCTTTATGATTTCTTTTCTTCTACTAACTTTGGGTTTTGTTTGTTCTTTCTCTAGTTGCTTTAGGTATAAGGAGAGGTTGTTTATTTAAGATTTTTTTTGTTTCTTGAGGTAGGATTGTATTGTTATGAACTTCCCTCTTAGAACTCCTTTTGCTGCATCCCGTAGGTTTTGGGTCATCTTGTTTTCATTGTCATTTGTCTCTAGGTATTTTTTGATTTCCCCTTTGATTTCTCCCGTGATCTCTTGGTTATTTAGTAGCGTATTGTTTAGCCTCCATGTGTTTGTGGTTTTTACAGTTTTTTTCCAGTAATTTCTAATCTCATAGCATTGTGGTCAGAAAATATGATATGATTCAATTTTCATTTTGATATGATTTCAATTTTCTTAAATTTACCAAGGCTTGATTTGTGACCCAAGATGTGATCTATCCTGGATAATGTTCCATGTGTACTTGAAAAGAAAGTGTATTCTGCTGCTTTTGGGTGGAATGTCCTGTAAATATCAATTAAGTCAGTCTGGTCTAATGTGTCATTTAAGGCTTGTGTTTCCTTATTAATTTTCTGTCTGGATGATCTATCCATTGGTGTAAGTAGAGTGTTAAAGTTCCCCACTAGTATTGTGTTACTGTCGATTTCCCCTTTTATGGCTGTTAGCATTTGCCTTATATATTGAGACCTCTTGTATGAGGTGCATAAATATTTACAATTGTTATATCTTCTTCTTGGATTGATCCCTTGATGATTATGTAGTGTCCTTCCTTGTCTCTTGTGATGGTCTTTATTTTAAAGTCTATTTTTTCTGCTATGAGTATTGCTACTCCAGCTTTCTTTTGATTTCCATTTGCATGGAATATTTTTTTCCATCCCCTCACTTTCAGTCTGTGTCTGTCTCTAGGTCTGAAGTAGGTTTCTTTTAGACAACATACATAATGGGTCTTGTTTTTGTATCCATTCAACCAGTTTGTGTCTTTTTGTTGGAGCATTTAATCCATTTACATTTAAGGTAATTATTGATATTTACATTCCTATTACCATTTTCTTAATTATTTTGGGTTTGTTTTTGTAGGTGTTTTTCTTCTGTTGTGTTTCCTGCCTACAGAAATTCTTTTAGCATTTGTTGCATAGCTGGTCTGGTAGTGCTGAATTCTCTTAGCTTTTGCTTGTCTGAAAGCTTTTGATTTCTCCATCATATCTGAATGAAGCCTTGATAGGTAGAGTAATCTGGGTTGTAAGTTTTTCCCTTTCATCACTTTAAATATATCCTGCCCACTCCCTTTTGACCTGCAGAGTTTGTGCTGAAAGATCAGCTGATAACATTATGGGAATTCCCTTGTATGTTATTTGTTACTTTTCCCTTGCTGCTTTTAATATTTTTTCTTTGTATTTAATTTTTGTTAGTTTGATTAATATGTGTCCAATAAATATTGTTAGTTTGATTAATTTTTGTTAGTTTGATTAATTAAATTAAATTTTTGTTAGTTTGATTAATTTTTGTTAGTTTGATTAATATGTGTCCAATAAATATTGGATTTATTCTGTATGGGACTCTCTGTGCTTCCTGGACTTGGTGGCTATTTCCTTTCCCATGTTAGGGAAGTTTTTGACTATAATCTCTTCAAATATTTTCTCAGACCCTTTCTCTTTCTCTTCTTCTGGGACCCCTATAATTTGAATGTTGTTGTGTTTAATGTTGTCCCAGAGGTCTCTGAGACTGCCCTCAATTCTTTTCATTCTTTTTCCTTTATTCTGCTCTGCGGCAGTTATTTCTACTATTTTGTCTTCCAGCTCACTTATCTGTTCTTCTGCCTCAGGTATTCTGCTATTGATTCCTTCTAGTGTTTTTTTTTTTTTTTTTTTGTGCTACGCGGGCGTCTCACTGTTGTGGCCTCTCCTGTTGCAGACCACAGGCTCCGGATGCGCAGGCTCAGCGGCCATGGCTCGCGGGCCTAGCTGCTCCGCGGCATGTGGGATCCTCCCAGACCAGGGCACGAACCTGCGTCCCCTGCATCAGCAGGTGGACTCTCAACCACTGCGCCACCAGGGAAGCCCCTAGTGTGTTTTTTTGTTTGTTTGTTTTTGCGGTACGCGGGCCTCTCACTGTTGTGGCCTCTCCCGTTGCGGAGCACAGGATCCGGACGCGCAGGCTTAGCGGCCATGGCTCACAGGCCCAGCCTCTCCGCGGCATGTGGGATCTTCCCGGACCGGGGCACAAACCCGTATCCCCTGCGTCAGCAGGCGGACTCTCAACCACTGCGCCACCAGGGAAGCCCCTAGTGTATTTTTAATTTCAGTTTTTGTGTTGTTCATCACTGTTTGTTTGTTCTTTAGTTCTTCTAGGTTCTTATTAAATGTTTCTTATATTTTCTCTATTCTATTTCCGAGATTTTGGATCATCTTTGCTATCATTACTCTGAATTATTTTTCAGGTAGATTGTCTGTTTCCTCTTCATTTATTTGGTCTTTTGCTTTTTACCTTGCTTCTTCATCTGCAATGTATTTCTCTGTCTTCTCATTTTGTCTAACTTACTATGTTTGAGGTCTCCTTTCCACAGGCTGCAGAGTCATAGTTTCTCTTGCTTCTGGTGTCTCCCTCCAGTGGGTGAGGTTGGTCCAGTGCCTTGTGTAGGGTTCCTGGTGGAAGGGACTGGTGCCTATGTTCTGGTGGGTGGAGCTCCATCTTTCCCTCTGATGGGCAGGGCCTCATCAGGTGGTGTGTTTTGGGGTGTCTGTGGGCTTAGTATGACTTTAGGCAGCCTGTCTGCTGGTGGATGGGTTTGTGTTCCTGTCTTGCTTGTTGTTTGGAGTGGAGTGTTCAGCCCTGGAGCTTGCAGGCAGTTGGGTGGAGCCTTGTCTTGGAGTTGAGATGGAGACCTCCAGGAGAACTCTTGCTGATTAATATTCCCTGGGGCCGGGAATTCTCTGGTGTTCCAGCGTTGTGGACTCAGCACTCCCACCCCAGAGGCTCAGGCCTGACCCCAGGCCTGGGAACCGAGACCCTGCAAGCCACACAGCTCCACAAAACAGGGGAAAAAAAGAAAAGAGAAGAAAAAGGGCGGGAAGAAAACAAATGAAAACAAACAGGCAAACAAAACCCAAGATAAATAGTAAAGACAAAAACAAGTAAACAGCAACAATTAAAAAGAAACAAATGAACAAACAAAACCCCAGACAAATGGTAAAAGCAAAATGAAACAAACAAAGTAGAAACACACACACATACAAAATAAGAAACACAGAGAAAACAAAACACAAGAGAACGAGACAAAGAAAAGAATCCCAAAATGAAAGGAAACAATTAAAAATAAAACTAACAAAAATAAAAACAAAAAAACAAAAGCAGAATGCAAACCGGTTATGTGGGGATCTGTCTTGTCCTTTCCGGTGTCTGAGTCTTCTGCTAGTGTTCAGCTGGTGTTCTGTGAGAATTGTTCCATCTCTAGATGTATTCTTGATGCATTTGTGGAGAGAGATGAACTCCATGTCCTCCTACTCCTCTGCCATCTTGTTTTTTCCCATCTTACAATCTGCTTTTTAAATCTTAATTGTTGTTTGCATCTCCACTAAAATTAAGCTACAGCAAGGCAGGGGTTTCTGTCTTTCTGATTCACCCCTATATTCCCAGCATCAGTGCCTGTTGGGAAGATCATAGCAGCTCTAACATGTGCATGAATGAATACATGTGTATTGTCTGTCCCAATCCTTTGGCGTTTATTTGTTTGGGATCCTCACTAATTTTTTTCTATCATAAAACTAATAAAGGATAAAGATTGGGAAGAGTTCAGAAATCACTGCTGTTGTCCTAACTTTGGGTTGAAACCAATGTTAAATTTTGCTTTATTTCCTGGGACAATTTTTTTCCCTCTCTGCTTAAGTACTTTTTAAACGTATTCTTTGTGCAGTGAAATTTTATATCCAACTTTTGCACTATTCATTATGAGTTGTTTGTATTTTTCATGTAATGATAATTTCTACATAACATTTTTAGTGATTTCAAAATACTATACTAAATGAACTTACTTTATTTTCCTTAGTTCCTATTATTGGCTCTTTGTATTACTTTCATTTTATTTACTGTTATAAATAGTGCTGTGATGAACATCCTAGTACATATCACCTTTTCTGCCTTTCAGATCATTTTCTTGGACTAGATTTTCCAAAGTTAAAAAATGTTTATGAATAGTTTTAAGGTGTAACAGTTTTTCAACTTAAGACTTTGCTTGGAGAGTCCCAGAGATGGCTAAAATTCAGCTTCAATTAATAATTCCCTTTCAAAATATATTTAGAAATCTGTATTCTGTTGGCTTCAAATGCTTTTTGAGATGTTTTCGTTTCTGTTCATGGCGTTTGTTGAAGAGGGGTCACTTGGTACTGTGGAAGGTAACAGACTCTGGGCTCAGATGTGTTTTCAGCTCTGGATCAGTTACTCATTGCTAGAAGACTTGGGGCGAGTTACCAACCTTTTGAGCCTCATTTTCTGCTTTAGTCAATTGCATATAATTATACCTGCTTTGTGGTAAGGATTAAATGAGATGGAGTACCTATAGCCCCTTTCACGGACACTGGCATACAGAACATGCTCAGCGAGTGGACGTTGGCACCACTACTATTTCAAATGATTAAGGACTAGAATTATCTCCAGTGTCCACTACATACAGAAATAATCATTAGAACAATCATGTATTTAAATAGCAGAAGGAAGTGATAGCCTCTGTTTTGGTTCCTTAGCTACAGACTGCTCCTCTTCTGTTACCTGGTTTGTTGAACTTTCCATGTCTGTTCCTCTCTACAAGACCATGCTTTTCAGTAACAGCTGCTCCTCAAACTTCTATTTTTAAATCCTTGTGGTTTTATTGGATGTTTCATATTTTAGATATAATTTTCTTTGCTGAATTTGTGGATTCATTTCCACGAGTCTATCCCTATGTCACATTTATCCTCTCTTCACTTCGCTATGGCTGGAGACTGTATCCTGTCAGTTGGCACTGCTGTGTGTGTATTTCGCTGTGTACCTTCTGCGTGCACCAACTTCTGTGTAAAAGATGGACACTGGCATTTCGTGATCATCCAGAGCTGTTTATCACAGAATTATTTAAAACAGTGAAAGACGGATAACAAGTCAACATGAGTGGAAAGATTCTGTAAATTATGATACTTCCCTGGAATGGAATATTTTGAAGGTATACAAAAGAAATGATGTTTATGAAGGGTTTTAATAGCATGAAAAAAGAATTCTAGTCATAAAAATTATATGTATGGCAAGATTCCAAGGATGAAAAGAAAACAAGGTCCTTAAAACGCTAGAAAGAGCTATGCTGACAGAAATTACTTCTGAGTGGAAGGAATTAAGTTTTGTATTTTCTGTTCCTTTAAATATTTTTGTTTTCTTTTCAAATTTTCCTGCACTGAGAACAAATTTGCCTTCTTCATTGGAAAAAATAGCTTGTGCAAAATATTGAAGAAAACAAATCTTTAAGGTGGAACCCGTTCACTTAGTTCTTCTACAACTTCATAAATTAAAATTATATTTGTAAATTCTGCCTCAGGGTAGAATCTTTTGGTTTTGTTTTTGTGTTTGTTAAGATAGCCTTTAATGCCTACCCCCAAGGAGACACTAAAATTCAGAAGCTTATACGTATGGATAATCTATAGGCAGACGAGCTCCACATTCCATTCTTCAATCGATATTTAATGTTGTAGCAAGTGTCTGTTGCATGATTTATGACAGCAAAAGTGTCGAGAAAAGCACAAATAGGTTTCTGAGTTATGGTGTTTTAGCTCAGCATTTTCCAGAATGTATTCTGAGACACATTAACTCTCCAAGATTCTCTGTGAACAAATGTTTCTGTTGGCCAAATTAAGTTAGGGAAATCCTGCAGTATGGTGTATTGACTTAGAGCAAAGGCTGGAAAGTACTTTCATTAAATTCCCAACTCTGGTAATTACTAGTTGGGATAATTTACTTAAACTTTCTATGCCTCAGTTTCCTTGCCTGTGAAATGGGAATAATATTATATGGTGGTATGAATTAAATGAGATAATAGATAGAAGTATCTAGCACCATTTTCTGGCCTGCAAGTTACCTGCTGTTATTTTATTTTATATAGTATATTTCCCTTGAAAGTGTGCAGCATCTTTAGGATAGCAAATTACGGATTCTGAGAAATCTATAGTAAGGAAATATGTTTAAATTTAACATGCGGATCCCAAACTTATTTCACCACAGAATATAGTACCAGTTGTTTCCCCATGGAACTAGTATTCTGGGGAACACACATTGGAAACATAGCTCAGGATAATTCTAAGGGAATAAACTGTAAAATTCAAGTGCACCCTTAGTCATGTTCAAAACAAACATCAAGGGGACATTACTGAAAGTGGCAGAGCAAGAAACTCTGAAATTCTGAAAAAAAACTGTCAGAATTAACTTTTTGGAGCTCAGGAAATTAACCAAAGGTTTATAGAAACCCAAGGAGCACTTATTCAAGAAAAACAGCTGAATCTCAGTAAGAACAGCAAGGCTTTGTGGTATTTTAACTCACCCTAGTCCCATTTCCCACTTTGTACCTCAGCAGTAGCCTTGAAAATAATAGCTCATATTCTTAGTACAAGGGGGAACAGTCCAGACCTCATTCACAAAGAATAATCATTACTAGATCTGTCTGTTGGCTCCCTGGAAGAAGACTGGCTGGGAAGGCTTATCTTTATTTCATCTGACTTGGAACTTGCCCACTGCTCTCTGGGGGGTGTTGGTAAAAACTATTTACAGGCAAATGTTTTAGTCATTGCTACATGAGACAATGGATAACAGTTGGAGTGAGTAATGGACTAATCAAAAATCTTGGGTGGAAAGGCTGGAGAATGAGAATCTTTGGATAATAAGGGCTTTGAATAGTTCTAGCATATTCATGGGAATCTAGAAGGTCACATGTATTTCCAGGGCTTGAACATGCTCATGAAAGACCTGAGAAGGCCCTAATACCTCACCTTTGACTGACCTTGGGGGTCTGTACCAGAAGGAAGTGAAGACTAAGGTATTGTTGTCAGCTGCACAGCTGAGTGCTGGAGGTATGCTCCAACATACTCACAGAGCCCCTCTGCAAAGATGGGAGGTTTTTTTCTGCCCAGGACTGTAAGGAAATCTCTTTCCAATCATTAGCTGACCACTAAGCTAATGGGACCAAGACTTCAGTGGACACACATGACAAAGAATACAGACTTTACAGAATTAGTTCAGAAAAGCCATGAGATAAAAAAACAGCAACTACAACAAACAGCAACAACAGCAAACCCTGAGAAAGGGGAAGAATCTGATTTCCAGAGTTGCCACAATGTAATATTCAGTGTCCAGTTTTCAACAAAAAATTGCAAGGATTACAAAGAAGCAAGAATGTATAGTTGGGGCTTCCCTGGTGGTGCAGTGGTTGGGAGTCCACCTGCTGATGCGGGGGACATGTGTTCGTGCCCCGGTCTGGGAGAATCCCACATGCCGCAGAGCGGCTGGGCCCGTGCGCCATGGCCGCTGAGCCTGCGCGTCCGGAGCCTGTGCTCCGCAACGGGAGAGGCCACAGCAGTGAGAGGCCCGTGTACTGCAAAAAGCAAAGCAAAACAAACCAAACCAAAACAAAAAAAGAATGTATAGTTGCTACACAGGAAAATAAAAAAGCAATCAATGCAAACTCTCCCTGAGGAAGCCAAGAGATTGGACTTTCTAGGTAAAGACTTTCAATCAAGTATTTCAAACACGTTCAAAGAGCCAAAGAGAACCACACCTAAAGAACTAAAGGAAAGTATGAGAACCATGTCTCACCAAGTAGAATATTGATAAATAGATAAAAGTTATACCAAATATAAATACCAGAGTTGAAAAGTATAAATAACTAAAATGAAAAATTAACTAAAGGCGCTCAACATCAGATTTAACTAGGTAGAACAAAAAAATGAACATGGAGATAGGTCAATTAAGATTATCTAGTCTGAGGAACAGAAAGAGAAGAGAATGAAGAAAAATGAACAAAGCCTCAGGGACCTGTGGGGTGTCATCAGGCATATCAACACACACATGTAATGGGAGCTTCTGAAGGAGAGGAAAGAGGGAAAAGGGCAGAAAGAGTATTTGAAGATATAATGGCCAAAAATGTTCCAAATTTGATAAAAATGTTAATCCATACCTACAAGAAGCTCAACAAACTCCAGATAGGATAAACTCAACGAGATACACACCTCCTTAGATTAATCTGACTGTCAAAGGTTAAAGATGAAGAGAATCTTGAGAAAAGAAAAGTGACTCATCATATGCAAGGTTCTTCAGTAATATTAACAGCTGATTTCTCCTCAGAAATCATGGATGCCAGAAGGCAGTGAGATGACATATTCAAAGTGCTAAAAAATATACTGTTGAACAAATACTCTGTATCCAGCAAAACTACCCTTAAAAGATGAAGGAGAAATTAAGACATTCTCAGATAAACAAAAATTGAGAGAGTTTGTTGCTAGCAGACCTACCCTGCAGGAAATGCTAAAGAGAGTCATTCAGGGTGAAGTCAAGGACACTAGATAGTGACTCACATCCACGTGAAGAAATAAAGAAAACCAGTAAAGGTAAAGGTACCTACACAAGTAAATACAGAGGACAGAATAAATGTATTTTTGTTTGTAACTCTTTTTATTCTATCTGTACTAAAAGATGAGCACATAAAGCAATTATAAATCTTTGTTGATAGGCATACAATGTTTAAAAAATAATTTGTGGCAATAACAGCATAAAGGAGGTGAATGGAGATATATGTGAGCAACGTTTTTCTATATTAAATTGGTATTAATCTAAACTAGACCATTATAAATTAAGACATTAATTATAATACCCAGGGCAACCACTAAGAAAATAACTGAAAACTATACAGAAAAAGGAAAGATCAGGGAATTAATTAAGGTACACTAGAAAAGCTTCTTTAACAAAAAGAAGACAGTAATGGAGGAATTGAGGAATAAAAAAGATATAAGAAATAGAAAACAAACATGAACATGGTGGAAGTCATTCCTACACTGTCAGTAATTATATTAAATAGAAATAGATTAAACTCTCCAATGAAAAGACAGATATTGGCAGAGTGGATAAAAAATATGATTCCAACTATCTGCTGCCTACTAGAGACCTATCAATACTTTAGATTCAGAGACACAAATAGGTTGAAAGTAAAAGAGTCAATCCATCAACATAACAAACATTCACTAAAAACAGAACCCCAAGATACATGAAGCAAAAACTGGCATAATTGAAGGGAGAAATAGACAATTGAGCAATAATAGTTGAAAACTTCAATACTCCACTTTCAATAATGGGTAGAACAACTGTACAGAAGATCAAAAGTAAACTGAAGACTTGAACAACGCTATAAAGCAACTATACGTAACAGACATATAGAAAACATTTCACCCAACAATAGAAGAATACATATTTTTCTCATGCACTGTGGAACATTTTCCAGGATAGACCATATATTCAGAAACAAAACAAGTCTCAATAAGCTTAAAACTATTTGTCATACAAAATATGTTCTGTGACCACAACGGAATAAAATTAGAAATTAACAACAAAAATAAATTTGGAAAGTTCACAAATATATGGAAATTAATGACACATCCCTAACTAACCAACATTAGAAAATAGTTTGAGATGAATGAAAATGACAGCACAGCATACCACAATTTATGGGATGAAGTGAAAACAGTGCTCAGAGGGAAATTTATAGTAAATGTCTACATTAGAAAAAGAAAAATCTCAAATCAATAGCCTCACCTTTCTTTAAAAAAATAGGCAAAGAATAGCAAACTGAACACATGCAAACAGAATGGAAATAAATGAAATGGAGAATAGAAAAATAATACAGAAAATCAACAAAACAAAACATTTGTTCTTTGAAAAGATCAAGAAAGTGGTCAAGACTTTAGCTAGACTGACAACGAGAGGGAGAGAGAGAGAGAGAGAGAGAGAGAAGAAAATTACAATACTAAAGTCAGGAATGAAAATGAGGACATTACTACTGACCTTATAGAAATAAAAATGATTACAGGGCAATGCTATGAACAATTGTATGCCAACGAACTAGATAATCTTGATGAAATAGACAAATTCCTAGAAACACAACAAGCTGCAAAACTGAGCGAAGAACAAACAGAAAATCTAGACAGACTTATACCAAGTAAAGAGCATTTGATAATAATAAAATATCAAAACCTTCCAACAGATAAAAATTTCAGGACCAAACAGTTTTATTGGTAAATTCTACCAAATATTTGAAGAAGAATTTACACCAATCCTTCTCAAACTCTTTGAAAAGTATAAGAGGAGAAAACACTTCCCAACTCATCTTTGGGGAGCCCATATTACTCTGCTATTAAAACCAGACAAAGATGTCACCAGAAAATCAAAATACAGACCAGTACCACTTAGGAAGATTGATGCAAAAATCCGCAACAGAGCACCAAAAACTGAACCCATTTAGAAAGAATTATATACCACAAACAAGTGGGATTTGCCCAAAGAATGCAATTTTGGTTCAATGTAACAAAATCAATGTAATATACCATATTAATAGAATAAAGAAAAAAGTCACATAACTGTCTCAATAGACACAGAAAAATCATTTGACAAAATTCAGCAGCTGCTTATGGTAAAAAGCATTCAGCATACAGTAGACAAGAACTTTCTCAATCTGTTAAAGGGCATCTGTGAAAAACCCACAGCTAACATTATACTTAATGATGAAAGACTGGGTGTTTTCTTTTTAAGATCAAGAATGGAAAATGATGCCTGCTCTCACCTTTCCTATTCAGCTTTTTCTGGTGATTCTAGTCAGGGCAGTTAGGCAAGCAACAAATAAATAAATAAATGATTGATAAATAAATGGCATCTAGATTGGAAAGGAAGAAGTAAAATTCTCTCTCTTTGCAGATGATATGATCTCATATCCAGAAACACCCAAAGAATCCTCAAAAAACTCTTAGATCTAATAAAAAAGTTCAGCATAGTTATATTGTATAAAATCTATAAAAAGTCAGTACTTATATACACTAGCAATGAACATTCTGAAAATGAAATTAAGAAAACAGTTCCATTAAGAATTGCATCAAAAATATTAAAATACTTAAGAATAAAGTGTAAGACTTTTATACTGAAAACTATACAAAACACCGTTGGAAAATACTAAAAGAAACCTGGGACTTCCCTGGTGGTCCAGTGGTTTAAGACTTTGCCTTCCAATGCAGGGGGTGCAGGCTTAATCCTTGGTCGGGGAGCTAAGATCCCACATGCCTCGCGGCCAAAAAACCAAAACATAAAACAAGCAATATTGTAACACATTCAATAAAATACTTTAAAAATGGTCCACGTCAAAAAAACTAAACTAAAAGAAACCTAAATAAATAGAAAGACATCCCATGTTTATGGATTGGAAGACAATATTGTAAAGATGGCAATAGTTTCCAAATCAATATACAGGTTAAATGCAACCCCTATTAAAAAAAAAAAAGACCAGCTGCCTCTTTGGCAGAAATTGAGAAACAGATCCTAAAACTTAGTGGAAATGAAAGGGACTTGAAATAGCCAAAATAATCTTGAAAAAGAATAACAAAGTTGGAAGAATCACACTTCATCATTTTAAAACTTAGTACAAAACTACAGTAATCAAGAAAGTTTGGTACTGGCATAAGGATAGACATAGAGGTCAATATAATAGAACTGAGAGTCCAGAAATAAACATCTATGGTAAATTCATTGTTGAAAAGTGTGCCAATATCATGCAATGGGGAAAGAATACTTGTCTCAATAAATGGTGCTGGACCACTGGGTATGCATATGTAAAAGAATGAATTTGCAACCCCCCCTATCTCACAGCATATGCAAAAATGACCTCCAAATGAACTAAGGACCTAAATGTAAAAGCTAAAACTTTAAAACTCTTGGAAACATAGGTGTCAATCTTCGTAAACTTAATTAGGCAATGGCTTCTTTTATATGACTGCAAAATACAAACAACTAAATAAAAATTAAATAAGTTGGACTTCATCAAAATTCAATACTTTTGTGTTTCAAAGGACACTAGCATCAATGTGTAAAGACAGCCCAAAGAATGGGAGAAAGTATTTACAAACCATATATTTGATAAGATCTAGTATACAGAATATATAAAGAATTCTTACAATTCAAAATTAAAAAGACAACTCAATTAAAAAATGGGCAAAGGATTTGAATAGACATTGCTCCAAAGAAGATGTTCAGATGGTGAAAAAGCACATGCAAAGATGCTCAAGATCATTAATTATTAGGGAAATGTAAATCAAAGCCACAATGAGATAGTATTTCACACCTACTAGGATATGTATAGCAATAATTTTTAAAAAATGGAAAATAATAAATGTTGACAAGAATGTGGAGACTTCATACATTGCTTGTGGGAGTGTAAAGTGGTGCATGTGCTATCCAGAACAGTTTGGTCGTTCCTCAAAAACTTAAACATAGAGTTAAAATATTACCTAGCAGTTCAACTCCTAGGTTTATAAGAAGAGAATTGAAAACACATGTGCACACAAAAATGTGTACATGAATGTTCATAACAGCCAAAAAGTAGAAACAACCCAAATGTTCATCAGCTGATGAATAGATATACAAAATGTGGTCTGTCCATACAATGGAATATTTAGGCATGAAAAGAATGGAGCACTGTCACGTGCTAGAACATGGATGACCTTTGAAAACATTATGCTAAATGAAAGAAATCAGTCACAAAAAGCCACATCTTGTATGATTCCATTGATTTGAACTGTCCAGAATAAGCAAATCCATGCAGACAGAAAGCAGATGATTGCTTGCCTAGGGATTGGAAACGTGGTGGTAGGCAATGGGGGAGGATTGGGAGTGACTGCCAACCAGTCCCAGACTCTTTTTGGGGTGATAAAATTTCCTGGATTTAGATAGAGGTATGGTTGCACAATATTGTGAGTATACTTAAATCATGAATTATACACCCTAAGATGGGTGAATTTGTTATGTGAACTATATCTCAATAAAAATATTGTAAAAAATAAAGCAAATATGATAGTTAATTTTATGTCAACTTGACTGGATCATGGGATGAGCAGATATCTGGGTAAACAGTTATTTCTGGGGGGTCTGTGTCAATGATTCCAGGAGAGATTAGCATTTGAATCAGTAGGCTGAGTAAAGCACACTGCCCTCCCCAGTGTGGGTGGGCATCATCCAATCCATTGAGGGCCTGACTAGAATAAAATGATGGTGGTTAGGAGGATTTCCTTTCTCTCTGCTTGACTACTACAGTGGGACATCAATCTTCTCCTGACCCCAGGTGTTCTAGGTGATCAGACCTTCAGACACGGACTAGAATCTACGCTTACTAGCTCTCTTGCCTTCCAACTATATGGTCTTCCTGGGTGCCCAGCTTACAGAGAGCAGATTGTGAGACTTCTTAGTCTCCATAGTTTCATAAACCAGTATCTTATAATAAATTACGTAGTTAGATATAAATCCTGTACGTTCTGTTTCTCTGGTGAACCCTGATTAATACAGCCAGAGCAAAGGAAAAAAATCAGCAAAAACCATATACTTATTTTCAGCCCCGAGTTATTTCAGAATCCATAGTGCAGTCTTAGGTCAAGTCCTGCAAGTAATTCGTTCATCCAGGCTGCATTTACTGCACACCCAGTAGCTGCCAGCCCTGAGCTGGGTACCAGGAGTACAGAGAGGAATGAGACTCAGGCTCCCCCTTGAGGAGGCCACAGCCTGGCAGGTGAGACAGAGGTAAGGTGGGTCTAATGCTACTGAGGACAGGTGCTTGAGCTGTGAGAATGAGGGCTAGGGACATTTTCACTAGGAGGGGACAGTCGGAGGGCATACATTGGTGTGGTTGAGGTCCAGGCAGAGGTGGCCGAGGGCACTCTGTGAAGAGATCAGGCCAACCTCAGTTGCCAGGCTGGGGTTTGGACAGTGACTTAATGCTAAGCTTGGAGATATGGCTTTAAAAATATTAATAGAAATTACATTCTAAAAATATAACAGGGTTCATTCAATAAAACTATACACATTGTTCCAGGCCCTGCAATTGGTTTGGGAGAAATGTTGGTGATTAAAAGAGGTATCGTCACTGCTCATGTGGCCCTTCAATTGTGTGATTAGAAGTCTTCGTGGCAGCATGATTTATAATGGAGAACACCTATAATTTCAGTGTTCAATCTTAACAGAATGGCTAAGTAATTAGAGGACATAATATGATGAAATGTTATTAATCATTCAAAGTAACGTTTGTTGGTAATTTTGATGGTTGATGTTTAAGATTTAAAAAAGCAGGTTGCAAATATGAACTGAAAAAATTACTGCTGGGAATTATATTTCATCGGGTGGTAAAATTATAAGTGATTCTCATTGTATTCTCTCTACTTTTCTACATTTTCTAAGCAGGGAAATATTTTCTACAACGAGCATGTGCTTTAACATAGTAAAAAATTCTTTAATATGCCTTAAGAAAACTCCTAAAAGAGCTAAACATTCGGGTCTACACCAAAATATCTTTTTAGACTTTTCAGACAGCTGGTATGAGGGATAAAGAGAGTACTGTCTTAGCACTTTAGAATTTTTGTACTTTCCTATTAAATATAATAATAAAACACCCACTTCTGTCTCAGCACGGTTAGCTGCTTGTGGTGCTGGAGGAGCCAGCAGGCGATCAGCATTTCTGCACACCCACTGCTGGGAGTGACCATGTAATCCAAGAAAATTGATCTCCAGGTGTCTTTCACCCCAGATGGCATTTTGACAACAAAGATGAAACATTCACACAGTCACAGTGCACATCCAGCTCAATTAGACCCCCTCGCCTTACCCTGGATCTTTGGAGGGGCTTCTTTATTTTTAAATCCTCCCTTTGAACTTGAGGAGTGCTTTTTATCAGGCTGTAAGCATTAGTGGTGTTTTATTGTCTGGTGGCTTTTAGAAACCTGGGGCCCACGGCGACTGCCGAATCCATTTGGGGACACCCTGTGGTTTACCTGAGATGATGGGAAAGGGGAGGGTAGAGTATGTCAGCCCATGTTCAAAAGCCCAAACGCCCTTTGGAGATGGGCACTTCTGTGTTGCCACATAAGGAGCCTGGATGATTACCAATGGGCAGAAAAATAGGAACAAATATTAACACTCATAGCAACCAAGATTTACTTTCATGATGTTGGCCATTTGTGAAGAGGGAAAGGACTAACATTTATTGAGCTCCTGCTAAGTGCCAGGCGCACTCCATGTGGAAGCTCATTGAACCGTCTCAGTGACCCTAGGAGTTAAGTGTTTTTATTCCCATTCTGGAGAAGATGAAATTGAAGCTGAGAAAGTAAGGAACTTATCCAGCTTGTAAGTGACAGAGTTGAGATATGCACCTCAGTCGTTCCAGTTCTAAAGACCTTGTTTCTTCTTCTTGTCCTGACTGCGCTTTACGTATATGAAGTCTCATTTAATCAGATTGGCTTTCTTGCCCATGGTACTTTTATTGTGGGCAGGAAAAGGGAACATGAAAACCATTATTATACTAACAAGGGAAGCCTGACTAATTTCTGCAGTAAGGGGATGTGGTCACACTCCACCAGTGTTTGTTGAATGAATGAATGATATGCATGTGCCTTAAAAATGGTATAAATGCTGCTTTTTGTTATACTCGTATGTATGTATGTATGTATGTGTTTACCTATTTAATTTTATTGTTATGAGGACACTTAACATGAGATCTACCTTCTTAACAAATTTTTAAATACAATACATTGCTGTTGACTGTAGGTGCAATGTTGTACAGCAGATCTATAGAGCTTATTTATCTTGCTTAACTAAAATTTTATGCCCATTGATTACTAACTCCCCATTCTCCCCACCCCCAGCCCTCGTCAACCACCATTCCACTCTTTATTTTATGAATTTGACTATTTTAGATACCGTATAAGTGGAATCATGCAATATTTAACTTTCTGTGACTGACTTATTTCACTTAACATAATTCCCTCAGGGTTCATCCATGTTGTTGCATAATACAGAATTTCCTTCCTTTTTAAGGCTGAATACTATTCCACTGTACATAGGTACTACATTTTCTTTATGCATTCATCTGTCCATGGACATTTAGGTTGCTGCCACACCTTGACTATTGTGAATAGTGCTGCAATGAACACACAAGTGCTAATACCTCTTTGAGCCTGATTTCAATTTGGGGGGTTAAACACTCAGAAGTGGGATTGCTATATCATATGGTAGTTCTCTTTGTAATATTTTGAGGAAGCTCCATATTGTTTTCCATAGCAGCTTCATCTTTTTACATTACCACCAACAGTGTGCAAGGATTCTAATTTCTCTACATCCTTGCCAATACTGGTTGTCCTTTATATATATACATATATATATATACATATATATATATATATGTATATATATAATAGCCATCCTGACAGTTGTAAGATGATATCTCATTGTGGTTTTGATTTGCTTTTCCCTGATGCTTACTGATATTGAGTATTTTTTTCCTATACCTGTTGGCCATTTGTTATGTCTTTTCTGGAGAAATGTCTATTCAAGTACTTAATCCATTTTAAAATTTGGTTATTAGTTTTTTTTTTTAAACTATTGAGGTGTAGGAGTTCCTTATATACTTTGGAGATTAACCCCTTATCAGATATACGGCTTGCAATATTTTTTCCCATCCTGTAAGTTTTTTTTTACTCTACTGGTTGTTTCCTTTTCTGTGTAGAAGCTTTTTATTTTGATGTTACCTATGCTTTTGGTGTCATATCTAAAAAATCATTGCCAAGATCAATGTCATGCAGTTTTCCCCCTATGTTTTCTTCTAGGAGTTTTTCAGTTTATGGATTAAGGACATAAACAGCCTTCTATTTGTGTCTTTAATCCATTTGGGGTTGATTTTTTTGTATGGTGTGAGATTAGGGGCCAATTCCATTCTTTTCCATGTGGATATCCTGTTTTCCCAACACTATTTATTGAAGAAACTCTCTTTTCCCCATTGTGTATTCTTGGCTCTTTAGACAAAAATAAATTGCCCATACATGTGGATTTATTTATAAGTTCTCTATTATGTCCCATTGGTCTATATGTCTGTCTGTATGCCAGTAAACTATGTTTCAATTTCTATAGCTTTGCAATATATTTTGAAAACAGGAAGTATGATGCCTCCAGCTTTGTTCTTCTTTCTCAAGATTGATTTGGTTGTTCATGGTATTTTGTGGTTTCTTTTGAATTTCAGAATTATTTTTTCTATTTATGTAAAAAATGCTATTGGGAGTTTGATAGGGATTGCAGTGAATCTGTAGATTGCCTTGGGTAGTACAGACATTTTGATAATATTATCTTCCACCCCATGAAATGGATGCCTCTCCACTTGTTTGTGTTTTGTTTACTTTCTTTCATTCAATGTTTTGTAGTTTTCAGTATACAAGGCTTTTAACTCCTTAGTTAATTTTATCCCTGCATATTGTATTCTTTTATTCTGCTGTTATAAATGGGATTGTTTCTCTAATTATTTTTCAGATAGTTCATTATTTATAGAAACACAACTGATTTTTGTATGTTAATTTTGTATCTTGCAACTTTACTGAATTTCTTTATTAGTTCTAATAGTTATTTTTAACTCTATAACCATAAAAGTATAGTTACATAAAACATTAAAATATAAATCTTTGGGATTTTCTATATAAGATTGTGTTATCTGCCAACTGGGACAGTTTTACTTCTTCCTTTCAGTTTGGATGCCTTTATTTCTTTTCCTTGCCTAATCGCTTTGGCTAGAATATCTAGTACCATGTTGAATAGAAGTGGTAAGAAGAGCCTCTTTGACTTGTTCTTGATCTTGGAGGAAAAACTTTCAGTTTTTACCATTGCGTATGATGTTAGCTGTGGGCTTGTCATAAATGGCTTTTATATTTTGAGGTAAAATTTCCTTCTATTCATATTTTATTGAGAGTTTTTATCATGAGATGCTGTTGAATTTTGTCAAACTTTTTTTCTGTGTCTGTTGAAATAATCATGTGATTATTATCTTTTATTTTGTTGATGTGAAATATCATATTAATAGATTTGTTTTTGTTAATCCATCCTTACATCCCAGGAAGAAACTACTTGATCATTGTATATGATTTCTTTAATGTGCTACTGGATTTGATTTGCTGGTATTTTGTTGAGGATTTTTTGCATCCATTTTCATCAGGGATATTGGCCAGTATTTTATTGTTTGTTTGTTTGTTTCTGTCATGCCTTTGTCTGGCTATAGTATCAGGGTAATGCTGGCTTCACAAAATGAGTTTGAAAGTGTTTCTTTTTGTCAGTTATTTGGAAGAGTTTGAGAAAGATTGGTATTAATCATTCTTTAAATGTTTCGTAGAATTGAGCAGTGAAGTCATCTGGTCCTGGAGTTTTCTTTGTTTGGAGGTTTTTGATTACTGATTCAATCTCTACATTGGTTAAAGCCCTATTTAGACTTTCTGTTATTCATGATTTAGTCTTGGAAGGTTGTATGTTTCTAGGAATATATCTGTTTCTTCTGTTATCCAGTTTGTTGGTATATAATTGTTCACAGAAGTCTTTTATGATCTTTTTATTTCTGTAGCATCAGTTGTAATGTCTCTTCTTCTATTTCTGCCTGTTTGAGTCTTTTTTCTTTTTTTTCTTAGTCTAGATAAGGGTTTGTCAATTTTGTATGTGTTTTCAAAAAACAAACTTTAGTTTCATTGTTTGTTCTGTTGTTTTTCTGTTTTTAAAATTTCATTTATTTCTGCTCTAATACTTATTTCCTTCCTTCTGTATTGGGCTTAGTTTGCTCTTCTTTGCCTAGCTCCTTGAGGTGTAAACTTAGATTTTTATTTGGGAGCTTTCTTCCTTTTTAATGTAGGTGTTTATCGCTGTGAATTTCACTCTTAGTACTATTTTTGCTGCATCCTATAAGTTTTGGTATGTGTGCTTCCATTTTCCTTTGTCTCAAGGTATTTTTTAAGTTATGCTTTTGTTTTCTTCTTTGATCCAATGACTGTTCAAGAATGTTGTTTAATTTCCTGTATTTGTGAATTTCCAGTTTTCCTTCTGCTATTGATTTCTAGTTTTCCTTAGTTGTCAGAAAAAAAAAAACTTAGTTTGCTTTCAGTCTTCTTAAATTTGTTAGGACTTGCTTTGTGATCTAACATATGATCTATCCTTGAGAAAGACCTGTGTGTGCTTGAGAAGAATGTATATTTTGATACTCTTGGTTGGAATGTTCTATATATGTGTTAGGTTCACATGGTATGTAGTGTTATTCAAGTCTTCTATTTCTTTATTGATCTTCAGTCTGGATTTTCTGTCCATTAGGGCATTGAAGTCTTCTACAATTAATTGTATTGCTATCAGCTTCTTCTGTCAATTCTGTCAATATTTGCTTTATATGTTTAGGTGCTCTGATGTTGGGTGCATAGATACTTACAATTGTTATATCTTCCTGATGGAGTGATCCTTTTATCATTATATAATGTCCTTCTTCATCTCTTGTGACAGTCTTTGACTTAAAGTTTATTTTGTCTGATATAAGTACAGCCATTTCTGATTTCTTTTGGTTGCTGTGTGCATGGAATATATTTTTCCTTCCCTTTGCTGTCAGCCGGTGTATTCTTAAATCTAAAGTGAGTTTCTTGTAGACAGCATATAATTGGTTTTCTTTTTTAATTCATTCAGCCACTCTTTGTCTTTTGATTGGAGAGTTTAACGCATGTACACTTGAAGTAACTGCTGATAGGGAAGGATTTACTAGACATTTTTTTAGTTTTCTGTCAGTCTTGTAGTTCTTTTGTCTGCCTTTTTCTCTCTTGCTGTCCTTCCTTGTGTTCTGTTGATTTTTTGTATTGATATGCTTTTATTCACCTCTTGTTTTCTTTTATGTACTTCTATAGGTATTTTTTTGCATGTGTGGTTACTCTGAGGCCTAAGTAAAATATTTTTATAATTTTAACATAATTTTAAGCTAATAACAACTTAAGTTCAATTGCATACCAAACACTATACTTTAACTTCTTCCTCTCCACTCTTTTTATTATTATTGTTACAATTCATATCTATTCATACTGCTTATCTTTTAACATTTTTTTGCTATATTTTTAATACTTTTGTCTTTTAACTTTTGTACTGGAATTAAAAGTGATTTACCCACTACTATTACAGGAATGCATTATTCTGTATTTGTCTAGGTATTTACCTTTACCATCATGTTTCAGACTTTTTTATGACATGGCATACTCTTGAGTGTCCCTTTGTTTCATCCTGAAGAACTTTTTAATTATTTCTTGTAAGGCAGTTCTAGTGGTGACAAACCCCTTAAGCTTTTGTTTGTTGGGAAAGTCTTTATTTTTTCTTCATTTTGAAGGATAGTTGTTTTGCCAAGTGTAGTATTCTTGGTTGGCAATTTTTTTGGGCACTTTGAATATATCATCCCACTCCCTTCTGACCCGCAAGCTTTTTGTTGAAAAATCTGCTGAGAGTCTTATAGGAGTTCCCTTGTATGTGACAAGTCACTTTTCTTTTGCTTCTTCCAAATTATATCTTTATCTTTGACTTTTGACAACTTGGTTATAATATGTTTCAGTGTGGACTCCTTTGGGCAGTTCTTATGTGGTGCATTTTGGGCTTCTTGGATCTGGACATTCATTTCTTTCCTCAGATTTTGGGAGTTTTCAGCCATTATTTCTTTGAATAAGCTTTCTGGTCCTTCCTTTCTCTCTCTCTTCTTCTGGGCTTTCCATTGCGTGTATGTTAATCATTTGGGGGGTATCCCATAAGTTCCTAAACATTTCTTTACTCTTTTTCATTCTTTTTTCCTTTTGCTTCTCTGACTGAATTATTTCCAATAACCTGTCTTCGTGTTCACATGAAGATCTTTACTTCTGCTTTATCTAATTACTATTATACCTTTCAGTTGAAATTTTCAGTGCAGTTACTATGTTCTTGAGCTCCTTGATTTCTGTTTGGTTCTTAAAATGTATTCTCTCTTTGTTACAATTCTCACATTGTTCATGCATTGGTCTCTTGACCTCAGTGAATATCTTTATGACAATTTATGACAATTATTTTGAATTCTCTGTCAGGTAAATCATATAGCTCTTCTTCATTATGGTTAGTTTCTGGAGATTTATCTTGTTCTTTTGTTTGGAACCTCTTTGCTTGATTCTTCATTTTCCTTGACTCTCTTTGTTGGTGTCTGCACATTGTACAAAGGAGACACCTCTCCCAGTATTTGCCAACTGGTCTCATACAGGAGAAAACCCCACCAATAAGCTGGGCCAGATAATCTTGGGGCCTCTACCAATTCACCTCCCCAGGAAAACACATGCAGCTGTGTTTTTGTCTGCTTGCTCTATGCTGAGTCAGTGAGTGGAAAACTATGGTGTCTACCAGTCCAAACCACCATCTCTGTCCTTTCCCTGGAAGCTAGACTGTATTATACCTGTCAGGGCTTCAAGACTGGAAAGTCAGATGCCAGTTCTTTGGGGATCACTGGAAAAGTTCGTGTATTGAATACATAATTCAACTGTTTCCCTCCCCAGAAGGAAGCCCCTTCTAACTGAAGCTAATGTGTCCTCTTGAGCAAGGGAGGAGTTGCATGGTATTTTTAAAACTCCACAAACTGGTAGAGTGATGTCAGCAAGATGTTAGAATAGGAAATCCTAGCTCCTAGAACCTGCTGTTTCATTAGGAATGTCTACACATCTACAAAGAAAGAGTCCCTGCCTGCTCCTCAACAGAGTGTTAGGGTCTTGCCAAGCATCCCTTTTTCTTGCCAATCCTGTGTGGTCATTGCTGCTCTATCCTCCAGGCATTGAAGTGCAGCCAAGAAGGAAAATCTAAGAACTGGGACTCTTTTCATGACTGTGACTGATCAGAGTCTTTTCAGAGGAGTCAGTTTTACAGTTTCGAAAGGACTTAGATCGATACTCAAACAGCCCCCTGGTCACTCACTCATTGGTCATCTGCATATGTGATTCACAGGTTTCTACAGTCACTAACAAGTAACAAAAGGATATATGTCAGTTAGCTATTGCTGCATAACAAATCACCTTGTTCATAGATGGTGGCAGGGTTCCAAGAGAAAGGATGTAATTGTGCAAAGCCTCTCGAGACCTAGGCTTAGAACTGACACACCATCCCTCCCACCACATTTGTTTGGCTAAATCAAATCTCCAAGCCAGCCCAGATGCGAGGACTGGGGAAATAGACTTCATGTCTTGATGGAAGATGCCAGAAAGCTGTAGTGCAAAGGATATGATATGAAGATGGGTGAAAAACTGGGTGTTAAAGTCAGTGACTTAGAGCAGAGAGAGTTGTTATCTTCATAGTAGAGCAGCGGAGGAAATGGGGTGTTAAGATCTATATGTATGGTTTCCTTTGCTGTGCAAAAGCTTTTAAGTTTCATTGGGTCCCATTTGTTTATTTTTTATTTTATTTCCGTTACTCTAGGAGGTGGGTCAAAAAAAATCTTGCTGTGATTTATATCAGAGTGTTCTGCTTATGTTTTCCTGTAAAAGTTTTATAGTGTCTGACCTTACATTTAGGTCTTTAATCCGTTTTGGGTTTATTTTTGTGTACGGTGTTAGGAAGTGTTCTAATTTCATTCTTTTACATGTAGCTGTCCAGTTTTCCCAGCACCACTTATTGAAGAGGCTGTCTTTTCTCCACTGTGTATTCTTGCCTCCTTTGTCAAAGATAAGGTGACCATATATGCACAGGTTTGTCTCTGGGCTTTCTATCCTGTTCCATTGATCTATATTTGTTTTTGTGCCAGTACCATACTGTCTTGATTACTGTAGCTTTGTAGTATAGTCTGAAGTCAAGGAACCTGATTCCTCCAGCTCCATTTTTTTTCCCCTCAAGATTGCTTTGGCTATTTGGGGTCTTTTGTGTTTACATACAAATTGTAAAAATTTTTTTTCTAGTTTTGTGAAAAATGCCATTGGTAATTTGATAGGGATTGCAGTGAATCTGTCGATTGCTTTGGGTCATTTTCACAATGTTGATTCTTCCAATCCAAGCACATGGTATATCTTTCCATCTGTTTGTATCGTCTTTGATTTCTTTCCTCAGTGTCTTATAGTTTTGTGCATACAGGTCTTTTGCCTCCTTAGGTAGGTTTGTTCCTAGGTATTTTATTCTTTTTGTTGCAGTGGTAAATGTGAGTGCTTCCTTGATTTCTCTTTCTGATTTTTTGTTGTTAGCGTATAGGAATGCAAGAGATTTCTGTGCATTAATTTTGTGTCCTGCTATTTTAAAAAATTCATTGATTAGCTCTGGTAGTTTTCTGTTGGCATCTTTAGGATTCTCTATGTATAGTATCATGTCATCTGCAGTGACAGTTTTACTTCTTCTTTTCCAATTTGGATTCCTTTTATTTCTTTTTTTTCTCTGATTGCCGTGGCTAAAACTTCCAAAACTATGTTGAATAATAGTGGTGAGAGTGGGCAACCTTGTCTTGTTCCTGATCTTAGAGGAAATGCAAAAAAACAACCCTCAGAATGGGAGAAAATATTTGCAAATGAAGCAACTGAGAAAGGATTAATCTCCAAAATATACAAGCAGTTCATGCAGCTCAATATCAAAAAAACAAACAACCCAATCCAATAATGGGCGGAAGACCTAAATACACATTTCTGCAAAGAAGACATACAGATTGCCAACATACACAGGAAAGGATGCTCAACATCACTAATCATTAGAGAAATGCAAATCAAAACCACAATGAGGTGTCACCTCACACTGATCAGAATGGCCATCATCAAAAAATCTACAAACAATAAATGCTGGAGAGGGTGTGGAGAAAAGGGAACCCTCCTGCACTGTTGGTGGGAATGTAAATTGATACAGTGACTATGGAGAACAGTATGGAGGTTCCTTAAAAAATTAAAAATAGAACTACCGTATGACCCAGCAATCCTACTACTGGGCATATACCCTGAAAAACCATAATTCAAAAAGATACATGTACCACAATGTTCATTGCAGCACTATTTACGATTGTCAGGACACGGAAACAACCTAAATGTCCATCAACAGATGAATGGATAAAGAAGGTGTGGCACATATATACAATGGAATATTACTCAGCCATAAAAAGAAACGAAATTGAATTATTTGTAATGAGGTAGATGGACCTAGAGTCTGTCATACAGAGTGAAGTAAGTCAGAAAGAGAAAAACAAATACCGTATGGTAACGCACATATATGGAATCTAAAAAAACGGTACTGATGAACCTAGTGGCAGGCTAGGAATAAAGACGCAGACGTAGAGAACAGACTTGAGGATGTGGTGCGGGGCGGGGGAGGAGAAGCTGGGATGAAGTGAGAGAGTAGCATTGGCATATATACAGTACCAAATGTAAAATGGATGACAAGTGGCAAGTTGCTGCGTAGCACAGGGAGATCAGCTTGATACTTTGTGATGACCTAGAGGGGTGGGACAGGGAAGATGGGAGGGAGGCTCAAGAGAGAGGGGATATGGGGATAAATGTATACACATAGCTGATTCACTTTGTTGTACAACAGAAACTAGCACAACATTATAAAGCAATCATACTCCAATAAAGATATATAAAAAAAGATCTATATGTATTATTCATGTAACAGAAGGACCCAGGGAACAAGTACACCCTTGGGGTTAGTTAACATACCACCCCAGTATTTCCTGGCTGAGAACCAGAGCTCTTTCCCAGGTTACAAAACCCAGTGTCAGAAGCAGAGAGTGAGTTGAAATGTCATCCTAGGAGTTTATAATGAACATGTGAGGCATATATGTATGTATGTTCTAAACATTTAAAATAAATCTCCTGTGTGTGCCAGTTACTTATTACAGTAATTCTATAAGGAGGGACTGCTTGCCCCATTTTACAGGCGCGGAGACTGAGACTCATCAAAGTGAAATAACTTACAGTTACCATAGCTACTATGTGGTGGGCCAGGATTCCAGCCTCCATCTTCCGAGGCCAAAGCCCTGCACTCTTCCCATCTTCTCTCCGTTAAAGCTGATTTCTCATTAGGCGTTAATTGTGTATCCTGGTGACTCAGCAGCATGGAATGAGAGACAGTGAATCTTTGTCCTTATGTGATTCTGGGATGCAGATAAGGAATATGTGGTCAGATTCAGTATCTACAGGCTTATATTGAGCACCAACTATATGAAAAGATGGTGTATTAGTTTCTTATTTCTGCCCTAACAAATTACCATCACCACTGGCTTAAAACAACACAGATTTATTCTCTTACAGTTCTGGAGGTCAGAAGTTCGGAATGGGTTTTACTGGGCTAATATCAAGATGTCCGTGGGGCTGCTTTCTTCTGGAGGCTCTCAGGGGAGAATCTATTCCTTGCCTTTTCCGGCTTCTGTGGGTTGCCTGCATCCTTGGCTCATAGCATCCTTCTGTTTTCAGAGCCAGCAATGGCCAGTTGAGGCCTTCTCGCATCACTGTGACTCTGACATTTCTGCTTCCCTCTTCTGCATTTAAGGGCCCTTGTGATTATATTGGGCCCACCTGGATAATCCAGGAAAATCTCCCCATCTACAGGTCATCTGATCAGCAATCTCCGTTCCGTCTGCTCCCTTAATCCCCTTCTGCCATGTAATGTAACATTTGTAGGCTCCGGGGATTAGAACGTGGACACCTTTGGGGGAGGTATTATTCTGCCCACCATAGAGAGATTCTGCTAAATGGGGAACACAGATGAATTAGGGCCTCTACCCTCAAGAAGTTTACAGTCTGGGGGGTGTGTGTGTGTGTGTGTGTGTGTGTGTGTGTGTGTGTTTGTTCACAGCTAAGTGGAGTAAAAGGCAGGATGTGAAAAGGGACATGGCAGGGTTAAGTCTAGGAGGTAGAGGAAGTGAGAGGAGAGGTATTGCTTCAGATTGGGGAGTTGAGGGGATATAGAAAGGCTTTTTGCAGGAGGTGGTCAGTGAACTTCGTGCTGAATGATGGATAGAATTTCAAAGGGTAAAGTTGGTTGGGAGAACATCCTAAGCAAAGGGAATGGCCCAGAAACACAGGATGAGTGTCCTGCTAGAGGTGTGTATGTCGTGGTCCCCAGCTTAGCTGCCTTCAGGGGGCAACAGTCACAGGGGAGAGAGGAGCCTCCTTCCCCCTTGCTGGCTCCTGGGTTTTCAGGAGGGGTGGGTCCCAGCCAGAGTGGGCAGCCACCACTGAGCTCCAGCATATTGTTGCCATGCAGAAACCTGGGCTGTGGTGGCCAGATTGTTGCTTTTCTAAAGAAGCCTGAAATCTGGATTTTTATGTGAAATACTTAGGTTTTAAAAGTGCGTGTGTAATTCAGTTCTAAAACCCCACACTGGGGGCTTACCTGGTGGCGCAGTGGTTGAGAATCCCCCTGCCAATGCAGGGGACATGGGTTTGAGCCCTGGTCCGGGAAGATCCCACATGCTGCAGAGCAGCTAAGCCCGTGCACCACAACTACTGAGCCTGCACTCTAGAGCCCAAGAGCCACAACTACTGAAGCATGCGCGCCTAGAGCCTGTGCTCTGCAACAAGAGAAACCACTGCAATAAGCCCGCGCACCACAACGAAGAGTAGCCCCGCTCGCTGCAACTAGGGAAAGCCCACGTGCACAGCAACCAAGACCCAATGCAGCCAAAAATAAATTAATTAAATAAATTAAAAAAAAAAAACACCACACTGAATAGGCCAAATAGAAATCAGAGGGCTTCCAACTGTAACTTCTGATGTGAGGCACAGAGAGATTGAGTTATTTGCCCAAGGCCACACGGCTGTGAAATGACAAAGCCAGCATAGTCATTGATCCCTGGGTTCTTGATAACATGCTCCAAATTACTCAACCATCGTGAGTAACCTCTGGAGAGGTGGATAGACGGCTGTCATGGACCACAGGAGGTGTTCAAGTCAGGAGAAGATGGCCACTGATCAGTAAGATGGCCTTGTAAGAGTATTAGTGCAAGAGGACAAGGTTTCTTTCAACCCTGAGATGCTGTCATTCCAGGAAGATTTGGGACACGTCGTGTGGCTTCCCAGGAGGGTCTGCACTGTTCCGCAGCATGAGATCTGGAACATTGATTCAGGAATTTATGTCCTGCAGTTGTTTCTCTGAAAGAGAGAGGTGGGGGGGGGGGGGGGGGGGGGGGGGGGGGGGGGGGGAGGAAAAAGGGGGAAGAAAGAAAAAAAGGAAAGAAGGAAAAAAAAAAAAAAACAGAAGAAAAGAAAAACCAAAATTACCTCTTTTGTTTATGCTGAAAGAAAAGGCATTTGGCTCACAAAAAGGGGATGGATAATTAAGATCATTAATGATATGAAAGTTCATTGGAAACTCCTTTTATTTTCAAGAACGGAACGATAGAAATGATTCCTTCATCATCATCTCTGATAGAATAGAAATTTTATCCCATCTTGTACCCCAGTTACAGACTATAATGACTTAGTCTTTAGAAAGAGTTTTTTAAAATACAAAGCATTTCTTTAATTTGCATTTTTAACCTCTGGGTTTGAATAACAGGCTGTGCAATGATAAAACTGCAACTGAAATTCCTATCTGATGGGAATTGCTGTAGGTTTACATTGAGGTGCCTGCTTTTTCAGCAAATGCCCCAGGTAAGTACAATTCAGTCTCACAGATATGTCTTGCACAGTGTTATGTGGTGATTAAGATCCTGGCCCTCAAGTAGGAAGGGTCTGCATTCATTCATTCAATAGTTATTTGTTAATAAAGTAACCTTTCCTCCCAGTCTGTCCACGACTGCACTGTTTTTCCAGAGTCTCCTCAATTTAGTGTCTCCTTTTATTCTCAAAATTGTCCTGGTTCTAACACTGAAGTATATGGTCATGCTCATCTTGGGTGTTCACTCTGCACCAGGCACTGCTCTCAGCCCAGAGGGAAGAGGTGCTGAATGGGGCAGACACATCCCTGCCCTTTCCTTAAATAACCACCTCATAGCTTTGTGACCCGTGGCAAGTTACTTAACGTCTCTGTGCCTCAGTTTCCTCATCTGTAGAGCACACCTGGTTGTATCTACTTAGTGAGGTGGTTGTGAAAAATTAGATGAGCCATTCCATGCAAAATTTGTAGCAGAGTCCCTGGCACAGAGAGAGAGCTGGTTACATGCTAGTTATCATTGTTAGTATTTCTCCTGAATGGAGGGACTGTGCCTGGTCCAGTGTGTGTGTAGCAGACGAGAGCACACTAAGGTAAGCTGTGGACCAGTGAAGGAGAAAGGAGCACACACAAACGGTGACAGAGAATCCAAAGGCATTTTTTATTCGTTCGTTTCTTTAACAAGTAATTTACATGTTTCCTACCTAACCTAGGCTCTCGGCAGGGTTCTGGGGACTCCCTGGTACCTGAGGTAAACCCTGGTTAACATGGCCTGAGATCGCTGTGGTGCAGCTGAGGCCCCCGTAAAGGCGGGTCTCTGGTTTAGTTAGAGGGGTAAAGAGGCCTTTCAGGGTAGGCTAATTGTGCCGTCTCAAAATTCATATACTGAAGTCCTAACCTTCAGGACCTCAGAGCGTGATCTTATTTCGAGCAGGGTCTTTACAGAGGTAATCGAGGTCATCAAGATGGGCCCTAATCCTATATGACTGGTGTCCTTATAAAAAGGGGAAATTTGGACACAGACATGCACACAGGGAGAACACAGTGTGATGATGAAGGCAGAGACTGGGGTGACGCTTCCACAAGCCAAGAAACACCAAGGATGGCCAGCAAGCCACCGGAAGCTGGGAGAGAGGCCTGGAACAGATCCTCCCTCACAGCCTCAGAAGGAACTCATTTCACTAACACCTTAATATCAGACTTAGGAGAGAATAAATTTCTGTTGCTTAAGCCATGCAGTCTGTGGTACTTTGTTACAGCATTCCCCAGATACCGACAGACCTTCCCAGAGGTCACGGTGTCCAGGCAGGTGTTGCTGGGTGAGCAGAAGCATTTGCACTGGTGGGGACGTGTCCCTTCACTTGGCTGCAGTTCCTGGGGGCTGGTACACTCCCTTATCTTAGATGTGGACATCCTCGGTGCTCCATTCCAGCCCATTCACTTATCATGACTCCAAATCAGCATGCCAGTGTGACAAAGAGGAGATGAGGCTCCGAAAGCATGTTTTGAGGGAGAAAGATGCAAATCGTTGTTTTCCAGAGGCAAGTGATACCACTGGAACAGCTGCAGGAGAAAAGAAAAAAAAACTGGCTTCAAGTGAACCACAGATTTGGAGTTCTCAGACATACAGCTGCTACCTCGTGTACCTTAACCATTTCAGTCTTCTGTTTTCTGCCGTGCATCCAGTGATTGGCTAACTACATTGACCAACTCACAGAAGGAGAGATGTTCAAGTCTGCCACTGGCTTTTTCTATACTTGTGGGGAAATTATGACATCTCGGGCATAACCACATGCAACTGACACTTGTCATTTGCAAGAGATATGTCTAGAGTCCTTCATGGATTTGAGGATTCGTGAATAGGATCACTCTTGCGTTAATGATTTTTTTAAAGTGAAATATGTCCAACACAGACAAGTACAGAAATAATATAATGCCCACCAGCATATCCTTCCCCCAGTGTAAGAAATGAAGCATCGTACATACAGTTGAAGCCTCTTGTCTAGCACGCTGTAATCGTTTTCCCTCCCCAGAGATTACCACAAACATTTCCATGGTTTCTTTTATTCTTTTGCCTAATGTTTTGTAACCCAAAGCAATAGATCCTATTCTTAAACTCTACCAAAATGAAATTACATCATTCTGCAACTTGCTTTTCTCACTCCCCATTACTTTTTAATGTTTATTCATAGGATGCAATTCATTTATTGTAACTGCTCTACAGTGTTCCCTGGGATTACGCCACAGTTTATTAACTTATTTCCATATTGATGTAGATGTGAACATTCTTGTTTGGGTTTCCTTGTGTACATTTCTGGGAAGTTCTGTAGGGCACATTTTACAGGATACATATGGAGAAAAGGGTCGTCTTGCTGGGTCGTAGGATTTGCCATCTTGGAATTTATAACATTGTGACAAATTACTCCCCAGAAGAGTACTTTGCATTTCCACCTGCAGTTTTGATAGTTCCTACTTGTCCAGGCCTAGCCAACACTTGGGATTATGAAACTTCAAATTTTTGCCAGTATGGTGAGTTTTTTTTCGTTTGTTTGTTCGTTTGCGGTACGCGGGCCTCTCACTGTTGTGGCCTCTCCCGTTGCGGAGCACAGGCTCCGGACGCGCAGGCTCAGCGGCCATGGCTCACGGACCCAGCCGCTCTGCGGCATGTGGGATCTTCCCAGACTGGGGCACGAGCCTGTGTCCCCTGCATCGGCAGGCGGACTCTCAACCACCAGGGAAGCCCAAGTTTTTAAAATTGCATATTCTGATACCAGCGAAGTTCAGCCTCTTTGAAATATTTATTGTTCATTCAGATTTCCAAAATGGGAAAGGGTATTGCCCATTGTATCCTTTGCCCATTTTTTTTCGAACAGGTTGAATTGTTGAATAGCATCAGTAAGAGAGGGCATCCTTGTCTTATTCCTGACTTCAGTGGAGATGCTTCTCAAGTTTTAACCTTAAAAATTATGTTTGTTTAAATTTTTTGATTGTTACCTATTACCACATTAAGGAACTTTACTATATTCCCAGTTTTCTTTTAGAGAACTTACGATTTTGCCATTCATACTCAGATCTACAACCTACTTGTAATAAGATTTTCTGTATAAGGTGGAAGAGAGAGGTCTTTAGCAGACTTAATAAAATTAACAGTAGTTATGTCATTATCTTTCAGTCCATATTCAAATTCCCTCCAGTGCCTAAAATATGCCTTTTGTAGATTGTTGAAATTGACATCCAAACAAGGGTTTTCTTTAAACATTACTTTTTCATGCTACTTACTTGTGAAGGAGGTGAGTTGTCCTGAAAGATGTTTTAGGTAATGGGTTTTATTATTTCTTCTTTGTGGTGTCATTTAATTTGTTCCCCTGGCCCTTATGTGTCTTACAGATCTTCAGTTAGATGTAAAGTGTGCATTAGGTTTAACTTTATTTTTGTTATGGATTCTTCACTAGTGGTGCTTTACCTCATGTCCAATTTTGGGTCGTCATGTTTAGTGATGCTTAGATTGATAAGTGGGTTAGCTAGTGACAGTTTCACTCCTTCCTTGTAAAATCTCTCATCAACCTTCCACCTAATAATTTTACCATCCATCAATGACCATTGTCTGAATCAGTTATTAACTGAGGAATTGCGAAATGGTAAATTTTAATTCTCCCGTTCCTTCAGTATTTAGTAAGCGAAAGAACTTTATCCTCTTTGATATTTGATTACTCTGAAGTTACATTCATGTTAGAGTGGCAGAATAAATGCGTAACTCTTTCCCTTTTTATATCAAATTTCAGAGGAGCTGGTGTCTTCGCAAGACCCAGCGTTATCCATCCAGTGAGTTTTGTTTCTCTCTCCTTTTTTATTGAGGCTAATTATTAACTCATTGTTTTCCATATATTCCATGTATTTTAGTAAATTACAGTCTAATTTTTATGAGTATTTTTATTGAAGCATAATATATGTATAGATGATCGTATGAACGGTTAATGTACAGCTTGAGGTGGTTTTCATAAGGTGATACCTATATGACCACTGCTCATATCAAGAGATACAAAATGAAAAGTCTTCCTGTATTCACAGATTGGAAGACTTAATAATGTTAAAATCTCCATGCTATCCTAAGCAATCTACAATACAGATCCAATGCCATCCCTACCAAGATCCCAAAGACTTTTTTTTTACAGAAATAGAAAAACAATTCTAAAGTTTATATGGAACCACAAAAGACCACAAATAGCCAAATCAATCTTGAGAAAGAACAAAGCTGAAGGCCTCACGCTTCCTGATTTCAAAACATATTACAGAGCTACAGTGATCCAAATAGTATTATACGGGCATAAAGACAAACATACAAACCAATGGAAATGAAGAGAGAGGCCAGAAATAAATTCAGGCATATAAGGTCAACTGATCTCTGACAAGAGTGCAAAGGAGACACAAGGGGAAAGGATAGTCTTTTCAACAATGGTATTGGGAAAACTAAATAGCCACTTGTGAAAAATGAAATTGGACCCTTATCTCACACCACACACAAAAATCAACTCAGAATGGATTACAGACTTAAATACGAGACCTGAAACTGTAAAACTCCTAGAAGAAAGCATAGGGGGAAATCTTTATTCTGTTGATCTTGGCAATGATCTCATGGATATGACAGCAAAAGCACAAGTAACAACAACAACAACAAAAATACACAAGTGGGACTGTTGCCAAACTAAAAAGCTTCCTCACAGCAAAGGAAACAATCAACACAGTGAAAAGGCAACCTACAGGATGGGAGAACATATTGCAAGCCATGTATCAGATAAGGGGTCAGACTCCAAAATGTGTAGGAAACTCCTACACCTCAGCAGTAAAAACAACCAGTAACCCAATTAGAAATGGGCTAAGGACTTAAATAGACATTTCTCCAGAGATGACATAACAAATGGCCAACAGGTAGATATAGGAAAAAATGTGTTCAAAGGCACTAATGTTCTTTTGATTTGCAGGGAAATGCAAGTCAAAAACCACAGCGAGATGCCACTCATACCTGTCAGGATTGCCATTATCAAAAAAACAAAAGACAACAAGAGAAACTGGAGCCCTTGCACACTGTTGGTGGTAATGGAAAACAGTGCAGGTGCTGTGGAAAACAGTATGGAGGTTCCTCAAAAAATTACAGATTGAACCACCATATGATCCAGCAATCCCACTTCTGGGTATTTCTCCAAAAGAATTGAAATCCAAATCTCAAAGAGGTATTAGCACTCGTATGTTCATTGTAACTCTATATAGAGTAGCCAAGATGTGGTAACAACCTAAATGTCCATTGATAGATGAATAGAATAAGAAAGGTGCGCTGCTATATGTATACACACACACATATATTCACATATATATATAGACATACATTGGAATTCTATTTTGCCTTAAAAAGGAAGGAAATTCTGAAATATATATAGCTTGGATGTACCTTGAGGACATTATGCTAAGTGAAATAGGCCAGTCACAGAAAGATAAATATTGCATGATTCCTCTTACATGAGTTATCTAAAATACTCAAATTCATAGAACCAAAGAGTGAAATGGTGGTTGCCGGGGCTGGAGGGAGATGGAAATGGGGAGCTATCAATCAATGGGCATAAAGTTTCAGTTAAGCAAGATAAATAAGCTCTAGAGATTTGCTGTACAGTATTGTACCTATAGTGAATAATACATTGTACACTTAAAAATTTGTTAAGAGTTTAAGAGAATAAATATCATGTTAAGTGTTCTCACCATAAAATAAAATAAAGCAAATAAAAATAAACGGAGTCTCTTGCAGACAAAAAAAAAGAGCAGTAAGAAGAAGGAAAGAAAGAAATTACTGACCTCAAGAACAGCAGCCCCTCTCTCCTCCACCCCAGGCTCCCTGCCACTCATCTCCTCCTAAAGATAACCATTGCCCTGACTTCGTCAACCTCATTTAGTTTTTTTCCAGGTTTGGAACTTTAAATAAATGTAGACCTGTGGTGTATCTTCTCTTGTATGAGGCTCTTTCATTCAACATTATGTTTCTGAGGATCACTTGTTTCATGTAGTTGTAGATTGTTTATTCTAGCTTGTGCCTGTATTTCAGTGTTTGATTATATTGCAGTCTGTTCTTTTGGCTTGATGGAATTTGGGTTGTTTCCATTTGGGGTTGGAACAAATCTTGTATATGTCTTGCACATTTTTTTTTTGGTGTACCTGTAATTTTTTTGGATGTGTACTTTGGAATGGAATTGCTAGGTCATATGCAAATGCTTAGTTCTGATTGGCACTGTCAAATCGTTTTCCAAAGTGTTTTTACCAATTTACACTTGCACTGTGATATATGAGAATTCTAGTTTTCCCTCATCTTTGCCAACACTTGGTACTGTCATTCTTTATAATTTTAGAAATTCTGGTGTATGTGCAGTGACAATCCATTGTGATTTCGGTTTATATTGCCCTGATGCCTGATGAGATTGAGTGCATTTTCATCTGCATATTGGTCATTTTATGAAATATCTGTTCAGGTCTTCTACCAATTATTTGTCAAATTGGTTTCTCTCTCTTCTTACTGATTTTTAGGTGTTCTTGATGTGTTTTGAAAAAGAAACATTTGTCAGTTATATACACTGCATATACTTTCTCACACTCTGGCTTTTTCATTCTCTTAATTGTATCTTTTAGTAACAGAAATTGTTATGTGAATGTAGCCAACATAACGAGTTTGTCCTTTGTAATAGTTAAGACATATTTTGTTTCCTATTTAAAAAATCTTTGCTACTTATAAGTCCCCAATATTTTTTTCCTGTGTAACCTTTTGAAGGTTTACATTTTTACCTTGCATTAATGATTTTCCATCCATCCGGAGTTGATTTTCTTTATGGGGTGAGGGGAGGAGGGGATAGTATTTATTTCCAGTTTACCCAGTACTGTGAATCGAAAAGGCCCTTGTGACAGTTTGCTATCACTGTGTAACAAAAACTATCAAAAACAATTTAGTCACTTGAAACAACTACCATTTATTTTGGTCACAATTCTGCATGTCAGCAATTTGGGCTGAGGCTCACTTATACATCTGCAACCTGCCTCTGGGTTGACTGGGGCACCTTTCCATATGGTTTGTCACCTTACAGCAAGATTACCTGGCTGGTTCACATAGCGGCTAGGTTCTAAGAGAGAAGAGAACGTCATAATGTGAAAGCACTTTTCAATCTCCATTTATATCACATTTGCTATCATCCCTTTGGCCAGAGGAAGGCCAGTATTCAACCCCAGACTTTGGGAGGGGACTTCCCCATGTCATGGATATAGGGTAGTGTGGACATATTGAGGTCCATTCTGCAATAATCTGCTCAAACCATGCTGTCCCCATGGCACTACAATATCACCCTTGTCTCAAAGGAATTGACTGTACGTGTGTCGGTCTGTTTTTAGTTTTGAACTCTTTATTTCATGGTTCTACTTGTCAGTCCATATGCTAGTAACATATTTCCTTAATTCCCCTAACTTTGTAATTTTAGATACGGCATTTTAACTTCTCTTACTTTGTTATTCTTCTGTGAGATTGCCTTGGCTACTCTTGGCCCTTTGTATTTCCATATAATCATAGGAACAGGTAGTCAATTTTCTTTAAAAAATGGCTGGAATTGTGTTAACGAAATAGATAAATTGGAGGACCATTAACAACTTCAAAATACTGAGTCTTCTAATCCATGAGCATAGTATATCCCTCTATTTATAGTCATTCTATTTCTCTCAGTAAAACTTGAGCTCTTGCACATTTTTTAGATATGAAAAAGTCTGCATACAGTTAAACATTATAGATGTTTAATTGTATGATGCTATTTGAGTTATCTTTAAAATGATACATAGAAATACAATTGCTTTTTTGTATATTGATCTTGTATCTGGTGTCCTTTCTAAAATTACTTATTAAGTACATTAGTTTTTCTGTAGATTACCTTTGACTTTCTACATATGTAATTGTGTCTTCTGTGAACAAGGGTGTTTTATATTTTCTTTTCCAAACCTCATGCTTTTAACTTCTTTTTGTACCTGAGAAATTTTCTAGGACCTACTAGAGGTTGAATACAAATAGTGATAACAAGCATTTGCATTTTGCTTGTTTCCTAATTTCTTTAAATATTTAACCATTAGGTTTTTTTTTAATTTTTAAAATTTTTTTGGTAAATACTCTATCAGATTAAAGAAACTCCGTCTACTCCTAAATATACTGTGTTTTATCATGAATTTGTATTGCATTTTATCAAATACTTTTAATGCAGCAATTAAAATTATTTCAAATGCCTTTTTTTTTCTATCTTTTATGTCATCAATCTTACATTTCTGGGATAAACTGACTCTGGTCATGTTGTAGTAACCTTCTTATAGCAGGATTCAGTCTGCTAATATTTTATTTAGGATTTTTGCATCCATGTTCATGAGTCAGATTGACCTGTAATTTTCCTTTCTTATAATGTTTTTCTCATGTTTCGGTATCAAGATGAGGCAGTCTCATAAAACACATTGGGAAATGTTCCCCCTTTTTCTGTTCTCTGGAAGAGTTTACATAATTTTGGTGTTCTTTCCTACTATAATGGAAGAGGCCATCTGGACCTAAAGACTTATTTGTGATAATATAGTTAATTATAGATTCTACTTCCTGAGAGATACAGGACTATTCAGATTTTCTATTGAGTTTTTTATCTGTCAACCAGTCAGGCGACTTGCAGAGTGAGAGAATCAAGCTCATGTTCAAGTTCAGGTTCATTTGGCATTACACATTTTTTTTAAGTCAATGGATTTTATTCACACTTTATCAATCATTCCACTAGTGTCTTTCATAACATAAGGAAAAAATTTTCACAGTTCAGGAGCCAATTCAAGATCACATATTACATTTAGTTATCATGTATATTTCTTTAAACATTATTTAAGTTGCTTTTTATAGTGGCCTTTGATTTTATTTCTTTATTTCCGTTTCTTGCTATTATGAATCAGTGGCTTACAATTTAAAATATTTCTACTCCTGGGAATTATGACTGTTTCTTAAGTGGTTAGCAGATCTGGTGATGGAAAATACATAAACCCACACACACCTGGATTCAAAGTCCAAACCTACCAGTTCTAGCTGTGTGATCTGGGGAACAATGCTCCACTTCTTTGAGCTGCAATTTTTTCTTTTTTTAAATAAAACTTTATTATTATTTTTGACATGTACCATATTATACTTCTACTCCACCACAGTGTGCTTCAGGGTCACCTGCAGACCTTAAATCTGCCGATGCTGAGGGTCATTGACTTTAGGAAGTGGGCTCATCTTTCTACCTCCTAGAATCACAAGTAGAAATCAGGAGGAAAAACAGAAGAGTGACTAAAACAGTAATTAGGAGAGAACAGTTATGTTTAAATCTGAAACACTCATTAGTCTCAAAGAATGGAAACCTTAAAAGGCAATTTATATGCAAACACTTCCAATGTTCTTTCTGCCGTCAGGCTGCACGCCATCATTAGCTTGCCAAAGACCAGCTCTAAGGAGGATTTTTTCCCTCTCCCTTTTTCTTCCCTCCTAATTGCCATGCTCTCGCCAGCTTCCTTGTCAAATTAATGCAGACAGAAGCCACGTTCTTACCCAGAGCTTTGTCCGGCAACAAAACCATGTGCTTCATTATCCCGCCCGGCCACTGATGTCTCAGAATCTCAGGATGTGAAAGCCAGAAGTAGCCTTCCAGGTGCCACGCACAACAACCTCATTTTCCTAGTGAGGGAGCCGAGGTCCGGGAAGAAGGCACAAGTCCAGGGTTAGATCCTTCCTTCATCCATTTACTCGACAGATGTTTATCAAATATTTATTGAACAACTACTTCATACCTGGCACAATGGAAATAAAGATAGAAAAGTGCCCTAGTTACAGACAGACAGTGAGATAATAAATTAATACATACAAAATGGGAGAATATGATATATGCCAGGAAGGAAATATACAGGGTCCTATGATAGAAAATGATGTGCGTGGACCTCCTTGATGGGGTTTGTCTTAGTTCAGGTTTCTCTAGAAGTAAACCCTGAGACAAGGTTCTACGTGCAAGCAGTTTGCTTAAAAGGCAATCCCAAGAAAGACAGAGGCAAGTGAGGCAAGGAAGGGGAGACAGTCATTAAAGCTTGGGTTATCAAGCAGGTTACCACTGTGGGCACCTGCAGACTTTGGGAAGTGGTGTAGAACATGCCTCAGGGTCATCCCACCCCTATGTTCAAGGGATGTGGGATGTTGATTCACCCATGCCCACCAGTCACTGGTTGAAGGCTCCCCCAGGGTACTTGCAATTCTGGGCATTTACCAGCTGCTGTGCAGGGCGGAGCAGAGTCCCATCACCAGGGAAAGCCCTCCATCAAAGAGATGCAGGTGTTTGCAGTGTGTGCATTGAGGTGGTAAGGACAGAAGATGAGTGGGGTACCAACAATGTCAGCTGCAGGGTAGTATTAGTCAGGGAATCCAGAGAAACAGAAGCAATAGGGATGCTATTGGATGGGTAGATGGATGGATAGATAAAGAGGTTTGTTATAAATAATTGGCTTATGCAACTATGGAGGCTGAGAAGTCCCAAGATCCGCTGTCAGAAGGCTGGAGGCCCAGGAGAGCCAATAGTGTAAGTTTCAGTCTGAAAGCTCGCAGGCTCGAGATCTAAAAAGAGCCAATGTTTCAGTTCAAGCCTGAAGGCAGAAAGACTGATTTCCCAGCTCTAGGGAGTCAATTGGAGTGTTCTCGTACTCCTCAAAAGGGTTAGTTTTTTGTTCTAGTCTGGCCCTCAACTGATTGGATGAGGCCCACCCACATTGGGTAGGGCAATCTGCTTTACTCATACTACCAATTTAAATGTTACTTTCATCCAAAACACCCTTTCAGACACACTCAGAATAATATTGGACCAAATATCTAGGCATTTCACACCCAGTCAAGTTGAAACATAAAGTTGACCATCACAAAGGTAGTCCAAGAAAGTTTCTCTGTGGAGCAGAGGTCTAAGATTGGAAAAATGAACCATGGGTGGGGTTCACAAAGAGCTGGGGAAGAAGAGTCCTGGAGTAGGGAAGGGAGGAGATTGGCTGGCTCTCAGGGTTAACAGATGACTGTGACTGACCAAAGCGAACAGCATTCATTTATTCAATAGATGTGATTCAATGCCTCCTATGTACCAGGCACTGGGGAGAAGGGAGTGAACAAATCAGACAAATGTGTTAGTTCTTAAGGAGAGAGATAGACAACAACCAAAGGAGTAAAATACATAGTAGGTCAGATGGAGCCTCTGTCAGCCCTAGTCCCTGAGTGAGTGCAGCAGATGGAGCCATCGGCTGATCTGCGTGGACAAGTGGTACAAGTGACAAAACAAACATTCATTATTACAACCCATCAAGATTTTGGGTTTACTTGTTACACAGCATAACCTAGCCCATACTGATTGATGAACCATCTTGCTAAATGGCAAAACAGATCATATCACCCCATCCTTTTTTTTTTTTTTTTTTTTTGAGATATGCGGGCCTCTCACTGTTGTGGCCTCTCCCATTGCGGAGCACAGGCTCCGGACGCACAGGCTCAGCGGCCACGGCTCACGGGTCCAGCCGCTCCATGGCATGTGGGATCTTCCCGGACTGGGGCACGAACCCGTGTCCCCTGCATCAGCAGGCGAACTCTCAACCACTGCGCCACCACGGAAGCCCTCACCCCATCATTTTAATACACACACACACACACACACACACACACACACACACACCCCTTTACCACTCAGAACCCTGTATGCTCCCCATTGCCCTCAGGATAAGGAATAACATCTTTATGCAACCTCAGAAGCCCAGCATGGCCTGCTCTTGCCACCTCTTCAGTATCATCTGTCACCTCTACACACCCCTCCACCCCATTTCAATGTCTTTGAACTTGCTCTTTCTTCTGCTTGGAATAATCTCTCATACTCTCCCCACTTCCACCCCTCCTGCCCTTCCTCCCAACACTGCCCAACTCCTGTGCATCGTCTGGTCACGGTGTCAAGTTCACTCCCTCAAAGGAGCCTTCCCTGCCCCCAGGTGTCTTTCTTCCCATGACATGTCTTCTTGTAGCCTTCAGCACTTCTGCCAATTACAGGTAAAATTCCTGTTGAATGTCAGGTTCCTATTAGATTTTAGGTTCCTGGAAGACAGAGATGCCCGTCTTATTTGTTCTGGTGTCTCAGCACACAACACCAACAAAGTCAAAGAATAAGCTCCCTGTAAATACATAACCAATGAATAAATAACAGATCTTTCTGACATCTTTCCACCAGAGTGCTTTTATTAAAAGTCAGATTTTCTCTTAAAAGGAGTCCTGCATAGAGACATAGGACTCACTTTTGTGAGTTCCAGTCTTTTCAAAGAACTCCCTCCTGTCTTCCAATAAAAAGAGAGACAGGAGAACCAAGGAAACACATCTCCTCCAGAACACACTGTGCCTCCTGCATGGCGGGCGGCAGGGGAGATGTGATGCTTTAATTGGGAGCAGCGGGGGCTCCTTATTCCGTGGGTGGAGGTGTGATGCACCTCCCAGGTTGGAGCCCGGCATTTGTTTGGGATTACTCAGCAGCCCCAGCTCTTCCCAACCCCTAACCCCACATTAATGACCCAAGTTAAAGAGAGGGCAGCTGTTCCCACCACTTTGTGAGGTCACAGGTTGCAGGAAACCTACCCTGCATGGGAGGGGGTAGCTGGAGACCTTCCCTGAAATTCTGTCATCAGTTGTCAAAGATCATAGTGAAATTATGATTTAATTTGGTTAGAAGTACAGGGATTTGGGAGATGCTCAAGGGTGGTGTTCTTGTAAGTGTCACATCTCAGGCTGTCCTGTGTCATTGGTTAGCTTTGCCAAGTTGCTTTATCGTCCAAAAGGGAGACTCCCATCTCCTGGTCCTTGGGATGCTTCTGGTGCCTCCAGGGCCTCACGTGTGGATTTGCACATAACTGGCTGATTGAGCCCAACCCAGTTCCAATCCCTGGGCCACCAGGCTTCCCAAATGGCACCGGCCCTGAAAAGGATCATAGTGAGGGAGACACGTGTGTGAGCTTGAAAAATTGCTTTCCTACTGTGTTCCAGGAAAGATTCAGTTGTCTTAGCAGGCACTGGACGTGTAAGAGGGTGGCACAAATGAAAATGTGAGTGAAAACAAGGAAGAAAAACAGGGATGGGGCAGAAACAGCGCCAGAGGGAAGCTGGAAATGTGTGCCTTCAAAGCCCCCATGCAGATCTGAGCTTCCTCGTGGCCAATTCGTAAAGTGTAGTCAAGGCAGTAACCCATTTCACAGGTCTGTACAGAGAAACCAGGCCTGGCGCTGAGGAGCTGCACGAGGACTCCTGGCCCTGAGGGGGGCCCTGGACAAGCTGTCAGGAGGGTTGGCCCTCTCCTTGGCACTGAGACTCTGCTGGTTGCAGGAACTTGGCCAAGTCACTTGGCTCCCGTTAAATCAAGGACAAGCATCTCTGCTCTGTTCCCCTCCCAGGGTGCCGTGAAGGTCAGAAAAGGGTGGAGATGCTTTTTTGAACCGGAAAGAACCATACAAGCATGAGGCATTACTATCTATAAGAAACTGACGGTGCTAATTAATCTCTCTGAGCTTCAGTTACCTTAACTGTAACATCGGGCGTGATAACAACCTCATAGGGTTTTTGTAAGAATGTAGATCGTCCGATTGGTGGCAGGACTTGTCTGATCTTAATCCTCTCCCTCTCTGGCCCTCTCTCATTAAGCAAGAGGGACAGACCCTCAGATTGAAATGGA